>NC_137787.1:66596063-67196063 GCF_963383645.1 Muscardinus avellanarius
CATGACCTTTGGAAATCTCCAATGTCCATTGCCTGACATGATTCATTAAAAATTAGTGTCATCTGGTAGAAACATTGACTTTGGATCATGGTAGTCTGTTGCTATAATAACTGCCTTTTACCTCTAGGCATTAACGAGTGCCAGGACCGGTCCATCAGTGGCTGCGACCACAACTGCACAGACACCCTCACCAGCTTCTATTGTTCCTGTCTCCCTGGTTATAAGCTGATGTCTGACAAGCGGTCTTGTGTGGATGTTGATGAGTGCAAGGAGACACCTCACGTCTGTAGCCAGAAGTGTGAGAACATAGTAGGTTCCTACATCTGTAAGTGCGCACCTGGCTACATCCGCGAGCCAGATGGAAAGAGCTGCCGGCAGAACAGCAACATTGAGCCCTATCTCATCTTCAGTAACCGCTACTATTTGAGGAATCTAACTACGGATGGCTATTCTTACTCCCTCATTCTGCAAGGACTGGGCAATGTTGTGGCGCTGGATTTTGACAGAGTAGACAAGAGATTGTACTGGATTGATGTACAGAGGCAAGTCATTGAAAGAATGTTTCTGAATAAGACAAACAGAGAGACGATCATAAGTCACAGGCTTCCGGCTGCAGAAAGTCTGGCTGTAGACTGGGTTGCCAGGTAAGAAAACACTGATGAGCTTTTTAAAGCTTGAAAAAAGACAAAATTCTAACAATGTTTTCATCTTGACAGGAAGCTGATCTTTTCAATGTGGGTTAACATGTGGATGCATTTAATACTTATGCATGTATGTGTGTATGTGTGTTGTTGTTGTTGTTTACTTTGTGCCTAATACTAAAATCTAGTGATCGGAAGAATTTCTGGCATTATTTTAATGGAGAGGGGCATTACAAGAGAGGAAAGAACTCTGCTTTCTTAGCTCTTCAGTTAACTGGAAATGATATAAAGGGATGATCCACGCACTGGTTGGTGCATTCAGTTATTTTAAAATGCTGTACGGGGCTGGGCACAGTGATGCAGGATTGGGAAGCCGAGAGAGGAGAATTGTAGGTTCAAGGCCAACCTCAGCAACTGAGCTGTTTCAAAATTGAAAATAAATTAGAGTTGGGAGTGTAGCTTAGAGATAGAATGATCCTGGGTAAAATCCCCAGTGCCAATAAAATAAAATAAAATAAAATATTCTAATAGAGTACCTGCTACCTTCCAAGAGTGACTGCGGGCACTGGTGACCTGGAGGCTGGTCAGGCAGACACAGCCCCAGTTGTCCTGGGGTCCTCAGGCGTGCTCACCATCTTAGTCATTTCTAGATTGGGCAGGCCATGAGGCAGAGGAGGGTGAATCTGAAACTCTTTCTAAGACCAAGGTCTTAAAGCTAGGCCAGTGATAATGTCACTAATAGTTTACCAGGTCAACCACACTTCTTAACATCTCTGTTGAATAGCAAATCTCTCAGATACTTAGTAGCATAACTACGTGGCCTTGTGGTCATTAGACATGAAGCTGGAAGCACTTTTGCTATAAATATTCTTGTTGTAGTTGGCTACGACCTCAAGGTGGCTCTTTTCCCTGTGACCATCTCAGAGTGACAGGTCCTAAAGCCAGGGAGAGTTTGCCTTTTATGTCTCTCTGAGCAGCTGGCCTGTCACAGATTCTTCACAGTTTCTTGCTGAATAATGAATGAAACATTGATTGTGTCAGTAAGAATCTGACTCTACTTCTTGCCAAAAAGCATAGCAGAAATGGAAAGAAACACAGTCCTGCTCCCATCTGACTCATTTGCTCCAGTGTAGGGAAAATTTTTAACAAATGCACCACTCAGCCCTCTCTCCCCTGAACTGGTAGGATGGTATTTCCTCCTGGATTTCAGCTACTCTCCCTTGTAGAGTGATGTGTTCTTGACCAGAAGAGAGAATTACATACATGTGTGATAGAGAGAAGATGGAGCAAGAGAGCCTGAGAAAGCTGGGGTGAAATGCCCATGCCCAAGTATTTTCTTTTTCTTTTTGGTAATGTGGATTGAACCCACAGGTGTTCTAACTCTGAGATACACCCCATCCCTTTTTTATTTTATTTATTTATTTATTTACTTTTTGTGGTACTGGGGATTGAACCAAGGGACATTCTTCCTCTGAGCTATACCCCCATCCCTGTATTTTGCTTTTTATTTTAGAAACAGAATCTCACTGAGTTGCAGAGACGCTCACTAAGTTGTTGAGGCAGGCTTCAAACATGCAATTCTTCTGTCTCAGCCTGGGTACTGGTATTACAGGTTTGCACCACCATACTTGACCCGAGCTCCTCTCCTCTCCTCTCCTCTCCTCTCCTCTCCTCTCCTCTCCTCTCCTCTCCTCTCCTCTCCTCTCCTCTCCTTTCCTCTCCTCTCCTCTTCTCTATTCTCTCATGGTACTGGAAATGGAACCCAAGGGCCTTCTACCTCCAGGCTACACTCCTAGACCTATTTTTATTTTATTTGGAAACAGAGCCTCACTAAGCTGCTGAGACTGGCTTCAAACCTGCAATCCTCCTGTCTCAGCCTCCCAAGTCCTGGGATTACAAGTGTGTGCCACCATGCCTGGCTCTGAGTTATTTTCTTAAAAGTCCAGGAAGAAGCTTGGCCTTAAATCACAAATGAAAGATAGAGCTCAATCACATTTTCATCAGTAGAGAACATTTCTAAAACACTAACTACACTGAAATTAGAAACAATTTCCCTTCAAATTAATATAATTGTCTACTGTCAACATGGTTTCCAAAGCCTTTAATTTTGACAGAGTGATGTTACATATTGGAAGACAGTGTTGGCTCTCAGCCCTCTTAATGTTTCTGTGGTGAAGATGGAGAAGGTCTTCATGTTCCCTTGGAGCATCTGATCATAAGCTCAGTATTTTGAGTATAGAATGGAGAGAAATGAATGGAAGTTCAGGAAGCTCAGCAGAGTAGAGTGCCCTGTGATTGAGTGTAGCCAATCTACCAGGATTTGATTTGCTGCTTTTCTACTCCCAAATTATACAAACTTGAGGCCCCTGCAGCCTCATCAGGAAAACAGGAATGAAAGTATCACCCACTTCCAGGGTTGTTGTGATCTTAAGTAATGAAATGTCTTAAAGATGCCATAGTCTAGGTCCTAGCATTTAATAAGCGTTCAGTGAGTAGCCCCTGCCATTGTTGCCATTCTCACCATCTACGATGATGGAATCCAGAACTGTGGCTGTCTCATCCGGACTTACCCAAGTGAACTGTCATGGTGTGCACATCTATGCATACTTGTTCTCTCATTCTCAGGCCCGAAAGGCCATTGCTGTCCTCATAGTTCAAAATTCTGACCTTTATGTGTAGTCGGATCAAGGTTTATCTCATGCCAAGGGGCATATAGGTCTTTCAGAAGGGAAGCCACTTTTTGTTCAGTTGGAATTGCTTGTCAGATTCTAAATGATCCTCCAACTCAAGGCGTATTGAGTCTTTGGGAAGGTTATGGGCATTCTAAGGCTCTAGTGAAAGCCATGGGCCTGCTAATGAATAACAACAGTTACACACATACAATTTTGCTACAGTTTGGGGAGGGTATACAAACCCTCAAAGCCAGGTTAAGGACCTCAGGTTCAGAACACCTGCTCTATAGAAAAGAAATAGACTTTATTGAAAAAAATGCTATACTTAGGTCTGAAATATCCCTGAGATGGGAGTTCCTAAGTGATTTTAATAACATATCTATGGCTTCTTAAGTTTGATTCAGTAAAGCACATCATAGGATAAGAAACTCATTTTCCAGTCTAGTCTGACAGGGCCAGGCATGGGTAAGGTATCTCTTTATATTAAAGATTCCAGAATTTAAAATTCCTTGGTGGAATTTCAGTGACATGTTAGACAAGTCTGTTTTATTGATTCCATAATTTAACCTACAGCACTTGCTTCTGCATCCCGATTTCTCTAAGCCTTTGCGTTGCCCTAGAAGGATTTTAGTAGAACCAGATCGTTGGGATGAGGTGTGGCCCCAGAGTTCCCTATGTTCATCAACTGAAAACAGGGATTGTAGTGGACACTCATATCTCCATAGCCCCATTGGAACACAACCCAATTCCTGTTTCCCCTGTCCTCCTTGGGCTGGGAAAATGTGCCTCTCTGAGCTGTCTGTGTGATTCTCTAGCAGTGTGTATAGAATATCGAGTGGCTAAACAAAGTCACTGTATCAGTAACTCCTGGCTCTCCATTTCAGAAAGCTCTACTGGGTGGATGCCCTCCTGGATTGCCTCTTTGTCTCTGACCTTGAAGGTCGATACCGCCGCACTCTAGCCCAACACTGTGTGGATGCCAACAACACCTTCTGCTTTGAGAATCCAAGAGGAATTGTCCTCCACCCTCAAAATGGGTATTGTTTCCTTTAATCATGGACTTTTATTTCATGCTCATATTATTCTGCCACTGTTACCAAGGCCAATATCTTGCTGAGATTGGTCTTCTACTTTTCCTACCTGCTAAATGGCTTAGTATAATGTGTAGAAGCATGGCTTGTCCAAATGGTACTCATCAGTGTTTCTGTCATCTTTGCATAACATACTTCTTCACTTTTTAAGTCACATATTTTGGCTGCATGCAAAGAACATTATAGTAAAAGAAATCCTTCTTTACTGTATTGCTCATGTCAAAGCCACTGAAATCCAATTGTTTATGCTCATTCCTGAGCCTCTACTGCCCATCACCCCCTTTATCTTTTCTAGATTATTTTCTGTTTGCTCTCTTTTCTTTCTAAGAGACTCTGTGGGATGTGAACCCATTTCTCTAATGGAAGAGAAGCTGTGTCATTTGGCTACTGACTTTCTCTGGTGTCAGGCTGACCCTGTGTTTTCTCCCACAGGCACATCTACTGGGCAGATTGGGGTCACCGAGCATACATTGGAAGAGCAGGCATGGATGGGACCAACAAGTCTGTGATCATCTCTACCAAGATAGAGTGGCCCAATGCTATCACCATTGATTATGCCAGTGACCTCCTGTACTGGGCAGATGCTCACCTGGGTTACATTGAGTACGTAATAGAAAAGAATAAAACAACGGGATAACTATTTATTGCAGACACCAGGGCTTATACTTTCAGCATGTTTGTCCCATATATCTTTTAACTGGCCTGTGCATTGGCAATCACTTTTAGGTGACTTCTATAACACTGCCTATAGGTAGTTTACTGAGCTATAGGTATGGTGCAGCACAAAGAAAGTAAACTCTGAAGTCATACTGATCAGGTTTTAGAGCTTGGAACTTTCATTTCTTAGTCTTTTTCTCACCATCTAGGAAATGAGGCTAGTAAACTCTCTCCTATGATTGTCAGCTCACTGTTCAATCCATCTTAATTTCCTGATGCCTTTACTTTGTTCTCCTTGCCCAAATACACAATTCATAGATTTTGGCACAATTTTTGAAAAAAACGAAGAGAACAAAAATGTTGAGAAAGCTTTCCCTGAAATACTTTGATGCATTCATTTATTAATGCAACAAAGTGTTTTATGTAGCTGTAGAGTCTGTTAACATTAGTTTAACATAAAAATGCATTGAAATATTTCTGGCGATAGGATAATTTTAAAAATTAAAAATTAAATTTAAAAATTAAATTTAAAAATCAAGTATGTTAATATTCAATGAAAAATTCATATTTTAAGAAAGATGATATACATTATCACCCCACCACTACATGTTTATTTGGGGGGGCATTGCTAGTTAAGGACCTAGTTGGGCAACACTAATGTCTTTAGGTTTACCCCATTGTATTCAAAAGCTTGGAAGTGCCATTAATTCAGTAGAGCTACTTCAAAAGCCCTTAGCATTTCTGTCACCTGGTTACTAAATTCTGATAATTTCCCTGCTGTCTTATTAACACAGGCCTAGCAGGCCTTCAGGTTTTCCTGTGGCTTCTCTAAATTATGCTATTTGGGGAAGTATTTTTAACACTGGATAGCTAAATGTATCCTGTTTCTTAGTGGCTAGCTTATTCTATTTTTTGGTTGAATTTTAGGATCTGTTCTAAAATTTTAAAGTATTCAACTATCGGTATTTTGGAAATAACTTCTGATGGAATGAGAATAAAAAGGTCTTAGAAATTTGGCTGTGCATGCTCTGTCACATCTTAATATCAGAGATCATCCTCTGGAAGTTTATTCATGGCTGGTGTGATTAATAACACATGTTCTGGCTGGGCGTGGTGGTGCATGCATGTAATCCCAGCTCGGGAGGCTAAGACAGGAGGATCACAGGTTCACTACCAGCCCCAGCTACTTAGTGAGGATACTCTGAAACTTAGTGAGACCTTGTTTCAAAATAAAAAAAGAAAAATATTTTTATTTATTAAATAAATAATATTTATTAATAGTAATATTAATATATAAGCTGGGAGTGTAGTTTGGAGGTAAAAAATCCTTGGATTTCATCTCCAGTGCCACAAAAACAAAACAAAACAAAAACACGTTCTGCTGGTGTATGCAAAGTTGTTCCTGCAGGTCTAACAGGTGTATCTCCCTCGGATTATACTGAGAATCTGACTGTCTCCTAGAACAGCTTTTCTGTCAGAATGTTCAGGAGAAGGGTGGATTCTAGCTTTACAATTGCTCTCTTCTGACTTCTTCCAATAATTTTAGGAAGTATGGTGTTCACCCAGTGAATCCCTTTGACTGCTTACTGGAGAACATCAGCCTGAGAGGTGATAAACGTACGGCAGCCACACCAGCTGCATCTGCAGGCCAGCAGTTGTGCTTGGGAATTAGTGATTGTCTCAACTTCTGAGGCTATTCCTATTTTTTCCAACTTTTACAATTTTTTTGTCAGTTGCAACAAATCCTTAAAGTTGAGTTTTCTTTTTCATTGACGACTAGGAGGGAGGCACCAGGGAAGTACCATTAATTCAGTAGAGCTACTTCAAAAGCCCTTAGAATTTCTGTTTCCTGGTGACTAAATTCTGATAATTTCCCTGCGGTCTTATCAACACAGGCCTAGCAGGTCTTCACTGAGTGGGTTTTTCTTCTCTCTGCCCAGGTATTCTGATTTGGAGGGCCACCATCGACACACGGTGTATGACGGGACGCTGCCGCACCCCTTCGCTCTTACCATTTTTGAAGACACCGTTTATTGGACAGATTGGAATACAAGGACAGTTGAAAAGGGAAACAAATATGATGGATCAGATAGGGTGGTGCTGGTGAACACAACACACAGACCCTTTGACATCCACGTGTACCATCCATACAGGCAGCCAATTGGTGAGTTCCTGAAAGGAGTTTGGCACAGTTGCTTAGGTTATGCTCACGCCATCCTTCCTTCTTTAAGCATAAGTATCACGATTTGCAAGAGGTTTATTGTTTCTTGTTAATATTCTCTTTAAAATATATGCCAAGAATTGGAAGAATGCAAATATCTTTAGAGTTCCTTCCCCTGAGGAAGGCTACTTTTAAATTTCACTAATTAAATCTTTTTTATGTGCATGGTACTGGGGATTAAACCTATTCCACCTCTCAGTTACACCATAGCCCTACTTTATTTTTTCTTTTGAAATAAGGAAGGTCTCACCAAGTTGTGGAGGGCCTCTCTAAGTTGCTGAGGCTGGCCAAGAATCTGTGATCCTCCTGTGTCAGCCTCCCAGTGACTACAATTACAGGTGTGTGCTACCACACTCTGCTAATTAATCAATTAATTAATTTTGTAGTGCCAAGAATTGAACCCAGGACCTTGAACACGCTAGGAAGCTAGGCAAGTGTGCACTACCACTGAGATACAATGCAGAAAAGCTACTTATAACGATTCATTTAAAAAAAATAACTTGCCCTATTGTTAAAGAACAATTTGTGGTTTTGCTTTTTTTCGATAAGATTTAACAGTTATTATTTTGCCATAGTTACCTCATCTGTTTTAGTGGGAGGACTGAAGTTGTTGTTTTTTTTGTTTTAATAAAGGTTTCACATTTTATACTTTAGGAATGAAGTATCTTAAAATGAGTTAAAATATCACGACATTTCAAGCCTAAATGTTTTTAAAAAAGTCATCTTTAAAAAATAGCATTTCAGCCAGATGTGGTGGCTCATGCTTGTAACCCCAGTACTTGCAAGGCTGAGACAGGAAGATCACAGGTTCATGGCCGGCCACAACTACTTGGCCTTCTGCAATTTAGTGAGACCTTGTTTCAAAATAAAGAATAAATGATAGGTCTGGGGGTGTAAGGTAGAGGTAGAATGCCCCTGGGTATCACAAATAATAGGGCTGGGGGGTATAGCTCAGAGGTAGAATGCCCCAGTACTACTGTAAAAAAAAAAAAAAGAAAAGAAAAATGGCATTTTCTTATCTAACTATAATCCAATTGTGACCTTTAAGAGACTAACAGTCATCTCTGAAAACCAAGATCAATCCACTTTAAGTAAATGTTTAAAATAAAATGGTAGCCATATAAAAATACCTATTAAATGTTCATTTGTTATGCCATTGTATTACATGTCAAACAAAGGCATTTCTATCTTATGAAAGATAATAATGGCAAGAACAGCATATTTTAGTGTTTTATAAGTTATAATATGTTTTTCTTGTAAACTTATATTACTCTTCTGCAATTAAAAGCACTTGTGATTTTAGAAATAATCTAGCGAAGGTCTGGAGTGTGCTTGGGGATAGACAGGAGTCCACGGTCTCCTTAGTTGTGATATCTTGATAAAACATATTATAAACTTGAAAGTTAAGAAAACATGAGAATGAGCAAAATAAAGGTATTCAGTATTCTGGAATTTAATATTCTTTATATTATTTATTGGAATTTCAAGTTAATCTTCTCCAAGTGGGACCCAGAAACCTAGGGAAGACACACTGCTCAATATATCCATGCATAGGAATCATGGCCAAACATTTGTCGCCCGGGTTCTTAGGATGAAGGAACACGGATATCTTCTGCCGCACATTGAAAATTTTACTTTGTTTCCAGCACATGAATGTTAGCTAAGTTTCCTACTCGCTCCTTTAAGACTTGGAGAAACATTCTTTTCTAGTTGAAAACTCAGTGAGCAAGCCTTAGGAGGATTTTCTCTAAGCCCAGGATTGCTGTTTGTATACCTCTATCACCTGTGCTACATGTGAATGAACTTTGAGGAAAGGATAAGACTAGGATAATGATGATTATTACTATTATTGTTACTGTTATTTTTATTGCCCAAGAGATGCTGAGTTCAATATCAAGACAGATAACTAGATAACCTGTATTTGACATTCTCTTTAAGTAAATGGGCATTACATTGTCTTCCTTTTTCCCCAGTGGACAATCCCTGTGGTACCAACAATGGTGGCTGTTCTCATCTCTGCCTCATCAAAGCAGGAGGCAAAGGATTCACTTGCGAGTGTCCAGATGACTTCCAGACCCTTCAGCTGAGAGGCAGAACCATCTGCCTACCCATGTGCTCCAGCACCCAGTTTCTGTGTGCCAACAATGAGAAGTATGGTACCCTCTCCCCCTCCCTGCTGCGTGTTCATCACTTAGACACACACCCAGGCTCTAAGGGATGAGCATTTTCTAATCAGCTCAGACTTTAATTAATTTGGTTCCCATGGAACAAACTAGGACCCTCAGTCTTCCACTTCAGAGGGTTCCTTCCATGAATAGAAGGAATTTTTAAACTAAATTGATAATGCCCATGTAAGTTTCTATAGAGAGGAAAGAAACTATTTCCTTTTTCTAGTAAATTGTCCTGAATGTTAGGGCCAGAATGTATACAAGTGTCTAATGAAATAGAGCCTTTGAGAGGGACAGAATTCACTGTCCTTGCTACACCTAGACTGCCCAATGTCCTTACCTGTGCCAGGGACCCCAGGTTTACATATTCAAGGTACTTTTGATCATGGCGCTTGCTATGAGACCTGCTGCAGCTTGTTTTTCTAACAATGGCCACAGCCATAAATAACTCAGGTAACTGAGTCAGAGAGTAGGTTGGAGAGAGGCATTAATACAAGTCATAACATTTAAGGTGCAATAGCAGATTATTTTGATGATTGAATATAATATCTTAGATTAAGAATTTAGCATACACCTTGCATGACTCAGGCACTGGGGAATTGGTAGTTTCCATATCCGATATCCAAAGGTCTTACATCCCCTTAGCACACAGTCTCAGTCACCAGTTCTAGAACCACAACTCAAAGCAAGTTGGTAGGAATTTAATCACCGGGCCCAATGCATATATTTAGTGTGGATTTAAGTCTTTTTTATTTCATCAAGTTATCTTTTCTCTGAAAATGCATAGTAGCTGAGATTTAAGCGGTCCTCTTCTAAGGCCATGGGAAAACATGTCATGCCATTGCTTAGGATTCAACGATTTTTTTCTCTCCAGATGACTGTTACCCACTCCTCTCATCCCCCAGTGCCTCTTTAGAGAATCTGTGCTGTTTTCTTGTGCAGATGTATTCCTATCTGGTGGAAATGTGATGGACAGAAAGACTGCTCCGATGGCTCTGACGAGCCAGACGTGTGTGTGCATCGTTTCTGCCGGCTAGGACAGTTCCAGTGCAAGGACAGCAACTGCACCAGCCCCCAGTCATTGTGCAATGGTCGCCGGGACTGCTTTGATGGGTCTGATGAAGACTCGGCCCTTTGTGGTGTGTTGAATTGCTTTATGTCTCTTTTGCCACCTCTAGAGTTGGTTATGTACAGTCATGGTTCTGCAGGGGCTTCTTAAATACCATACACCAAAGACTGGTTCAAAGTCTTAAGGAGAAAACTAAGGGACCACCCTATATGTATTTTTATATAGAATTTTCAAAAATAGAAATAGAAAATAGAAAATAGAAATTCTAAGGTCTTTACAAGGCAAATTATTAGAGTAATTTGTCTGGATTGGTGGTTCTTTACCCAGTGGTAGGCATAGAGTCCTTCTTGGGAGCTAACGCTGAATGAAGATAAGATGAGTAATTTCCATTGCTTTCTTAAAAAAGAACTCCCAAGCATAATATTTATTTTTGTTTTTTAAAATACTTTTATTAGTTTATTGTAATCATACATCATAGTGAGATTTAAAGTGATATACAAATGTATGTACATATAACTTTGTGTATTTCGTTTTTATTTTAAAAGGCAAAAAATAAATAACAAGCTCAAAACAAAAATCCTTCAAACTCAAAACAACATGTCAATAATAGTAATACACAAGAAGCTTAAAGACTACTGTTCATAGGTGACTAGAGATAGGAGAATGTGTGTTTAGGCTAGGGGATTCAGTCCCTGTCCCTTAATTCTTCAAGCAAGAAAAAGATATTTAAGAATTTGGGAGATAGTAATAGTCAAAGGAGTAACTATCCATGTAGTAGTACCATTTGATAATAACTCCACTAGAATAAAAGTCCTATGCAAAGAAATTATGATGGAGTTCTGTGGAATCCATCAGTGTAAATTTGGAGCTTTCATTCTTGATGCCTTCTGTGCTGCTAACCAAATACCCCACTTGCAGAGAATCACAGGTGTGAGAACAATGAGTGGCAATGTGCCAACAAGCGTTGCATCCCAGAGGCCTGGCAGTGTGACACCGTGAATGACTGCCAGGATAACTCGGACGAAGACAGTTCCCACTGTGCCAGCAGGACCTGCAGGCCAGGCCAGTTTAGGTGTGACAACGGCCGCTGCATCCCCCAGACCTGGAAGTGTGATGTGGATAACGACTGTGGAGACTATTCCGATGAGCCCATCCACGAGTGCAGTAAGTTCCCTGGGGAGTGCAGGGTGTGAGCAGAGAGGGATGGAGAGAGGACATGGAAGCCCCACACCAGCCCATGGATGCTCCTTTTCGGCTCCCCCTGCACAATCTGGCACCACAAGGCAGAGTATAACCGAGTGGCATTCAGTTTGAACCTGACCCCATTCTTGAAGTCGTTCGTACTGCCTCTTGGTTCAGTGAATGTCTAACCATCCAGAACATGACAGCACTTTATCATAGTGAGCTGGGGAAGGTGAAGGGGTTCCACTTTATAGACGAAGAAAGTGAGACCAACTTGGAGTGGATGGTCAGTGTTACTAGTGGCAGAGGTAACATTTCAACTCAGGATTTTTTTCTTTTTCTTTCAGTACTGGGAATTGAACCCAGGGGCATTCTAACTCCAAGTTACACCCCCAGCCCTATTTTTTCTTCCTTCCCTTCCCCTTCCTTCCTTCCTTCCTTCCTTCCTTCCTTCCTTCCTTCCTTCCTTCCTTCCTTTCTTCCTGTGGTACTGGAGATTGAACCCAAAGGCATTCTACCTTCAAGCTACACCCCCAGCCTGATTTTTTAAATTCTGAAACAGGGTCTCATTAAGTTGTAGAGAGTCTTACTAGGTAGCTGAGGCTGGCTACGAACCCAGATCCTCCTGTCTTAGCCTCCCAAGTACTGGGATTACAAGTGTGTGCCACCATGCCTGGCTTCTTTATTTTGAAACAGGGTCTCACTAAGTTGTGAGGGCCTTACTAAATAGCCGAGGCTGGCCAAGAACCTGTAGTCCTCCTATTTCAGCCTCCCAAGTACTGGGATTACAAATATGCGCCACCATGCCCGGCTTCAACACAGGTTTTTAACTGCAAACCCAATCCTTTTTTCTTCCCCACAAAGTTACAGTGCAAAATAAATGAGTGGTATTGAGACAAGAGTTAGGACTTTGTGTTTCTGCTCATGGTAAGTAGATCACACCTCAAACAGACCCATGTGGCAGAGTCAGTTTAGTTGGTGACATGGTCATCATTGTTCATCAACACCGCATCCTCAGTGTGACAACGGAAAGGTACTTCCTGGTGCCCTTTCTTGGAACTTTCTGACCTTGCTGTCTCCCCCCTTTCCAGTGAGTTCTGCTCACAGCTGTGACAACCACACGGAGTTCAGCTGTAAGACCAACTACCGCTGCATCCCGACGTGGGCCGTGTGCAATGGCTTCGATGACTGCAGAGACAACAGTGACGAGCAAGGCTGTGGTAGGAGGGCCGAGGGAAGCGGGAGAGGGGTGAGGGCACGTCAGGGCCTTTGCTGTTGTGGGATGAGAGCTGAGACTGGATTTCCCACGCCATCTTTCCTTCATTTCCCTCTGGGAAAGGATCACCTGTTGATTCTTCTAATCACGTGTACATTTTGTCTCCTAACATTTTTACAGGGTTATTGGGGGAATTTAATTTATATCATCCGAAATAACATCCAACCACAAAGTGTGCTATAATTAAGGAAGAATTTATTCAGATGTTAGGAATTTGTGTAATTTCATAATTGACAAAATTAAATGATCTAATCTTATAGATTGATTGAAATTGGGGGGAGGAAGTACCTGTCTCCCATGAGTAGATTTCTGTAGTAGAATATTTCCTATCTGATGATTATTACATTCCTCATGTCTTTCTGACTTTCCATATTATCTATTGGACAGAGATGTAGTTACTCTGACAACATGAAAATAATTTATGGACAAAAGGCCAAGTAAATTAATGAAAGTTGGCAAGATTAGGTGTGTGCTACAACTTGAAACCAAAGTGTCTATGAGGGTGCATACACTTTAGTTGGAAGAGAGTTAAAGAAGCTAATGGGTTATTTTAGCATTATTGAGCTTAAAACACTAAAAGCAATATGATTAAGATGTTCTATTGACTGGGGGCATCATTTTGGCCTTTATTACCAGGCCTTTGTTGCAAATTACAAAACAGATACCAATTTATTTTTTGAACAGTCCCAACAGAAGGGAAATGGATTTAGCATCAAGCAGTAGGATAGGTTCAAGTTACCTGAGGGATTTGACAGTGGATGTTGCTGGCATTCCTTTCTCTGGGAGCCTTAGAAATATGGTAACATGGTTCTCAGACTGTCTCACAAGGAAGCCAGTACTACTTCATGAATTTCTTGATCATCGGCTTACAAAGTCTTGCAATGATGGTGCTTTGCAGAGGAGATGACGTGCAATCCTTCCGGGGATTTTCAGTGTGCAAACCGCCGCTGCATCCCTCTTCGATGGAAATGTGACGGGCATGATGACTGTGGAGATAAATCAGATGAGGAAAACTGTGGTGAGTGTGCAGCATTCTGCGATTCTTTTGTGCTGCCAGGACGGTGATGTCTACTTTTTGTCCATAACTCGACTGTCTACCATTCACCCTCAAGGGTAGGAGGCAGCTCGCTGTGCTGGTTGGTACATTTCTACTTTTGCTGTGATTCCAGAAATTAGAGTCACTCCAAGCCTTGGGAGGAGGATGTTTCTTGAAGAATATCTTTTGTCTGTTGAATTTATTTATTCAACTTTTTTTCCCCAAAAAGAACTTGAGATGACTTATGATGAAAGGACAAATATAGTAAGATAAATAGAATATAAATGGAAAATCAGGACTAAGAGTAGTAGAAGAAGGAAAGATGTTGACTCCAGGACCCTGCTTCTTAAGCTCTTTCCCCAGATGGCGCTGATTGCAGAGGAGAGAACACTTGTGTTTGGGTCGTTATCTTCTGGGAGTTGCTGACTACTTAGGAAGGCTAATGGTTAAATATCAGGGCAGATTTTAGTTCCCCTTTTCCAGTTGAGGGAGTGACTAAAAGGAATCAGACAGGGAGGTTGAAAAAAGGAAGCCAAGGGCTGGATCACACCAAACTAGATGATCAGACCTGAATAATTGGGTGTGTTTTGAAAACAACTTTACTGAAGCCCCCTCCCCCCACCCCCAGCAGTTATCATTGATTCATGATATATATGTATATTTTCAGTTCTGGGGATGGAACTTAGGGACATTGTACCTCTGAGCTACAGCCCAGCCCTATTTTTTAGCCTTTTTAAAATTTTTATTTATGTATTTATTTATTTTTATGGTACTAAGAATGGAACCCAGGGACATCTGCCTCTGAGCTACATCCCCAGCCCTATTTTTTAGTCCTTTTTTTTTTTTTTTTTTTGGTGGTACTGGGCTTCCTGGAAACCCTTCTACCTCCGGGCTATACTCCCAGACCTACTTTTATACTTTTTTATTTGGAAACAGGGTCTCTTAAGCCTGTGCGATCCTCCTGTCTCCGCCTCCCAAGCGTGTAGCTGAGGCTGTTTGCCAACCACGATCTTCCAGTCTCAGCCTCCCAAATGCTGGGATTAGAAGTAATGCGCCACCACGCCCAGCTGACTCTAATGTAAAGTATGTTTTATCCTTAGTTACCTTTTAGAAGTAAGGAATGATCACCCTTTGTCATCTGCAATTGAGGGAATTAAGATGATGAACCCTAAACCCCAAATAATTTTTATAGCTCTTTATTGGTTAAATGGGCTTGAGGGAAATCAGGGAATATTAAAAACTGTAAAATTCTTATATCTGAGGAAAAGTTTAAAAGTTATTAATCCACCGGGCGTGGTGGCGCACGCTTGTAATCCCCTCGCTTGGGAGCTGGAGATAGGAGGATCACGCAGGTTCGAAGCCAGCCGTGCTGGCTTAAGAGACCCTGTTTCTAAATAAAATATAAAATAGGTCTGGAAGTGTAGCCTGGAGGTAGAAGGGTTTCATTCCCAGTACCACACACACACAAAATATTATCAATATGCTAAACACTTCGTACACAAAAAGCAATCCAGTTGGCATTTCATTGTTTATTTTAAAAAGTTCATGTTGACTTTTATAAAAGGTTACCTAGGAGCTGGGCGTGGTGGCGCATGCTTGTAATCCCCGCGCTTGGGAGGCTGAGACAGGAGGATCGTACAGGTTCGAAGCCAGCCTCAGCTATTGAGTGAGGCTCTCAGCAACTTAGTGAGACCCTGTTTCCAAATAAAATATAAAAATAGAGCCCGGAGGTAGAAAGCCTCTGGGTTCCACCCCCAGTACCACATACAAAGAAAAAGGTTACCTAGATTAAATTCCTGGAAGTGTGTGTGTGTGTGTGGGGGGGGGAGGGAGTGCTTTTATGTGATAAAAAATTGTCATATGGTCAAATAACCTTTAGATAAATATTTTAAAGACTATTCTTTGCAGACTTAAAATTGCAAAGAAGGTCTAGGCAGAAGGTGTAGGCAGAGCTCTGGTTGTGGTGGGGAGGGACCCCTTGGCTAGCTCCCAAGCCTGTCTCCCACATGTGGTTCCTGGAGCACCCTGATGGCCACATGGCTTTCTCTTTCAGCTCCCCGGGAGTGCACAGAGAGCGAGTTCCAGTGTGCGGATCAGCAGTGCATTCCATCTCGCTGGGTCTGCGATCAAGACAATGACTGTGGGGACAACTCAGATGAGCGGGACTGCGGTAATTGTCAGGCGTTTCTGAGAGGCATAGGACAGGCTCTTACGCTGTGACACAGGAGGGGCTGCGAATTAGTGTTACTAAAGCGTTTTGGAGTAAAATGACTTTTCTGGAATCTGTAAAGCTTAGCTTAACACAGTATCTTCTGCTCTGTATTTTATACACTTTATTTATTTATTTTTACTGATAGTAGTCTAGATTAATCATAATAGGGAAACTAGCCAGTCATTGTTAGACATCTCACTGTAACTTAGACATTCCCTGGGAGCAAACGTTAATCTACGCTGACCTTGCAAACAGACACACACGTTGTTCTTCCTAGCATTCCGCAGCAGGTTGTCCTTGTGTAGAGGTCAGAGCACTGGGCTAAACCCCAAGTAATTTTTATAGCTCTTTATTGGTTAAATGTTGGGCTTGAGGGAAATCAGGGAATAGTAAAAACTGTACAGTTCTTATATCTGAGGAAAAGCTTAAGAGCTGGAGATTAGTTGACAGGGGGAGATAGGTACTTCTATCTCCACAGGTTGAGTGGGGAAATGTGCATTTTTAGAGTTTACCCATTCCGTATAAACCACATCCATGATATTCCTGTGAGCCAGTCACGGGGCGTAGACGGCGCTGTGATGAAGTACTCACTACCCTGCAGGTACCTGATGCCTGTCTGACAATCTTTTCTCTTCAGAGATGAGGACCTGCCACCCTGGATATTTCCAGTGCACAAGTGGACACTGTGTGCCCAGTGAACTGACGTGTGACAGAAGGGCTGACTGTCTGGATGCCTCTGACGAGGCCGCTTGTCGTAAGTCCCTGGGCACCTGAGGTCCCGCTTACCCGAGCGTGTGTCGATGGTAGTTTAGACAGCTGTTAGCCGCTACTTCATAGATTTTAAAAAATCACAGATATTTCCTATTCAGTATCCATTGAAGAATATCAGTTCTCCTGGGATCTAAATCTTTACATCCATTTATTTCACAGCGATCTTTCAAGTGTGCCTCATTAGCAATATTTTAGATAGAGAAGATATATATTAAGTAGTCTGATAACAAAAGAGCTATATTTAGCTACTATAGTAATCATTAATTGGATAAAACACCTTTCAGATAAAGAAGATTTGGGCATGGAATAAATTAGTATGAAGAATTTGGAGCCAAGCATGGTGGCACAGGCCTATAATCCCAGTATGTGGGAGGGTGAGACAGGAGAACCAGATATTCAAGGCCACTGTGTGATAATTAAGTGAGACTCTGTTTAAAAATAAAAAGTAAAATAAGGTTGGGGGTCTAGCTCAGAGGTAGAACTCAGTGCCACCCACAAAAATTAATCAACAAAAAGGATTTGATTTGGATATCAGAGCACATGGAACTTACAGCATTAAAATTTTCTGAATTGCCTGATGGCATAAAGAAAGAATGAAACGTGTGAAACTAATATGATGGATTTTAGTCTTTATGAATCACTGAAAAATATTTAACTGCCAGTAATTATTCAAAGTGGATATTGTTGATGTGGCCATCACAACCTGGTTTTATTTTTATTTATTTATTTATTTATTTATTTATTTATTTATTTTTACAACTTGCTTTAAAAGAGACTTTATAAATGCCTGTGGGTAAAGCCCATCCCGAAACAGCTGAAGAACTGAACTAAGTCCAGTGCCATCATGGGCATGATTCCGGTCACTGAAAACTTGCCTTGGACAGCTGTGCTGTAGACATGGCCCGTCAGATAGGTTGAGGCCACAGTAATTCAGATGAATGAGAAAGAGCAAGAGCTACGGGAGAAGCGGGGAGAGGGGGAGCATTTCCAAATGAGAGCATTTGTCTCATACTTGACCATGTGTTCCCCACCAACAGCCACCCGCTTTCCCAATGGTACATACTGCCCGGCTGCTATGTTCGAATGTAAAAACCATGTCTGTGTCCAGTCATTTTGGGTTTGTGATGGAGATGATGACTGTGGCGATGGATCCGACGAAGAGCTTCACCTGTGCCGTAAGAGGGAGAAAGGAGGATGGGATGAGAGTGCGGTTGTCTGGCAAAATCTCCGTGTTGCTTCCATGTCCTGTGTGGTCTTAGGGTTCAGGTTTTACTGTTTTTGAGGACTAGATCAGTATTGGCGTGATGTCATTTGGTCTTCCTGATTCATTTCTCTGTCTGTAACCTAGAAAAGTTGCGTCCACAACCATGGGATTAAATGTTTCAGGCCTTAGAAAATAATTGCTTCAAAAAAAAAAAAAAGAAAGTCAGTGTGCATAAATAGAGGCCAGTCTGTTGCTGTGGAGGCTGAGGAGTAGGGGTCAGATTGTTCTCCTGCTTCATCCTACTTTTTGGTGTCCCTTGAAAAGTTTTCTAAACCCCTAGAGCTTCCTAGAGCACTTTTAGAAAATTTTAAGACTTAATCCTTAAGGTCACTGCCCGCTAATGCCATAGTTCAAGGCCTTTGAATTTCTTTTTGCTGTGTGATGCATATTTATTTTTCAAACTAGTGAATTTTGATTCAGGTATGGGGCAGAAACAACTGAGGAAGTGTTTCCGGGCCATGTGTCCTGGCCTCACCCTGGGCTGAGGCCCGATGAGCCAGACTCTCCAAGGATAGGCCTGCTTAGGTATTTTCAATATCTTCTTAGCTTTGAATTTAGCCTCCTGGTTCAGAAGTATTGATTTTAATAAAGCATATGAAAATAGAAATTATTTCAATTATTTTGCTACATGCTCTGAATCATTAGAGAGAAGTTAGGGCATTAGTTCTCAAAGCTTCTTCCCAGGACTGGGAATGTCATGGTCACTTGGGAACACGTGAGAAATGCAAACCCATGGGCCTCACCCACGGAGGGGCCCAGGGATGTGTGCATGAGCAAGTCTTGCATGTTATTCTGATGCAAGCTGAAGTTGAAGGATTTTGTGTAAGCAGAGTTCTCAGCATAGGAGAGGGATCCCTAGGAAGATTTCTGCTTGAGTTGCCTCTCTCACTCTTCCATTCCCTTTCCTACCCTCACTGCTATTCATTTTTAGCCCAGAGATTTGACTCTTGAAAATGATACATCATTTTCATTTCTCCCAAAGATCTTTGGAAGTACATTATATTTTAAGGTGGCATTCCAACACTTTTCTTGCCACTTGTTTTGTTGTTAGGAACCAGCAATGTTTCTTGTTTCTAAAGTGAATCTTGAAAAATATCTTTGTGTGTGTGTGTGTTACTGGGGATTGAGCCCAGAGGGATTCTACCTTCTAGCTACCCCCCCCACCCAGCCTGATTCTTTATTCTTTATTTTGAAACAAGGTCTAAGTTAGAGAGAGCCTCATTAAGTAGCTGAGGCTGGCCATGAAGCTGGATCCTCCTGTCTCAGCCTCCCAAGTACTGGAATTACAAGTGTGTGCCACCATGCCTGGCTGAAAAATATCTTAAGCATGTAAAGTTTTCAAAGAAGTCCTTAGGAGGTACCTTATTTATGAGATAAAATACCCATAGCTAATAAAATAAAATTTTGGAGAAGCAGGGACACACTCATATATATTTTTAAATGACCAATACTGCTTTCTAATGTTGCACTTGCCTTTTGCAGCAAATAATTCTTGTGATAGTTCTGTTGTCAATACTTTCAAGAACCAGTTCTCAGATCTGACCCCCCCCAAGTAGCTTTATTACAAGTCTTTTGACCTCTGCATAGTGTAAAGTCAGAAGGAAAATTGAATAGCTCATGTCTCCAAGTGAAAGAAGAGCCCACATATATGCTGAGTTCACTGAATTTGTGGTACATGCACAGAGGACCATGTCTCCTGTGTACTGAACAAGTAAGAAACCTGTGAACTCCCTTTAAGTGTACCTAAGTCTTCCTGGCTGCATTAGCAATAGCTGGAGGTCTCAATCTGGATAATAAAATGAGTCAGGTTTTGAGAAATCAACTTTAAATTCAAGAGGTGAGGGACTATCTTAAGGAAAATCCATCACAGGGTAAGTCTTTGACGAATACTTGCTCTAGCAATTCAGTGACAACTACAGGCAGAGCAGGAACAAACAGGGGCCCCCTCACTGCTAAGAGTCCACCCACGTGTGGTCTTGCTGGCCTCTCCAGCCTCACGACCGCCACTGTCCTCCACACTCCATACTCCAGTCAGAGACCTTTACAATGGTTCAGAAACCTGCCCTGCTCCTCCCCAACTCAGCATCTTCCCGTGTTGAACCTCTTCTGACCCTTCCTCCTGTCCTGTATGTCAGATCCCCCAGTAGGTGCTTCTCAGTTGCAACCAAATTGTCAATGTTCCTGGCACAGTGCTTGGTGTGTAGTAGACATTCAGGATGTGTTTGTTTGTTAATTGATTGATCAGATGAACAAATGCTTGAAGGAATGAAGCAAGCCTGTACTGTCCTGGCTTGGCAGTTTTAGATGCTGACGCTTGTGTTCTTCCCTAGTTGGTATTTCCTGTGAACCTCCACACCGTTTCCGGTGTGACAACAACCGCTGCATTTATGGTCACCAGCTGTGCAATGGTATGGATGACTGTGGAGATGGAACTGACGAGAAGGAGGAGCACTGTAAGCAAAGGGCAAAAGGGAGGAGGAAACCCAGGGGCCCTAGCTGCCTGCAATTTGAAAATGTACACCTGGGAAGCTTGTTATGCGTATGATAGCGTATCTCTGTTGATATAACAAGACCACACACACACACACACACACACACACACACACACGGCAAGCCTGCCTGCTTCTTACTGTCTCATTTGGGCAAGATGTTGGCAAATCCTTTTTTTTTTTTTTTGTCTCAGTCACAGTATTTTGTTTTATTTAGCCACATATAACTCTTAGGAACCTAACAGGTATTTGACCTAGTTGCTTCCAGTTAGTTCAAAAAATTAATAACCTCATTCAGTGTTCCTTTTGAGATCTAGCTCTTAAATCTGTCTTATTTCTTTGCTTGATTTATTTCATATATTTTATATGCCTTCATAAACTGTCACTCACATCTAGGATATTTATAAAAAAAAATGGATGGACAGTCATTTTATCCAACTAAGAAGTTTTCCTGGCCTCTGTGTCTCAAAGCCTTTAAAAACATCAGACTTACCTATGTGGGATCTAGATGCAGTCAACTTTTCCTACATCTTAAATTTCTGGACTTTACTTTTTCGTGTGTGTGTGTGTGTGTGTGTGTGTGTGTGTGTGTGTGTGTATTACCTGTCCTTCCCTGAGCTCCTCACTTTCTTACACTACCTTGCCAAAGTCAGGTAACCAGCACCCATCGCTACTGTTCTGGTCTTCAGTCTCTTTTCTTAGACTGTGAGGTGTGGTAAGCATGCAGTGTGCATTCCAGTCCTTCTGAGGTCACCTCTGCACCCAATGCTTTGCCAGTGCAGAGCACCGGTCTGTCTTCTCTGCCTCGGGTATCAGTGTCCTCATCGCTTGCCTCCTGACTGTTAATCAATGCCAGATACTGCAGGTTTCTGTTTTAGAAGGACCCTGCTTCACTCATCACTCTCTATTAAACACTAGCCACTGCAACCAACCAGCCCCAAGGTCACATTGTACCACATGACAAAGACTCCTTTCTCATTCACACGAAGGCCAGAGTATTCACACACCTCCCTCTAGCATATCTGTGCCACGTGTGGGTTCCAAGGTTGTGGAAGGAGCATAAGAGACACAGAGGAGGGTCATGGACTTTTTAGTTGCTTCTAACTCACAGCCCATTGGCAGAGCTAGTCACATTGGTCAGCAATATCTGTGTCTTCCACAGAGGGAAGGGTTTTGTGTCACAGAAGAAAAAGTTTTGACTTTAACTTGTTCTTAAATTGCAGGTAGAAAATCGACTCCTAAACCTTGTACAGAAAATGAATTTAAATGTAGCAATGGAAATTGCATTTCACAGCACTATGTGTGTGATAATGTTGATGACTGTGGGGACCATTCAGATGAAACAGGTTGCAGTAAGTAAACGCTTTTTTTTAGTACTTTGTGGTGATAACTCAGGTTTACTTAGTTAAAGCATGCATATCATAAAGTAGATGATAACCACTCACTTCCTCTCGATTTACTTTGTACCCTAAACTTCAGTAAAGCCCACAGCTACCTGTTATTGATAAATAATTTTGTACCAAGACATCCTACATGAGTTATTTTATTTCATCCTTGTAGCAACCTTATGGTTTTGGTATTATTATCTATTTCAGAAAAGTATACAAATAGAGAAACCTCTAATCTTTAGAGGTTAACTAAGTTGGCCAGGTCTCACTGTCATTAAGTGTCAAGATTTGAGCCAGGTATGGTGGCACATGTCAGTAATCCCAGTACTTGGGAGGCTAAGATAGGAAGATTGTAGATTTGAGGCCAACTTCAGCAACTTATCAAGACCCTGTTTTAAAATAAAAATAAGCTGGGCGTGGTGTCGCACGCTTGTGATCCCAGCATTTGGGAGGCTAAGACAGGAGAATTGCAATTCGAGGCCAGCCTCAACTACTTAGTGAAACCCTGTTTCAAAATAAAGACTAAAAAATAGGGCTGCAGATGTAGCTTGGAAGTAGAATGCCTCTGGGTTCCATCCCCAGTACCGCAAAATAAAATAAAAAATAAAATAGGATTGGAGGTGTAGCTCAGAGATAGAATGCCCCTGGGTTCAATCCCCAGTACAGGGGAAAAAAAAAAAAGAGTCAAGATTTGAACTCTGGTCAACCTAACTGCCGAGCACAGTTAGGATGAAATTATAAGAAAGTTCTCCAATTTTCCAATTTGAGGACAAACCCCACAACTCTGTGTGATTTTTGCTGTTGTCAAGGGCTCTGTGTCACAGGACTGACTCACCGAGGGATGTACTTGATTTAGAACTTTGTGTCCTAAGACCCCTAATCACATTTAGATTTTAGAGCCGGGAAGCAGTTATAAATTCTGACTGTCCAAATGAGAGCCCAAGAGGTTACATGGCTGGTTGAAGATATTCAGATCAATGGTTGTATGTATTTAGCAGTGTGGAGGGAACATGATTATAACCTTGGAGATGTTTGAAAGTTGGTAAGGGAATAATGATATGGAAAGATATATCAACAAACTTGACCGCTTACATGAAGTGGACAGATTTTTAGACACAAAACACTGAAAGTGGCTCAAGACAAAATGGAATTTGAACAGACTTAGCAATGTGTAGTTGTTGTGAGCTCAGACTAGCTCTCGTGTGTACTGTTTTAAAGTGTGCACTCAGTGTTCCGGCAAATGTCATGGCGCTTTATTTGGTGGTTATTTTCCTTTTCTTGAAGCTCAGTGTTTCTAGTGTTTTCAAACGATATAAACTGTTATAGTCATTGTACCTTAAGGGACCTTGAGATATGGTTAAGTTTACCTTATTGCATACTACGGAAGACAGAAATATAGATTTACTTGGATTTGAAAGAATTGAACCAGGATGTTTCACTGTTTCTTTGGCTCAAAAATGTAGAAGCCGCTGGTCATGGTGGCACACACCTGCAGTCCCAGTACTTGGGAAGTGGAGACAGGAGGATCTCAGGTTCAAGGCCAGCCTCAGCAACTCTTCAGGCAACCTAGCAAGACCCTGTTTCAAAGCAAAAAAATTAAAAATAAAAAGTGCTAGGGGTATAACTTGGGGGTGGAATATCTGATTCAATCCGCAGTACCCTCCCCCCCCCAAAAAAAAAAAAACAACACATAGAGATGCACGAGATACAGAAGCCTGTGACCCATAGACATTTTCCTTGACAGGTAAATAAAGCTGTGGTTGAGGCTGACTCTTTAAGATGCCCCCCACACCCTTACCTATGTTCATACTTGTCAGCTTGTTCGAGAGTAGATGGAGACTGAGAATCAAAGAAGCAAACTGATAAGAACAAATAATGGCAGAGAGGGGATTCGGGGCAATAGGAGCAGTGCAGTGCTCCACAGAATGAGCTGTGACGTCTGTCCTGGAGCCTTGAAACCCCAAACAGTGGGGGCAACAAGAGCCCTTCCTCTGAGCGCTATGAACATAAACTATTGGTTGATTATTTTATTATTACTATGAAAATTATAAAATCTGAAAGTACACTAATAATAAAAAATAGGGGTTGGGGATGTTACTCAGTGGTCGAGCACATGCTTAGTTATCATGTGCAAGGCCCTGGATCCAATTCCCAGCACCAGAAACAGAAGAAAAAAAAGTAAAAGTCATTTAAATTTCATAATTAAGAGAACTAATCTTAAAGTTTGGTAAACCTTTTCTGGTCTCTTTTTTGCACATATATGTACAAAAATATTTTAATATTTGAAACTTTAGGACATATTCTATATTAGTTTTACAATCTTTTTCCAATTTATTATAGATAGTTCCCATCTCAAAGTATCATTAGAAGCCCTGAATTTTAATGACTGTATAACATTCAATCATGTAAATAACCATAACTCAATGCTTCTAAAATGTGTGCTTATTTTTACATTTTTTTTGTGTGTGGTACTGGAGATTGAACCCAGAAGCATTCTACTGCTGAGCTACACTCCCAGCCCTACTTTTAAAAAAAATTCTTTATTTTGAAGAAGAGTCTCATGAAATTTCGGAGTGCCTCACAAAGTAGCTGAGACTGGTTGCAAACCTGGATCCTCCTGTCTCAGCCTCCCAAGTATTGGGATTACAAGCATGCACTATCATGCTTGGTTTTATTTTTATATTTTTAACATCACTGGAACCCAGATGAATCTTAAACTTGGTAACATGCCATAGTGGAAATTACAGACATTTTCTATTTAATGTTCCATTAAAAAATGGTGCCTCAGTGGTGTCTTAGATTGGATAAAATACACTGTAATGCAACTTATTCTCTACTATTGAACATTCATTCAAGTTGTTTTCAATATTTTCTTACTACAAATAATTTTTAATCCTTTGACACAAATCATAATGCATATTCTTTTATTTCTTCTTGTGTGTGTTCTCAATTTTTGGCAAATCAGTCTTCTTGAAACTTAATAATTTCTTCCTATTTGTAGTTTTGTTCTAACCTGAATCGGTGTCTTATATATCTACCTCCCTACCTATGTATCTGTGTAGAACATGATGAAAGACAGTAGTGCGGGTGGTGATAGGTGCAGAGTCCCTGGCTTCACAGTTCTGAAGTCGGGTGCTGTGAGGCGAGTCTGGCCATGCTGTATTGCCTCAAGGCTCTAACATGACCCGTCTTTGTGTAAGT
Organism: Muscardinus avellanarius; assembly: GCF_963383645.1. Taxonomy (NCBI): domain Eukaryota; kingdom Metazoa; phylum Chordata; class Mammalia; order Rodentia; family Gliridae; genus Muscardinus; species Muscardinus avellanarius. The sequence goes on from NC_137787.1 coordinate 66,621,402, forward strand.
GGCATTAAGGCTATTCCTAGAAATGAGAATGCAGATGTCACCTGTCCTCTCAAGCTTCTGGAAAGGGGCCATCTCTAGGTGCTATATACCTGGTTATGGATGGTTCTCCTCATGTAACATTTGACTGTTCATTTGTGGCTGATATGATTTGTACCTTCCATTTGTAACGTGGGGATTTTGTTTTTCAGATATGGGAAGTGATAGAACATGTGCTGAAAATATATGTGAACACAATTGTACCCAATTAAGTGGAGGAGGATTCATCTGCTCCTGTAGAACTGGGTTCAAAGCTGGTACTTTGGACAGAAACTCCTGTCAAGGTAGAATCTTTTCCCCTCAATCCTTATTAAGGGAGTGGCTGTTCCCTTTTGTTAAACTCATGGTTCTCAGTCATTAAGGTACTCAAGAATGCCAAGTGCAGGCACGTGATCTTATGGTACCCAGCAGAGTGCCTGGCAGATAATCTGTGCTCAGTAATGGGTGTGGAGTTGGGAGGAATGATAGATGCCTTGGTGTTGATGGTGACTCATTGTACCAGTGTTTGGAATAAGTTAAAAACAAACACAAGACTGGCTAACTTCATTTTAAGTCAAGGAACACATATTTATTACATACCTACTTGGGTGAAGTATAAAATCTGACTCAGAGGTCTCTTGGCTAGATTATCAGTGATGAGTATGATTAGGTTCTTATTAGGTGACTTTGCTGTGTCTAATTCCTATGTCAAATTCAGATGACTCTAAGAGTTCTTTTGGGTATTCATGCTTAAGAATACAATTGAAAAAAAAAACACATCAGTAATTCTTGTTTCTAAATCTACTTAGCAGAAGAGAAAAGTGATACCAAAAAAATATGACTGATGCTTTCCTAGAGGGAAGATTTGCTTTATTGTTGTATGAAGCCACAATGGTTGAGTTAAAACCCTATCTCCATTGCCGACCAGCTGTGGGACTTTGGGCTTAATGATAGTTCATACTTTATAGAGTTCTTTTATTTATTTATTGATTGATTGATTGGTTTAGTGGTACTGGGGATAAAATCCAAGGGCATTCTATCTTCGAGCTGCACCCCCTGCCCTGTTTTTTTATTCTTTCTTTTGAAACAGGGTCTCACTGAGTTGCAAAAAGCCTCACTAAGTAGCTGAGGCTGGCCGTGAACTGCGATCCTCCTGTCTCAGCCTCCGGAATGCTGGGATTACAAGTGTGCACCACCATGCCCTGCAAGAGTTCTTTACCAAAAAAAAAAAAAAAAAAAAAGATCAAATTAGGAGCTGGGTGTGGTGGTGCATGTCTATAATCTTAGTACTTGGGAGGCTGAGACAGGAGGATTGCAAGTTCAAAACCAGCCTCAACAATCTAGTGAGACTCTGTCTCTAAAAAAAATAGGGCTAGGTTTGTAGCTCAGAGGTAGAACACCCTGGGTTCAATTTCCAGTACCACAAAAAGAATAACAATAAGAATAAAAATTAAGTTAATAAAAAACATGAAAAGCAGCTGGGCATGGTGGTGCATGCTTGTAATTCCAGTACTTGGGATGCTAAGACAGGAGGATTCGGGTTTGCAGATAGCCTCAGCTACTTTGTGATGCCTTCTGCAAATTAGTGAGACCCTATTTCAAAATAAAGAATAAAAAATCATTCTGGGGGTGAAGCTCAGAGGTAGAATGCCCCTGGGATCAATCCCCAGCACCACATAAACAAAAACAAAAACAAAAAAAACATGAAAAGCAGATGAAACAGGATTGAAACTTAAGTGCTCTAAATGTTGGTACCATTGATTATTTTAATCTGCATTGCTCTTGGCTCCATTGTTTATGAATTTAAACAGAAGCAGGGTCTCTAAGCAATGGATGGAAATAAATATTGCATATTTGATTTTTTTTTGCCTTTAGACATCAACGAATGTGAGCAATTTGGGGTTTGTCCCCAGAACTGTCAAAATACCAAAGGAAGTTATGAATGTTTCTGTGCGGATGGCTTCAGGTCTGTGGGTACCCTCTATGGAACACGGTGTGCAGCTGATGGTACGATGGGCTCACGTCGGGATCACTTGGCTTGGGGGGAAGCAATGCTGATGACGACAGTCTATCAGGGAGTAAACTTATGGCTCTCAATCTTATTTGAACTTGCCAGCGACTTCTCTTTCAACACCTTCCCCATCTCTTTCTTCCTTTTCTTTCTCCTCTCCTTCCAGCTTCAAATACTAGTAACTGCAATCTCCCACCAAATATGGAAGAATTAAAACAAGAGTTATCCATTACTTAATACTTTGGATGTAGCCTCTTACCTACCTTGTTAAAAACTTCAAAAAGTGGACAAGGTGTTACCCTCCAGAGGACTCAGACTTCAACAAAAACTTGTGGGCCCCATGGGCTCCCACAAAAGGGAGCTGACGAGGCCTCTGGCTTTCATTCCATGGAGGTCAAGGTCAGAGGCCATTAATCTAAGACTGCACAGAAAACAATGACTTGGGGAAAGTCAAAGATACGCTGCCCACCTCTCCCTCTGTAACTGCTCATGGACTATTGACGACAGGCAGGAAGGTGTCTGGTACATTTACAACTTCAATCATTAGTTTTACATTTTAGGTCAATTCTAGTATCCGAGAATCAGGCTAGGTGACAAGCACTAATAAGTATAAGAGAGACAGTAAGTAGTAAGTACCAGAGAAATGATAAAATTGCAGGTATATGAGTCGGAAATGTACTCTAAATGTTAAAGGACTGATCTGAATCAGCTTACTCTAGGTAAGGGGTATAGGCTTTTATTTTGAATTTTAAATTTATACTAGAATTTAATAAACTTATTAAGAAAATAGACTTTTATTTTTTCAACTAAGGGCAAAATGGCTATTTAATATATTCATATAAATTGGGCTTTTATTCAAGTAGCATGCTTAACTACTTTATTCCAAACAGTTTTGACTGTGAATGAAACTAGAGTGAAGGCATTTGAGCAGAAAACTTAAAAATGTTTAAATCTTTTAACTAAGGAGATGCTTGAAATAAATTAGAATATTCATATAAAACAATGTCAAGATGGAAGAGCTATATAAAATGAACTTTGAATAGAGACTTAAATTGCAATTGATTGACATTATGTGATTAATTTAATTTAAAAAATTCTGGACAGATATTTTGAGATAAGTCACTATTGAAGGAGGCTTTAGATTAAAAAAATTAAATCAAGGACATGCTGGGCTTTTTCTCATTAGCTAGAAGTTAAATTGGGTCATGGAGATGATGACTTGTTAAGAGTCATAAAATCTGTCCATAAAGAGTAAGGAATAAGGCCTTTCTGGTAAACTTTAAGTGAGGCTGTGAATGTTATATTTCTTCTGTGAGAGCAAAATGTCTATAATCTTGTGTTTTAATGCCACTGAATAAAGAAAATAAATTCAGTGAAAATGAGGATTCTCTGTGGCAATCTCAGCTTGCTCTGTCACTGAAGAGAAAGAATAAAGAACTGATGACTTCCCATGGGAACTGGGGACTAGAATGTCCCCAGTCATGGATTTTGCAACCCCGCTGCATAGTCAGCTCTATTAACAGAAATGATCTGATTTCTATAAATACTCATGTTTTTCAAAGGGGAGAGGAAATACCTGCTATGCAATTTATATTCTACTTTATATTTGAAAAGTTCAGGTTGAAATCGAGCAGATAAAGTAGCCTTCACTTGTTTCCAGGTAACCCTCCTTTGTTGCTACTGCCTGAGAATGTTCGAATCCGAAAATACAATGTCTCATCAGAGAAGTTCTCAGAGTACCTTGAAGAGGAGGAACATATCCAAACAATCGATTATGACTGGGATCCTGAGGGCATAGGCCTCAGTGAGTATTATCTTTGGCATCTGTCACTGATACTTACTTTATGGACTTTTTAGATGGTGAATTTTGGGGAATTTGTTTTTAAACAAGTGGGTTTTGCTTAATGAGCAAAAGGAGGAGGCTCCTCCTACCAGGCCTGCTCCTGATTCTTTACTGAGGCCTTAGGTTCCTGCCAACCTTTCCTGACTTCTCTCCAAAATTTCTCCCCACATCTTCTTGTATTGGAATATTGCCTCATCCTTGCACACTTGGGAAATTTTTACTCAGACCTCAAAGACCAGTTTCAATGTCATCTCCTCTCGGACATCTTTCATCATCCTTTCTGGAAGAGTTCCGTGAATGCTCATCCACGCGTCTGTTGCATTTTATACATGCTTCTACCAAAGCACATGTTAACAATGAGTTACATATTTTCGCCCTAACCCCAAACATGAGTTTTTTGAAGACACAAAATCTAATTCATCTCTATAAGCCCGGCAACTGACTAGCATATAGCACAGTGTATGTGGTGGGTGCTCAAAAAACTCAACGGGATGAAGGAAAAAATGGATAATGCCTTTTGTTGAGCTTCAGTATGATATAGGGAGGTGGTACTGGGATAAGAGTCAGAAAACTTGTCTCTATACCTACAAACTCACTTTCTATCCTTGTGTGCCTCATCTACTGCATTTATAACCCTAAACAAGTATAACAATTCTCTATTTTTTCTGTTAAATGAGAGTAGTCATCTTGTTCTTTCTACCTACCTCTGAGAGTTGTTTCAAATGTTGAACAAACTATTGGATCTGAAATGCTCTGCAAACTATCAATAACTACACCAATGTAAGATTATTACTGTATATTTATTATTATTCATGGAACAAAATGAACTTTGAAAGAAAAATATATACCTAGGAAAGCAGCAGGAGACTAATACATGTACAGTCTTTCCATGCTTTTAAAATACCTGCTGCATACTATTCTTTAGTGTAGCTATATGACTTATCTACATGGCTATTTTACTGCCAATAGTACTGAATGTGACTTTAAATTCTTAGCAGCCTGATATGGTTCATCTATACAATCTGTTTTGGAAACTAGACCTTGATCCTAATGAGAATAAATAAATGAGTTACCTTCAGATAGCAGTGATTAAGAAAATATCAGTAAGTCGTCTGAAGTGTTTGTAGCTAATAATATAGTATAGGTAGCTTTTAGTATGACAGATTTTGAGGTTTAATCATACTGATACAATTGAATTATTAGAATTATAAGAACAAAGTAGGGATGTCAATAAATGAACAATACTTGATCCTCCTTCACTGATGTGCTTAACATGAAACTGGCCATGTGTCTTCCTCTGTAGGTATTGTATATTACACTGTACTAGCACAGGGCTCTGAGTTCGGTGCTATCAAACGTGCCTACATCCCCAACTTTGAATCTGGAAGAAATAATCCCATTCAGGAAGTTGATCTGGGCCTGAAATATATAATGCAGCCAGACGGATTAGCAGTGGACTGGGTTGGAAGGTAAATTTGCCACACTCTTCCCTCTTGCCCCTCCATCTTCCTGGCTCATGCTCTCTACTGCTCACAGTGGCCATGTTCAGCTGTGTGTGGGTGCCATTCAGCTGCTGGGCTCCTCAGTCACCCCAGCCCCAGCCCAGCAGCCACTTCTGCTTACTCCAGCGAGTCAGGTAATCATTAACCGTTTCCTATATTGTATATGTGCCATGAAAAGGCTTGGGAAAGCACCCAAGTCAAGACTCTGGATTCCAAAATTAGCTCTGGAATTCAAGCAATCAATTTGCAGTGTGGCAGCACTGTCGATGTTGTGATGCAATGGGACCACCTCACAATTCTACAGGCAAAGCAGTTGAGACTGAAAAGGTTTTCTCTATGGTAATCATTTTGGGGGTGGGGGGGACAATCCTCATCATGTCTTAGTCAGGCTAGCCAGCTGGAACTGATTGGAAACTTGACTTTCCTGTTTAATCTTTGGGTTTGAGTTAACAGGTGTCAGACCTTCTAGTACCTTCTGGCTCTAGCACCCCTTCTAGAGACGAGAGCCACACAGTTTGGATGATTCCTAAGTCAGAACCTTATGCAGGGTCAGATGGAAACCACGTGAGGTGGAAACCTGTGTGGAAAGCTACTCAGGAACCTCTTCAAGGAGGAGGTGGCCCTGGAGTGACATTGAGGGCTGGGCGAGTGATCACATGCCGAGGAGCTCACACATTCACAGAGTCCCCCACATCCTTGAAAATGAAATAATAATAGATATCTGAGAGGGAAGCCTCAGGGCTCACTGCCCTTCCAGAATGAACAGTCCTGTGCAGTGTAAATTCATTTTTACTGTTTAACAACCTTATCTGGTGTTCCTGGAAGACTTGACCTTCTCCAAAGAAGCTAATTAGGACCCCACTGTGCCTGCAGGCTACCAGGAGACTCACTTCAGCCTTTTCTGTCAGGAAACAGGGCCCTGGAGAACTATGAGTGGAGTGAGGAGCCTGGAGCTGTTGACATTAACACTTCCTTCTGAAAGCCAACTAGGCAAAGGCAAAAAGGCCCTTTTGTTTTAACTTTTACCTCTTTCTCAGCTTCAATGAATAAGGGAGTTAAATTGCTGGAGCTCTTTCTGCTTATAAGAAATGGAGACCTGCAGCCTTGAAAGTGGAAATAAGCTGCCATTTGTTTTGTTGAGAAGCTGTTTCTGCTCCTCTTTGGGGTTGATGTTAGATTCCTATTGATTGCATTCGGGCTTTTTGCAGAGGAGAGAACTGACTCTGGGCAGAAAGAATTAAAGGACCAACCCAGAAATGCTTTATGACTTCTACCTGGACACACAGCTCTTACAATACTGGCAGATGTGAGACCAGGCTGACTGCTTGTCCACTGCCATTTGATGATCTTGAGGGGCCAGCTGCTTTGGCTGATCAGGCTGGAGTCTCTCCATCCCTCACTCTTTCTTGTGCGACCTTCCAAATATCTCTTTGGCCATAGAGATTAGGACCTTCCTGACAGAGGGGCACTGTGCTCTGATTAGAGGTATCTGAGTAGGTATCTTGCTGACCAGATATTTCAATCTAAATTTTCTCATTTTCGAAACATTGTTTGACTTTGTCCCTCTGAATTCAGGCACATTTACTGGTCAGATGCCAAAAACCAACGGATTGAGGTGGCTAGACTTGATGGAAGGTACAGAAAGTGGCTGATAACCACCCAACTGGATCAACCAGCTGCAATTGTTGTGAATCCCAAACTAGGGTAAGTACTAGGAATCTTTAATATTCTAGGTATTCTCCACTGGGTTCTCATAAAATTATACATCTTTAATATTTTTCCTAATTGTACTGAAATTGTCCTTCAATTTTTTTGAGTGGAATCTATGTCTGCTCAAAGAATTATAATATACCCTGGGATTATATAATTTCTATTGGGGAAATTTTTTTGAGAACATCCTGATAATCTTTTTGTTTACATGAATTTCTTGTCTGAACTTCAGAATTCGTTGTGAAATGACCTCCTCTAATTAAAGGCTTAATCAGAATTTTTTTTCTTTCAATTGAATGTTTCTAAAAGTAACTCATTCAGGGTTTTGGTTGTATTTTTATTGGATATAATTAGACATTTATTTCCAAAATATGCAAATATATAAAACAACACATGTATAAATATGTATTATCGATCTGTAGAAATATTCCAATTTGGAGTCTATCTGTATACTATCTCAGCATGAGAACTTGTTTTGTCATTTTTGCAAGACATTTTTTTCTCTTCAAGATGTTTGGATAAGCAGACAAACTGATATGTACATATTTAATTAGCCTTAGAATAAAAACACTTGAAAAAATTTTTTGAGTAGCCCCAAATACTTCCCCTATTTGGACAAGACCAGTATGACTCTTTGTAAATACGCCAGTGGTTGTATATAAAACACCATGACTTATTATTACTTTGAGTGTTATATTCCATTTGTTACATCATGCCTCAGAAGCTCAGCAATGACACTAAAGATGCTTGTTTGATAAGATTAACCTGTAATGGGGCCTTGTCCTCAACATCAGTCTTTGCTTTTTATATATATAAGAATATATATATATATTCTTATATATATAATATATATTATATATATTATATTATATATTATATATAATATATATTCTTATATAGATAAGAATATATATATAAGAATATATATATTCTTATATATATTCTTACATATATAATATCTTTGAAACAAAGAGATGCTCTCTATCTACTGAGGATTTTACTGAGAAATATTAAAGTAGTGTCACTTAGCACCCAGGTTTCTGTGCAAAGCTGTTCATTGTTGGTAATGTTCCACCGTGGTAGGGCAGCCCAGCCAGGTGCGGTGCTGCAATGGAGAAAATGTCTGTTACAGGCTTATGTTCTGGACGGACCAGGGAAAAGACTCTAAAATCGAGTCCGCCTGGATGAATGGAGAACATCGCAACACCCTGGTTTCCGAGGACCTTGGCTGGCCAACTGGCCTGTCTATTGATTATTTGAACAATGACCGGATCTACTGGAGTGACTCCAAGGAGGATGTTATTGAAACCATAAGATACGATGGGACTGATAGGAGAGTCATTGTAAATGAAGGTTAGAAATGAGTTAGAATTCAATATATATTATATGATTACTTAACATATCTCGTCTCTTTACCCATTTTCTCAAGAAGGAACCCTATTCTTAGGAAATGATTTATGTAGTTTCTAGGATATCTGCCCCTTCTAGTTGTTGACTTAAATGCAAATGAATCAACTAGCAATAATTAAATCCACTTTGCTCTTTTTACGTCATTTTAAGAATTGCTTTTTAGGAGCAGATATTGACATAACTGAGATTTGTTAGGTTGTCCTGAGGCAGTGCTCATGTGTATCAATGTAAATCCATGTCTGACTGCTTCTAGATACATGTTTAATGTGCCAAACTGCTCCTTGAGATAGGCACAACTGGAAACATCTAGAAGGAAAGGAGCATTACTTATCCAGTTTCAGCAGTCTGCAATCACCCAATACATATCTCATTCTTCCTACCTGACCATCTTTGTCTTATGTTCAAAAGAAAAAACAAAATCTCTGCCCTACAAATTACTTTTCAAATATGAAATAAAATCAGCACTTGTAAGTGAGCTAGTGCCCTTTAATTGGTGTCAGACAGCATGCAGTAATCTTGTTTAATTGGCCATCTTGATCTGCCAGCATAGCACTTTCACAGTCACATGTACAGAAAATCTGCCTGAATGTTCCTGGAGTTTCTAGGCATTGTGCTGGGAATTAAGTCAAGCTGAATGATATCAGACTTAGAAGTGTGCTGGGGTGTTGTCTTTTTAATAGCCTCATATTGTTTGTTTTTCTGCTGTGGGTAAGCAGCAATGAAGCCTTACAGCCTGGACATCTTTGAAGACCAGTTGTACTGGGTATCTAAGGAGAAGGGAGAAGTATGGAGACAAAATAAATTTGGGCAAGGGCAGAAGGAGAAGATGCTGATAGTGAACCCTTGGCTCACTCAAGTTCGAATCTTTCATCAGCTCAGATACAATCAGTCAGGTAATCACCCACCTTGGAATAAAATACTTGTTGTCTAGAAGCCTTATTTCAAAATAATAACTATAGTGTTGGGAAAGGGTGCTGGATAATAAATAATGGGCTATTCTCTTTTTGCACAAAATGCTTACACATCCATGTGTATATGTGTGTATGGTTGAGGGTGGGTGGTTTAGCCATTTTGACCAAAGAAAGATAAAATTGGAGGACAAATAAAATTATACAAGCCATCAATAGTAAAAAAAAAAAAAACAAAGTAAAAATATTTCAGTGTTCATTGTTTGGAATCAGATATATACATCTAGGCCACGGAACCCAGGTGATATCAGACCCCTGCTAAATTGGGTTAACAAGTCACAAAATGGATTTTGTGGATATCAGAAGTCTTATTCATTTGTTTTTGCTTGTTTGTTATTAGTATTGGTGATCAAACCCATGTGCTTTCTACCTCTGAGATGTATCCCAAGCCCCCTTTTTATTTATTTATTTTTATTTTGAAACAGGGTCTTGCTAAGTTGCTGAGGGTCTTACTAAATTGCTGAGGCCTGTCTTGAAATTGCAATCCTCCTGCCTCAGCCTCCTAAGTACAGGTGTGTATCACCCCTGGTTGTCTTATTGACTCTTTCCTTTTCTTTTCCTTTCTTTTCTATACTGGAGATTGAACCTAGTTCAATCTAGGTAGAATGTTCATTCTACCTTTGAGCTATAACCTTTAGACTTATTTTTATTTTTATTTTTTTTACTTTTTATTTATTTATTTTTTTGGTGGTACTGGGGTTCCTGGAAACCCTTCTACCTCCGGGCTATACTCCCAGACCTATTTAATACTTTTTTTAAATTTGGAAACAGGGTCTCTTAAGCCAGAGCGGCTAGCTTTGCACCTGCACAATCCTCCTGTCTCCGCCTCCCAAGTGCGGGGATTACAAGAGTGTGCCACCATACCTGGCGACTTATTTTTATTTTTGAAACAGAGTCTCACTAAGTTGCTCAGGGCCTCACTAAGTTGCTGAGGCTATCCTTAAATTTATAGACCTCCTGTCCCAGCCTCCCAAGTACTGGGTTTACAGGTGTGCACCACTGTGTCTGGCTACCTTAATCATAATTACAGTGGTCAGATCAGACTACTCAGATTATCCTGAGATCTGTGTACCTGAGTTTAAAATTGTCAGTCTGGTGCATTTCTACCTCCTCCTCTCTTTATGATTGTCTGTGTTCCAGGTGCCGCTTCCTCAGGTTAGCTGAGTTCCAGTTTCAGCATTGTGTGGAGTGGGATAAAGGGAAAGGGCATTTTTTAAGTGAGGAAGGGAAACAGCTTTACTAAGTTCTGCACTTCAGTTCTCCTCTCGGTATTAACCTGACACCTTACTTCAAAACCTTAGCACAAGGTTTCATTCATCTCAAATAAAGACATTGAGCTAGTTTGTGTGCTGAAGTCACACAACTAACAAATGAGATCTAAACTCAGAGGTGATTTTTAAGTTTGCGTCTGTTTAACCCAAAACTCAGTGTTTTTCTGATCTGGTCCAGTGCTCAGTATGCCTAGCTCCTGGTTGACTGTGCAGCTATGGAGCCTTTGACAAATCACTTGCTTCCAATCCTGCATGTGGATCAAGGGTAGCTCTTAAGGTCCTCTTGCCTCCACTGACACACACACACACACACACACACACACACACACACACACACACACACACATCCCGAATCAACCTTGGCCAAGCGCATCCCAGAGCCGAGAGTCTCAGGAGGTCACACTGGTGGCAAATGCCCTTTCTAGGGAGTAACTCCTTTGTGTCACTTGTAGTTATCAGCTCCCTCCAGCTGCTCTCCCAAGCTCTCCAACACTACCATTATGATAGTGTTACATCCCGAGTGCCCCTGTGTCCCTTGTGAAGAAGGCAGAAGAAAGCCTGGCGACTGTCTCTCACTCCGCTGATGTTTTGGCTTCTTTGGATTGAGATGGAGGCCTGAGGTCACCCCGCCCCCACCCCAGTTCTGCTGGATTAACATTTACCCTGTACTCACAGTTCAAATCTTAGAATCATTTGGAGAGCTAAACATAGATTCTAGGGCCCACCTGAGGGATTTGTAATCACAGTCCCCTAGGGGGCCTAAGAACTTCATTCCTAAAGAGCTCCCAGGGACATGTTCTGAGAACCACAGCTCCAGGCCCTTGCTACCTGAGGACCAATAACACTGATAGTCAATGGAAGCTGGTTGGAAATTCAATGCTCAGGCCCCAACCCAGACCTTCTGAACTAGAATTTGAATTTTAACAAGATGATTTGTACCACATGACAGTTGGAAAAAGCTCTGCTCTAGCAAGTTGACCAAGTGGTCATGGAACAGGTTTTGAGTGAGGGTTTTGAAATATTTTATTATTTTATAGTGATGTCTCATCTGTGGCTATACTTTAGATGATGGAGAATCAGGATCACAGAATATTAGCCTGAGAAAAAGTTTTTATGTGTTTATATAATACAGTGTAACTCTTGGAAAAATGACTAGATATATCACAATATATATTAAGATACAATTCAAAAAAATTTTAGAATTGAATGAGGCATTTTTAGTGACAATAACTTGAGCTCCATCCCAGAACAACTTAAATCTGAGTATTAATATTTTGAATAGAGTTAGGTCTGGTGGCACATGCCTGCAATTCCAGTATCTGGGAGGCTGAGACAGAATCACAGGTTTGAGGACAGCCTCAGCAAGTAGTGAGACTCAGCAACCTAGTGAGACTCTGTGTCAAAATAAAATAAAATAGGGCTGAGGTGTAGCTCAGCGGTAGAAAACCCCTTGTTTCAATCCCCCATACCACATACACAAAAGAGAAAGAAAGAAAGAAAGAAAGAAAGAAAGGAAGAAATATATTTTTTTTTGTAGGTCTGAGGATGGAACCCAGGGGCATTTGACCTCTGAGCTACACCCCCTGCCCTATTTTTTATTCTTTATTTTGAGACAGGGTCTCACTAAGTTGTGGAGGGTCTCACTAAGTAGCTGAGGCTGTCCGCGAACCACAATCCTCCATTCATTGCCTCCCGAATGCTGGAATTACAAGTGCATGCCACCACACCTGGCAGAAATTTTTTGAATAGCACGCAGGTGATTCTAGTGAATCATAGATATAAATTCCTTTTTCTTACACTTAAGGAAATTGAAGCCCAGAAGAAAATCTACTTAGAGAGTTGGAGTAGAAGCCTTATTACTGCATGCTTTGGATAGACTATAGATGATAACCTATGCAGATATGGGTGAAAACAATTCTTGATATAAAGTTGAGTTCTCGCTGGTCTTTTGAACCATCTCAAGTAGCTTGAGATGGCACCAATTAGATTTGGAGGTTAGGCAGTGACAGATACGTGCCTTCCAGGCCTGCCAGGGCTATAGGGGAGCCAAGTGGTGCCAGTAGACAGGCGAGTGCCACCGACAAGGGTTGGGCCCAGAGAGGGACTGTGCCGCTTTGTGGGTGTGGCAAGGATGGTGGTGTAAGTGAGTCTCCATGTGACGTGACATGTGTCCTGCTGCCACATGCTGCCTGGGCTCCGCCCTCGCCTGGCATCTGCACACGCCACAGATTGGCATGCCCTAGGTTGGGGTATTGACTCTCCTGTCGCCAGGACCTAACTACGCTTCCCATCTGCTTTCCAGTGCCCAACCCGTGTAAACAGATCTGCAGCCACCTCTGCCTACTGAGACCCGGAGGATACAGCTGTGCCTGTCCCCAAGGCTCCACCTTTATCAGGGGGAGCTCCGTTGAGTGTGATGCAGGTAGGGGCACTATCTGGATGGCCACAGGCTGCTCGGGGGCATGAAGAATCCCCATGTGGGGGCAGCTAGAAAGAGGGTGAGAGAGGTGGGAAACACCAGCAGAACCAAGGAGGGCTCCAGGGCCCAAGCAAATTGGGTGCCAATGATTTCTGAGAATTGTTTGCTAGGCTTGCAGAGCTATGGATCAGTATCCCTAACTCTGTGCTTGTGTTGTTTTGTAAAGACTTTGGGAAGGGTGAGGCTTCTCTCAGGATACTTCCTCTTTCCTTTGGTGCAGTCTGCACTCCTCTTGCCCTGAATTCACTCAGCCTTAACTGAGCTCCCTGAGGTGGAGAACCCTGTTTCTGAGGTGGGAGGGCTGGTACAGGGCAGGGCAGGGGTGCTACGGGATGGTCACACGCTCATCTGAGAAGTTTAACAACTGAAAAAGGGCCATATTTTGAAGGATCCTTTATGATGTTGGGAAATGAGGGTCATTTATAAATAAGGAAGTAGTGGTTTAATTCTCAACCCAAATAATGTCGTGGCAAGACCTTTTAGCAAGAGCTATTTCGTTTTAATTATATATTTTTAGTACTCTGGCATTTGACCTCTGAGCTACACCCCCACACTCCCCCCACACTTTTAAATTTTGAAACAAGGTCTCGCTGAGTTGCTGAGGCTGGCCTTGAACCTGTGATCCTTCTGTCTCAGCCTCTCAAGTACTGGGATTGCTGGCATGTGCCACCATGCTCAGCTTCAGTGGCTGTTTTAAATTAGGGAGTTAGTAGGTCATAGGGAATAACTAATATTCCTAACTAGTATCCTCTGCTTAATAAACATGTATCCTATGCTTAATAATCACCTTGCTGTTCATCCTGCTGCCCATTTACGGCTAACCTCCTTGGGCTGCCTTCCCATTTTAGTTGGTGGAGAAATGAAGAGGCTTAATCATGTTCTGCCAGCAGGGGGCGCAAGTGGTTAACAAGGACCCATTGTTTGGCTCATCCCAACCAGTCTGAAAGCATTTTGCGAAAAGAGAGGAAAGATTGCTTCCCTTCTCTTTCCCCTGGTCCAAGACTCATTCCAACACTACCGGGGAAATATTGACAAGATTCCAATATTTTGAGCAATTTGTTCTCTGCTGGCGATGGGTCTTTTTGACACTTATTGAGGTTTCGTGTTGTAGACGAGGGGTTCTGCAAGTTGTTGCTTCATCTGCCACTCTCATCACTTAAACTTTCTGCGGGGTGAATTATGTTGAGATTCCTATTGAAAAGAACTTGACCTATGTGAGCACATTAATGATGTCAGTCATTGCATATAGGGCCTTGGTTTGGTATATTAATCAATTAATTGGATAGTTCCCTAAGTATTTATTGATTGCCTACTATGTGCTAGGCACTGATCTGAATACTGGAGATATCAGAAGTGAACAAAGCAGACAACCCCCTGCCCTTGTTGAGCTTTTTTTTCCTAATGGGACAATAAATAGAGAACCCCATAAATGCATACTAGGAAGGTGGTGAAAGTATCATGGAGACAAAGTACAGCAGGGAAGGAAGGGAGGGTGGCTGGTGGGCTTGCTCCTTCAGGTAGAGCGTTCAACAGTGGCCTCTGATAAAGGGAGCTTTGAGTAGAGATTCAGATTGAGGCTGAGTGAGCCGGGAGGGTTTTGAGACTCCTTATATAAAATGCGCATCTGACAAATTGTTATGGGATAGCATCTAAGTCTATGGTGTGGAAGCATCCCTGATCCATCAGGCACATCCCAGGAGTATGTGGGCAGCTGGGAGCAGCCACCCGGAGTAAGGGCAGTTTGTCCCTCAGGAATCTGTGCCTCTGTATTTGTACATCTGCCTGTTGGTTAGTGGATGGCTGGTGCTTCAGCTCCTTTGCCGCAGTTTCCAGGGGTGCCCAAGTTAAACTCTCCATTTTAACAGCTCTCAGAGGAGAATCCAGAAAACTTCAAATGAGAACATAAATGTCTTATGAGGTTTTCTTACCACAAATTTCTTTCAACTATTAATAGAGGCTTTGGAGTTTACCATCTTTCCACAGTTGGGGGGGGGTTCTATCAACTGCCTATTTCTTTCAACAAAATGTATATCACGCTGCAAGATCTTATCATTGATAAGGACATTCATCTGACATAGGGAGCAGGTGACAGCTTGGCAGGGAGGCTCGTGAGCTGGCCTGGGCAGGTTTGCATGGTGTGGGTGCCCCGCTGCTGCGTCTGGCTCACTAACACATGCATGGCTTTCCCTCTCTGCAGCCATTGAACTTCCTATCACCATGCCCCCTCCATGCAGGTGTATGTACGGAGGAAGTTGCTATTTTGATGAGAATGACCTCCCCAAATGCAAGTAAGTCTGACTGTTGAGGTCCGAGCCATAGGCCTTGCCTCTTTTGGGGGAATCTGATACCTTAAAGCAGCTGGTAAAGCTAGTGCAAGCACCTGTCAGTTCACTAATTTTCACATCTTAACCAGCTTGTCCTCCCTTGGGGAAGTCATGAGAGAACTTGGGCAGCGCTTCTCAAACTATGCTATGCCTGGCATCTGGTAGAAGTGCCCGTCCTCATTCACAGGGATTCTGCATTTCTACCAAGCCCCCGGGGATGCAGGAAGTCAGGGGCCACACTCTGGGGAGTGAGGAGTTAGGGAAATGGCAGTAGGGCCTTCATGCCCACCTGGGATGAGCGTTTGCAGTGGGGGAGGTGGTGGCTGTCAGCAGAGCTGCAGGAACACAGGGCACTCAAGACAAAGAGAAGAAGGAAGCTACTGAGAACGTTCCAGGCCAATCTTCTCTTGTTTGTCGTGTGTTGGCAGGATAAGCTGAAGTTATGGAGGATAAATTGTTCAGCATGTACCTTACTCGTCAAAGCTCTCTCTACCTCAAAACGTACCTATAAAATCACAGTAGGGCTTAAGAAGGCAGCAGGCTAGTGAACGGTTCTCCTTTTTACTTTCAGGTGTTCTAGTGGCTACACAGGAGCATACTGTGAAATAGGGCTTTCAAAAGGCATCCCTCCAGGAACAAGTAAGTTTGAAGAGTCTAAAGAGAGAGCCTACAGGATGGGAGATCTGTGCCAGCTACTCCACTGAGAGGACTGATCTCTAGAATATACAGAGAACTTAACACTAAAAGTATGGATGTGAAGAGAATTTCTTACCTCAGAAACAAATACCTCACCCAAATACTGGGCAACTGAACTGAATAGATGCCTTTCAAAAGAAGTACAAAGAGCCAGTAAATATATGAAAATATGTTCAACATCATTAGCAATCATGGAAATACAAAACTACACTGAGATTTCCTTTAACTCTAGTTAAAATGGCAATCTAAGCCAGGCGTGGTGGTGCACGCTTGTAATCCTGGTACTTGGGAGGCTGAGGCAGGAGGATCCCAGGTTTGCAGCCAGCCTCAGCTACTTAGTGAGGACCTCCACAACTTAGTGAGACCCTGTTTCAAAATAAAGAATAAAAGAAAGTTCTGGGGCTATGGCTCGGTGGCAGAATACCACTGGGTTCAACCCCTAGTACTGTAAAAAAAGAAAAAAGTAATAAAATGGCAATCTTAAGAGTATATACAATGATAATTGCTCATGAGGATGTAGGGAAACAGGAACCATTATACATTCTTGTTGGAATTGTGAATTAGTATTGTGGCTATGGAGATCAGAAAAGAACCACTGTATAACCTTATTACACCACTCCCAGGGATTTTCCAAAGGAATTGAAGTCAGAATATTATAGCGACACATGCATACCCATGTTTATAACAGCACAATTCGCAACAGCCAAATATGGAATCACTCTAGGTGTCTGTCAACAGATGAATCGATTATGAAACTGAGGTATACACACAATGGAATTTTACTCAGCCATAAATAAAAAATCTGTTATTTGCAGAGGAATGGATGGAACTAGAGAATATTATTCTAAGTGATATCAGCCAGTCTCAGAAATTGAAGGATTATATGCTCTCTCTCATATGTGGAAGCTAGAGACAAATTGGGAGACCAGAGAGGGACTTCAAATAAACGAGGAAAGATTTCAGTACAATAGCGGATGGGGATTCAGGGAGGGAAGTTGGAGGGGGAAGGAGATTTGATGAAGGAGACAGTTCCAGTAATGCTATGTACATATATGAAATCTTCAATACCAGTAACATGTATGAGGAGGAGGAGGAGGAGGGAGTGGGGTAGAATTGAAACAAAACAAAAAGAATAGGAGCAACTTGAAAGTACTCATGGCCCTTAACACAGGTGCTGCCATATGTTCTTTTCAACACAGTCTGAAGAATGAGTGGTCCTAACTGCTGAGTTTGCCGGCTCTTCCTTCTCCGTGTTGATAATGTTCTCTGCTTCCTCCTTCTTTCTTAGCCGCGATGGCCGTGCTCCTGACCATCCTCCTGATCATCATCCTTGGGGCTCTGGCAACTGTAGGATTTTTCCACTATAGAAAAACAGGCTCTCTTTTGCCAGCTCTACCCAAGCTGCCAAGGTCAGTTTCTTTACATGGAATACTGATGTTAGAAGACTGTGTGAATATGACCATGTGAATAAATGGGTTTTAAAAAAATACTACATGCAGTTCATCCATCTGGCAGAAACAAAAAGCTGCGAGGATTAAAGCAGTCACTTCAAGTCACGACTTTATCGAGAGCTTCTCAGAAGCCGGAGTGACAGATTCTGTTGTGTAGTCCAGATGGTCGGGTCTCCTTGTGGGTGTCAGGCCAGGCCGGGGCCAAGGTGGCTATGTGTCACTTGGCTTTATCCTGCAAGTGTTCCCTGGACCTTAAGCATTGGAGATCATGCTTCAATGTTTCCAAGAAACAAGGGCACTTACTACCATATGCGATGTGTGTACCTTCAGGTTGGAATCGCACATTTCATTAAGTAAGACTTAGCAGTATGGAGGAAAGGGGACTGTTGCAAAGGTATCTGAAATGTAATATGACACTGTTTGTGTTACTTACAGCTTAAGCAGTCTTGTCAAACCCTCTGAAAATGGAAACGGGGTGACTTTCAGATCAGGGGCAGACGTTAACATGGATATAGGGGTGTCTGATTTTGGCCCCGAGACGGATATTGACAGATCAATGGCGATGGTGAGTGTGGTTTCCGAATGATTGTTTCAGGGTTGTCATTTCTACTACTTCATCAGAGCAATACTTTTTTTTATAAAGAGTACAAGTAACCACAAGAACATTGAAATAAAGAATGAAGTCTGCACAACAGGACGTGCTAAGAAAACATTAGGTTTGTTGCAGAAAAGCATCTAAAAACAGTAATAAAGGTAGTAATAAAATTGAAATCACCCTTATGTTATTAGGGCCATAAGCAGTCTTAAGTTGAATTGGAATCTTAAGGAGATTTATGGGTATTTTTGGGGGGGTTCAGATGGGGGAAAGAACATGATAATTTGTTTTTATTTGATGACATTTTGTATGTGTAAAAAGAATAGGGAATTATATTTTTCAAGTGTCTTATTTTCCCACCAATGTATAGTAAGGGAACAAATAGTGATTTTAGAGTCAGAGTCAATTCAAACTGTGGTTCTACAGTATGTGATAGTAGATGTGGAGCTTGCCTCTCTGATCCTCACTGTTCCCCTCTGTAGAATGGGTTCAAGAATATCTCCTGTGAGAACCAAGTGAGATGCTTTAGGAGCCTAGCACAGCCTTGGCACGGAGCGGGGTTTCTCCGTGAACACTATTGAGAACCCTTTCAGTATTTTGTCCCTCCCCCAAATCTTTCATGTTTTGCCTTACCTGAAAGCATATTATCCATTCCTCTCTTTCTCCTCCTCCTTCCCATCCTCCTCCTCCTCCTTTTTCTTTGTCCACCACCCACCCTTTTCTCTGTTGCACAGACCCATCCCCAAGTGAGCTGTAAGGGGTTATGGAGAATTCAGTTATGGAGAAGAGTGTTTTCTGGAGCTGATGCCTGCATTGTGTCATCAGAGGCTTCCTGTCTCTGTTGCTTTCTTGTTATTGTGGCTGGAGACCAAATCCAGGGCCTTGTGCATGCTAAGCAGTGAGCCATGGCCCCAGCTTTCTTTGCATTCTTTAAGCCTTCATATTTCGGGTAACTTTGGCAAAGCATCCGGCACACTCCCAGGAGTGAAGAGGCACCTCTCCCTGTGGGTAGGTCAGACTCGCGCGCTGTGATCTCTCTCTTCTCTCCCCACCAGAGTGAACAGTTTGCCATAGAGATGGGGAAGCAGCCTGTAATATTTGAAAACCCGATGTACACAGCCAGAGACAGCGCTGCCAAAGTGGTTCTGCCGGCCCAGGTGAGATGTCACACAGCCCTTTCCTTCAGCTGGTCTTGTGTTGCGTGACCTCCCACGAAGGGCCTCCTAAACTTCCCTCCAGTGGAAGGGAACACAGCAGCCGGGCCGGGCTGTACTCTGCAGCACCTGGGCTGGCTTCCTGCCGTAGGCCCTGCAGGCGCCCAGAGACCTGTGTTGCTGGGCACTGTGTGGCACGGCCACACCAGCTACGCCATTCCTTCTGAGAGGAGCCACAGCAAGAAGTGGGAGTCCATTCAGAGGCCTGATGAACGCAGTGCCTGACATGCTGCAAGGTCTTCCTAAGTGCTTAGGAAGGGACGGGGTGGATGGCTGTGCCCCCAAGGGATGAGTTGAGGTGATCAAAGGCAGAGGTACCTCCTATGCTTTGCCTTTACGAGATTTTTCTAAAAAGTATGAGCATCTTCTGAGTTGACAGGCAGATGTCTAAATTTACTTTGGGGCAGCCCCATTGTTGAGCATCTTTAAGAGGAGCTGAGAAAGGAGTCCTGTGGTCGAAGGGAGAGAACTTTTTACCAGGTTTGGACCAATAACCCCAGCAACAGTTCAGGCTGGCCACCTGTGCCTACTTCGTTCACACAACTATAGCCTGGGTGACAAAAATGTTCAATGTTGACACTAAGCTTCTTTCAACTCAACATATGGCATAGTTTAATAATGTAAAACAGAAAGATTTATTTTACAAATAGCTTTCTTTAAGATTCACTTGAATCTTGAAAGTATTTTCCCTGATTCTTTGATTTTGAACCAGCAAAATCTGAATACAGGATGAAGCAGACAGGATGTTTCGCTTGGCGTTTTCACTTGAGATAACATGAGCCAATGTATACAAATGCATATTCAAGGTCAGGAAGGACCAAAGTGGTAAATGTGAAAAGAGGATGATGAGAAAATTACCTTCCCTGTAATTTATATACTCATGATGACTTGTGTTTAAGAGGGGACCTTGGAATGATATAAATATTATAAAAATATGTAGAGGTATATAAATTTTATGTCTATTGTTTAAAAATTCAACTTTTAAGTAATCTAAAATTATTAATTTACTTCTTAATATTCAAAGGTGAGATTCTCTGTTTATCAGTGATTTGGGGGAACTATCCATGCTGTTCTTCAAGGACTTGGATGTCAATATACAACCAGAGTATCTTTTATCCAAAAATATGATCAACAGTGGATGTAGGCAGTCACAGAGAATACAATAGAAATTAATGTTAGTAAGCAAACATGTGACCAGTGAGGAGGATATCGACCTCCCAGGATTAAGGTGTAAGACTTTAATGGTTGGTGCTCTTCATTTGTGGAAAGGGGGAGAGGTTTTTAGTTCTGGACCACTGAGTCTACTCACACAATTAAAATGGTGCCTGATTACTTATAGGATAAGTGGGGTAGCAGAGTCCAAGAGTTGATAAGAAACTTTGACAAATTCATTTATCACTGAATTCTTTCAAAACTGGATAAGCGTCTTCAATATGTTTACAGGTGACTGTATCTGGAAATGTGGAAAACCAGAATTATGGAATCCCCATAAATCCGTCCGAGATAGTTCCAGAGCCAAATCCATCTTCTCCGGGTGCTGATGGAACTCAGGTAACTAGCTGGCTCTGAAGGGATGTGGAATTTGAGAATTTTGGAATTGCTGGGTGGGTGTCAACCCACGAGGAACATGTCACAAGGAAGGGCAAACAGACTTCTAGATCTAGTGTCTTCAGAACAGGGACATATAATTAGAGATATTTACTAGATATTTACTTAGGACAAATAAAGATTTCACTGTGTCAGGATACATGTGACCTTTCCCTGTGTAATGTACAACATTGACCACTAGATGGCACTAATCCATATTGTCTTTATCTATTTTTCCATTTCATATCCAATTGCCCAGCCAATCATCCAACCAACGTTATTGCCTTCTATGTGCCAAACACAACTTATATTAATGGAGTTTATTTATTTTTATTTTTTAATTTTAATTTTTATATTTGGTGGTACTGGGGTTCCTGGAAACCCTTCTACCTCTGGGCTACACTCCCAGACCTATTTTATATTTTCATTTGGAAACAGGGTCTCTTAAACCATCCAGGCTGGCTTCGAACCTGCGCGATCCTCCTGCCTCTGCCTCCCAAGGGCGGGGATTACAAGCGTGCGCCACCATGCCTGGCTTAGTACTGGAGTTTAAAATAAAAAAAAGACTTCTCTATCATTCCTGCTCGACCATTGCAATTTGTAGACTATTCGGAATAGAAAAAAAAATCAGTAAATACATTTGATATAAAAATACTCTGTATTCGTGGATAATATATCTCTAGTTTTTGTGTATAAAATCCAAGACCTAGTTCTTTGATTCTGGATGAACCATTTCACATGTGGGCCCTGAAGTCCTCAACAGTGTTCCTTATTAGGGGCACTATTGGCATATTGGGTAAGACAGCTCTTCAGGCTACAAAACTATCCTGTGCATTGTAGGGCATTGCTCCTGTCCAGAAAATTCCAGTTGTGTCTCTCCTAACTCATTGTGACCTCAGAAATCACCTCTCACACACATAATCCATGAGAACAATCAGATCAAGAATGTCTCAGTACTAAAAGAAAAAAAGGGGGGGGGTGAGTCTCAGTTCTAAGGTTCTGTGGCTGTTTTGTGAGATAATAAAGAAACAGGATTCTAACCATTTTATTCAATCTTATTTCTCAAGTATCTGCAGTTAACTTGGAAGTCACATTAGATTTTTAGCTATGAACCACCTTGGGCATTGATTCCTGTTTTGCTTGTTTAGGTCAAAATAAAAGTTTATTAGCTAAATTGACACTAATGAGAAGAGGTTTTATCAGAGGTCTCTGTGTACCTTTTCATATTCCATTGCTTTCCTTTTCTCCTCTCTCTCTCTCTCTCTCTCTCTCTCTTCTCTCTCTCTCTCTCGCACACACACACACAAGCATAAACACAAACACACACACACACACACACATAGGTTGTCTTAAGACTTTTCAGTTTTTGAAAGACTGAACTTATTTAAGCTATGCTGAAAAGTGGATGTTGAAGAATGGTTTCCCCCATACGCTGGGATGTATGAAAGTCACAAACTCATTCAG
The DNA here is from genome assembly GCF_963383645.1 of Muscardinus avellanarius. Classification (NCBI taxonomy): domain Eukaryota; kingdom Metazoa; phylum Chordata; class Mammalia; order Rodentia; family Gliridae; genus Muscardinus; species Muscardinus avellanarius. The sequence continues at coordinate 66,643,942 of NC_137787.1, forward strand.
TTCCCGCGTCTGACCCAACCCCAAGGTGGTGCTAGGTTTGTTCCCATTCTTGACCTCTAGCTGAGCTAGAGGGTAGGTGTTATTAGGAAGGGCAAACAGACCTTTCAGGTCCAGCAATCTTCCTTTGGCAGAGGTCTCTCCCTGCCTGAGCAGGAAGGGGGCTGAGCAGGGAGGCCGTGACCTATGAGCAGCTGTCAGTGCTCGGACTCAGAAGGAGCACGGAGGGGTTTCAGATGAGAGACGACTCTGCCCACCCCCCTTCCTTTCTCATTGCTGTCTTTGCAGCACACTGGTTCTTCCTCTTGCTTTTTTTTTTTTTTAATTCATCGAGGCTGAAACCTTCTCAAGTATTTCAGCATACCCAGGGATATTCCTGTACCTATTGTCCCTTGGGCACCGAGATAGCGTCTGGCAAAGCTGAAAAGCAGCAGAGGGCTTTGTTAAAATCACCCGAGGGTAGGCGGGAATGGTGGCGTATGCTTGTAATCCCAGATTTTGGGAGGCTGAGACAGAAGGATCGTGGTTTGCGGACAGCCTCAGCTACTACTTAGTGAGGCCCTTTGCAACTCAGTGAGACTCTGTTTCAAAATAAAGAATAAAAAATAGGGCTGGGGGTGTAGCTCAGAGGTAGAATGCCCCTGGGTTCCAGTTTCAGTACTGCAAAATAAAACAAAATCACCTGAGGTCGACATGCACGTGCTGCAAAGTCTCACAAATTTATCTTTAGCTAGTAAATCTGCTGAAAGAACCCAAGTGGAGCGCGCACTCGGTGACTCAGCTCCGCCGGTCCACCGGCTGTGTGGGTGGCGTGACGGCTCCCAGCAGATGGAAGCGAGAGCCTTCCGCCATTTCTCTCCTGAGTAGGTGCTTCACTCGAAGGAGCTGCTCCACACCGGAACAGACTGTTAGGAATTCTGGCCCTCTGGAGGCAGGGTTCGACTCGCATGGCTTTGTCTCCTTGTGGTGCCAGGCCTAGAGTAGGTACTTATATTTGGATTAGGTGTATGGTCTTCTGTCCCGTGATCATGTGCCTCCTACTTTTTAGCTTGGCTCCAACTTTCACAGAGTAAGAGATGTCCCCGAGAGCCCATGGGCCCCCGGAGCAAGCCAGCTGTTCCCTTATCTCCTGCCACAGGCAGCTGTTCAGTAAGGTGGGGACCACTCACCATGTCTAGCATGGTTTCTCTTTGGTTCTTCACCTGATGGCCTCCGAGTCCCTTGAGTATTCATTGCCTGCTGTTCCACCATCAATTTAGCTACTTAATCAGCACCTGCTATACTGGGTAAGAGAACCTGCCTCTGAGCGCTGTCGAGAAGATTAAATTAGACGCTTGAAAAATTCTTAGTAAAATCCCTGACACATACTAAGAACTCACTAAATTAGTTGTTTTTGTTGTTGCATATGAGGGTCACAGGAGGAAATGGCAGGGAGGGAGGATGCTCTTGAACTGGCTCAGAATCAAGACACTGTTTAAAAAAGCAAGAGCCACCAACTGGCTTTTTTCATCTCCAGTTTACAGGTAGCCCAGAAACTTTTTATTTCCCTTCCAGAAACCTCTTGTGTTTTGTTCTGTTGGTTCTCTCTACCGAAGTAGCCAGAGCAACCTGCAAGGCAAAGCTTTTAGATGCAATGGATACAGATTTATAAACTGTTTTATTCAAAACAATAAAAATGATTTGAAATGATTAGCCAGGCATGGTGGCACATGCTTGTAATCCTAGGACTTGGGAGACGGAGGTGGTGAGCTGAGTCATGGAGCGTGTGCTCCACGTGGGTCCTTTCAGCAGATTTACTGACAAAAGATAAATTTGTGAGACTTCACAGGTTCAGGGCCAGCCTCCGTAACTTAGTGAGGCCCTTAGCAACTTACCGAGATGAGATCCTGTTTCAAAATAAAAAATAATATAGGGCTGTGGGTGTGGCTCTGAGGTAGATGGCTCCTGGGTTCAATCCTCAGTACCAAAAAACTAAATTAATTATTAAAAATGAAAGAAAAATAGGAAGAAAGAAAAGAAATTATTAGATGAAAACAGTGCAGAGAGTTTCAGTTACCATTCAGGAATAGGAAGAATTGAACAATTTACCACATGAGCCATGTCCCAAATTGCTTTGTTCTTTGGTGAGTAGAAAATTCAAAATCTAGACCAAAGGAAAATAATTCATGAAAACTCCATTGCTGAAAGTTTTTGTCTCCCCCTTTTTGTGCAGGCCTCAAAATGGAGTATCTTCAAACGGAAACCAAAACAAACAACCAACTTTGAAAATCCCATTTATGCAGAGGTAATTTTTAATGATTGTTCTTAGCACAAACATTATATTTTAGAAATAACTTGCTTGGCTTAACTAGACATACACTCAGATTATTTTGGGTCAACTGGCAAAGACGAGTTTCCACTCAAAGCTGTTTGTGGTCGTGTTGGGGGAATAAGTGTTCTATTCTTGTCTCCTGTGGTTATAGATGGACAGTGAGCAGAAGGACAGCGTGGCTGCAGCCCCACCCCCCTCTCCTTCTCTCCCTGCTAAATCTCCGAAAAAAGACCCGGCTCCAGGCTACACTGCAACAGAAGACACCTTTAAAGATACTGCAAATCTCGTTAAAGAAGATTCTGAGGTATAGCCAGGCCAACTACTTAGGGAAGAATTAGAAACACACTTTTGCACGTATATTTTTTACAAACAAATGAAAAAAATGTTAACATTCAGTACTTTATAAAAATATATTTTCTCCATTTGCATATAGTTGGAAGTGTCTTGTGTGTCTTCCTTTTTTTTTACTTATGCCGTTTCATATTTTTACAAATAATTATCACAATGTACTATATGTATATCTTTGCACTGAAGTTGTCCGAAGGTAATGCTATAAATATATTGTATATTTGTAAATTTTGGAAAGATTATCACATCACCAAATTTGCTAATAAAAGCATCTGTTGAATTGGTTGGTGATCTTAGTAAATGATCCAATAAGGAAAGGAGTTGTCTCGGGCCTCTAGTTGTGTTTAAAGAAGAGATACCAATTATATTTCCTTTAAATTATTCAGGAAGGTAGACCAGGCCCCGCACTTGGGTCCATATTTAAACATCAACACTGAATTAATGTTTAATATTGCACATCAACTTGACCAATAAGTGTATCGATAGAGGCCGCTTGTAGAAACATCTGGATTTGACTGCAGATGCCTCAGGCAATGCAGAAGGTAGAAAAAGTGGTTCAGTTTCACTTTGTGTTTCTGTTTTCAGCCCACTTTCCTGGGTGTTTTACTCTCGCTGCCAAGTTAGCATTCTTATTTGTAATGTCTACGAGGAAATCTACACCACAAGCGTTCTCTACCGAGTTTGTATCTAATGGAATGAGTTCTTTCCTTGACGGATCATAGAGCGACTGATGCCCCTGCCTGGCATCTCAGGTGTCACCCCCCAGTGCTTGGAGCTCAGTAGCTGAGTTACTAAAACCCAAACTGTGTCTCCATACACAAAGGTGCAAAACAAATTCCCACTAAGGGGAGCCTCAACTGGGTTCTTGTTTTTGTGTGTGAAAATCGCATTATAATGACTATTTATTTCCTACATTGAACATGAATAGAAAGGGAAACTGTTCTTAGTGAGCCTTTTTCAGGTCCTTTGCCTAAACCCGTCCATTTGTATCGGAATGTATGGGGCAGCCCAGCTCTTCTCCTGAGTAGTTGGCATCGTCTCCACCACAGGAACCATGGCGGGAACATACGATCTCCGTAGCAAGTAGCATTCCTGGTTCTCTGTGCTGATATTGCACATTTGTTAAACAATGAATGAATGGGTGGGTGGATGAATGAATGAAATGTACTACTGATTATTTTATTCTTAAGTTCTCAAAGTATTTGTTGCTCGTATTTTGAGTGCTGATTGTAATTACTTTGAAATGTACTTTGATTAGAAAAGCAACTGGAAAATGATGCTGCTGAAAAAAATTTCTAATAAATGTGTATTTTATCAGATGTCTGCAGTGTGCCTCGTAAGTCCTGGTCACCACTCTGTTGTGTTTCGTTTCCCAGGAAGCTTAAGCGCCGTCTGTCATATTCATTCTTTTTTTTTTTTTTTTCATGGTTGAAGATCACAAATTTATTTTTTTTAATTAATTTATTTTTTAAATTGGTGCATTGTAGTCATATATCAATCACATTGGAGTACAAGACTTGAGAGGATATACAAGCACACATCATCCAATTAGCACTCCTCCAGCCCCCATCCCATTCCCTCCCCCTCCCTCCATCCCACACTTCTTTGGTGATTTACTTTGATACATTTGTTTGTGTACCTCCTGCGTTTTAAAGAGGCTCTGTCCTCCAGTATTACATACCCTCTGATTGGTCACATTAGTTGCTTCACTATAGGGCCCTTTCTATAGCTCAACCTCTTCCTGTTGCCCTTTTCCTCCTAGTTATTGCTGATTAAGAGAAGCGTCTGATTTATATTTTCTGCGATATTTCTCTGTGCATGCTGCGTTGCAAGTACCAATCCCACTCTTGATGGTCCCAGTAGTGGCCTGGCTACTCAGTGGACTGATCCAGACCTCGCTGGCTCAAGCGGCGGCCTTGCCTCATGGGAGGCCCCAGTTCTGGTCTCGCTGGCCCCTGAACTGGTCTAACCTCTAAGCTGGCTTTGGTCCCGACCTTGGAGGCCGCAGGAGTGAACTTGCCTCACGCCAGGCTCCGATGCTGGACATTGGCCCATGCACCGGTCTAACCCCTTGGCAGGATTCCAATCCCGGCCTCGGAGGCCCCAGCACCGGCCTAGCCTCATGGCAGGCTCCAATGCCGGCCTCGTTGGCCCCAGCACCAGCCTAACCCCTCGGCAGGCTCCGATCCCGGCCTCAGAGGCCCCAGCACTGGTCATGCCTCAAGGCAGGCTCCCATGCCGGCCTCGCTGGCCCCAGCACCGGCCTAACCCCTCGGCAGGCTCTTATCCTGGCCTCAGAGGCCCCAGTACCGGCCTTGCCTCAAGGCAGGCTCCGATGCCGGCCTCGCTGGCCCCAGCACCGGCCTAACCCCTTGGCAGGCTCCAATCACGGATTTGGAGGCCCAAGTACCGGCCTTGCCTCAAGGCAGGCTCCGATGCCGGCCTCACTGGCCCCAGCACCAGCCTAACCCCTCGGCAGGCTCCGATCCCGGCCTCGGAGGCCCCAACACTGTTAATGCCTCACGGCAGGCTCCGATGCCAGCCTCACTGGCCCCAGCACCGGCCTAACCCCTCGACAGGATCTTATCCTGGCCTCAGAGGCCCCAGTACCGGCCTTGCCTCACGGCAGGCTCCGATGCCGGCCTTGCTGGCCCCAGCACCGGCCTAACCCCTCGGCAGGCTCTTATCCTGGCCTCGGAGGCCCCAGTACCGGCCTTGCCTCACGGCAGGCTCCGATGCCGGCCTCGCTGGCCCCAGCACCGGCCTAACCCCTCGGCAGGCTCTTATCCTGGCCTTGGAGGTCCCAGCACTGGTCATGCCTCACGGCAGGCTCCGATGCCGGCCTCACTGGCCCCAGCAGCGGCCTAACCCCTCGACAGGCTCCGATCCCGGCCTCAGAGGCCCCAGTACCGGCCTTGCCTCAAGGCAGGCTCCGATGCCGGCCTCGCTGGCCCCAGCACCGGCCTAACCCCTTGGCAGGCTCTGATCCCGGATTTGGAGGCCCCAGCACTGGTCATGCATCAAGGCAGGCTCCGATGCCTGCCTCACTGGCCCCAGCACCGGCCTAACCCCTCGGCAGGCTCTTATCCTGGCCTCGAGGCCCCAGTACCGGCCTTGCCTCAAGGCAGGCTCCGATGCCGGCCTCGCTGGCCCCAGCACCGGCCTAACCCCTCGGCAGGCTCTTATCCTGGCCTCGGAGGCCCCAGTACCGGCCTTGCCTCACGGCAGGCTCCGATGCCGGCCTCACTGGCCCCAGCAGCGGCCTAACCCCTCGACAGGCTCCGATCCCGGCCTCAGAGGCCCCAGTACCGGCCTTGCCTCAAGGCAGGCTCCGATGCCGGCCTCGCTGGCCCCAGCACCGGCCTAACCCCTTGGCAGGCTCTGATCCCGGATTTGGAGGCCCCAGCACTGGTCATGCATCAAGGCAGGCTCCGATGCCTGCCTCACTGGCCCCAGCACCGGCCTAACCCCTCGGCAGGCTCTTATCCTGGCCTCGAGGCCCCAGTACCGGCCTTGCCTCAAGGCAGGCTCCGATGCCGGCCTCGCTGGCCCCAGCACCGGCCTAACCCCTTGGCAGGCTCTTATCCTGGCCTCGGAGGCCCCAGTACCGGCCTTGCCTCACGGCAGGCTCCGATGCCGGCCTCACTGGCCCCAGCAGCGGCCTAACCCCTCGGCAGGCTCCGATCCCGGCCTCAGAGGCCCCAGTACCGGCCTTGCCTCAAGGCAGGCTCCGATGCCGGCCTCGCTGGCCCCAGCACCTGCCTAACCCCTTGGCAGGCTCTGATCCCGGATTTGGAGGCCCCAGCACTGGTCATGCATCAAGGCAGGCTCCGATGCCGGCCTCGCTGGCCCCAGCACCGGCCTAACCCCTCGGCAGGCTCTTGTCCTGGCCTCGGAGGCCCCAGTACCAGTGTCACATTCATTCTGTGTCACCTCTTCCTAGAGGTGAATCCCGGCCGATTTGTTTGAAAAGCTACAAATCTCTGCCTCATTTTTGTTTGTGTTGATGATATAGTAGAATAAGTCACAGGAAACAAAATAGATCCCCAGAAATTAGAAGCCAGAGTCCTGCTCATCCACCAGTGCTGCCAGGCGTTCACACAGCTGGTGCAGCCCAGAGAAGAAGGGCACTGGCCCTGCTCCCCCGTCCTTGTTCATTGGCCAAGAGGACAGTTCCCAGCCCGTTGCTTTGGTCACAGGGCCCAGGCCATCCTCCTGCTGTTACATCATGGAGCCTCAGCTGCTGCTTCTATCAAATTGGTTGTTCAGGTCTGTTATGAAAATGTGTGTAAAGAAGGTAGCCCAGTGCCTGGTGTAAAGGAAGCCCTCTATCAGTTGTGGCCATGATCATCATCACTGATGTAGTTGAGGGAAAAGGGAAGAGCTATTTATGTCTCCCTCTCTCCCTCCTTCTCTCTCTCTCTCTCTCTCTCTCTCTCTCTCTCTCTCTCTCTCTCTTTGTGGTACTGAGGATTTAACTCAGAGGCCTTCTACTTCCAAGGTACAACCCCAGTCCTATTTTTTTTTTTAACTTTGATACAGGATCTCATTAAGTTGCTGAGGGTCTCACTAAACTGCTGAGGCTGGCTTCCAACCTGTGATCCTCCCACCTTAGCCTCTAAAGTACTGGGATCACAGGTGTGTATCACTGCACCTGGGTAATTTATTTTTTAATTTTATTTGTTTGTGATATTGGGAATGGAACTGAGGGGCATTCTACCTTCGAGATATACCCCCAGTCCTATTTTTTATTCTTTATTTTTGAAACAGCATCTCATTGAGTTGTAAGGGGTCTCACTAAGTAGTTGCTGAGGCTATCCACGAACCACGATCCTCCTGTCTCAGCCTCCCAAATGCTGTGGCACCATGCCTGGCTAATTTATTTTTATATGGAGGATATTACTGAGATGATCAAGATTTTATCTCTACCTTTGAAAGAATGCATGGATATTGTCTGTCATGAAGCCGCAGTGAAACTGGTTTATTGTCTTTTGAGGGTGACAAGAAAGACAATAAACAATGCTGTACATGATAGGTGGGCAAACTAAGATAGAGAAAGCTAACATGCGTGTTCAGGTCACAGCACAGGGAACCGAGGCTAAAATAAGCCTTTCCTGTACCCTTGCAAGGGTTCTTGTCTTACCAACATCTTCTTACTCCAACAAAAGAGGTAGAGCCCCTTGTGAACAGAATTACCAGTGTCTAGCACCCAGCACCTTTGCTGAGTGAATGAACAAGTTGAGGTATGAATTTATTCCTCCATTGCTTCCTGTGTTTCCAGACCCAAATAGACGCAACTTTTTTTTTTAAAGTGATGTTTATATATGTTAGTTACCCTGAGTTCTACTATACCTATTATTTCCCTGGGAGAACATTCAGGAGCCAATGGTGTAGGAGATCTGACTCTTCTGTGACAGTAAAGAGACTCTTACTACAAGGACAGGTAGGATGTGTCTATTTCCAAGTGTGCATTTGTATTCTTACTGCTTCTCATTTGTGTTGGCTGTGTTTTGACTTTCAACAACTTCTAAGAATAAAGCATTTGAGAAAGAACCTCAGTTTAAGGAGATAAGCAGCCTGAAGTGTTTCTTGGCACAGTACTTTGACACCATTTTCTCAAGTCTTAAAGGAGCCAGATTCGCTCCGTGGAGGGCAATGGAGACTATTTGTAGCACACACAAAAAATGTACATTATAGAGATGGTAGCGAGGCTTTGCAAGGGAGTTCTTTTTCCTGTCTTCAGTCTTTGCTAAAAGCCTTGTTTAAAATATTGAGTACATTGCCAGGTGTGGTGGCGCACACTTGTAATCCCCGTGCTTGGGAGGCAGAGACAGGAGGATTGCACAGGTTCAAAACCAGCCTCGCTGGCTTAGGAGACCCTGTTTCCAAATGAAAAAAGATGTAAAAATAGGTCTGGGAGTGTAACCCGGAGGTAGAAGGGCTTCCAGAAACCCCAGTACCACCAAAAAAAAAAAAAAAAAAAAAAAGTTGAGTATAAGCCGGGCGTAGTGGCACACACTTGTAATCCCACTACTTGGGAGGCTGAGACAGGAGGATCACACAGGTTCGAAGCCAGCCTCAGCTACTTAGTGAGGCCCTCAGCAACTTAGTGAGACCCTGTTACCAAATAAAGTATAAAATCGGTCTGGGAATATAGCCCGGAGGTAGAAAAGCCCCTGGGTTCCACCCCCAATACCCCCCCCACACACACACACACAAAGTGGAGTATAGACTCCAGTCACATTGGCAATTAGTGCTTGGAGTGAGTGAACTCTGTTTAACTGGCCATGAGTAATATTATCTCCCTGCAGATTAGTAGCTTCATAGGGAAAATGAAGAGATTGAACAAGGTTATCTTTAAATTCTCCCGTAGCTTTCAAGTGCAATGGCTTAATAATTTATCTCTTCTCCAGTTCATTTGGAATTTGGCTAATCTCAAATTCACCATAGCTGTTTCAGTCACTGCTAAGCTTGTTAGAGCAACTTCAAAGAAAGAAGATTCAATGACAGCATTGTAATTTTATCTTCAAATGTTCTCTCCCTAGAGATGCATCTTAGAAATGCTTTTTTTTTTAAAGTATCTTAAGGTCCACTTGTCAATTTGAGAACTAAAAGTTGCCATATGGGGCTCCTTCCTGCAGGAGACTCCTGCAACTATCTTTTATAGAGCCAAGGCTCCAGGGGTCTGTAATGCGGGGGTGAGGGGTCCTGGGGTCACGATGAGTGTCCTAAAGCACAAACAGGGTCCTAGTCAGGCAATGAAGCCAGCTAGAAGAGCAGGCAGCCCCTTGGCATGAACCAGTGAATGGCATCTCATGAAATGAATGAGCTTTTGAGTAAAGTACAAGTAAGCTCAGAAATAAAATCAATTAATCAAAATTGTTTTATTCTTTGGAAGTTAAACTCTTTTTTCCTTTTTTATTTGTAATTGTGGTAAAATATACATGAGATTAAATTTTCAACTTGAATCTTTAATCACCAATCTAATAATTGGGTTCTGCTTTTAGTGCATGTGTGGTAGTGGGGATTTAACCTAGGGGTGTTCTATCCCTGAGATACAGCCCAAGCCTTCTTTTATTTTTATTTTTTTAATTTTGAAACGGGGCTTCACTAAGTTGTGGGGGGACTTGCTAGGTTACTGAGGCTGGCTTTGAACCTGTGATCCTCCTGTCTCAGCCTCCCAAATACTGGGATTACAGGCATGTGCCACTGCTTTTATTTTTATTTTTCAAGATGGTTTTGGAAGGTTTCCAATGATGAATTTGAAAATCGAGGCATGGTATTTCCTTCTAAAATCCTTCAACTCTGTCAGAGCCCATGAAAATGTAGCAGGAAGCTCAGTGCAGCCCAGCCCACCCCAGCAGAAACGCATTAGTCAGCCATGATTTTCACGTGGGTTACCTCCCAAAATAGTCACAGCTGTGGGGTTCAAGGTGTAAACACACTAATATTAATGACTCAAGCAAATGGTTACCAAGCCTGGGTCAAGAGTCCACTCGGGTTATCTTAAGAAGTGAACTAGAGTTAGGAATCAGAGTATGAGTTGGAACCAGGACTCTTCTTAACTAGCTGGCTGGCCTTGGGCAAGCTATTGCACTTTAACTTCTCATCTAAAAGAAAAAATTGCAGATAGGCTGTGGGCGTCTGTGCTTAGTATATGTGAGACGCAGGGTTTTATCTCCAGCTACACCACTGCTACCACCAAAAAATAATTTGAAAACCAAAGATAAACTCCACCGGGATCTCATGAGGATGGTATTTGCTCATTAACTCAACAAACAGTGAGTAAGCCACTATCAAATAGCAACAGCTAGCACTTACGGAACGTCATGTAAGCTATCTCATTCGATTCTGCTCGGAGCTGAGGGAAATATTTTTGTCACTTTATAGATCATAAAACTAAGATAACATATTGGAAGATGTTTCATGGAATATAAAGCTCAATTGTAACATGCTTGGCACAAGGTCATGACCTAAAATATTTCTGCTTTCCCACCTCCATTTTAATTCTGGTAAACTTTGAGTGGCCTGGTAGAATTGGTGCTGATAACACCAATACTATATCATCTATTATTTTTTTTTATTTTTTTCGGTACTGGAGGTTGAACCCAGGGGCATTATACCTCTGAGCTACACCCCAGCTCTATTTTTCATTATTTATTTATTTTTTATTTTTTTGGTGGTACTGGGGATGGAACCTTTCTACCTCCGGGCTACACTCCCAGACCTATTTTATATTTTATTTGGAAACAGGGTCTCTTAAGCCAGCGAGGCTGGCTTCGAACCTGCACGATCCTCCTGTCTCTGCCTCCCGAGCACGGGGATTACAAGTGTGTGCCACCATGCCCGCCCTTTATTCTTTATTTTGAAACAGCGTCTCATTAATTTGCAGAGGGCCTCATTTAAGTAACTGAGGTTTGCCTTGAACCTGTGATCCTCCCGTCTCAGCCTCCCAGCGTGCGCTACCATGCTTGGCTTCTATATCATCTATTTATTGAATATTTCTTTTGTACCAATACCTCTTCTAAGCACTTTTCCTACTCCCCTAAAAAAGAGATTATCATTCCTACTTTACAGAAGAGGAAACCAAGTTGAGGGGGTTAGCACAGACCTTACGGCCAGTAAGTGTTGGATCTGTGACCCAACCGGGGCCTGCCTGGTCCTTGGGTCTGTGCTCTGCAGTGGCATGCTTCACTGAGTTCTAGCAGGGACTGGTGAGGAAATACTCCACCTAACCCGCCACCACTCTCCCCTACCTGCCCAATAGTTCACTAATTTAAAACCTTTCTTAACTTCTTTCAGAACTTTCTGCCCAAAGACACGCTTTGGTGACTTGTGTTCTACTGAGGGCAAACCAGTGAATTCTGGACCCTGCGTGCCAGTCACTGCCTAGTGCAATTCAACAAGGCCCCAGGGAGAGGAAGCCTGGTCCTGGGAGGGAGGGACCTGCTTGTGCTGGGCTGACCCCTGGGTGCTTCCCCAGTGAGTAGCTGACTTCTTTCCCTTAAAAAAAACAAAAAACAAAAAAAAACCCCTGATTAGGTGTGCCATCTAGCACTGGGATTTGTGTGAGGGAGAGACACACACAGACAGACAGAGCCAGACAGACAGACACTGGCCATTGAACCCAGGGGCACTCTCCTAGCCCTTTATATTTTTTATTTTGAAATGGAGTCTCCTGAGGTTGTCTCTGAGACAGGAGGATCACATGTTCGAAGCCACCCTCAGACAACTTAGTGAGACTCTGCTTCAAAATAAAAAATAAAGGCCGGGCGTGGTGGCACATGCTTGCAATCCCCGCGCTTGGGAGGCAGAGACAGGAGGATCGCGCAGGTTCGAAGCCAGCCACGCGCGCTGGCTTAGGAGACCCTGTTTCCAAATAAAAATGTAAAAATAGGTCTGGGAGTATAGCCCAGAGGTAGAAGGGCTTCCAGGAACCCCAGTACCACCAATAAATAAATAAATAAATAAATAAATAAATAAATAAATAAATAAATAAATGGGCTGGGGATGTAACTCAGAAGTAGAACACTGCTGGGTTCAACTTCAAGTACCAAAAAGAAGAAAAGATTTGGCCCTCCATTTGCCAGATGTTTTGCTGAAGCAGCTACTTCAGGACTGTGAACTAAAGGAGGATTTCCTAGCCTCCACCCTTCACCTCTCCATCTCTTTTTTCTGTTTGATTCTAGAGTTAAGCTGCAGAGGCTGCCTTTCAGGGGTGTGATGTCGGTCCTCTGGGCCTCGCCCTGTAGGAGGCTGAAATGGTAGGAAGGGATGGTGCTTGGGTCTCTGAGTGGGGAAAGGAGCACCTTGGAAGGATGGGAGGACAGCATGGGGCAGGAACATCCTCTTTCTGAGTCAGAATCTTTTAGTGACAAGAACTACACATGTGCTAGCTGTTCTGTGTGGATGGCAATGGCCCACAGTCTTCTGAGAATATGGAATGCTAAATGAAACTAGGTGGCACCCAAAGTCCTCTCCTGCAGAAAGGGGGGCATCTGGATCTTGCAGATGAAAAGGGCACTTCTCTGAGATCAGACGTTAGAAGAAGCGTGTCCCAGTTTGCTTGTATTTGTTGTTGCAGAAGTACAGGTCAGCCTGAGGAAATGAGCCAGGACTCAGAGAACGTGAGAGCTGGTGGAGACAGTGCTGGCCTTCGCTCGCCCTCTCACACCTCATGGGAAACCGGCCCTTCAGTCTTCACTTGCTTCTTTAACTCATTGGCTAATGAGTGTTCTGTGTCCCACACTGGATTGCCGGAGATGGGGGGGAGTGTTAATAATTTTTAATTTTTTTGTGTGTAAAATACACCCATTATTTAGGTTCCGGAGAAAAGCCACTGAAGAAATCCATTGTTCTAAGTGGTTTATTTTTTTTTTTCCAGATGGGATTATCCATACAATGACTCATCTTTTTGATAACTATCTTTTCTTGAGATTTTGAGTTGGCCTAAAGACAGGCCCCAGTTCACATATGGCCTGTGGTTCTCAGCCTTCCTGTCCCACTTCAGTGTGGGGTAAGGTGGGGGGGTCTCTTGAGAATCCATGGGTTCAAAAGACAAGAGAGAAAAGGAGCAGAGAAAAGCAAAAAAATAGGACCACTAAGCTCGCAAGTGTGTCTGTGTGTGTGTGTGTGTGTGTGTGTGTGTGTGCGCGCGCGCGTGCGTGCTTGCGTGCATGCTCACGTGCGTGCGTGCCTGTTTATACTGGGTATTAAATGCAGGGGCATTTTACCTCCAAGCTGCACTCCAAACCTGTTTTTAATTTTTTAAATTTTGAAACAAGTTCTTCCTAAGCTGCTGATGCTGGTCTCGAACCTGCAATCCTCTTGTCTCAGCCTCCCAGGTACTGGGATTACAGGTGTGTGCCATCACGCCTGGCCCAGATCATGTGTTTGATCCCATTTGTGGTGAGGGCTGAGACTCGGGTAGCTCTGTTTTCCTGGAGGCTCACCCCGGGGTTAAGCATCACCCGGAGTCTGCCTTGGCATCCTGGTCTCCTGACTTGACCAGCTCTGCTCTTGTTACTTAAGCTCCCAGAACCTCGGGTATCTTACTAAATGAAATGAGGATGTGATAGTATCAGCCTCCTAGGTTATTACACAAACAAAATAAGTTAACACATTAAAATGGTGCCCTGTAAGGGCAAGCATTTATTTCACTCTGTGACATAATGTGCCTCTGCCACAGGAGCTCCTGCACCCTGGGCTGCCTCTCACCCCTCCAGGACTGCACCAGGGCTCTTCTCTCAGGCCTCTTATGCAGATCTGTGCAGAGGGACTGTGGGTTTGGGGTGGCAGAGAGAGACTTATGTAATGGTGCCTGGAGCCTCCTGGGGGTGGGCTGGGCCTGGGTAGGGTGTGGAAGTGTGGACTTTTACATATCAAGCATCCTGTGCTTGAGAAGAGCCCACTAGGTGCTAGGGAAGGAGTGCGGGGGGAGCTGGCAGGAAGCTGGAGATGCACCGTGCTTGGTTTGGCTCAGAACTTTCCCAGGACAAGCCCTGTACTCTGGAAAGGGAGACATTCTTATTTTTTCCCCTCCTTTTCCTCCTCCTTTCTGTACTCTCTTCCTTCCTGGTTGTGTGACCCTCTGTTGACAAATCACAGAACCATGCATGATACAGTTGATGGTGCAGCCACGCCACATTTCGGATTCAGCGAGCTCTTGCTAGCTGGAGGGGACCTGAGCCAATGCATCGTTTCTATGAGAAATTAATTCTCCATTCCAGATGATTAATGGTGTAGGCCTTAGAATAAAGCCCATTCTGTGCCTTGTCCTGGAATCCAGGCAGAGCAGGCCTGTCTCCGTGAGTTAGTATGTGTGTGGGGAGGAATGTGAGGAAAGGGGGGCCTTTGGGGAGTTCTAGTTGCATAATAAGAGCCTGTAGGCCCCAGAGAGAGTGAGGGGAACCCTGAACCCAGGCTAGCCAGACCCAGTGCAGATTGGAAGAAGCAACTGGAGGCCAAGGATACTTCGTCCTGTAACTTAACAGGAAGTATTCCAGCAGGGGAGGAGCTCGATGTGAGGAGGGGTGCAGAAGACCCCGCCAGTCTGGACACGAGCTGAGTTTGGGCAGGGGGGGTGTCTTGAGAGTGGCCCTCCGAGTATTAGGCTTGTTCCCTTCCAGCCAAGGTCCTGGGGGGGGGGGCGCCTGTGACATGGTCCCAGGAAGAAAGCACAAGAAATAGACAGATACCCAAGGTGTTGAGGAAACGAAGGAGGGCAGTCCTTTTCCAGGTACCTGTCAGTCAGCTTTCTGTCACTATAAGGAAATACCTGACTCATGGAGAAAAGAGGTTTATTTAGTTCACAGATTTGGAGGCTTGCACAGCATGGCACAGGGCCTCTGGCAAAGGCGATGGTGGTTGTATGTGTGGGAACAGAGATTACAACTCAACAAGGAACAGAGAGGAGGCAGGGCCAGGCGCACTCCTTTCTCCTGAGAAATCAAGGTATCACATGATAACTACCCCCAAAGCAGCCTCCAGTGATCTGAGAGACCCCATAACCTAGAGACCTCCCCCTAGGCCCCACCCCTGAACGTTTCCACCGCCTCATAGCGCCTCCCTGGGACCATGGGGCCCATGAGAAGACACAACTAAACACATCCAAAAGGTGAAGGAGCTCATCAAAGATCCATAGTGCTGGTGGCAGGGGATTCTCATCTCTCAGCGAGCAGCGGCTGGCAGTCCTATGGCCATGGAAGGACTGCCTGGCTACCAGGAGAGGGACTACAGGCACCTACAGCCTCCCCACTGCCTAGAGGACTCAGAGCCTCCCTCCCAACAGAAGGGACTCTTTGTAGCTGGTATCACTTGGGGAAACTAGAGTTACTCTTATAAAGAGACGTCTACACTATACAACCTTTGAAATTTGGAGATTTATACTGTGGATTTCAGGTGGAGGGTTCCTCCCACCTTTCCTGTAATGCGTGAGAGGAGGAAGGTGAGGAGCTGGCTAGGTGGTACAGATGTGGATCCCACAGACTACATAAGGTATCGTTATTTCCAGGAACTCCTGTCTCCTCTTGTTAGCTATGGGAAACTGACTTGACCAAGTTCCACCCCAAAGGCAGCCACATCGCTTTGCACTGTCTCCTTCCTTGCTCCCTCTACAACAAGAATGCTGGGAGTTGTTGTCAAAGGATTAGGAAAAATGAAATGTGATTTTGGGGTTGATCCAGTATAGCCAGGCTTCTGACCCAGTATCTGAATGTCCTGTTTCTTTAGGACTTCACAGTTCCTTTCACAAGCTAGAAAATACTAGATTGCCTTTTAAAAAATGTTGTTTTTATCCCAGCTGCCAAGGGGGAAACATTGCACAAGAGAAGTCCAAAGGGAATTTTGAAACTCAACCTCACCCACACCCCATCTCAGGAGAGTTTTGAGGAGATAACAGCTTGGTGTCCACTGCCCAGGGGAGGAGCCCAGGCACTTAGGTGACCACATGGGTTTGCAGGAGGAACTTGTCCTCAAACACCAAGGTGCCATATTCTGGAGTAGCGATTCCTGAACTCCATCCAGGGGCAGGTCGAGATATAACTGAATCCCATCAAATGGTGGGGACTTGATTATTAGGTTTCACACCTAGGACAAGGTCAGTTACCAATATCAGGAGATTAGGGCCTGGAGCTAAGGTTGCTATTGGAAAGGCTTGGAACCTGGCAGGCCTCTTCTACCAAACTGCAGCAGCAGAAGCTTGCAGGGCTTCTTTTTTTTTTTATCCATGTCAGTGGGGTGGCCATGCTCCCTTTGATAGCCAGGCTACCTCTTCCTAGTTCTGCAAGCTCAGATAAACCATAGTCCTTGCGCTATCTCCAGCCCTGTGTCTTGCAACCCAATCCCTGCAACAAAAACTTTAAATTCCCTGCTCACTGAAGATGATGGCACAAAGAAGTGTCCATGTACCCTGATTCCTCTTAAAGGTGCAGGAGAAGTTTTGAACATGGGTATAAGTCATCTAAGGAATTTAAAGTGGTGTTACCCCTCCCACCCTGGCCCTATTCTTGAGCTGTTTGTGTTAAATTTGGGTTGGCAGTTGACTTGGTTTTGCTGAAGCCCGACCCTTCTCCACTAGCAGGGTGGATTTGTCTTTTGGTTCATCAGTCAGCACAGGCTCAGGGCTTGTGCTTGTCCAGGGAGTGGGTGGAATGGGAGAACCCCGCTGCTCACAATCGGGTCTCAGCAAACCAACCAACAGTGATGCACAATTCTTTTTCATAATTAAGGTTAGTCAGCGAATTCCTCAAACGCATTGTTATATCTTGTTACAGAGATGGGCTTGCCTCCCAGGCGCCTCCCTGCAGGCCCATCTCTGGGGCATGGGCAAACAAAAGAAAGGAACATGGAAGCCAAAGCGATTCTTCGGGTCAGAGTGACACGATGCAGAGACTGCGGGAAATGATACACACAATTAGCAGCCTGGCAAGTTAGACAAGATCCCGTTAAACCTCCCTGTGATTTCCTTGAATGCATTGAGGAGGGCTTTGTAGCAAACTTTAGCATTTCATACATCTAGTAGTAATGAAAATAAAGCAGCTGAGGTTGATTGACAGAGTCCAGTAGGGCCTCTTTATCCTTGCAGAGCTTTTGTTAAAGAGGAGAGGTGAAAACCTCTTGTCTTGGGCATCAGCAGTCCAGGCATCTAGTAGAGCCCAGCCATCACTCTCTCTGGTCTGAAAAGTGTCTTGGCTCCAGCGCAAGGTCAGTGGGAGAAACCAAGCGAAGGTCGCACCATTTTTTTTCCTCCTTTATATTTTGTTAGTCATGGTTAGTGGATGAATGTTTAAAAAGATCCCAACCCATGAAGTGGGAAACTTGAGTGTGCTTATTTGCATATTAATGCCAAACCTGTGTGGCCAGCACCCAGTTATTTCAAAGGCTGTTGCCAGGAGCCCAGCTTTGAAAGGCGTCCTGGGGAGGGGGGCACCTGGGCCTTTGCAAGGGGCTTCACATGAGAACTGCCTGTCCCCTCCCCTTCTCTCTGGAACCCTCTAGACTTCCCCAAGTGCAATGAACCAAGTTTCTCCAACCTTTGACTTCGCCCAGTCACGTTCCCTCCACACAGGCAGGTGCAAGACGTCAGTGGGACTTTGGAGATGGTGGCTATTTTTCTTCTATGCTGTTGAGTATTTTTATTAGTTGGTTTTAAATTACATTTATCACTATTTGGTTGCTATTCCTGTCACTCTGGATTACCCTGAGGGCTGGCTAGGAGGACTTTGGTTTTCCCTTGGACAGTGGGGACTTGTTCTCTTATTGTGTTCTTAGTGTGGTACACTGGAGGCGTGTGGAATTTGGGTTATCCAGAATAGCTTTCCTGCTGAGAACGAGTTTGTTAAAAACATAGTAGTATTTGGTCCATTTAGAAGAGATATTTAAACCAGGAGTGGTGGCACATGCCTGTAATCCCAGTGCTTGGGAGGCTAGGACAGGAAGATCACAGGTTTGAGGCCAGCCTCAGCAACATAGCAAGACCTTGTTTCAAAATAAAAAAGAGTAGCTTAGAGGTAGAATGCCCTTGGCTTCAATCTCCAGAATAAGACAGAAGGAGAAGTTAGGAGAGAGGTGCAGGAGAGAGAGAGAGAGAGAGAGAGAGAGAGAGAGAGAGAGAGAGAGAGAGAGATGCATGTTGGGGATCCCAGGGATTTTATAAGCACCAGGCGCCTCCTAGTGTCCAAGTGTCAGCAGTGGCCTTGCATATTTCAATCTTAGCAAGAAACTGAGCATAGGTATGTGTAAGGAGGAATCTCACTTGATTTTCATTCATTCCCTGGGACTGGGGCACTGGGAGGGGGGATAAGCGGAGAGAGGGACTGGCCACTGGTTTCTCAAACCAATGGCTTATGGAAGCCATTGCTAACCTCAGCAACTTAGTGAGACCCTGTTTCAAAATAAAAAGTAAAATATAGACTGGGGGTACAGGTCAGAGGCTGAATGCCCCTGGGCTCATTCTTCAGTGCCACACAAAAAAGTGGCTTGTTCAAACCCCTGAAAGCTACAGTTATATTGCACTCAAACCACAACCCCTGGAGAAAGGGCAGGTAGTTTTAGGGACGTTTTGATGGAGTATTAGGAGACCAGGTTCATGTAGTGAAAGCAGATTAGATTTGAAGTTAAAGAGACTAGACTTCAGGCATGGTGGTGCACACTTATAATCCCAGTACTTTGAAAGCTGAGAAGGGAGGATCAATGGTCCGAGGATAGCCTTAGAAACTTAGCAAGACTCTGTTTCAAAACAAAAAATAAAAAGGGCTGAGGGTGTTGCTCAGAGGTAGAATGCCCCCGGGTTCAATCCTCAGGAGCCCCCACCCAAGTTGAGTAGAATTCAACTCCTACCATAGCCAGCAGCCGCCAGCCTACAGTGTGCCCTTGGACTAAGTGCTTAAGTTTGCTGAGGGCAACAGCTCCGTGGTGGCGGGGATCGTGTATTTCGGGGGTTTTGGCAGAATCCTGTGTATTCACACAGGACACATGGAAATGTCTGACACATGGAAATGCCTGCCGCCTTCCAGTGAGCCCCGGCCCTCTTGCCTGCTCCTAATCCTGATATGAAACAGCTCCCACAGACTCTGTGTGAGAATATGCTATGTATGTTCATTAAAATATGGAGATTTTTTTTCCTGTTTTGATTGATTTTAAAATGTAACTCTAAAATTTCATCCTAAAAAATCACTCATGCAACCACTTCCAATTCACATGTAGCCATTTGCTCTCTGACAATTGTGAGAAATGGCGCTGGTGCTAGAGCTGGGCTGAATGAGGTGACCCCGTAATGGGTTGGCTTGGACTTGCTGGGCTGTGATAACTTGTATTTTGCTGACATAGAGCTCTGATTTCACTAGAAGTCAGCAATCAATTTCCCTACTGACTCATTCTAATGGATTATCAAAACTTTCTCCTAACAAACACACTTTTTAGTTTTTCTTTCCTTCCTTTTTTCTTTTCTTTCTTTTTTTTTTTTTCAGTACTGAGGATGGAAACCAAGGGCATTCTTCCTCCAAGCTACACCCCCAGCCCTATTTTTTATTCTTTATCTTGAAACAGGGTCTCAATGAGTTGCAAAGGGCCTTATCTAGTAGCTGAGGCTGGCCGCGAACTGCAATCCTCCTTTCTCAGCCTCCTGAATGCTGGGATTACAAACATATACCACCACGCCTGGATTTTAGTTTCTAATTTTTTTTTTTTGGTGGTACTGGGGTTTCTGGAAGCCCTTCTACCTATGGGCTACACTCCCAGACCTATTTTTTTATTTGGAAACAGGGTCTCTTAAGCCAGCGAGGCTGGCTCCGAACCAGTGCAATCCTCCTGTCTCTGCCTCCCAAGCGCAGGGATTACAAGTGTGCACCACCACACCCGGCAGTTTCTAATTTTATTTTCAATCTATTTGGGAGAAATTTTTCTATCACTGAAGAGTATGGATTGGTTAGAAACTACTCTTCTGCTTTCTATGTTTACAATAGAAGGAGAAAAAGGAATTATTGATAGCATAGGTTACTGTGGGCCTATGTAAAAATGTAAAATATTTTACAGACTAGTTGCTTTTACTAGTTGTTTTTAGTTTCCTTAACTAAAAGAAAGAGGAGTGATATTTTTTCTCTTTTGGTAATGGGAATTGAACCCAGGGACACTTTACCTCCAAGCTAGACTCCCAGCCCTTTTTATTATTTTGTTTTGAAACAGGGTCTTGCTAGATGCTGAGTCTTGCTAAGTTGCTTAGGTTGGCCTTGAACTTGTGATCCTCCTGTCCAAGCCTCTCCAATACTGGGAGTAGAGGGGTGTGCCACCATGTCTGGCTGAGAGGAGTAACTCTGAATACTTAAAGAGATCATTTTGGAGACACCACAGATGAGTCAGGATGGAGTCCCAAGTTGGTCGCTTGTGTATGTGGATATGCGTCCCTGAGCACAACTCAACCTTTCCCAAATCAATAGCTTTTGCATCTGTAAAATGAGGCATCATGCTGGCATCTACCTCATAAGTCATTGAGGAGATTATATCAGAGAGTATATCACATAAAAAGTATCCAGTAAATGATAGGTCTGCTATTATTCACACTTTCTGAGCCAACATACTATGAGCCCACACTACACATTTTGCAAGCTTCCTTGGCCACTTACAGAAGTATAGGTGGTCTTACTTCACTTCCTGCTGAAACGGAAGAACAGTCGCTACTTTAACCATCTAGGGATGAGATGTAAAAGACATCTTATGCAATCCTGCAAGATTTCTCTACTTCGCATGTCTTCTTTTCTCTGCTCTTAGTTTAGGCTTAAACAAAGACATTTGTGGTTCACGGCTAGCCTCAGATACTTAGTGAGGCCCTTTGCAACTCAGTGAGACCCTGTTTCAAAATAAAGAATAAAAATAGGGCTGGGGGTGTAGCTCGAAGGTAGAATGACCCTGGGTTCCAGTCTCAGTAACACACACACACACACACACACACACACACACACACACACACACACACACACGACATTGCAACCAAGAGCTGCAAGTCAGATGTCTCAGTCATTTTCAAAGGATGTTTCTCTTGACATCCACAGGCTGCTTTGTTACCTTCAGAAGGACCGAGGTCTCTCCATTGTGTCTCCCCTTCTTTAGTCCATGGTATCCTTGTCACAGTGTTGGGGATGAGGTGAGAGCTCAAATTCAAACTTGACCACGGTATTGCCTGTGGTTTCCATCGCCTTTTACTATACTGTGATAGAAAAGTGTGAGGGGGAAATACTACGTCATTACCTAGGAGTAAAGCAAGTTTTTCAGCAAGTCTTTTGCCTGATGAAAGCAATCACTATCAGATCCAAATTTCTTCAAAGACTTTGTATAAGAACCTGTTCTTTCACTAAGATGATTGTGGTAGTTGCTTTGGATAATGATAGTATTTGTATTTCCAAACTCTATGGAAGACCAAGTGAATCAATTTCACTAAGAGAAGATAAAAATTCTCACTGCTGTGGCTTGGATGTTCTAGAAATATACAATTGCAAAAACAAGAAAGCTCTTAGGAGCATCTGTGGCCAGAGACTGCCTCTAGAAGACTGTCCAGAGGAGAGGCTGATCGTCCCAATGCCCCGCCCAGGCACAGAGATGCAGGGTAAGTTGTGTTACTCACCCGAGCTTTGCTCTTCTTCTTAAATATTTGTAAGGTGCTCATGTGAAGTTTAAGTGAGGTAACCATGGACACAGTTAACACAGTTCAATGAACAATAACCAATGAATATAAAACACTGTAACATAAGCACTGCTCAGTATGAGGCAGCAATCATTGTCCATATTATCTTATTTCTGCATGTGTTCAGGGACAAGGTTTGGGCTGTTAGTACTCTACTGTAGTCCCTCTCTGAGATCAGTTTTCCTGCTGCGGAACAAAACTGTTTGATGGTTCTCAATATAGAGAAAGCTCATTTCTTCCTATCCAGGTCTTGCCTGGTGCTGATTCTAACATAGTATGTTTCCAGCCCCCTCCCTTTTAGCATCTCTGTTCCCTTTTCTTTGAAATTACCTTGTGATAATTTCTTTCAAATTAGGAAGTTGGTCAGAACCTCCTAATTTCAAAGGAGGTTGGTGTTGATATTGACATTGATAACTGAGATTAATATTGAGATTGGCATCAATAAATTTCTGTATATACATCATGTCAATGGAGGTGTTTCCTTCATCATCCCTCCCCCACTTACCTCCTCTAGACCCCCTGGGATTTAGAGGGATCCACTGGGATTTCTCCCTCTTTATGTGGGGTCCCTCTTGCCTCCCAGTTTCTCCCTAGCTTCCACATATGAGAGAAAACATATGACCTCTCACCTTCTGTGACTGGCAACTCTGCCACTCTTGATACCAATGTCCTTTTGGTAATTGAAGGTATTGCCTGGCTGGTCCTCTGTCTCCAGACTCTACTCTTGTCATCACTGCATCACAGGTAAGACTCTCCTCAGAGCTGGCACAGAGAAAATGGCAACCATCGAATGATTTTTGTGGTTGTGCTATCCCATAGATCTTTTAAAATTTTTTTAAATGTTATAGAAATTTATCCAAAATTACGAATGATAATCTATATCATTCATAACATAACAGATTCCTTTGTCTGATATCAAACTTTTGATCACTTAGAGATAACATTTCAATATTTCTTTCTTACCAGAGGATTTTTTTTTCTTTTTTTTTAAGGTGAAACTATCATACATTTATTTATTTTTTCCAGAAAAAATCTATCCTAACATGAAATATGAACTCTAAATACCCAAAACAATCTCGAAAAAGAACACAGAAGATGTACATATTCTGATTTCAAGCCTTATAAAGCTACAATAATCGAAACAGTGTAGTACTGCTATAAAGGCAGATATATAAACCAGTGGAGTAAAATAAAAAGCCTAGAAATAAATTCTTCCATATATGGTCAAATTTTTTTACAAGGTTTCCAAGAACATTTGGTGAAGGAAATAATAATATTTTCACTAAATATTGTTGAAAAATAATAATTACATGAAAAAGAATAAAACTGGACCCTTACCTAACACCATATACAAATATTAACTCAAAATAGATAAAAGACCTAAATGTAAATCTTAAGACTATAAACTTTTAGAAGAAAACCTGGGTCATAAAACTTCACAACATTGAAATTGGCAGTGATTTCTTGGATTTGATTCCAAAGGCTTAGGCAACAAAAGAATAAACAAACAAACTTCATAAAAAACAAAAAAAATATTGTATGTCCAAAGACAATGTAAACAGAATTAAAAGTTACTGATAGAATGGGATAAAATATTTCCAAATGCTATATCTGAAGGTATATTAATATTCCAAATAGAAATCCTAAAAATTAGCAACAATAAAAGCAAATAATACAATTTAGAAATAGGTAAAAGACTAAAATAGATAATGAATCTCCAAAGATTTTTATATGACCAATAAACACATGAATATCACTCATTATTATCATAATATAACTAATCATTAAGGAAATACAAATAAAAACTATAGTGAAATAGTACTTCACATTTCTTAGGATGGCTACTTAACATGAATTACCTTGCTCTAGCCCTTTGAGTTTGTTACTCTCTTTACTTGTAAAGTGTGTTTCTTGTAAGCAGCAGATGGATGGATTCTAGTTTTTAATCCATTTTGCCACTTTATGTCTTTTTATTGGAGAATTGAGGCCATTTACATTCAGTGTGATTATTGAGAGATAACTTTTAATTACTAACATGTTAAGATTTTATTCCTATTTAAATACTGTTTATTCTTCTTTGCTTAGTTGTTTGCTGGATAGAAAATCTTATTTCTCTGGTTCTGGTCTGTATTACCTATTTCTTCTTTGTAGTTAATCTCTTTGAGCATTTTCTCTAGCGCTGGTTTTGAAGACATAAATTCCTTCAGTTTCTGTTTGTCATGGAAGCTTCTTATTTCTCCATCTAATTTGATAGATAGTTTTTCTGGGTAGAAAATTTTTGGCTGGAAGTTGTTTTCTTTCAGAGTTTGGAATATGTTACTCCAAGCCCTTCTGGCTTTCATGACTTGGTTTGGGAAGTCTGGAGTGATTCTAATTGGTTTGCCTCTGAATGTCACTTGGCCTTTTGTTTTTGTTGCCTTTAAGATTCTCTGCTTGGCTTCTACATTTACATTGGTCATTTTGACAAGTATGTGGTGTGGGGAGCCTTTTCTCTGATCCTGTGTAAAGGGAGTTCTATAAGTTTCCTGGACCTGTGTATTGACCTCTTGCTCTATGTTTGGAAAATTTTCTGCTATTATTTATTTGAAGAGATTTTTGATCCCTTTGGTTTCACCTTCTTTTCCCTTCTCCATATTGATTATTCTTAGGTTATGTCTCTTAAAATGGGCCCATATTTCTTCAATGTCAGATTCCTGCTGTCTGATTTTTTTTTCTAAGTTATAAATTATGTGCTCGTTTTTGGAGTGATCATCTTCTAGATGTGAGATTTTATTCTCCATGTGGTCTAATCGATTGTTTATAGTTTGAATTGATGCCTTTACTTCAATGATTGCATCCTTTCTTTTAGACTCTCTCTAAATTCTTTTTAAAGGTCCTGTATTATTTCTACAGTTATATTCCTGATTTGATCTTCTGGAGATCTCTGAATTTCTGTGTTATCAGGTTCTGATATTATGGGGTTGTGGGTGTTCATTGCTCTATTTTTGTTCCTCTTTCCCATGATTTCGGAAGTTTTTGCCTTCTCTAGGTTCTTCCCTGGGTCAACATGACTTCACTTTGGGTGCTCTGGGTCTCGAGTTTGTGGTAATCTCAGCTGCCACTACTCCTTTACTGGGTTGTAATGCAAAGTCTTAGACCCAGGGAGTTAATCAAGGCTGCGCAAGACTGTGGGGGTGCCAGGCTGGGCGTTTTCCCATGGAGAGCTGTGACTAGGGTGTGGTATCTCTACCACCACTACTCCTTCACTGGGTTGGACTGCAAAATCTCAGACCCAGGGAGATTATCAAAGCTGCGCAAGTCCTTGGGGGTGCAGTTCTGGTATTTCTCCTTTGGGGGCCGCAATTTCACTAACGGTTATTGTGTACACTGATCTGGAGCTGTCGTGGGCGTGGTGAACTCACCACTGCTGCTGGCAATTTAGCGCTGGTGCCATGCCCTCAGCCGTGACGCTGGCATATTTCTTTTCTGGTTTTGAGTGCCGTTTTGAGTCCCTGGAAGGCATGATAAACTTGCCACTGGGAGTTTTAGATGTCCTTTATGCTGAAAGAACTGCTGAATTACACCTGAATGATCTGCAGCTGCTCATTTCAGCTCCTTGTTTACATTTCCTCTCTGGAGCCTGGTGCTGTGAGGCAAGATGGCGCTGGCATGGTGTCTGCCACTGCAATGCAGGCTGGTTTCTTTTCTGGTCTCTGGTTGTTCTTCTAGTCTTCTTTTTCTCTGTCCCTTGTCCATTTTTATTTCTCTGCTGAGTGTTTTCTGGCTATGAAAAGTGCTGATTTTGTGGCAATAGAGACCGAGTGTTAGCAGGACTCGTAAATGCTGCCTTTCTTGGTCACCATCTTCCCAGAAGTCCCCCTTAGGTCTTGATTTGTCTCCCTTACATCATTCTGTGTACCCTTCAAAAGAACAAAAGCTGAAATGTTGTTCTTGTGCTTGTCTTTCCATTAAAATAACAGATCAAGATGAAAGCGGGCCTAAAGCTAGGCTTAGCCTTGAACCTAGGTTACTCTGGGAAGCTGTCTACCAAATGAAGGACACTGGCATTTATTGAACACTGTGCTAAGCTCTGATCTGCACTCATTGTTTAATTCTTAAGACCAGCTGGGGTAGGTACTCTTCTTATTCCCATTCTAATGCTAAGAAATCTAAAATGTAGACACATTAAGCAATTTTTCAATGGTTAAGCAATGCTAATAGCAGAATTGGGTTTGACTCCAACAGCTCCACCCAAGAGTCTTTGTTCTTGATCACTTATGAAGCACTTCCAGAAAGATTTCTCAGTTTTTTTTAGGTACTTATCTGAGAAGATGCTTAGAAACAAGAAGGTAGAATACACTCCTGAAGACTGCTTTTACTCCATGATTCTGCCCAAACAATGCCACCTTAATATCACCACATGGCTCCATAATAAGGAACTATAAACTGAATGGCTTAAACAACAGAAATCTATTGTCTCAAATTTCTTTTTTTTTCTTTCTTTTTTTTTTTGTTTTTGTTTTTGCGGTACGGTACTAGGGATGGAACCCAGGGGCATTCTACCTCTGAGCTACACCCCCAACCCTGTTTTTTTATTCTTTATTTTGAAACAAGGTCTTACTGAATTGCATAGGGCCTCAATAAGTAGCTGAGGCTGGCTGCAAACCTTGATCCTCCTGTCTCAGCCTCCCGAATGCTGGGGTTACAAGCATGAACCACCACACCTGGCTTTGTCTCATATTTCTGGAGACTAAAAAATCAGAAGTCAAGATGGTGGCTGCATAGGTTCTTCTCAAGCTCTGAAGGAAGAATCTGTTTCATGCCTCTCTCCTTGGCTTCTATATAACTATCTTGCCATCATGTCTCTTATAATCTTTCCACTAAGTGTGTTGGTGTCTGTGTCCAAATGTCCCCTTCTTATGAGGACACCAGTCATACTGGATTAAAGCCACTCTCATGACTTCATTTCCCCTTGATTCCCTCTCTAAACAATCTATCTTCAAATAAGGTCACATTTTGAGATACAAGGGGGTTAGAACGCCAACATATCTTTTTTCGGGAGGAGGGTACATTTCAGCCCATACAGCTCCCTTCTGTCATTTTGAGGTAATAATCAGCATGATGTTCATTTTCTCTCAGCAGGGATGTGGTTTATTAGCAGAGAACTGTCAAAATAACTTAGCTTTTAACATCAGATAGGGCAACTTTGTTGATGACTAATTTGTTGCTTTTAGCTAATAGTCAAGCACATAGATTTCTGGGTACTCATCTACAAAAAAAAGAGAACAGTTTTAAGAAGTAAATAAAAGGAAAGTTTTAGTCATTGGCTAACTTTTATTTTATTTTATTATTTTTTATTTTTTTGGTGGTACTGGGGTTCCTGGAAACCCTTCTACCTCCAGGCTACACTCCAGACCTATTTTTATATTTTTATTTGGAAACAGGGTCTCTTAAGCCAGTGAGGCTGGCTTTGAACCTGTGCGATCCTGTCTCCACCTCCCAAGCACGAGGATTACAAGTATGCCCACCATGCCTGGCTTTACAGGCAAACACCACCAGGCCCACTTGCAGCTTAAAGTATAAGCTGACACTGACAATTTATAGAGGAAAGTTGGTGATGGCTATGTCTACACCCAACTGTTCAGAGCACTGGTAGAAATTTGCCTCCACTGTTGGTAACCTGACCCAGTGTTATGTTGTCACAGTCATTCTGTTGTAGTTGCAGGGCATCAAGGTTATCTTATGACTAACTTTTATAAGCCACAACTGTCAATGGCATGGAACAAACTCTCAATGAATCAAGTCCTTTTTGGGAATTAGAAATACTTAAAGAGGAATCTAGCATTTTCTAAATGGTTTCCTAAAAGAATCAGTTAACTTCATGGAGAAGAGTAACTTGCTTCAGAATTACTTACTAATGGAGGACTGATTTCACTTATAACTGCGATTGTTGAGAAATAGCATTCTACTCTTAAGAACTGTCTATGTTAAATACAATCATCTCTTATTCAGAGTAAAGATAATTGCTATACTAAATTGGAGATTAGAATTTCAGAGTGTAGGAAATGCTAACTTCAAGATGTATTTAATAAAAGAGTAATGACATCATTATTTAACATTATTTACCTACTATTTGCGTTGGTTTGTTATGCCCAGCACTGCTGGAGTAAACTGATGGAATGGTAACAATTATTGCCTAAGGTGGGCTAGATGTAGAAATGACAATTGAGCATTATTTTTAGGGTTTCTAGCCTTTTGCTAATTAAAATTTAAGTATTCAGTACAAAATGGAGAAAAGTGTGTAGAATCAAGCTCTGCTGTCATTTGTGTAAAAAAAAAATGTGCAAGGAGATTGCCTATACATCTCTATCTTTGAATCTCAGACAGAACACATGGGGAACTCCTAGCTAGGAACTGGCGGTCTGGGGTGGGGAAATTAAGCTTTCATTGTGTTCCTTTTGTATAGTTTTGTTGATTTTTTAAATATCATGTTCATTTATAGTACTTGTTTTTACAGGCTCAATATCCAAACAAGGGTTTGGTTCCAGGATCCCCACCCCCGCCCCTACCACCTGAGTCCTTCAGCCATTCTTCCAAAGCAATTGCTTTGGCTTCTTCAGCTCTTCTTTGCCCAACCTGGGATTCAGATAACCTTGATGCCCTGCAACTACAACAGAATGACTATGACAACATAACACTGGGTCAGGTTACCAACAGTGGAGGCAAATTTCTACCAGTGCTCTGAACAGTTGGGTGTAGACATAGCCATCACCAACTTTCCTCTATAAATTGTCAGTGTCAGCTTATACTTTAAGCTGCAAATGGGCCTGGTGGTATTTGCCTGTAAAGCCAGTACTTGAGAGGCTGAGACAGGAGGATTACAGGTTCAAGGACAGCCTCAGAAACTTAGCAAGAACCTCAACAATGTAGTGAGATTATATTTCAAAATAACAAATGGGACTTGAGATTTAGCTCAGAAGTAGGATGCCCATGGATTCAATCCTGAAGAAGAAGGAGGAGGAGAAGGAGGAGGAGGAAGAGGAGGAGGAGGAGGAGGAGAAAGAGGAAGAGGAGGGGGAAGAGGAGGAGGAGGGGGAAGAGGAGGAGGAGGGGGAAGAGGAGGAGGAGGGGGAAGAGGAGGAGGAGGGGGAAGAGGAGGAGGAGGGGGAAGAGGAGGAGGAGGGGGAAGAGGAGAAGGAGGAGGAGAGGAGGGGAAGGAGGAAAAGAGGAAAAAATTTTAAGTTATGATTAGAGCATCATTTACTTATTGCCCTTGTGGGGTGAGAGGGCAGTTACATCACACTATTACATCACTCTGTTGATTCACTTTGAGTTGGTTATTGCCTAAAACACCTCAATCATGTCCACAGAGTGGCTCTGAATCTCATGCTTGCATGTTTGGAAACACAGAAGAGACTTGCACCTTTTGCTTTACTTGTTAGCCCATGGTTAGGACTCTGAGAAGCATTTCGGAGCCAGGTTCTGTCTTCCCATGTTTTTTTCCTGGTAGGTCGATAGACCTGTCTCTCTGTCTCCATCGCAGTCAATGACAAAAATACCCCTTCAGCGACAGAACTCAGATCAGACTCCTTTTTATCTTGGAAGTGAATGAGGGGACAACTGGGGGAGGAAAGGGCCCCAGGAAGACTTGAGTGCTTGAAGGCCTTTATGACCAGAGAACTTCTAATTATTCCATCCAGAATGAGCATTGCAATTTGTGAAGTATGGAGATAGCTGTTTGTATTTCTGCTCATGAAAAAAGCTGCTTTTCTTAGAAGGATGTTTGCAATGGGGGATGGAGATTAAGTAGGAAATGCAAAGAGCTTGCATATCCTTGTCTATCTTTCTTCTTAAGAATCTAGGGACCTGGAGAAGGTGCCTGGGACCACTAGCTGGGAGGCTTGTCTTAGATGTTCAGCCCTCCAAATTGTCGAGTGCCTAATTTAGAATGGCTTCAGAGTGCCAGAAAGAGCTTTAAGGAAGCATTTTGGGCTTTAAAACCTATTTTCTACTTTCTTTCCTTTCAACTAGCATTTTACCAAGGGGGAATTTAGGAATCTTAGATTATTAGAAATGAAAGAATCTTGAGCATTAGGCTCCTCTTTTAAAAATGAAACAATAGCCGGGCGTGGTGGCACATATTTATAATCCCAGCATTTGGGAGGTTGAGACAGGAGAATTGTGGCAGACAGCCTCAGCTACTACTTAGTGAGGCCCTTTGCAACTCAGTGAGACCCTGTTTCAAAATCAAAAATAAAAAGTAGGGCTGGGTATAGGGCTTGGAGGCAGAATGCCCCTGGGTTTCATCCCCACTACTTAAAAAAAAAGTAACAATAAAAGTACCTGCTATGTAAAAGCCGTAGAGACTTCATGGGAAAACTCCTGGATGCACTCTGAGTGGAGTCTGGCTCATTTTAAAGGCTCAGTGAATGTGAACTACTCTCATCACAGTGGCAGCCCCTCAACCCTAGATTTTACTCAAAAACTATAAAAAATATTCTGTTAACTAGAGCTAATTGACAAGGTCATCAGGTGGTGGTGACCTTCCATTCTTCAGTGGTATTGGAGCAGAAACTTGTCACTTTGGGAATGGTCTTAGTGAAATGTCTGCATGAGACAGATGCTGGGATAAATGACCTCTGCTAGCCAAATTAGAAGGTTCAGCAACTTACCAGTATTTTCTTAGAATGCAGCGTGGTAGTGCTAGGAGGCCTTGACCTCATGCTAGCCATGTCTCTCATTAGAGTTCCCAGGGATACCCCGGCCACAGAGACTAGGATAGTTTGGCCCATTTTTATTGGAAAAAAAAAAACAGTTATAGGGAAGCATCATATTTGTTGGACTCCAATCTTTGAGCCTTTTTCCTTTGATTTTTTTTTTTTTTTTGTGTGGTGGTACTGAGGTTCCTGGAAGCCCTTCTACCTCCGGGCTACACTCCCAGACCTATTTTTATATTTTTATTTGGAAACAGGGTCTCTTAAGCCAGTGCGGCTGGCTTTGAACCAGTGCGATCCTCCTGTCTCCGCCTCCCAAGCGCGGGGATTACAAGCGTGTGCCACCACGCCCAGCTTCATTTGATTTTAAAAGCTGAAAGTATCTAAGTGTTAGTCTTAGGTTGGCACAGTTTATCTCAGGTCTTTATTAATATGAACAAAAAGTGATTGAAAGTAAATATAAAAAGTAATTAACAACAACAATCTGAAAACAAAAAGGAAAAAAGAGGAGAGAAAAAGAAAAAAGATTGAAAATTCAGAGATCTAAGTAGAATATTTCAAAGATCATGGGAATTTTGGATACAGTATTTTATGATTTTATTATTCGTAAATGAAAATTTCAAAACTAGAATATAGGGGAAAATTATATATCCATATATTGATCAAAATTACACATTACTCTTACACATAATTGTTAATGGTTAGGTAGGGCTAACGTTAGATTGACTTGATAAAAATATTGCTTTTGTAGGACCAGAATTAAAGTTTAGAAAATACTCTATAGGACTCAAATTCTTTATTACACAGTGTTTTCTGAACATGGTCTCTGGCATGAGGCTGTTAGGGTTTGAGCCCTCACCTACACTTACTAGCTGTACAACTGTGGGATAATTGCCCACCTCTCTGAGTTCATTTCTCCATCTATTTTTTAGAGATGTGGCTAGGGTTAGATGAAATCATTCAGGTAATATACAATAATTGGATTAAGAATTTGACATATCCTAAGAATTAAACAAGGCAGGGTTTTTGGATTACCTGGTTCATAATCCAGGTACCACCATACATTAGGTAGCATCATGCTGAAATAAGGGAGGGAGTGCTGAGACTAAATCTTTGACCAATTTATTACCCAGGATTTTGCCCAGGATCTATGTTATGTACTGGTAGCAGAATCCTTTCTGCCTTCAATTTCTTAAAAGGAAATGGAATAGCATAGGGCAGTTACTGGTTGTAGTAAATGACAGAATGCTCCGTTGCTCTTGCTTGACCTATTTCAAGCTGAAGTGCTGTTTCTGGGGACCAGGCAAGAGCTGTGACCTGGTTGTTTCTTGGGCAGGTGCTATATGTAAAAAGAGATTGCAAACTCTGTTGAACCACACTCTGCATCAAGCTCTGGTAGTTTCAGTGCCTCAAACACTAGGGTGGAAATTACTCATATTTCCTTTTTAAAATGATTCAGATATAAAGAAGAATGTTGACATAAATACCAACAGAATTATTTTTGAACATGTGAAAATTCATGAAACTGTTGGTCAGTTTTGTCCTTATAAATGATGGCTTAGATTAAGTCATCACAAATCACCTCTTTTTAAAATTAAATAATTAATATATTTTCTGGTACTGGGAATTAAACTTAGGGGCATTCTACCTCTGAGCTATACCCCCAGCCCTATTTTATTTTTTGTTCTGAAAGAGAGTCTCACTAAGTTGTTGAGGCTGGTCTTGAGTCTGTGATCTTCTGTCTCAGCCTCCCAAGTACTGGGATTATAGGCATGTGCCACCATCCAGCTATAAATAACTTCTAACTATCGAAGTTTTTCATTTTGAGAATGATTTAGCTATTTTTCCCAAATTAATGGGACTGTGATCTTTTATGTTCTTGAGAATTATTGAGATAACAGTGTGGAGAAGAGCCCAAATTTTCTTTTATTAGGAGCTTCCTGGAAGTTTTCCTCATGAGATATTGGACTGAGTTGCCCACAGGCATTATAGAGTTTCTGGAGAGACTTTAAATACACCAGAGTCTCTTCAGGCTGGATTCTTTGGACATGTCCTGCCTGTGGGCAGAGAAATGGATGCAATGATTCCCGATGCTCTCTTTGTTCTGTGACCACTGGGCCTAGGATGGCCTTTCAAGATAGCTAATAAGGATTGCTGGGCAATGTAGTTTATGGCATGCATGTTAGTCTCTAGACAATGGGAACACAGAAATATTTAAGAAAGTGGTGCTTGAGAGAACAATCAAATGATTGGGTCTTGATTTTAGACAATTCTAACTGCATTGAGGAGAAATCTTCAAAAGTGTACCAGGGTGAATATGCTGTCATTGAGACAAGAGAGGACATGATGACAGCTGGAACCCATGATGGGACTAGAGAGAGGAGAAGTAGATGGCCTTCGATCTCTTTAGAGATTGGCGGTAGTTTGTGCTCAATGGGGGAAACAGCAGGTGGGATGGAGGAGATTCAGATTTGAACATAGTGTGAATGTCTATAGAGGACACAGTTGGATTTTTAGATAAGATCAGAAGGAAGGTTTGGAAGACTCTCCTGCACCCTATAAAGTAGGTGAGGAAGGATCCTTCAAGCTAATGTGGCAGGAAACAGCGTCACAATTCATCTTGGCCATGGATTCCTGGGGAAGGTCTTCTAAGGCATCTGAGTATTGGTCTCAGCCTTTGAATTCTATTAAGCCTTATTATTAAGAAGGAAGGGCTTGCGGGGCATGGTGGTGCATGCTTGTAATCGCAGCATTTGAGAGGCTGAGACAGGAGGATCTCGGTTCAAGGACAGCCTCAGCTACTACTTAGTGAGCCCTTTTCAACTCAGTGAGAGTCTGTTTCAAAAATAAAGAATAAAAAAATGGGTCTGGGGGTGTAGCTCAAAGGTAGAATGCCTCTGGGATCCATCCCCAGTACTGAAAAAAAAAAAAAAAGATTTATTCCTTATTGCCATCCAGTACTTAGAAGAATGCCAATCTCATAATATTGTTTCCTAAAATCTTTATTGATAAAAATCTAATAGGTATTTTCCCAAAATCATAGAGAATAAAGTTATGGTGGGAAGTCTAGAACCCATGCCTGAGATGCCAGGTACTTTAACCTTCTATGCCCTTCCCCCCACTGCCTTCCTCTTTCCTGTGTGCCTTTGTTGAGACTTAAGCTTCTACACCACAAACACGATACCTTCTAATTCAGTTTGAAAACCTTCTGAAGTAGCTTGAATGAATATAATTTGTTTTATTTTGGAGGGGACACCATGTTTGATGAAGTTGTCTTAAGGAGAGAAGATTTGATGGGAAGTTACCAAGTTGTAGCTACTTGAAAAAAAAAAAAAAAACGAGCAAAGAACTCAGGTCTAGGCAAAAGAAAGGAAATAATACAATTAGGTAGACACAAGTCAACAGGACTGGGATGGCAGGAGGTTCAGCAAAAGAGGTTTCCTTCAGATTCTATAATTCTTGGCAGCCCTGGGTGGCCTGGAAAGTCAGGAAACCACATATTATAAATTCTAGGTCAGTGAAATGAAGCCAAGTACTGGGAACTACAGGTGGGAAGGAGGGGAAACAATACTGGAGAACTTCAGCTCCATGGATGTACTGAGGTGTGGCTAACCACATCACGAATAAAACAACATCTATAGGTGAGCTTTCTCTGGGGCCAGAGCCAATATGGGGATGACCTCGCAGGTAAAGGGGTAACAATAATTTAAGTACCTGTTGGTGAAAATATTTTTCATTCTTGCCTTGATTTTTTAAAATTTCAGTGCAAAAAGGATAAGCACATCTTCCCTCACATTTTAAAATATATGTCCAGGTGGCCTGATACCATTGGTATCTGCATTTTTCTATCATTTTCTATCATCAGTGATAGAAAATATGAGGGAACTATCTCATGTGCAGATGTTTCCAGAAAAGTGAATGAAATGAGTAGGATCTCGGATACTTTCAAACAGCCATGGTTTCAAGCAGCAGATATGAAATGTTCTGTAAGTAATAAGTTAAACATGTGTGTGTACACTTGCACATGTACACTAGATAAATTCTTTGGCTCTTACATCATGTTATTCTATAAAACATGTTGAATTATGCCACTCCTGACTTCTTCCTGAAAATGTGCAATAGACCTTTGCGAGTGGTCTGGGGTTGAAATCTGAGGAAATGCTCTCTTTAGGGAACCATCTCTTCTGAATAGGGTGCAGGCCTATGGTCATCTCAAAATAGAACCAGGAATACATGAAGAGGCAGATCTACTCTCATTGCAACTGTAGGCTGAAGAACTTTTCATGTTAGGTCTGACTTCATAGATGGCTAAAATGCAGGATGTCCAAACATCACAGGTGTTAAGTTGTACCAGATACTCTGGGTCTTGTTACTTTGACAATTATTGGAATAAATCTCAATACCCTACATTTTTCTTCTTTGGGATGATTGGTTACTCTGCAGTTTTCACCTTTCTACCAGAAAGCTGTGTGTCCCAATGATCATAGTGCCCTTGAACAGGACGTTCATCCTCTGTCATTCCATCTAGTGTAGGAGGCCTATCTTAGAGCCTCCCTGCCTCCAGTCTTTTCTAAAGTTCTCTTATTCCTTTTCCTGACTTTCTTTTCTCTTCTACCTACTGTTTTTCTGGTACCCTTAGCTTGTGCCAATGTCACGTAATGCTCTCTCTCTCTCGTTCTTTTCCGGTTTTCATCAAAACTTAGCAGCGAATTCAAGTCCTATAATCTCATTTCTAGCAAGATAACACATCTAATTAATTTATGAAAGCATTCTAGTTGTTTCAATATTTTGATAGGAGACAATATTTAACATTCAGGATTACTCAATAAATATGGGCAAGCAGTGGTGTCCATCATTTTGGATGAAGTCTTCTAATTTATCTTAAATCCTACAGACAGGCAATGCTTCATTACTGGGCAGGACTTGTCTATATGATGTGCCACGTCTCTTTCCAAAGAAGGCACAAGAAGGGACCCTGGAGCATCACTGGTGATGGTCTTCTTCTTTTGTAGAAAAAAGTATGACTTAAATGGATCCAGGTCAGATTAGGCAAAAAATGAAAAGGAGATGTATCCTTGAAATTAGCCAACCTCATAGCCTAGGGCAGACATTTGTGGTCAGCTGAGTCACACTGCCTTGGGATTAGCCAGTTTTACCTTCTGTTTCAACAATAAAAAGTCTTGCAAAATGGCTGGCATGTGAGACAGAGGTATCCAAAGAGTCTTGGCATCTTTTCCAACAACATAGCGAGTCTTCGGGAAGAGACTTGTTAGAGCATGGTCCATGCACTCTACCACTAGAGAGAGGTCCAGGTTCACACAGGATGTAGTGCTTTTCAGTTTCTCTACACCTACAGAAAGAGACAAAAACATTTACTCTTTGGAAGAAGAAGAAAAGCAGAGTAGTGAGCTTGGGTGCAACAGTGAGAGTGTAGGTAGGGGAGTTTATTTTGAGTTTACCCTTAGAATTGAGGCCCACTGTGATGGCTTTTCTATCTCTTTCTCTAAAAAAGATGCTATTATAATTTCTGTAGACCAGTGGCTCTCAAACTTGAGTGGGCAGCAGAACCTTCTAGAGGCTTTGTTAAAATCCACATTTCTGGGTCCCTACCTGAGAGTTTCTCAGTCAGTAGCTGTGAGGTGGGACCTAGGTTTTTGCATTTCAATCAGGTTCTCAGGTGATGCTGATGTGGCTGGTCTAAGGAATAAGCTTTGAGGACTACTGCTGTAAAGTAATGGGGGAAAGGTGCTTCACCTAAGAAGCTGTGGGATTGGTTCCTAATATGTTTTCAGGGAGAACTGTGTTTATAGGAAATACGAGTGTGTACATGTGCTTGTGAGTGTGTGTGTGTGTGCCCACATGTGTGGATCTATCATGCACCTCTATGATTCCAGTATAAAGAGAGATTTATTCCCAAATCTCCAGAGCCAGGAAGCTGAAAATATTCTGGTTCTCAGGTAAATGAAGTATCCACATAATGGGGGTTTAGAGAGCAGATATTTACAAGGAATTGCTAATGGTTTGGAATTCCAGTCTCTTCAATAAATAGTGCTGTGAAAGTAGCTTTCCACATGCAGAGGAATGAAATTGGATCCTAATCTCATTCTATCATTTACAAAAATAACTCAATATGGATTAAAGACTTAGACATAAAACCTAAAACTGTAAAACTACTAGAAGAAAACATAGCGGGAAATCTCTTGTTACTGTTTTTTTTTTTTTTTTAAGATATGACCCACAAAACACAAGCAACAAAAGCATAAATTACAGGTGGAAATATAGTAAACTAAAAAGCTTCTGAATAGCAAAGGAAAGAGATAAAAGAATGATGAGTCAGCTGGGTGTGGTGGTGCACACCTGGAATTTCAGTACTTGGGAGGCTGAAACAAGTTGTCCTTGAACTGCAGTTAGAGGTCAGTCTCAACAACTTAGTGAGTTTGTCTCAAAATAAAAAATAAAAAGGCGATGTGTGTATCTTGAAGTTAGGATGCTCCTAGGTTCAAGTACCAGTACAAAAAGAAAAAAAAAAAAAAAGAATGAAGAGTCAACCTATGGAATAGGAAAATTATAAGCAAACCATACATCTGATAGGGGTTAATACCAAAATATGAAAGGAACTAAAACAACTCAATAGCAAGGAAATAAATAAATAAATAATCTGATTTTAAAAATGGGAAAAGGAGCCAGGCATGGTGGTACCCATTTGTAATCCTGGCCACTCAGGAGGCTAAAGGAGGAAGATCAAATGTTTGAGGCCAGCCTGGGAAATTTAGGGAGATTCTGTCTCAAAAACTAAATAAAGCTGGAGGTTTAACTCAGTGGTAGAGTACTTCTGGGTTTAATTACTAGTATTGCAAACTACAAAGTCAATAAGTGACTAAGTAAATAAGTAGAAAAATGATCTGAATAGAGATTTCTCAAAAGAAGATATACAAATGGCCAAGAGGTATATGAAAAAAAGTCCCAATATATCTATACACCAGGGAAGCACAAATTCAAACTACAATGAGATATCATCTCATACCTGTTAGGATGCTTATTATAAAAGGATGAAAGATAACAAACATTGATGAAGATATGGAGAAAAGGTGACCCTTGTACACTGTTGGTGGGAATGTAAATTAGTATAGTCATGATGGAAAACAACATGGAGGTTCCTCAAAAAATTCAAAGTATCACTACCACATGATTCTCATCTGCTCTTAAAACATTCCCAAGTTGTGTTTTCTCAAGATAAAATCTGTGATTTTAGATCTTCTTTTTAACTCCCGGCCTCACCAGCCACAAGTTATCCAAGGAAACTAATAAGTATTAGTGGCTATTTGGAACTTCTGCTACCTTAGCTTGGGAGGTGAAAAAGCTGGCCTTAAATTTAAGGTCTAGTTTGGCACTGTGGGTCTGTCTGCTAAGTCCTAACATGGAAAAATTTAGGAAGAACAACCAATATAAAATTAGGCTCAATGCTTTTTGGTATTTCTTAGCACAGAGGAACAAAGAAATGATAAGTGTTGGAAATGACCAATATCCCAGTTACTCTGATCTGATCACAGTGTGATCAATAATGTCACACCGTGCTCCATAAACATGTACAATTAGAGCATGTCAATTAAAAATAAAGGAATAACTTGAAATGGAATTTGGTGATGTACTCTCAGCCATTTAAAAAGAATCAATGTCAATATCAAACATAGAATGCTCTTTTAAATGAGAAATTTTGTTTCTGAGGTGACAGCTGACAGCGAGACATTAGCTGGGAAGTTTGTCAAACAGACTTGTAATTGATTAATTGATATGTAGTGTGTGTGTGTGTGTGTGTGTGTGTGTGTGTGTGTGTGTGTGTTGCAGGGGGGATGGCTGAGTTAGGTAGATTTGACTCAGCTCTTGGCAGGATCACAGTTTGGGAGGATAGAGTGACCCACTGTTCAACCTAAAGCAGGAGCTCAGAAAATGTTTGAAGAATAGCAAGAAAATGTCAACTGGGCCAGGAAGTCTGTGGTGGAAGGGGAGTCCTGGTACAGGAAATATGTCCAAATTCCTTCATGCCTTGATCCACTCTAGCGAGGTCAGTGTCCAAGAATAAAAGGCAGAGTCAGGTTGGCCGGGTTCAAATCCAGCTCTCCCACTTACTATCGGTCCAATTTCACTTATTTCTTGATATCTCCCCATTTCTATAAAATGAGGGAGCTGATAGTGTCTACTTCACAGAGTCTGCAGGTTGTAAACAGCAGAGTCCACGCAGAGCACTTAGAATGGCGGCTGGTGACGAGGTCGTAGTACATGTTCACCCTGTTAGTCGCTGTTGTTTAATCTTTCTTCTTCCTCCTCCCTGACTCAGTCCTTGACTTCTGCTGCTCTTCCCTCCCTTCCCCTCTTCATGTGTTTCTGTTCCAGAATGCTTCCACCGAAAAAAATTCCCTGATCTCTCTCAGCACGTCTCAGCAGAAGTGCTCCTCTCCAGGTGTGGATTCCTTGGGCAGTTAGAGGCCACACCGTCTGGCTTTGCTTCTGGGCCTCTGGACCACATCTAAGGAGGGTCTGATTCTTTACATGCTATATAGTCTCATCACTTTGCAGTCTCACTTAGTTACTTTTGTTGTCAACTAGAGTATAAACTATCTGAGGGCCAGAGTCTGAGCCTTCTCTCTTTTGTAACTTGCATATGTCCTAAAGCAATGGAGAGGGACGAGGACCGTGGGCCACAGAGTCACCCCCTGGGCGGGTCCTGGCCTGAATGGAGGCGTGGTGTAATTTTGTCCCAGATATTCACCTTTCCAAGCCTCTGTTCACTATTCTAGCCACTTTTTCTGAGAAGTAGATCATATAATTAATTAGGCACTTATTATAGAACTCGGCACTTAGTACATACTCAGCAAATGTTTGTTAATACTCAGGGGAGCAGGAGATGACAGGGATGCATAGGGATCCCCGACCCATATTTAAGATCCCCATTGGCATATTACTCTAGGAACCCTGTTTTTTCATTTATGTTTGAGTCTCTTCGTGCTGTGACAATGAATCCTACAGGACACTGGGTCTACCCAACAAACTCACACTTTTCAATGTAACCTTCTCCATATTGCTGCTTGATGTCTGGAGACAGATGCTTCCAAATGGCAAGCTTTTTTTCAGTTGTGTTTACCGGATCTGCCAACTGTGTTTTGAACAATCCTGGTTCAATGCATGAGACATGCACGCCAAAAGCTTTCATATCCCGTCTGTGAAAAGAACAGTCAAAGATGCCTTTTATTTTATTATTTTAAAAGTTTGTTTTTCTTTTTTTTTTTCCCTGCAGAGCTGGAGCTCAAACTCTAGGCCTTGCCCCCTGCCCTTAGTCTAGTGCTCTACCACTGAGTTATATCCCCAGCCCTTATTTATGCTATTTATACACTATTATTTTTAAATGTTTAATACAAGATATTTTTTTCTTTTTTGCAGTATTGGGGATTGAACCCAGGGGCATTCTATCACCACGTTATACCCCCAGTCCTATTTGTCTATTTGTGTGTGTGTGTGTGTGTGTGTGTGTGTGTGTAGGTCTGGGGATGGAACCAGGAGAATTTGACCTCCAAGCTACATCTCCTGCCCTATTTTTTTATTCTTTATTTTGAAACAGGGTCTCACTGAGTTGCAGAGGGCCTCACTAAGTAGCTGAGGCTGGCTTCGAACCTGTGTGATCCTCCTGTCTCAGCCTCCCAAGCACGGGGATTATAAGCGTGTGCCACCACGCCCGGCATCTAATCCAAATTTTTTGAATGACTTATTTTCCCATGAATCTTTTCACAGAATCACAGAATTGGGGGCACTGGAAAGAAGTAGTTTGCTCTGTCCTCTTGTTTTGCAGATGAGCAAGCTGGAGCTGAGGGTGGTGAAGGGAGGGCAGGTTATGGTCACACTGGAAAGGGAGGTGGGTGGGATGCCTTCCCACACACACCAGCCCAGTGTTCATCTCCTAAAGCCGTCCTCCCTCCTTACACTGATGAGCACCTAGGCGAGAGTTGTTTCTTCTAGCACTCCAAGTACCTGATAGTGAGATGGCCCAATGACTGGCCCTGATGGACAAGTTCGCCTCCATTTTAGGAATGTGCCTAGATTGCGGGACAGACGAGGCTACACCAAGGACACAGCGTGACCATCCCTGATGTGCCGAGCCCCTCCCTGTGCCCGAGTGGCTCTGTCCTCATGTCACCATAGAAAACCTAAAGTCTATTCACTTAGTAGACATCAAGGTTTTAGAGGAATCATGGTTTCTCTATTTTTCTCTGTTTCTTTTCACCCCTTCTTCCATTATTCCCCCCTCAAGAGATAGCATCTCATTTTGTTGCTTAGGCTGACCTCGAATTCCTGGACTCAAGTCATCCTCCAGCTGAGGCGTAGCTGGGACTACAGGTGTATGTGACCACACCTGACTCACCTCTTTTTTTTTGTAAAGCAAAATAATGTACTTACTGCAAACCAGTGCGGGAAAAATTATTTCCTAAATTTTATGTATATTTCCACCAGGAATATATAATAAATAATTACCCTTTTTATAGAAGTCTTCACCATAGATTTTTAAGAAGCTCTATTAGTAAACTTTTTTTTAACTTTAATATATTTTATTTAAATAGATGAATCTCTATTAGTAAACTTAAAGCATGTGTAAATCTTGTTTTAGATTCTGTTTTCTAGCAACATAACTAGTATATAGTTTTAAATATATTTTACTAAAATATTAGTTTGCTCTCGAAATATTTTGAAAGGTATGTTATTTACACTAAAAAGAAAAGGCTATTTTTTTCTGCTTGATTGTATTTTATTCACCTGTTTTTTGATCTCCATTGGATTATGGAAATAGGCAATTCCAAGAAGGTATTTTGGAAGACTCACTCACAAAAATAACATACAACTAGAAACAAGCCAATAGGTATCCTTGCTGGGAAAATGTAGATTCATAGAGCCGGATCCTCTTTCAATTGGACTACTGCCCCTAAGCCCTACTATATGGAAACACCTAGAACTGCTACTGAACTGTGGCCTACAGGCATAATATAATGTCAAATGCCAGTTCCATGATTGATAAGAAAATAAACACTCTGTATTGATTACCTTTAAGCATAGCATGGCTGTACTGCAAATTCCACAAATCTTTCAGTCAAAATATTTTTCTAACAGTACGTAAATATCTAAGTCTACTAAAATTTTATTATGATAACTTCAGTTTGTAGAGGCGAACTCAAGGTCAACCATGGAGGCAAATGAAGGCTCTTCATAACCCTTCTGCTCAAAGTGTGGTCCCCGGAACACTGGCAGCACCTGGGTGCACCTTTGCAAAGAATCTCAGGCCCCATCCCAGACCTACTCACTCAGAACCCACAGCTTAGTAAGGTGATTCACTCATGTGAACATTTTGGTAGCATTCTTCCAAAATTATTGTGTTTATTTTCTGGGAGAATCAAACTTGGAAGCCTGATCACATGGCAAAGCGAAGTCGTTCTATTTTTTACTAATCTCAATGAAATACTCTAACCTTTTATTAGGAAGTCTCTCTGAGATCTATGAGCATAAACTCTAGCATATGCCTTCAACAAATACTAATTGAGTGGGTAAATGGGTGAAATGAAAGAAAGTGAGTATCTACTCTGGTCTTCTGTCTCTCCTATCACAGCACCACTTGGCTGAACACTTTCATTTGCTTCTCCAGGCCCTTCTTCCAGCACCTTCTCTGGGAAGGCAGACCTTCATTAACTGCCCTCTGGCTTCTGGTGGGCAAGTCAGGAGATCAGGGGTGTGAGAGGAGCAGGGTGGGGGCAGTGATTTCTCCTGTGGAATCACACTGGTCATTTGATCCCTCAGTTGACGCTGACAGCCTGTGTCCAGGTTATAGAAACTTCCCTCTGTCCTTATCCCTTCAGTCCTCTGGATTGAAATGTCCCTGCTGTCATCAACTCCTGCATACTACATTGTCCTCTGGAATTCCCTATACACCTCCTACACGTGTGCAAATCGTCCCTTAAGTAAGTTCTGTTCCCTTTACTCAATTTGAATATCCCACCACTTCCTGCCAGAACCTTGACTGAAAGAACCCCGAGCAACTTAGGGTTTTGGGTTGGTAAGTTCGGGTTCCAGGTAGGACAGGTTATGCATACTCCTCTGTTTCTTGCACTGAATGCAGCTGCAAAGCCTGGACAGAGTGCATTGAGCAGCTATTTAAGAACTGGTATTTTTCTACTTAAGGTTTAAATAAGATGTACCCCTGTGCCTGCAACTGACTGTAACAGCAGTGGAAAGACCTACCCTGGTACAGGCTCAGTGCATGATTATACTCAATGACCCATTGAGTATAATTCAACACCACTATTAACATTAATGCAAAAATTTTAAAAAGGAGTAAGATAGATTTGGGTTCAAATTTTAGTTTTACCATTCATTAGCTGGGTGACCCAGCTAATAAGTTACATCAATTAGATAAGTGACTTAATCTCTCTTAGTTTCAGTGGTAATCATCTATACACTGGAAATCATTTGAAGTATTAAGCAGTGTCTGGTACACACATAGCATTCAAAAACAGTAAGCAGCTATTATTTCTGTTTGCCTTACCTTAAGCTGTCGTTGAAGCCTTCTACTGCATACTTAGATGGACTATAGCCCCCTCCACCCAATGAAAGCCGACCTCCAATGCTGGAGACATTGATAACCCTCCCTCGAGCTTTCTTGACCAAGGGAAGCATATTTAACGTCACATCGATGAGTCCAAACAGGTTCACTTCAATGGGTTCTCTGTAGTCCTCCACTGTTAGCCAGTCAGTGGGAGCCAGCACACCCAGAACTCCAGCATTATTTATCAGACCCCAGAGACCTACAACAGAGAGGAGGGAAAGGATAGAAGGTATGTGGTATGGTATGTGTGTGTGTGTGTGTGTGTGTGTGTGTGTGTGTGTGTTACTGGGAATTGAACCCAGGGCATTCTACCTATGAGCTACGCCCCCAGCTCTATTTTATTTTTGTATTATTTTTTAAGTTTTGAAACAGGGTATCACTAGGTTGATAAGAGTCTCACTACTTGCTGAGACTTTCCTCAAACCTTTGATCCTCCTGTCTCAGTCTCCCATGTACTGAGACTACAGGCATGTGCCACCACGCCCAGTTGAAGGCAGCATTGATATGGGCACCTTTGATGGAAACATAGCGCCTGCTTAATGCAGGGGAGTTATTGTCCTGATTTGTAATATTTTGCTATTTGGGGAAGTAGTAGCAGAGAGAATGGAAGACTAAATCAAAGTAGTTGAAATTCTGTTACTGGAATTATGTCTCACTGTTTTTCTGTTTTTGATTCTGAATGCCAAATACTGATACTTTGTGAGTGAGACTTTCTGCTCTTTCCTCTCAGATCTAGAGTAAATCGGTCTATTTTTCCTCTCTTGAGAGATGGCAAAACTAGTGAATATAAAAGATTCTATATGGAGAGAATGAATTCAATCTACTTCATATTTATTTTTAGTAAACTATCCAATCACATACTTGCCTTGTTTTATGATGAGAAACACTTGATATTGCTAAAGGTATTTGGAATTCAAGCATTCAAAAGTGGAGCCTTCCTGGGCATGGTGGCACATGCCTGTACTCCTAATACTTAGGCTGGAACAGGAGAATCTTATCTTCAAAGCTAGCTTCAGCAATTTAGCAAGACCCTCAGCAACTTAATGAGACTCTGTTTGAAAATAAAAAGGCTGGGTGTGTAGCTCAGAGATAGAATACCCCTGGGATCAATCCCCAGTGTCAAAAAAAAAAAAGGCTTATTAAATCCTTATGTTTGGGCTTCAGGTTCAGATACATGATGAAGACATAATTGAGAAAAAAACATAAACATTTTTTTTGGTGAATCCCAGTATCTTCCT
This sequence comes from Muscardinus avellanarius, assembly GCF_963383645.1. Lineage (NCBI taxonomy): Eukaryota > Metazoa > Chordata > Mammalia > Rodentia > Gliridae > Muscardinus > Muscardinus avellanarius. Next base: position 66,688,340 of record NC_137787.1, read on the forward strand.
CCATGAGAATATTCAACTTGAAAAGCCAATAAAACTTTTTTACTTAAGACAGGCATGGTGGTGATTACACCTGTAATCCCAGCATTCGGAAGGCTGAGACAGGAGGATCACGTGGACAGCCTCAGCTACTTAGGCCCTCTGCTACTCAATGAGACCCTGTTTTTTTAAAAAAGAGACAAAGCCGGACCTGGTGGTGCACATTTCTATCCCAGGATTCAGGAGGCTGAGACTGGAGGATCGCGGTTTGCAGACAGCCTCAGCTACTTAGTGAGGCCCTCTGCAACTCAGTGAGACCCTGTTTCAAAATAAAGAATAAAAATAGGGCTGGGGTGTAGCTCGGTGGTAGAATGCCCCTGGGTTCCATCCCTAGTACTGCAAAAACAAACAAAACAAAAAACTTTTTACTTCAGAACACGGCCATCAGAGCCTACCGCAGAACGCATGTCCAGGGCCTCCGCATTCCTCCAAGACCACCTGAGACTTACACTGCCACTCTCGGGCTCTTTCTTACCTGGAGCCATTTGGTAGTGAAAAGTGGGCCCTGGGTATCCAGATGGTGATGTGGGGATTGTGCCTATGTTCTCCTGTAGAGTTTAAAACTCTAGACCACCTCTGCTATATGAGTGGCTGTAGTAACACATCACAGGACACCAGGGGAAGTCAGCACTTTTGTCTCTGCTCTGAATTCAACTGCTAGAACTGAGTCCTGACCATAATTTGGGCCTTGTTTCTTGTGTACACAGAAAGCCTGCTACTTGGAACCACACAGTGCTCTCCTGAGATTAGAGGCATGTGCAGGTTGTGTTTAGAAGAAGTTTTCCTGAAGGGTCACTTAAAATTGGAACACACTATATTTTGGTTTAGTTACCTCCCTCTCCCTTCTCTCACCTTTATCCCCAACTTGGTTCTTTATCCACTGGGTGGTCCTCTTGACGTTCTCGGGGTCAGTTACATCCAGAAGAACTGTGTGAAGTCTCTCTGACGTTTCTGCCTTCAAAGCTGTTGATCCTGATTCAGTTAGACAGGCAGCAATGACATGAAATCCTTTCTTATCAAAAGTTCTGGCTGCCAAGTTTCCAAAGCCCGTGTCACACCCAGTGATGAAAATGTACTTATCAGTGATGTTTGCGATCTTTGGTTGTCCTTTATAGTTCCACAGAAAAGCACAGAGGACTAGGAAGGCTAACACCCAAAAAAGCATTTTGGATTTTTTTTTTCCAGTATGTAACAGGGAGCCTCCTTTCTTGTATAATAAGAAAAGATGGTGTCCTGAGTGTTCAAAATTAAACAGAAAATTCAAATTAGAATCAACAAAGTATAACCCAGGATTGATAAACTTGAGACATTTTAAGGCATTTGAGTAGATGAAAGTTACAAAAAAACAATAATTCTTATTTGGTTGTTTGTTGAGAAGATGGTCATTGGAATGATAAACTGTTCCTCTAAGGCAATACAAAATCTAACCAAGTAGAATCCAGAAAAATTAAATGGAAGAGAGAAAGGGAGGTACATGGCAAGGCTGACACAGGTTCCCAGGTGGAAATGAAGGACTATAGCTGTTTGGAGTGGTGAAATCAATCACACTTGCAAACTCATCCACCTGTAAGATGGGCTATCATGGGAAAATCTTACCTCTTGCCACTTGATGAAATCCAAGAGCTAGATAGGCTCAAAATCTATTAGAAAGTCTAGTTTACTGTTACTAGTTCTGTTAGACTCACAATTATTTGCAGACTGTCAGGAAAGGGAGATCATTTTCCTATTGTCACTAAGGAAACATTTCAAGTTGAATTCCATTTTCTTATTTTGAATAGGCTAATGTTGGTCTCCAGCCCTGCTCTGAGAGTGTTACAACTCAATGCAGACAGTATTAAAGTAGGAGATCAGTCAGTGCAGTGAGAAGTGGGGGAGTTGAATAGGAAGAGACACAGTATCCCAAAACAGGATTCCAAATCCTCAAAGTCTATGAACACCAGCTTCCCGTGAGAAAATAAAAATCACATACACAGAGGACAAAGTAAAGCAAAGAAATATTGTAAAAGTGAGGCTTTGATGACAAATGGTAGGGAACCACTTGGAAAACTAATTTTGTCAGGGTTGGAGCAACCTACAGCTAAAATCAAACAAAGAGGAGGGCTCCCTTTGCCCTTTCCTTGGGAGCCTCTATCTGAATTTTCCCTTAGCATACTCTCTCCTACCAAGGGCCCTGGGAAGAACCAGCTATTCAGAAGGAACAAGAACAAGAGCCTGAGGGTAGGCTCTGTGTCCTGACTGCATCACAGGAGCCCAGCCCAGCCAACTCACAGCCATAGGGAGAAAAGGAGAGCACCAGCTCCCTCCCCACACAGGAGCACCTCTGTTGACTTCTTAGTGTCTGGAGGGAAGAGGAGCCAGGGAAAACATCATATGTGAAAAGACTATGTTTTTCCCTGTAATCCAGAAAGTTTCCTCTGTGGCCACACAATATCTTTGCCTTTGATCCAGACCCTTTCTTAGACTCAAGAGGGCCATGAGTGCATACATTAGATTTTACATTTACTGTTGCAAAAAAAAAAAAACAATAAGAACAACTTAGAGAAAGAAAGGCTTAGTTGGCTTAAGGCTTCAGAGGTAGAGCCTATAAATGACTGGCTCCAAGGCAGCTAGAAGTAGAGAGAGGAAGAGACCAGGGGAAGGTGTAGAACCTAAAGCCATGTGTCTAGTGATCTACCTCTTCCAGCCTACAGTTGCCACCCAGTAAATCCATTCAAATTATTAATCCATCAATGAATTCATTCACTGATGAGGTGAGAGGCCCTGATTCAATTATTTCACCTCTGAACATTTCTGTATTGCCAGCACGTGAGCTTTTCTGGGACATTCCATCTTAAAACCATAAGAGTACCACACAAAGGGCAATCAGTAGGCCTGAGTTGGCTTGAAACCAGAGAAATACAGTAATATATGCATATCCATGTTCATAGCAGCACAATTCACAATAGCCAAACTATGGAACCAACCTAGGTGTCTATCAACAGATGAATGGATTACAAATATATGGGAAATACACAATGGAATTCTACTCAGCAACAAAGAACAAAACTATGGTATTTGCAAGAAAATGGAAGGACTTATGTTAAGTGGGAACATTATGTTACGTGAGATTAGCCAATCGCAGAGAGTAAAGGGTCATATGTTTTCTCTAATATGCAGGAACTAGGGAGTATTTGGGATACCAGAGGGACTCCAGATAATGGAGCAGATCCTCAGTGGATCCAGGAAGGAAGAGTAGGGGAGAAGGAAGGTAAGGGGAGGAGGAAGGCTAAGGTTCTTTAATGGAAACACTACCATCAACTATGTGTATACATGTGAATATACCATTGTCAGTCTGGGTATTGGGAGAAAGGAAAATGGGAGGGATCAAGTACTTTGTGCATGTATACTTGTCAACATGATTTACATTATGATGTGAGTCTATAATGCACCAATAAAAAATAGGTCTGGGTTGAAATATAGGCATTGAGGATGCTTCTGTAATCATGGCTATTCACAAGTACTGTTCTAAAAGGATCTGTGAGGCCAGGTAGTTTTATAAACATTGGGCTTAATTTTCTTATAATGTTTTCTAACCTTTCCTTTGAACTCTTTTAAAAAATTGTTTATTTTTTTCTCTACCTATAAAGCAATTTGTGTTCAAGGTGAAAATAAAATAAAATGTAGAAAAAATTAAAGAGTAGTGATGGTTATCACATTTGACTCAACATTTTGGTGCATTTTCTTCCAGTTTGTTTTCTGTATGTGTAAAAATTTCTTACTCTAATAAGGTATATAGGCATGTATATAAATAGAATTTTATATACCCTACCCCACACTTTATTTCTACCACTGTATAAGAAACAGAGTATTTCAGATAAAAAAAAACTCAATGTAATATATTTTCTTCTTCTCAAGGGAATTCGGGGCTCTGTTTTCATCTCTTTTTTTTCTTAAAAGATCTATAGCTAAGGAAAGAAAGGAACTGTCCATGAATAATATTAAGTCAGAGGGAAATATTAAAATATATTAGGTTTGTTAAACAGCTGTAACTATTTTTAAAACATTCAGGATTTTATATTACCATGGTTTAATAATTTGGTATGGTTTTCTTAAATCTTTTTTGTTTAGGAGTTATGATTTGTTGCAAATTAATGTTCATGTAGCAGTATTTTCCCTTCCTAAATACATAAATACAATAAAATATCTAATTATGGAGAAGATATAGCAAACTCTTGTGAAATTACATATTTAAATTTTGAAATTTTACATTTATAAATTTAATTGGTCTAGTATTTTGTTCCTCTGGTCTTGGTAGTTATTGAATATAAAACTGTTTGGTGTATACCCTGAATGATAACCAGGTGTACAGGTATACAACTGTAGTCCCAGCTACTCTGAAGGCTGAGGTGAGAATCACTTGTGCCCAGAGATCAAGACCAGACTGCGCAACATAGCAAGACCTCCAACACCTCTATCATCTATCTATCTATCTATCTATCTATCTATCTATCTATCATCTATCTATCATCTATCTATTTATCTATATATATATATCATCTATCTATCATCTATCTATGTATCTATCTACATCATGCCTATAATATATGTTTCCCCCCCTGAATGGATTCTAGCTTTTTCATAATCCAAATTCCTAAGGGAATTATTTGAGGAACACAAAAGTTTATGGGTCTTAATGTTCCCTAGAGCAGAGAGTGGAAACTTTTTCGTTTGGTTTTGCCAGGTGCAAGTGTGAGGAAGTAATAGTGAAATTACATCTGCAAAGCACTCTACCTAGCACTTTTACATATAGGTCTCATCTGATCCTCTCAACGGCTTTTTAAGTTAGAGCGGGCATATTATCCTCCTTGTTTCAAAGAAGGGAAACGGGCTCAAGGATACAGAGTGGGTTGCCAGGCCACTGGGACAGGAGTGCTGTGCCCTTCCAACCAGGTAGGTGGAGTCCCTGAATACTGAACTGGGACTAAGCAGTGGCAAGCTGAGCTGAGTCAACATGTGGCATCTTGCCTAAAAGGCTGGGATAAAAGTCCACTGGCTAAAAGCAAACTGATATCTGAAGTGGTGGTTGCTACAAGGTTGCATACGGTACAAATGTGTGTGGGCCATACTCAAGGAAGGGGAGGAGAAGAGGGGCTGGGGGCAGGAAAGCCATGAGGAAGGTGGGTTCAGTTCCTGTGTATGAAAGTAGATTACTAGCCCTAAGGGGCTTGATTCCAGTGGGTGGAGGATTTGGGCATCTCTGAAAGGTCCTTAGGCAAAGAGGTTCCCCAGAACCTTGAGAGAGTCTACGGACAGAATTCAAGGGTCTGCCTGCTTGGATGGGAAAAAAATTTCATCTTTTTTTCCTCTCTTAACTGTAACTAAAAGTTAGCACATTTTTCATTTATGAAAGTAATAACAAACCACAGCTGTATTTGTAGTACCTGTGATTTTTTTACCCATAGAAATGACAAATATCTTGCTATAATTGGAGTTATCTCAAAATATGGTGTATCCTCATTACTTTAAAATTATGGTGATTATCACTCCTGCCATCATATATTATCTAGTATATTAATGTATAAGAAAATGTTTTAAACATTTTGGATGCATTTCAGTATAGTAGACTTCCTGCAGAACTCTGTGTGTTTTACTTTATGCATTAAAAGTTCCTCATACTTAAAAGGTAGCTGTGGTAAAAACAATGGCATAAATCCCAGTTTTCTAGAACATATTGATACATGCAATTCAACAAGAACAAATTGAATCACACAAAATCAATGCTTTCACTATAACTAGAAAACAGGCAAATTTCAAATTGTTTAATTGAGAAAATTAGTAAATACATTGTGGCTAATGGAAGCCAGGTTTCACACTGTCAGAAGGAGACATTGCAAATGTTGATTGAATTGAACCCTGTGGATTAAAGTTGGAAGAATCAGTATGCTCTCGGTATGGTTTTAATATGTGTAGGTAGATATAGAAATAAATAACTGAGTTTCTAGATGTCTCTGTTTAACTATAAAGCAATGAAAACATAATAGCAATGCACATACCAGGGGCTCAGATCCTGTTTTTTAAGTATTGTATTTGTAATTGTTGGAAGAGCTAGTATCAGGGCTGGTTTGGTCTGGAAAAGTACAAACTGAACCCAGAACATCTTATGCTAGAATGTAAAACAGTGCCCAAAGATTGTTGGATACATATCAAAAGTACATCAGAGCCAGCTGGAAGGGGCTCCCGCTGGCTGAGTAGGAGATAATCTGAGCATTAAAACAAATCATGATGATAACAGGCCAATTATTTTGGGCAATAGTGATCAATGGATGTTAAAACCAGTGGGTGAGATTTGGATGAGGGACAATAATTATAGCATTTCAAAGGATGTCCTCCAAGGACACTTGGCTAATTAAAAAGAGGATAGTGATTTTACAGTGCAAATATCTGATAGGTATCATATTAACCAAATGATAAAAGTTAGCATTACTAGTTATAAAGCAAGTATTATCTCATACTTGGCCAGTGGGAGCCCCTTCCAGCTGGCTCCATGTACTTTTGACACAAGAACACTTCTGTGCCCAACTCAAAGTTAATCATGCAGGGGGAAAAAAGTTCCACAAAGCATATGCTTTGTGTGCTTCAAAAATGTCAAAGCCAAAGCTGGGCGTGGTGGTGCATGCTTGTAATCCCAGCATTTGGGAGGCCGAGACTGGAGGATTGTGGTTTACAGACAGCCTCGGCCACTTAATGAGGTCCTTTGCAACTCAGTGAGACCCTGTTTCAAAATAAAGAATAAAAAATAAGGCTGGAGGTGTTGTTCAGAGATAGATGCCCCTGAGTTACATCCCCAGTAACACACACACACACACACACACACACACACACACACGAGTCAAAGCCATGAATAAGGGAAGAAAAAAGAGGAGGACTTCTAAATTGAAGGAGACTAAAGAGGTAAGACAATGAGATGCAACATATAACCCTGGACTAGAAAACATTTTTTCTTATTTCAAAAAGAGCATTATTGGGTCATTATTAGGACCTAACATTATCAGGTCACACTATTAGTGAAATTTGAATGAAACCTATAAATTTTGTAACAAATGTTGCATTAATATTAGCTTCCCGCCGGGTGTGGTGGCACACGCTTGTAATCCCTGCGCTTGGGAGGCAGAGACAGGAGGATCGCGCAGGTTCGAAGCCAGCCGCGCGCGCTGGCTTAGGAGACGCTGTTTCCAAATAAAAATGTAAAAATAGGTCTGGGAGTGTAGCCCGGAGGTAGAAGGGCTTCCAGGAACCCCAGTACCACACACAAAAAAAATTAGCTTCCCAATTTTTTTATAATATAGAAAATGTTCTGCTTTTTAGAAAATATATATTGAAAAATTTAAAGATTAAAAAGCATGTCTTCAGCTGACTCTGAAACAGTTCAGAAAATAGTATTATGTATAAAACTAAACATAGTAAAACCACACAGGTATACAGAGAGAATGAGAATGCAAATGGGGTAGAATGTTAGTATTCGGGAAAGCTAGGTTGTACTGTCTTTTCACCGTTCTTTGAGTTTAAAATCATAGTCAATCCTCCATATCCATGGGCTCCACATGCACAAATTCAACCAACTGCAGACTGAAAATATTTTTTAAAAATTGCATCTGTACTGAACATACACCGTCTTTTTTCTTGTCATTAATCCCTAAGCAATATGGTGTAACTATTTACATGACATTACATTGATCTAGGTATTATAAGTAACCTAGAGATGATTAAAAGTATACAGAAGGATGTGTTTGGTTATATGCCGTTTTAATGACTTGAGCACCTACAGATTTTGGTATCCGTGGGATACCATTGACGGAGAAGGGGCCCTGGAACAAACCCCTCACCTGCTGATAGACCACTGTGTTTCAAAATAAAAAGTTAAAAATTTGGCAACGAAAAATTAAGGAAATTTTTCCCCTGAGGGGGGGAAAAAAGACTTCATCCATCTGCTTTGGGTTCCATGCACAAAATAGGTATGGACACCAGGATTTTGGAGTGGAGTAACTGTGGATACCAAGTTGCCTGCCTTCTACTCTTGGGTGAGCTTGCCTCCAGAACCACTGGGGAAAAACAAAAACTCAGACCAGAGCAGCTAGATTCCCTGTCTCCTCCTCATTTTTTCCCACTTCTCCCTCAACCTACTCCCCAACTCCTTAAACCCATTTCTCCTTGACAACAAGCAAACTTGTTGTCAAGCTTTTTAGTTTATGGATGGGATAAACTAGTTTATGGAAGCTTTTTAGTTATGGATGGGATATCATTAAAATGTGTTGTCTTTATTAGGTGTACCTCAGGGCTGAGTGTCAGTACCAAGGCGATATTCCAGGCTGTAGCCAGAATCCCAGGGACTGCCAATAGTGACCTAGAGTTTTACAAAGCCCTCTCTTACCCCAAATACCATTGTACAAAAATTCTAGCTCTTCATTCTCTAGAGTTCATATCCCCCTAGGTCATTGGACTAAGTCAGCTATAAACCAAACATTTCTTTGACCTCTAGTAGTAGTTTTAGCCAACATACCACTTCTGGGCAGCAGGCCCCAATCAGAGCTATGGGGACCATGCCCTGTACACAGAAGCTGATAGATGACCAGTTGGTTCATTGACCACTGAGAAGTAAATGAGTAACAGCCACGAACAGGGCTGACCTACTCTGCTGACTTTGGTCACCTCTACCTTGTTCTCTGGTTCCAACAAGTTATTCTCAGGCCACTGACCTCAGCTGCTTGAGTGGTTTGCTTCTCTGCTATGTCTTCCGATCCATCTTATGAACTGGAAGTATAGTCAGAGTGCAAATTTCTTGGTTCAAAGCAGCAGAGCAGCGGCCAGGAGGCCAGACCTCAGAAGCAGGCAGGTCAGTGTTCAATTATTTTCCACTCGTCAGAGCACCCTTGAGCAAATTGCTTACATTCTCTGAGCCTCCATTTTCCTACCTGTAAAATGATGATTCGATATTTGCCTTGGAAGGTACCCGGTGAACTCAGGTGACTTAGCACCTGCTCACAGAAGAACCCTTTGAGCCTTATGGCAGGAGTGATCACTTTCACTCTGCAGGTGGTCTTCTCTATGTGTTGGTCTGTCTAGGCATGAGTTCCTAAGCTTTGGCACTTTGGTATCTGGGGCCACATGGTATGGCAGCCTGTTCTGTGTAGCATCCATACCAGGCCGGTACCTCTTTTCCGCTAGTATTAACAAAATGTCTCTAGACATTCCAAAATGTCCTTTGGGGACAAAATTGCCTCCGGTTGAGGGCCACTTGTCTGGAGCTCCCTTGTGTTGGGGGTCTAGACCATCACAACACCCAGAATTACTGTTATGGAAACTCTGTCATTGGTTTCTTGGCCATTTCTCATTGAGAAGAATTTATTATTTTATGGCTTCAGCAGAAAAGAATCATTACTTATAAAAGTTACTCATATCCTGCTGCTGTAAGCATTCGTTTCCATGATTTTTTTTTTTTTTTGGTACTGGGAGTTGAACCCAGGAGCATTCTACCTCCAGACTACACCCCCCCCCCCAGCCCTATTTTTATTCTTTATTTTGAAACCGGGTCTCACTGAGTTGCAAAGGGCCTCACTAAGTAGCTGAAGCTGTCTTTGAACCCCAATCCTCCTATCTCAGCCTCCCAAATGCTGGGATTACAAGAGTACACCACCGCGCCTGGCTTCATATACTATTTCTTTCATTCACTCATCAAAATATTTCTGGTGCAAGGTAGGTATCACATGTAATAAGATCATTTGTTAAAGAGTGGCTAGAACTAAAACTTCAATATCCAAACTCAAACTATGTGAAAGGAGGAGAAACTGCACAGAACACATTGTCAGTCAATAGGAGGCATGAAAACAATTTATCAAAAATTATCTACCCTGCCACAAAAACCCAGAAGGAACCAAGAAAGGAGAACTAATTTTCTTCTCATTTGCATGCAGAAAGCTTAAAAAGGAACTGCCTGTCAGCAGTGATAGGAAAATACTGTGGCTTGCTTCTGCTTCCTTTAAGTTTCTCTTCCTAGCTTTCTTTTCCTAGTAAAACATTTAAAATAAAATCCTTTGATTTCACTTCTTATTTATCTTCCTCTGCTCCTTAAAAATAAATGACATATGCTGGGCGTGGTGGTGCACGCTTGTAATCCCCGTGCTTGGGAGGCGGAGGCAGGAGGATCGCGCAGGTTTGAAGCCAGACTTGCTGGCTTAAGGGACCCTGTTTCCAAATAAAAAGATAAGAAATAGGTGTCTGGGAGTGTAGCCCAGAGGTAGAAGGGTTTCCAGGAACCCCATTACCACCACAAATAAATAAATAAATAAACAAATAAACAAACAAATAAATAAAAATGACATAATTTTTTAAAAGTGACAAATGTTTCAATGACCTTGTGGATATACTTTTTTGTTTGTTTTTGTTTTTGTGGTACTGGGGATTGAAACCAGAAGGCATTTTACCTCTGAGTTATATCCCCGGACCTATTTTATTTTATTTTTTAATTTTTAAACAGGATCACTCTAGGTTGATGAGAGTCTCACTACTTGCTGAGGCTGTCCTCAAACCCATGATCTGCCCATCTCAGCCTCCCAAGTACTGAGGTTACAGGTGTGTACCACCATGCCCAGGTCTTTTCGATCTCCGAGCTACACCACCTGCCCTATTTTTTATTCTTTATTTTGAAACCGGGTCTCACTGAGTTGCAGAGGGCCTCACTAAGTAGCCCAGGCTGTCGGTGAACTGTGATTCTTAGGGTCTCAGCCTCCCAAATGCTGGAATTACAAGCATGCGCCACCACGCATGCCTTTTTTTTTTACCTTTCTATTGAAGTAAAAAGTTCTGTTTCTTTTTAGCTCAGGTGGTCTTTCAAAAACTTCCACTGCTCTTTATTTTTTTTTTCAAGAAAAATGAACTTTGGAGTCCAATGACACAAACTATATAGTCAAAGAATTATGTTTCTGTGAAAAAGACTATTGAAGGTGGGTACCCAGAAATCCGAAAAGCTAAGAAATTGAAGCCCAGGGGCCTGACATGAAATGTGCTTGGATTGAGCAGCAAAGTTGTCATGAAGATCTGATTAAAATGGTGATGGGGAGGTAATGAAGACAATGCTCATCATAACAGGAAGGAAGGCCCCTCATCCAAGGGAGGACGCAGGTCCTCCCCAGTTAGCTACTGTGCTCCAGACTCTGGATTTCCTGATTCCTGAGAGGCAGCTGCCGTCCACGCCCGGTCTGTGCTCTGGTAGTAGGACAGTGAGGCACAGAGGGGCATGTGTGCCGGCTGCCTCTGCAGACTCACTCAGATGACTTCCCGGGAATGCACTGCTGTCCCTACTAGTGGACATGCACCTGCCTGCTCTAGGTAGGGAAGACCTCCTGGATTTGTTTTGAACTTTTACTTCTAAGAATTAAAGTATTTCTGGTTTTCTTTTTCTTCTCTCAAAACTTTTAGTTTATAATTCACCATAACATCTATAATTATTAGTTTATTATCCCCAGTACCTGTTAGGCATATTTTGCTAATATTCCTTTGGAAAGTATTGTCAGTTTAAGAGTAATTCTTAAAGCCCTGGATATTTTATATATGGTCACTGAATGATAACTGGAAGGGATTATATAGTGTGTATTATTGTAAATTATGGTCACAAAGCTTCAGAGATAGTTTAGAATATAGAAAGAATATATATATAGGTTCAGGGAATGTGTTCAAACCATCAGGATATTTCTTTCAGCCACAGTTATCTCAGAGCAGAAGAAAAGGCTAAACATTGTCCCTTAAGAAAATGACATTTGTTATAAGGGTGTCAAAACCAGTATCCATTTTTCTCATTTGAAATATATGAAGTAAGAAAATTTTGCTTGTATTTAAGCACTGAGATTTATTCTTAAAATTGAGCATATGCTTTTCAAGTCTCAATATATGATACAACATTTAACTTCTATCTCACACTGCACCTAGCAATGGCTATTTTTAGAGCATCCAATTTATGCCAAGGAATGCTAAGTAAATAAAGCACAATCCCGACCCTTGGAAAATAGTGGGATGGGACATTTCAGAGTCATTTGCATGGTCCTAAATTGAATGCCTTTTAAACTCTGTCCCCACATGCCAAGAATCAAGTCATTAAGAGAAAGAGAGAGCCATGGCACCATTTGACTACCAAACCACTGGCTCATAAAATGGGAGTAAATATTGGAACAGAATTTTTGCTGTCATCCCAGGATTCAGGGATCAAATGTGCACTATCAGGAATTTCCCTGCTTCTTTCCAATGATTTTTCCATACTCTCGTGTGTGTGTGTGTGTGTGTGTGTGTGTGTGTGTGTGTACTCCTGTAAACTGACATTTTATAACATTGGTAAAGCAAGTGGACACACCGGTCAGACCTGCGCAGCTCGCAGCAAATCCATTGCTCCATCTAAGATTCCTATGCCTTTTGGAGCCCTTCTTTCTCCAGGTTCCAGTTCATCATCAGAGTCACAGAAGGTCTCAAGTAGGCACACAGAGAGCGACAACAAGGAGAGGTCGAGTAACTTGTGACTCGAGGGCGCTAAAGGATGCTCAAAGCAGGATCTCGGTCACTCTGAGACCAGTTGTGTGGTGAGTTGGCCTCTGTTCCCACCCCTGCCTTCTAACGTGATACATTAGAGAAAAATAGCAGCAGTTGGCCCAACTTGATGAGCAAAGGAATAAACAACCAGGCAAGCAAGCAAACAAATGAACACAACATAGTCTCCAGTTACCTTAGCAGAGAGGCTTCGGAGGCAGAAGCTGCTGGCGGACTTGCTGGGTGATCGCAGGCTTCCTGTGGTGCAGAGGGGAAGGAAGTCACCTCAACCAGCCGGGCTGAGCCTCTCGAGGTGGAGGTGCCTGGGCTTCCTTCGAACTCAGAGAACCTACATGTGTGAGGAGTCCTCCCTTCTCTCCCCGGCTGAGTCACGCCTATTGTGACACTGAAAGATGACTAAGTCTCTCCTCAATGGATGAAGGAAGCCAAGAAGCTGTAGGCCACGTGTTTCCAAAGGAATCCGTCGTAATTTCTGCTGCATTAAATTTAGCTGCTTGTAGAAGGAACTTAAAAATGACCAACATCATCCCTTTCCAGGTGGCCACAATCTCTTGACCAAATGCAGCCGCTAAAATAATGTGACAGGGAAGCATTTTGTGAATGGCTTGGTGTATTGTGTTCATAATTTGATTCTCAAGTTAGGATTATTATTCTAGTCTTTGTCTTCCTGAGAAAATGCCTTCGACGCTTTCTTGCTCCTTTCCTCCTGAGAGAGGAAATAACACACATCATTCTCTGATGATCCTCTCTACTGTTTTTGATTCTCTCTACTATTTTTGTTTTATCAAAGATTGGTAAGCAAAGAGATGAAACCAATTTAATAAAACAAGGGATAGGACTTATTCATGGTTCCTAATTTGTGCTTCAAGGCATAGCAATGAGAGCTTCTTGCAGTGGTCTGTAGAACTGAGACCACTGAGAACAGGAAAGAATGCCCCCCCAACTTTCCCAGAGTCAGGCTGCTTCAGAGCTGGCTGCAGGGGCCCTGGCCCACCTGGGACTGCGGTGCAAAGTGCTGAGTTCTGCAGGAGATGAGGGAAGAGGTGGGGCTCTCCTCCCCTCCAGCCTGCTGCAGTCACACGCAGGTAAACCCCACTGATTGTCAAAATTTCAATTTCCTGGTATCAGTTTTACTGCTCTCTTTCTCAGATTTCTCAGGTTCTGTGTTTCTTCATCTTCAAAAAAGTGTAGTTTTTAATGATTCAGCTGGAGCAAGCACATGAAAGATCATGTCTGTCTAGATGGATCTAGACCCTACCATCACTCTTTAAGTTAAATTGGAAGTGGTTATTTTTTTCTCTCCAAAATAGCAAAGAAATAGATGTGGTGGTGCATGCTTGTCATCCCAGTACTTGGGAGGCTGAGACAAGAGAATCACAGGTTTGAGGCTAACCTCAGTAATTTAGCAAGACCCTGTTTCAAAATAAATAATAAAAATAAATAAATAATAAAATGTTTGGGGTGTAGCTCAAAGATAGAACGTCTCTGGGTTCAATCCCTAGTACCAAAAACAAATAAAAAACCTACCACCACCACTAAAAACAAAAAAAACTAAAATTTATGTAAACATTTAGGGTGCCCCAAATGTGATATATATATATATATATATATATATATATATATATATATATATCTCACATTTATATAAAAGTATATATATCACATTTATATAAAAGTATATATATCACATTTATATAAAAGTATATATATATACTTTTCCCCCTTTAACAATCCACAAGTCAAGGTAAGCCTTAAATATAAAACTTCAGAGAAATAATATATGGCCTTACATCCACATGAAGAAAGGCAAATAATTAATCCTGGATCCTTCCTGTGAGGAGCTTGTTGAGCGGTGAAGGTGACCTCAGGCGCCTCAGTGGTCCTGGAGAATGGAAAGCTCAAAGAAAAGCAGAGGTGACAGCAATGCTCCGTGTTATCTAATGACCTTGCCTAGTGCAGCTCTCTCAAAAACTTCCTGCACAGATTTGTGACAAGACCAGATACTGGGAATTAGAATTCTTGTCCTCACTCTGGTATGTCCCTCCACTCCAGGCAAACAGACTGAAGAGTTCTGTGTCAGCACTCTGGCACCAGCGTTGGGACACTCCCCCTCCCTTTGTCACCTGGTCCTAGTGAGGTGTCCTACTGAGAGCTTTTGCTAGCAGCTCCTTACTCAAGACCCTAGCCATATCCACTTTTAAATTCACATCCTAAATGCTAAATCATCTTTCATTCTCTTCTGTTAAAAACTTTGCTCAAAACTTTCCCTACTTTTGGTCATTGACAGTGATTATATAATCACCAATAAAGCCAATAAAGTGATTATATGTAATTATCAATGATGACATATATAATCACCGATAAGCCAATTTGCCACTTAATTTTTTCCCTAGTTCCTTTTTAAAACAGAAGTTTGCAGTGTGGATTTCATTCAGATGTAAATTTCAGTGCTGACATTTGGACTGTAATTATATAGAGGCAAGCCAAATATGGCCAAAGACAGACAACTATAGATAGAGCTCTCCTTTTCCTTCATACTCTATATATCCTCCATATTTCTGCCCAAGTGTTCCTTCTCCATCCCTTTCCAAATATCAAAACAAGAATACCCAGATCCTTGGGTGTTCCATGCAACATGTACCAGGCTTCTTAAAACTGTGCCATCCAGGGAGTCCGTGGTCCAAATCACAGAGATTCCTGAAACAGAAATCCTACAGGGAAAAGCACTTACTTACCCACACAACAGGCTGCCATGGGTCCCATTCCTGGAGTATGTCTAATATCATTCTAAGACTGGCAGAGGGGCAAGCCTTATCATGGGCAGGCATGTTGACCTCCTCCTTCCTGCCAAAATAATACAATCCTCTCTCCAACGCCACCCCCGGTTCCTCTGGATAACTGAATTGGTATTACGACTTTGTGTTTTCAAAGGCTTACATAGTACTTTCTTCCTCCTCCCCCGTCAACAGACAGTTCTTTTCATGGTGAAGGGGACCCGTCCCTTGGTCCCCCTTTGTACATCAACAATGCCTCTGTCATGGGAGCAGCTTATAAGAAGGTAGGCTTGGCTAAAGCTAAGAGCTTTGTTAGCTATTTGGGTTCTCATGACTCTCCCAACTGTAAGATGAAGCCAGGCTAATCTTCTGTTCCCCTATCCTACATGTTTCTTAGATACACTAATAATTAAGAGTTGAGTCATGGAGACATTCAGTAAATTCTTTGAGGAAAGATTTTTCTTATTTGCAGAACACATGTCTTTTTAGCTTACTCAAACAAAAGTGGGGTGTGGAGCATTATGTGGGGAAGCATTGTTTGGGGAAGGTAAAGGGAACAAAAGAGAAGACAGGTGAAAATTTGGAGGTAGTGGATAAGCAGACTTACCGATGGATTCTCAGCAACTTTTTGCAAGAAATAGGGTGGAGGCTCAGTAAGAGAAAACGTGGCTCTCACCAGGGCAGAGGAGGGTACTCCTTTTGGTGTGACCATTGCATTTGTGACCACCTCTTCTGAAGCAGGCCATCAACCTGGTTGATCGTCCCAGGAAGAAGGTCATAAGACCCTCATTCCAGAGAGGAACCTTATCCCGGGAAGAAAAGAATGCCCTTATCTCTGAAGACACAGGGACAGAGAAGAATCTGGACAAGTTCTATTCAGTGTGTTACCATAAGATCATACCACCTTTGTCCAGTCAAACTTCTAAAACTGACCACTCTTCATCAGACCTAGCATAAAAGTACACAGTTTCTTCTGGTTCTTCGAGTCATCATTTCTGGCTTTCATGCCCTATAAAAATCGTATTAAATAAGTTTGTATTATTTTTTCTTTCTAACCTTTCTTTTGTGATAAAAGCCTTGGCCACAAACTTAATGATGGGCGAGGGAAAAAATCCTATCCTCCTTTAATACATCACATCTCAGGAACTGCAATGTTGTTAATAAAATCTACCAAAAAACAGAGGACACATCCTTACAACCACTCAATTGAATTCTGTGGGCTGTAGGCAAAGAAAATATCCACAGTGAATTAGATCTAGCCTGAAACAGGTTAACACCTGGTTGAGTGGCACTCTGGTACCAGGCAAGCATTTGTTAAGTAAATGTTCCACACAAAGACTTTGTGCTTTATCTTTACAGTGTACCTGGAGCACTTCCTGGCTGGCAGCTTCTCATTTCAGGCTGAGGGTGTTGGGGAAGTGTTTCTCCAACTTCTTTCCAAATTAGAGCCCATCTTTTGCCGATCTCAGCTCAGTTCTATTGGTATGGAACTTACTTAGCTTTTGCTGTTATTTTTGGTTTGTTGTAAAAAACATTTTCATCTCATAAAAAGTGGGTACAGAAAGAAGAAAAGTTGCTCTTCATTTAACAAATCAGAGTGATTCTTGTTAAATCAGAGGGCGCATGGGGCCCTGTGGTTCTCACATGGGTCTCACAAGCATGGCTGCACCATGATAATGCAGGGCAGTCTGACCATCTAAAGAGCAGTTACCAAAAACAATAGTCACAAGGGGGAACATTCCAACCCTGACCACCGAAGCCAGACCTCACCACCTGTGAGCAACTGAGTCCAGCTGTTCCTAGGACCAGATACTACCCCTCCCTTGCTCTCCCAACCAGGCACCATCTCCTTCCTTGCTCCCCTGATATAAAAATTTCTTGTTTCCCTCTAGTGCTGCTGGTCTCCTGCGTGAGACAGCCTGGGTGTTTAACCTTGCCTGCAATAAATTTTCTCTAATTGGACTGGCCTCTGGAGTCTCTAATCTTTTGGGTCGTGCGGATCACCATATAATCCTATCATTCTTTTGCCCAGCACCACTTTGTAAACATTATCTTATTTAATGAGCACAGCAACCTCCAGACGTTCTTGTTTTAATTTACAGTTGAGAAAATTGAGACTCAGAATGGTTAAACACTTGTCTAGTTATTCAGACCCAGGTCTGTCTTACTTCAGAGTCTATATTGTCATAATTTGATTACTGTTATTGTTTAAAGTACATTCACAAGCCGGGCGTGGTGGCGCATGCTTGTAATCCCCGCACTTGGGAGGCTGAGACAGGAGGATCGCACGGGTTCGAAGCCAGCCTCAGCTACTTAGTGAGGCTCTCAGCAACTTAGTGAGACCCTGTTTCCAAATAAAATATAAAAAAGGTCTGGGAGTATTGCCCGGAGGTAGAAAGCCTCTAGGTTCCACCCCCAGTACTACCAAAAAAAAAAAAATAATAAAAAATAAAAAATAAATAAATAAATAAATAAATAAAGTACATTCACAAAAACACATATTGGAGAAAAGACAGCCTTTTCAACAAAAGGTGCTAGGACAACTGAATATCCCTATGTAAAAGAGCGGAACCAGAGCCTCATCTCTCACCCCACACAAATGTCAACTCAGGATGGATCAAAGATCTAGACATTAGATAAGCAACTTTGAAATTACTAGAAGGAAACATAGAACCAAGTCTCTAACATATAGGCGCAGGCAGAGACTTCCTCAGTAAGATCAAAAAAATAAATAAAAGTTCAAAATATAAAGTTCAAAAAATAAAATAAGAATTGATAAACGGGATAGAGTCAAGTAAAAATGTCTGTACAGCAAAGGAAATCATCAAGAATGTGTAAAAGAATGAGATGAAATCCACAGAAGGGGAGAAAATCTTTGCAAGCTACTCCTTTGACAGAGGCCTAATATCCAGAATATATAAAAATCTCAAACAACCCGATCAATAAATGGGCGATTGACCTGAATAGACAATTTTCAAAAGAAAAATATAAATGGTCAATAAACATACAAAAAATGTTCAATATCCTTAACAATCAGGGAAATACAAATCAAAAGTACATTGAAATTCCATTGAACTCCATTCATAATGACAGCCATCAAGAACGCAAACAATAAGTGCTGTTGATGTGGGGAAAAAAGAAATGTTTATACATTATTGGTAAGATTGTAAATTAGTTCAACCACTATAGATATCAGTGTGAACTTTCCTCAAAAAATTAGAAAGGGATCCACTCTGTAAGCGTGGATACCACTCTTAGGTATCTTCCCAAAAGAATAAAAATCAGAATACTAGATGTTAATTAAATTCATACCCATCTTTATAGTAGCACAATTCAAAGTAGCCAAGTTATGGAACAAATCTAAATCAACAGATGCATGGGTAAAGAAAATGTGGTATATACACAACAGAGTTTTACTTAGCCAGAAAGAACAAAATTATGTCATTTGAAAGGAAATAGATGGAACTGGAGAATATTGTGTTAAATTAGATCAGCCTGACTCAAAATATCAAAAGCTGCATATTTGCTCTCATATGTGAAAACTAGAGAGAGAAAAGGAACATGAAGAAGATATCTCATGTAAATTGGGAGAAAGACCAATAGAGTAGAGGAAGGGGGCTGGGGAGGGAAGAGGGGAGGGAAACGGGAGGTATGGGGAAGGAAACAGACAAAGTTATGTGCATGTATGAATGTACCACTATGAGCCTCACTCTCATGTACAGTTTCAATGCACTGAAAATGTTTGTGGACACACACACACACACACACACACACGCACACACACACACACACACATATATAGGCTGAGACAGGAAGACTGCAGATTCAAGGCCAGCCTTAGCAACTTAGCAAGATCCTGTTTCAAAAATAAAAGAGGATGGGGGTATAGCTCAGAAGTAGAATGCCCCCAGGTTTGATTCTCAGTGCAATATATACACATACAATATATATAACATATATACAATATATGAATATATATTATATTATCGTATTCATTTAATTTCCTCCCATGATATGTCTTTGGGTCTTCATATGTATAAATTATAATAAAGGTATTGAATGTATTATGGGCTGCTTTCTAGAAATATTGTCATAAACTTATCCTAAATGCTGTGTGTGTGTGTGTGTGTGTGTGTGTGTGTGTGTGTGTGTGTGTTACTGGGGATTAAATTTTGGGGCAGTCTACCTCTGAGCTATACCCTGATCCAGCCCTATTTTTATGATTTATTTTGAAACAGGCTCTCACTAAGTTTCAGAGGGCCTCACTAAGTGGCTGAGGCTGGCTGAGAACCCGTCTTCTTCCTGTCTCAACCTCCCAAGTACTGGGATTACAAGTATGCACCACCACACCAGGCATTCCAAACACTTTCTGATATCAATACATGTTCTTCTATTCGGTGAATTTTTTAAAGTGGTGGTTATTATATTCCATCATATGGTCTTGATTGGCTGACCTCTTATAACCAGGCATTTAGATTGTTTCTAAATTTTTGTTAATATGAATAATGCTTTGAAAAATCTGTACCAGTAGACCTCGAGGCGTCCCCCCACCCTCGGGTATTATCATCAGACCCTCACAGCCTCTTGTCCTCCAAACATTTCTGCATGTCTGTTCATGACAACACAGCCTTCCCTGGCTCTTGGTTCTTCATTTCTGAAAGTTTCATTGTTGTATAAAACTTTGTTTAAATAAATTTGAATACTCTTCACTTATTAACCTGCTTTTTTGTGTGTGTCTCAGCCAGGTACCTTGTGGAGAACAGAAAAAGATACTACCTTTGCTTCCCTACCCCAGTGAATAAAATGGTTGTTGTTTTAAGCCACTGAGTTTTGGGATAGTGTGTTACATAGTAAAGCCAATGGATACAAGCTTGTGTAGCAGATGTTTACTTTTATGCATGGTTGCTATATTTGCAATATTTGCAATTCCAAGATGGAATACAACACTGAGAAGACTTGATAATGTTATATATGCCAGAGGACAGTTTATTAGTCTTTCCTCATTAACAGATCATTTAATATGAATTTTAAAGGCATGAAATATCATTTCTCAATTTCTTTGGCAGTAAGAACCCTCATTTATTCTGCGGTAAGCAACTGGCTATGTGCTTGAATATTAAAAAAAAAAAACAGTGTGAGGTGATCCCCTGGGGAAAGACAATATTCTCCTTTTGCCAGGACTTGGAAAGCTATTTAATTGTTACTACCAAGTGTTCAACAAGCAGCACTAGTAATTTTAAAAAAGAATGATCAAACATGGTGAGCCATCTGCTCAATGATAATCCAAAGGTTTACTTCTGGGTGGGGTCTGGATGCTTTCAGGAATTTCTTTTCACTCTGCCCTGTGATATAAAATTGTTGCCAAGAACGACCAGGTATGGCTCTGGTTTTGTTGTCCGTCACTCTTTACACTGGAAAATGTCTCAGCTCAGGAAGTTGGTTTATTTGTGCCATATTGCTTCAGTTTTATTGGCTTTGTCTCTCCTCAGGAAGCCACACTTGTCTTAAAAGTCTCCATTTCCTGTCATTTATATTGTTGATCCATAATTCATCCTTTTCATCCTTTTGTCTTTTCCCTCTGTAGTCTGGAAAAACTCTCATGTTTATATAGTCATGTGCTGCTTAACGATGGAGATACATTCTGAGAAATGTGTCCTTAGGTGAGTTTTTCATTGGGAACATCACAGAGTGTACTTAAATCGAAACAAGCAGAAGCCTGGAAAGGCATGCTATTCTACAGACAGCACTTCTCCACTTCTCTGGCACAGCAACTCAGGTGCAGTTCAGGAGCTGGGCCATGACTTACTCCTCCTGTCTACACCAGCAGTTGTGGCCAGTGATGTGCTTGAAGGCCCTGGGTGCTCACTGTGCCACGTCACAAAGGGTTTCAACTTGTAGAACAGCACAATTCCCCATAGCCAATTACAGAACCAGCCTAAGTACCCACCGATGAGTGGATTGTGAAACTGTGGTGTATACACACAATGGAACTTTACTCAGCCGTAAAGAAGAAGAAATGAGGTCATTTTCAGGAAAATGGATGGAACTGGAGATGATTATGTGAAGTGAGATTAGCCAGTCTCAGAAAGTGAAAGGTCATATGTGGAATCTACAGAGAACCTGGAAAACAAAAAAGGAACTTCGGAAAAATGAGGAGAGACACTAGTAGAAAAGTGGAAGGGGCTGGGGAAGAGAGATGGGAGAGGACAAGGGAGACTTGATGAAAGAAACAGTTCAAATAATGCTATGTGTACATACAAAGTTATCAGTCCCCATCTCAATACGGAGAGGAAGGGAGCGGAGTGGGATACAGAGGGAAACCCACCAAGTGCTCTGTGCATGTCTGTTTCTGTCACTCATTGTGATGTATAATTACAGTGCACCAATAAAAGTATACTTTAAAAAACTGAACAAGCAAAAACCTGGAAAGATGTTATTCTTCAAACTGCACTTCTCCATTTTTCTGGCCCAGCAGATCAGGAAGGTGTCTTGGAAGAGGAGCTGGGCAGTGATTACTCCGTCTACACTGGCAGTTGTAGCCAGTGATATACTTGAGGGTCCTGGGCTCTCACTGTGCCCGATCAACAGGGTTTTAAAGTGTAGCCTGCAGCACTGTCTCCAAGCAAGGTTGTTCTCTTGTTCCTAAAAGCCTTGAAGACTGGCATTGACAAGGCTTCCTGGTGGTTGGAAGTCTTTTCCGGCATCTGTTTCCAGAATGCGGTTTTCATCCATATTGAAGTCTTGCTCTGGCAGGCAGTTTTCTTTCATAATCAGCTTATCTTGAGTTTCCAACAATTCTCCATCTGCCTTGACATAGCACTGGTGGGTCACAGGTCTTCACATTATGTAATGTTTACAAATTCTTGAATTATTTAAACCACCCAGAGTTAGTGGGATTCCGCCTTTTCTTTCAACATCACAAACATGTTTTGCTTTGGCTGTGATAACCATAGTGCTAAGAGGGATACAATTCTGTCTGGTCTTCCATCCATCCAAGTTTCTCTGTATCTGGAATAGGTTTTTCTCCAACTTTCTGTTATTATTGATACCTAGTTTCTTTTCTTTTTTTTTTTTTTGTGGTACTGGGGGTGGAACCCAGAGGCTTTCTACCTCTGGGCTATACTCCCAGACCGTTTTTAAATTTTATTTGGAAACAGGGTCTCACTAAGTTGCTGAAAGCCTCACTAAGTAGCTGAGGCTGGCTTCAAACCCATGCGATCCTCCTGTCTCAGCCTCCCAAGCGCGGGGATTACAAGCGTACGCCACCACGCCCGGCGATACCTAGTTTCTTATACCCTCTTTGTTTTGTGGAGTCGAAGAATGAAATCTGCAGACACCATGCAAGCGAAAATTTATTTTAAAGGAGCCAGTAAGTGGAGAGGCAGATCACCCTAGGTAGGGCCTTGGCCATCCAGAGTCCAGTGGGGCCAACTGGAACTGTCCGAATGTAGCCTAGACCATGCACTGTCAAATGCACACAGCCTGTCCCCAAAGTCCACTCGACCCACCAAAGAGAGCGGCAGTGCTAGAGCGGTCTGAGAGGGGAGCCAATATCGGTGCTGAGCATAGAGCTTAAATATGTTTTGAAGGTCCTTTTGTATAGACACTAACCAATGAAGAAACTTCCCGTTTTTCATCTTGTTTTTCTTGACTTAATCTGTCATCTATGGCCTTTCATCCCTGAAGCCATGAGACTGTTCTGCATGTTTTTCCTTGGTCCATGTGTACCAACAGTCTGTGGGTTTCTGGTCTGTGCACATAGATCTTTGGTCCCTGACATCTTGGCTCCACTCCTCCACATTTAATTGTTCGTGCTCTGGTCTGATGAACAACACAGAACCCCCTCCCTTCTTAGGGGGAGTCTGGGTTTTGTTTGTCTTAACTTTATTTCCCAGGAGCTGTGTTCTCTCACTGCCCCGATACCGAGCTCCTCTGTGCCGTCGCTTTGGACACAGCAGATCCTTTCTTGACAGCCGCTGTTGGCACTGTTTGTTCTTGTTCTCCGAGAGTGCAGCCATGGTGGAATGAGTGCGGAGCAGCGTTCAGCACTGATTTTCTGCCTTCCTACTCTGATTGCTTCTAATTTTGTTTCCAGGTCAACCACTCAGTGTGACCTCTTACTGGCAATATTGGGAGTGGATTTTGTAGCTTAGGTGCCATGTTGAACAAAATATGAGATGGAGCCGGGCACGGTGGCGCACGCTTGTAATCCCCACACTTGGGAGGCAGAGATGGGAGGATCGTGCAGGTTTGAAACCTGCCACGCTGGCTTAGGAGACCCTGTTTCCAAATAAAAAGTATAAAATAGGTCTGGGAGTGTAGCCCGGAGGTAGAAGGGCTTCCACAAACCCCAGTACCACTAAAACAAAACAAAACAAAACAAAAAACCATATATATATCAAGTACTAGAGGAAATGATGCAAGCTTGAGATAAGGGAACTGTGAAATGCTTGAAGCTGCTTCAGGATACAACACCCTGTTTTATAGTGAACTTTTCTCTGTGCATTGGAGTACAAACAAAAAGCAGAATAGTATGCAGAAACCAGTGGTGTAGCCAATTATTATCATTGTCACATTTCATAACTATATATACTTTGGGGTGCTATAATCTTATACAACTGGCAGCACAGTAGTTGGTTTACAGCAGCATCACCACAAGCACATGAATAAGGCCTTGCACTCCACCCTGACCCCTTCCAGGACCTCTCTAGGTAACAGGAATGTTTCAGCTCCATTACAATCTCATGTGGCTCATTGTTGACCATACGTGGAACACGTGACTCTGCGGTGTCAATTATTCCATTACCTTTAGTGTTGGCTCATTATTCAGCCTGAAGATTCAGATTCTGATAAGCTTCCTGTTCTCCTTTCTTATATAATTCTGATCTCTTTATTAAATTGTTTTCTCTCCCCATGTTTTTTACTTCTGTTTCCTTTAATCTGTGATCTGTGATTCTCTATTTTCTGTTTCTGTTTCTTTTTTTTTCTTTTCTTTTAGTTCTGGAGTATTAACCCAAGGGTGTTCTACCTCCAAGCACCCCCAACCCCTTTTTATTATTTTTATTTTGAAACAGCGTCTCGCTAGGTTACCAATGCAGGCCTCGAGCCTGCAATCCTTCTGTCTCAGCCTCCCAAGTACTGGATTACAGGTGTGTGCCACCACGCCCCATCGATTCCCTGTTTTTTATTCAGTATGCCAAACAATTTTCTAAAACCAATTTTTTTAGAGTATGTGTCGATTTTATAGTAAATCATTTTCAAGTCTGTGTACTGAGAAAATTTCCTAGGGCTGCCATGATAGAATACTACAGCCAGGGTGGCATAAACAACAGGAAAAAAGTTAATTGGTGATTTTTCTTTTTTTTGTAGTACTAGAGATTGAGCCCAGGGGCATTCTACCTCCAAGCTATACCCCCAGCCCTATTTTTTATTCTTTATTTGAAACAGGGTCTCACTAATTTGCAGAGGGCCTCACTAAGTAGCTGAGGCTAGCTATGAACCTACGATCCTCCTGTCTCAGCCTCCCAAATACTGGGATTACAGGCGTGCGCCACCACGCTGGGTTAATTGGTGCATTGTAGTCATATGTCATGATGAATGTCCTGATGAAGTTCAGAGAGAGATAGATGCACAGGGCACTGGGTGAGCTTCCTTTTCCTCCCTGTTTCCACCGGTTCCTTTCCCTTTCCTGCTTGTGATATTGAGATTGACATCAATAATTTTGTATATATACACATATATATGTTGTGTCATTTAAAGTGTTTCCTTCATCAGATCTCCCTT
Source organism: Muscardinus avellanarius (assembly GCF_963383645.1). NCBI lineage: Eukaryota > Metazoa > Chordata > Mammalia > Rodentia > Gliridae > Muscardinus > Muscardinus avellanarius. Next base: position 66,713,500 of record NC_137787.1, read on the forward strand.
CTCCCACCTGCCTCCTTCCCTTCCCTAGACCCTCCCCATCACTCCACTGGGGTCATCCCTCTTTGTCTAGAGTCATTTTTATATCCCATTTTCTCCTTAGCTTCCACATATGAGGAGAGACCTCTGACTCTTCATTGTTTTGTGACTGACGGATCTCACTTAGCGTAATATTCTCTAGTTCATTCCATTGCCCTGCAAGTGAAGAACATAATTTTGTTCTTTATTATGCTTGAGTAGATAATCGTATATCCCCATTGTGTGTGTATCTCCATAATTTCATAATCCACTTATCTATAAACAGAAATTTAATTTCTCACTCATCATTAGGCTGGGCGCCCCAGACCAAGGCATCATCGGTTTGGTTTTTCCGAGGCCTGCCTCCTTGGCGTGTGGTGGCCATCTTCTCACGTGTCTTCACAGGGTCTTTCCTTTGTGCCCACACATCCCTGATATCTCTGTGCCCAAATCTCTTCTTATAAGGATGCCAGTCAGACTGGATCGGGGACACACGAGTGGCCAGTTTTTCTTGCACCTGTGCGTTGCTTCACATGTTCTAATCCTGCTGCTTCCTACTCATGCCTCATTAACATCTAAAAGCTCCACCCAGGGGTGTGCATCTTACTATTATAAGGAGACCAGGGTCACTTCTCAGTTACCAAAGATTTTCCTGTGCATACTTCCTAAAGAAGTGGTGATGTCTTGTGGTGATCTTGCATCTTTGTTGATTTTCCATCAGCCAATCAGCAAGGCAAGCTGCGGGCAAGGTCACCAGCCCAAGGACACAGGCTAGGTTGCGTCTGAGTTTTATGTGCTATGGTGTTTTATGGGCTTTTCTCTTTTGAAGCTCAATGTTTTCTCTGTGTTCATAAATTTCTATCTCAGAGTTACCTTATGACCTAGCAATTATATTTCTCAGTATATTACCAAAAAAATTGAAAACGGGTTTCCAAATAAAGCCTGTACATGGCAACTATTCATAGTAGCCACTAATAACTGGCTAGTTAAACACAATGTGGTATATCCATTCAATGGAACATTATTAAGCTATAAAAAGGGAAGGAGTACTGATGTATGCCACAAACAAATGAGCCTTGCAAACATTAAAGAGGTGGATACAAAAAGCCACATCTTACATGGCTCCATTCCTATAAAATATCCAAAATGGCATTCTCACAGAGAAAGAATACAGATAATTGGTTGATAAGCACTGAGGGGAAGTGGTAGATGGCGAGTAATGGGTTTCCATTTGAGATGATGAAAAGTATCTGGAATTAAGATAGTGGTACTGGTTGTTCAACCTTGTGCATGCACTTAATGCCTCTGAATCATACACTTTAAAATTCAAAATAACAAAATTTATGGTGTATTTTGTTACAACATAAATCCAACTCAAACTTCAAAAGCAAAAGGAACTTAAAAAGTGAAAGAACTTTATTTGAAGTCTTAGGAATTGCTATTTGGGAGACACTGGTACAGACAGTTCTGAATCAGTGTTCCAAGAAGATTGGAAAAGTACATGCTGAGAAGGAACAGGCTACATGGGCAAGAGAAGACAAAGAGAAGAATTTATGAACAGAATAGAAGCACTCATAACACAAGACTGGGGTAGCCTCTTGATAGGCATCTTGAGCCTCTGGGCACGATGTAATCTTCTAGTCACTTCTGGGTCAAAGGATGGAGGTGACCAGGTTCACGTTCCAGGCAGCAGCTGCAATCATTCTCAAGCCTGCTTCTTTAAAAGCCTCCCAACTCCACTTTGAGAAGTTTTTCAATATTGATTTCATTGAAGTATTCTTTACTTTCATGACATATGAACAAAAACAAGAGGGAAAAAAACTCTATCCAAGTGTACAGAAAGTGTTTTCAAGGTTATATTTTCTCCTATACCTCTGTGTGTGTGTGTGTGTGTGTGTGTGTGTGTGTGTGTGTGTGTACTGAGGATTGAATTGAGGAAATCTCTACTACTGAGCTAAATCTCCAGACCTATTTATTTATTTATTTATTTATTTATTTATTTATTTATTTATTTTTGAGACTAGGTCTCACTAAATTTCCCAAACTTGGGATCCTCTTGGTTCTGCCTATTGAGTAGCTGGGATTACAGGCATGCCCCACCATGCCTGGCTCCTCTGTAATTTCTTTCAGTAGTGATTTGTAGTTTTCAGAGTACAAATCTTGTGTCCCCTACATTAAGATTATCCCTAAATATTTTTCTTTTTGATGCAGTGTAAGTGGCATTGCTTTTAAATTTTTATCTTGGATTGGATATTAATAGTACGTAGAATTCCAACTGATTCTTTTTATTCTTTTTATTTTGAAACCGGCTTTCACTGAGTTGCAGAGGGCCTCACTAAGTAGCTGAGGCTGTCCGCAAACCGTGATCCTCCAGTCTCAGTCTCCCGAATGCTGGGATTACAAGTGTGTGCCACCACGCCTGGCACAACTGATTTTTGTATGTTGCTTTCTTGGTGTGGTTCTGTGGATGGAACCCAGGGGCATTCTACCTCTGAGCTACACCCCAGCCTCATTTTTTTTTTTTTTTGGTGGTACTGGGGTTCCTGGAAGCCCTTCTACTTCTGGGCTACACTCCCAGACCTATTTTTACATTTTTATTTGGAAACAGGGTCTCCTAAGCCAGTGCAGCTGGCTTCGAACCAGCGCGATCCTCCTGTCTCTGCCTCCCAAGCGCGGGGATTACAAGCGTGCGCCACCACGCCCGGCCTCATTTTTAACTCTTTACTTTGAAACAGGGACTCACTGAGTTGCAATGAGCCTCACTAAGTAGCTGAGGCTTTCCATGAACTCTGATCCTCCTGTCTCAGTCTCCCAAATGCTGGGATTACAAGCATGTGTCAGTATGCCCAATTGTGTGTTGCTTTTTTATATTGAAATTTTGTTAAATTTTTGTTACCTCTAACAAAAGTTCTGGGTTTCCTATATATAATATCATGCCATCTACAAATAAAGATAATTTACTTTTTGCTTTCCCAATTTGGATGTTTCTATTTTTTGGTGCTTGAACCCAGAGGCATTCTACCTCTGAACTACAATCCTGGTTTTTGTTTGTTTGTTTTTGTAGTACTGGGGTGGAACCCAGAGGATTCCTACTTCCAGGCTATACTCCCAGACCTATTTTCTATTTATTTGGAAACAGGGTCTCACTAAGTTGCTGAGAGCCGCACTAAGTAGCTGAGGCTGGCTTTGTACCTGTGTGATCCTCCTGTCTCAGCCTCCCAAGCGCGGGGATTACAAGCGTGCACCACCACGCCTGGCATTTTTTTTTAAGTTTTTATTTTATTTTTTATTTTGAAACAGAGTCTTGCTAAGTTACCAAGGCTGGCCTTGAACCTGTGATCCTCCTGTCTCAGCCTCTTAAGTACTGGGATTACAGGTGTCCACCACCATGCCTAGCTTATTTTTTGTTTTTGAAATGGGGTCTTGCTAGGTTGTCAAGAGTCTCACTGAATTGCTGAGGCTGACCTTGAACTTGTAAATCCTCCTGTTTGAGCTTTCCAAGTACTAGGACTACAGGCATGCACCACCATGCCGGCCTGAATGTCTTATAATTTTTCTTCCTGATTGTAATTTACAGCATAATGTTAAATAGAAGTAGCAAAAAGGACATGCCTTCTTTGTTTCTGATGTTTAGGGGAAACTTTCACTACTGAATCTGATATAAGCTGTGGTATTTTTATAAATGTTCTTTATTACATCAAGAAGTTTCATTTGTTCTCCTATTGTGTTGAGTTTTTTTTAATCACGAAAAAGGGTTGTATTTTGTCAAGTGCTTTATTTTTCAACCAAGATGATTGTGTAACTCTTTTCCTTGTATGTATGTGGTATAATACATTGAATGATTTTTTTTATTTTGAACTACTCTTGCAATCCTAGGATAAATCTCAGTTGGTTGTGATGAATAATCCTTATAATGTGCTGCTGGATTAATCACTTTGCTAGTATTTTATTAACAATTTTTGCATTTATCTTCCTAAGGGATATTGGTATACAGTTTTCTTTTCTTGTAGTGTCTTTGGCTTTGGATTAGGGTAATACTGAGTCATAGAATCCACTACTAGAGATTCTTCTTGTTTTGACTCTACATTTCTAGAAGCCAGTTTTAAATCTCCTTTGTTGATTCTACCTTCTGTGGCCCAACCCTAAATGACAGAGTCTTCCAGGGACAGTGACACATCAGGAATCCAGGATAAAGGAGGAGAAGAAAATTTGTAATCATTGAGGGTGAGAGGTCACTCAGAGAAGCCCTGGGAGTCATAGAATTTTTTTTTTTATACTTTTCTAGGAGTTTTTATATTCTTTCAAGTCAATAAATACTATAGATACTTCAGTAACTCCAAGTTAATATACCCAGTCAAGCATTTTAGATCAGCGTGAATCCATATTTCCACTTAGATATCTCATAGTATCTTAAAATAAACATACCTAAAATTGAACACTTAGTCTTTACTTTTGCAATCCCTTTTCTCCTTCAGTTCTTTCCATCTTACTAAACAACATTTCTATTCATCCAGTTGATTATTCTAGGAATTTTGGAATCATCTTTGACTCCCCACTCCTCTGGATCTCCAGATCCCATTACTTTTATATTTAATAAGTGGTATTTAATCCTATGCAAACTTTTTGAACATGGCCATTTCTTGCCCAGTCCACTCTTAGGCCCATGAAATGAGCTGCCCCGTTATATTTTGCTTGGATTACTTCAACAGCCTTCTACCTGTTTCTCAACTTCCAAGCTTGCTCGACTCAAACCATCCTGCAACTAGAGATAGTATTTAAAAATACCGCTGACTCAGAGTCACAATGGCTCACAGGGTCCTGCCCCACAGGGTCAGCCTTCCGCCCACCTATCTTCCCACTCTCTAGCCACGGTGGCCTTCCTGCAGTTACTTAATAAACTCTTTCCTGCCTTAGGGATTCTGTATGAAATAGTTTCCCCCGGTTGTTGTACTCTCCCTCCACCTCTGTCCTGGCCAGTCCCTTTAGCGTCCTTTTCCTTGGGGCAGGCTTCTCCAAGCTAGATTCTTTTTCCCGGCTCTCTCATAGCCTCTTAAACTTTTTGTTTATAGGTCTTATCACCTTTCTCATTGTTTCTGGGTTTCATATGATTATTTATTGTTGGTTCTCCTTTGGACCTCATGAGACCTTACCTTTTTACCTTTTTTGCTCATCATCTCTATCCATATTGCCTACAAAATGCCAAGCTAATAGTCATTGATCAACAAATATTTGTTGAATGGATAAATGAAGGACTCTGTGGACTAAGAACAATAGTAGTCCTTTTCTGGTTCTTCCCAAGGGATAATGAACACTAGGTATTTTCTGGTCATGTGCCCATATCCTAGCAATGAGAGTGAATCCCTATTTTTCTTGGTTCTTTTTTCTCTCATGTGTTGCTTTCCAAAGAGTATGCTCCAGGATGGAGGAACTGAATGCTGAGTTGAGCCAAGCACAAGAAAGAAGTCTGTTATGCTCAAGATGAATCAGGAATTACCAATAATGAAGGAGAGATGCTACATCCATTGGATTGTTTAAGAACTTTGAAAGGTCATAGACTCATATGAGGGATTCATCAGAAACGTTATGATGATATGAATGAAATAAATACAAGAGCAAAAACACCAAAGATAATATTAAATCTGACATTTGTGAAAATAACACAGCTGGATACCACTGGAAGAAGAATTTTTAAATTTACATTTAAAAAATATAAATTTATTTATTTTGCAGTACTGAGGATGGAGCCCAGGGGCATTCTACCTTCAAGCTACACCCCCAGCTCTATTTTTTTTATTCTTTATTTTGAAACAGGGTCTAACTGAGTTGCAAAGGGCCTCACTAAGTAGCTGAGGCTATCCACAAACCACAATCCTCCTGTCTCAGCTTCCTGAATGCTGGGATTACAAGCATGCACCACCATGCCCAGCCTAAAAAAAAGTGAATTTAAAAAATGTGGCACACGATTGCTTGAGAGGCTGAGACAGGAGGATTGCACGTTTGCAGCCAGCCTCAGCTACTTAGTGAGGCCCTCCCCAGCTTAGTGAGATCCTGTTTCAAAATAAAGAATAGAGTTGGGGATGTAGCTTGGAGGTAGAAAACCCCGGGTTCAATCCCCAGTACCGCAAAATAAATAAATAAATAAATAAATAAACAAACAAATAAAATGAGTTTGGTGGGAGTGTGAAGAAAAAAATAAAGTGCTTTCTTAGAGTTAGAAGAGATTTGGGGACTTAGAGATTCTGAAGGTGATGATTGAGAAGCATCATTGGAAATTATGAGGATGGATAGACAAATTTAGCATTGCTGTCAATTTTACTTTAGAATAAAAAGTTTAAATATAAATGTTTGGGACTTTAGGGTATAGAAAGAGATCCGAAGTGATATGAGGTTTATATATGAGGAAGGTTAGGTATTTTTTCATACATGGTCTTATTTTATTCAGATCAAGTTTTATCACATGTGGCTCAAGAACACTCAAATAATAAACTAAACATAACCAGATGTTAAGAATTGGCCTTTAAACCCAGTGAATGAGGCCATACTTATGATCTCACTGATACAAAGCCACGTCCATTCCTCGGTGAGCACCAAGGTGTTCAGCTCTGTTCCTTAATGGTGAGCTGTTTGAAGGTACCCATTTGATCTCTACTGATTATTTTCCCAGTTGCTGAGTAGCTGCAAGGATTGGAAGATCCACCTCCCCTTGGTGAGGGGCCAAACTGTAGTCAGCAGGTTTTGAGTAAGTAACAGCTCACTAGGACCAGAGCCTCCTCAGTGACGTTAGGGACACACTGGACCATAACTCTAGGGTGTTTTTTTTTACCATAACTGGCTGGTTGATATAGGAAAGGGATCCTGGAAGGAGAGGTGTGGAATAAAAATGCTTAAGGTTTTAACAATGGCTTGAATTGACAGTGACACATCAGGAATCCAGGATGAGGGAGGAGAGGGAAGTCCGAGTCATTGAGGCAAGGCGTCACTGAGAATCACTGGATAAAGATTTGAGCTGAGTCATTGAAGAGTCATTTAGTTGGACTGCTTCCTTCTTCTTTTTTTATTTTTATTTTTTATTTTGTGGTACTGGGGATGGAACCCAGGGGCATTCTACCTTCAAGCTACACCTCTGGCCCTATTTTTTTAGTCTTTATTTTTTGAAACAGGGTCTCACTAAGTTGTGGAGAGCCTCACTAAGTAGCCGGGGTTAACTAAGTACCTGTGATAGTCCTGTCTCAGCCTCCCAAGTACTGGGATTACAAGCATGCACTGACATACCCAGCTGAATTTTTGCCATTAAAATTGCATCTTTTCACTAGGAAGAACATATTTCCCAGAGGAGGTATTCTTATACTTCATTGCCCAGAACCAGGTCATATGTCTAACACATTGAAAGGAGAAGGGGACTTGAATAATCATGTCTGGTTTTAGATTTTGTAGCTGGGGCTGGACCTGAAGCTTGCCTTTTCGGAATGTCTGCCCTAAACCTACAGAAGCTTGGGTTTTGTTACTAAGGAAGGAAATACTAACACCAAATGGTGATTGCCAACAGGTGAGTTGAGGCTCTTGGTAAAGTTCTATAAGGAGCAACTTGGCCTTGTGAAGAGGAAATGAGTTTGGTGTGTAAAAGGCTTGTGCATAACCCCTACTTTCGTACGTGCATCTTTGGAAAAGAAAATTCTCTGGACCTCAAGGCTTTCATAATCTAGAGAGATGACTCATTACTTTGGCGGGATTAGATAAGTTAATATGAATGGAGTACCAGAGTAGGGTCTGGAAAACACACCTTACTTTTGTTGAGGTTATCACTATAGAATTTATCATTGGTAAGCACTGTGTGTTAAACACTGAGTGGTAAATAAGCAGAAGGATACCATTCTTTGAAGTTTGATTTGAAGGCAACTGGTACACTTAGAATATGATACATTGTGACCTTTGTTTCTGCTTGGCATATATGTATATATATGTATATGTATACGTCCATATTCATATTTTATGTTTATACATGCATATTTAGATATACTAAAAGTAAAATTATATATAATAATCAAGGAAAGAAAAAAGAACTAGTGACTACCATTAGCATGCACCCATAAGTAACATGCTAGGTACAGAAACAAGTTTCTGAGAAGGCAAGAAATCACCTTTCCAAGCTCAATAAAGAATCGTGTGAGGTGTGGGAAGTCAATCGGTGTGGTGGACTATAATCTAAAGATGAGGATGAAAGGCTCATCCTGGAATCCTAATGTGGGATCTGGTAAAACTTCTGGGCTAACCTGGGAGAGGGTCCTCAGTATTACAGCAGTCACCTCAACATTTCTATCAGGACCAGATGCAGATTGGACAAGGCTATGGGTCCTCTATTTTGCCTTACTTTAGTCTGAGGTTTGGAGTTCAAGGATAGGGTCTGCAGAGTTAATAACTATTGTTTAAAACCATGAGCTTCTCAAATGTTTGCCAAGATAAGGGTCAGCAAGAAGCAGTGAATTATGGAATCTGGTATAGGAAGCCCACTGGTGTAGAGCAGTTTCACAGTCCAAAATGCCTGGTTTCTAAAAAAGTCACTCAGAGTAAGGTAAACTAGAAAAGCTCTGAAGAGCCATTTGCAATTTAACAATAGAAATGTGTCTGACTTCATCTTTTTCTTTTTCCCAGTATTGCAAAAAAAAAAAAAAAAAAAGATTAGTAGAACTGGATCTTGATTTTAGGAGGCTATTGGATTACTGCCCAAAGACATGTTTGACTAATTTTGTCAGACTGGTATTAAGTATGAATTGCCTTGCTGTAAGCAAGGGAGTAGTAGACAACAAGCACCTTACTTCTTATAACCTCTTGGCATCGAGCGCTGTGACCTATGTCTGACTGTAAACAAGCGTCTACTTCTTACTATTTCCGCTTCCACCCCACAGGACTAGTTTCCAAGACTGACACATCGCTTTAAGAAGAGAAGTGTCCTGGATAAAGCCAAGATGTGACAACCCAGGCTGTCAAAGCCTCCGGCAGGCTTGCTTCTCTCCAGTGATCAAGGAATTCCTTCAACTGTTGTGATGACTACTGGACATCATAGGTCCAACTACTTACTGACTTTGTAGCAGATTCCCTCTGATTTCCCTTTTCTTTATTTTACCTATTCTGGTAATACTTAATTACATAATTACCAATGTACCCTCATAATATCTGTGTTAATGTGCAATAGTGAGTCATCTGGAAAGACAAGGACTACTCGAAAACAGAAGAAACAACAAGCCGGGCGTTGTGGTGCACGCTTGTAGTCCCAGCATTTGGGAGGCTGAGACAGGAGGATCGCAGTTCTTGGCCAGCCTCAGCTACTTAGTGAGGCCCTTTGCAACTCAGTGAGACCCTGTTTCAAAATAAAGAATAAAAATAGGACTGGGAGTGTAGCTCCAAAGGAGGTAGAAGGCCCCTGGATTCCAGCCTCAGTACCACAAGAAGAAATAGAAAAAACATTTTACTCATGAATGAAGCCTACGTTTTTGTGCTGATTTTCTTCATTAGCAGGAGAAACAACAACAACAAAAACCAGAACTTCTGACCAAGTTTCGAGTGTTGAAGATGATAAATAGCTGTGGAGATTCACGTAATTCATTTAGATAAATCGTAAATAACTTTCTCAGGTTTGTGATTAAACAGTCTTACTTGGTATTATTAATTCTACAAGGGGCACATAAAGCTTCTAAAAATGTGTTGAGGTTACTCAACTCACTATTTCCATCTTTCTCCCCAAGATTGTCTTAAAGTAAGCATGATTTGAAGATCGTAGCAAAGTGGTGTATACGTCCAGTGCTTTACTCTAAATGGCCAAGGAAGCTGGGTCTGGAGAAGTTCCTGCAGCCTCAGCCCAACACCAAGTCGGACAGACAGCTCACTGAGCCAAATGAGACCCCCCACCCAAGACTGCGTGTAGTGTAGAGAATCCCCTCCCCCTGACTTCCCCTCACTCCAGCCTAGTAGACTTTATATGAGGGAGAGATGAATAGTAAACATCATAAACTAAATTCTTAACTAAATTAACTCGACTAAAACCAATCTAACTAAAATTAATTTATCTAAAACCTTAACTAAGTGGTGGTGGTGCACACCTGGCATCCCAGTTCTTGGGAGGCTGATACAGGAGGATGTAAGGTTTGAGATCAGCCTCAGCAATTTACTAAGAATCTCAGCAATCTAGTAAGACTCTATTTCAAGACAAAAAATATAAGAGTCTGGGAGTGTAGCTTATAAGTACAATGCTTCTGGGTTCAATATCCAGTACCACAAAAGATAAAATAAAATAAAACCTTAACTCAATCACAGAGCAAGTTAGTGACAGAACCAGGCTCTGAGCCAGTTCTCTGTGACTCCACAAACCTGTGCCGTTTCACATGATCATCCCACTGCCCTCCACAGTGAATGAACTACAGCCATCATTTCCTTCCATGCAACTCACTTAAAAGCACAGAGCTAATTTCCAAGTCTTTGATTCATCTTGAATGGACTCTTGTGTAGGGTGAGAAAGTGGAATTAATTTCCAATTTTCTGCATATGATTAACCAGTTTTGTCAACACCATTCGTTGAAGAGGCTATCTTGGAAATTAGACCAAAGAGCTTAAGGCTCCTTGAAGAGGGCATAGGTCCAACACTGCAACACATAGGCACAGATAAAAACTTTCTCAACAAGACCCCAAAGGCACAATAAACCAAAAGGTGAATCAATGAGTGGGATTGCATAAAATTGAAGAGCTTCTGTTCAGCAAAGGAAACTGTCAAGAACCTCAATCAAGAGCCAACAGAATGGGAAAAGATTTTTGCCACCTACCCCTCTGATAGAGGACTAATATCTAGAATATATACAGAACTCAAGAAACTCAAGAAGAATGGGAACAAATCTGCCATTTGATCCAGCAATACCACTTCTGGGTATCTACCCAAAAGTAGATACCAAACTACCAAACTAATGCATGTGTATCTATGTTCATAGCTGCACAATTCACCATAGCCAAACTATGGAACCAGCCAAGATGTCCATCAACAGATGAATGGATTACAAAACTGTGGGATATGTACACAATGGAATTTTACTCAGCCATTAAAAATAACTCAATTACATCATTTTCAGTGAAATAGATGGAACTGGAAGACATTATGCTAAGTGAGATTAGTCAGTCACAAGAAATAAGAAATCAGATGCTTTCCCTAATATGTGAAAGCTAAGGAGAAATGGGTCATAGGAGGAACTCTAGATGAAAAAGGAAATCCTATAGAGCAGCAAACAAGACAACCTAAATGAGGGGATGGGAGGGGGGAAGAAGGAAATTCTGTAAAACACACAATGTACTTAAACATATCGAAATCAACCACTAAGCCAAGCAAGGGAAAGAGGGATGGGGAGGGAATGGGGTGGGAATTAGGTAGGGGTTAAATCGGTGATGTGTACATGTATGTACACACAAGTTTTTTTTACCCCAATATGATGTATGAATATAATGCACCAATTAAAAAATTAAAAAAAGAAACTCAACACTAAAAAAACAAAGCATCTAACCAAAAAATGGGCAAGTGAACTAAATAGATACTTCATGAAAGAAGAAATTCAAATGGCCAATAAATGCATGAAAAAATGCTCAACATCACTGGCAATCACAGAGATGCAAATCAAAACTACCCTGAGATTTCACCTAACTCCAACTAGAATGGCAATCATTCAAAACACAAACAACAACAGATGCTGGCGAGGATGTGGAGAAGTGGGAACTCTAAAACATTGTTCGTGGGATTGCAAATTAGTGCAACCACTTTGGAAAATAGTATGGAGAATCCTCAGAAGAATGAGAACAAATCTACCATTCAATCCAGCAATACCACTTCTGGGTATCTACCCAAAAGAAAGGAAACCAAACTATCAAACTAATGCATGTGTATCTATGTTCATAGCTGCACAATTCACCATAGCCAAACTGTGGAACCAACCAAGATGTCCATCAACAGATGAATGGATTACAAAACTGTGGGATATGTACACAATGGAATTTTACTCAGCCATAAAAAAATACAATTGCAGTATTTTCAGGGAAATGGATAGATCTTGAGGACATTATGCTAAGTGAGATTAGTCAGTCACAAAAAGTAAGGAATCGGATGCTTTCTCTAATATGTGAAAGCTAGGGTGAATGGGGTCATAGGAGGAACTCCAGGTGAAAATAGAGATCCTATAGAGGAGCAAATAAGGCAACCTAACTGTGGGGATGGGAGGTGGGGAGAGGGAAACGCTTTAAAGCGCATGATGTACTTATTCATATTGAAGTCAACTGCTAAACCAAGCATGGGAGGGACGGATGGGGAGGGAGCGATGTGTGCTTCTACGTCTACACAAGTTTTTTACCCCATTATGATGTATAAATACAATGCACCAATAAAAATAAATAAGTAAATAATAATAACACAGAGCTTTGCCAGGCGTGTTGGCACACATTTGCAATCCCAGGACTTGAGAAGCTGAGACAGGAGGATCGCAGGTTCGAGGACAGCCTCAGCAAATAGTGGGGCTCAAATCAAACTAGTGAGACCTTGTTTCCAAATTTAAAAAAAATAGGGCTGGGGGCATAGCTCAGAGGTAGAATGCTTCTGAGTTCAATCCCTAGTGTCTCCCCCACACACCCTACAACAAAAAGCAAAAACCAGAGCTACCCAAGGAAACTAATTTATACCTTTTTCTTTCTGCTGGTCTCCATGCTACAAAAACATAGCCATTTATATTGAGTTAGCTGACTCATGCTGATTTTTCACAATTTGTATTGATTTTTCAGGGTGGTAATCACCGAAGCAAAAGAATGACTGCTGGAGCCACCATACCCTGTTACACCTTATCTGGTGAACGTTGGCCCTACCGCCCTGGGCTAAAGTTCTAATCTTAGAGTGTCTGTAACTCCTGCTCTCACTGAAAGCCCTTCTTTGATTGTCTTCACCTACTCACACAACGTACAAGCCCTGTCTCTCACCAACCAGCCTCTTCTCTCAGCAGCCAGCTTCTTCTTTCCTGTGTTGCCGTGAGTGTTGGAGAACCAACATACTGTATTTACAGGCGTGTGCTCATGCTGTATATATGGCTAGGTTTTGCTCGTACTTGGCAGCATTGCTCAAATCCTTCCTCCTCTGAGAATTTTTCCCTGTTGATTCCTGTCCACACAGATGTGTCCCGTTTTGTGTGTGTGTGTGTGTGTGTGGTACTGGGGGTAGAACCCAGGGGCTTACTACCTCCAGGCTATACTCCCAGACCTATTTTCTATTTTATTTGGAAACAGGGTCTCACTAAGTTGCAGAAAGCCTCACTAAGTAGCTGAGGCTGGCTTCGAACCTGTATGATCCTCCTGTCTCAGCCTACCAAGCACAAGGATTACAGGCGTGCACCACCATGCCTGGCGACATTAATTCTTTAAGAGGTGGAACCGCATGAGTTCAATCAAAGTGGCTGTTGTGGTGCTTAGATTTGATTTGAGCTGTCCTCCGCAAACTGGGGGTCCTCCAAAGTTTCCTGGCTTGCAGACTATTCCCACCTGCTCACCAGATGGTTACTGTTACAGTGAACTTTTATATGATCATGCTCAGATCTTCATGTAGGCTAAGTATTGTACTTTTGGCCTCCCTTAGAAGAACTTTAATGGGCTTACTTGCTTCAGGTTTCCTAGGCAAGTCTTTGATTGGTTGAAAACTACCCAACAGGACAGATTTACTTTTTTTTACACTTTTTATTGGCGCATTGTAATCATGCATCTTAAGGGAGTACAAGATGGTGGAGGCATACATGCACGGATCACCTAATTAGCCCTTACCTGATTCCAGCCCCATTTCCTCACCCCTCTCTCCTTCTCATGTTTGGCTTAGTGATTGATATGTTTGTGAATGTACATCATGAACATTAGGGAATTTCCTTCTTCCCCCCCTCCCATTTTTGATGGAAAACCCTACTCAATTACTACTAGAAATATGACTTGTCTTCTTTGTAGCAGAATCAGTACTCTGGAAGAATTTCCAGTAGATTGAGGTTGTCACTTTCCTCTTCATCGGAAGACACTGGGCCCCTGGGTGCAAAGGGGCTCTCTGGTCTCCATGTTTAAGGAAGGCAGAAGGTGGCTGTGGATGGGAGAGTACAGAAGGAAGGTCTGGCCAAAGCTGGGACAAGTGATAGTTAGACTTTTCTTGTCGGCCCGAGTCAGGAGGTGACACAGATAAAGTAGAAAAGGAAGACATTCCCTCAAAGGAACTGGAAACCCAGTTGGTTGTGTCTTGATGTCTGCGTCCTGCATCACTGTTCACAGTGCTGGCCTGCTCTGGCTTCTCAAGGTCCTTGTTGATCAACATCTCCTTTGCTGGGTTAAGTGTTTTGATTGAGGGTCAGTTCTACAAAGGACTGGTTATAAAGGGCAGAAACTGATTTTGATATCCTCAAATTGAGGCTGATAAATTCTTCTTTACTTGATGACCACAATGCTGTTAAAGTTGTCAATGTTTCAAAACGTTTTGTGGTTTCCTGCTCCTCCTGAGGCTTTTGCAAAGGGTTTTCTGGCACAGTATTTGTAATGGTATTATTTGATCTCTTGTCCACACTCACATTTATCTGCAGAGATGGGCTTTTTTTCTGGGGGAATAGGTATAGCATCTGCATCCCAGAGGTTGCAGACTTTCCCTTCTTCTGACAAGCATGGAGTTGAAGAGGTGACCGGAAGGAAATACTGCTGGCAATAGTGGCCTTGGCTCTTCATTGTCAAATAGCATCGGGTCTCTGTTGACGTCCAAGCACTTACCTTGAGTGGAAGAATTCCTGGGACAACACAGTCCCAGCATGTGACTGAACATCGTGTTAACTGCTCTTGTTTCAAGCCTGCCTTGGAAGAGGGTTTTTTATTTATTTTTTATCACAAAGATTTGTAGCCTTAAGAAGCTTATGCTTCTTCTCTGAAGGAGGAATTTCTAGTGTTGGGGCAGATGCACATACTATTGGTAAATTACTTGTACCAGGTAGTCTTTTAGAAAATGTTATGGAAGAGATATGTCATCTAGTCCAGCATGCTATTTCCCTCTTTTTTTGTGTGTGTGGTACTGGGGATGGAACCCAGGGGCCTTCTACCTCTAAGCTACAGCTCCAGACCTATATTTTTATATTTTATTTGGAAACAGGGTCTCACTAAGTTGCTGCAAGCCTCATTAAGCTGCTGAAGCTGGCTTTGAACCTGCAACCCTCCTGTCTCAGCCTCCCAAGTACTAGGATTACAGGTGTGTGCCACCATGCCCAGATACTTCCCTCTCTTTATACAGCAACTGTTCCCCCATTAGCAGTGTTATGATGTGCTGAGACTATTCCCAGATATAACAACGGTTCAGTCCATGTGAGGCCAGGAGCTGCAGATCTCAGGACATGGTGGTGGGAGGCAGATAGAGGGAGAGGGAGAGCACATGGGCTGTGCTCCTCACTTCATGGAGGCCAGAACCAAGAGCTGTGTTGTATTTTTAGAATACTTATGATCTTGCCGGGCGTGGTGGCGCACGCTTGTAATCCCCGCGCTTGGGAGGCAGAGACAGGAGGATCGTGCAGGTTCAAAGCCAGCCATGCTGGCTTAAGAGACCCTGTTTCCAAATAAAAATATACATGTAAAAAAATAGGTCTGGGAGTGTAGCCCGGAGGTAGAAGGGCTTCCAGGAACGCTGGTAGCACTAAATAAGAATATTTATGATCTTCAGTGAGCGTTAGGACATTTAATGTTGTTCTATTTTGCTTGCTTTATATGTAGAATTTTACCTTCCCTTTAGGGGTTAAACTTTCTCAAGGACTCCAACTACAATGTATACTACTTAATATTCAGCATACCTGATACAGAGTCTTACAAGTAGAAGAGCCTTGATAACTGGATTCTGAGTACTTCAAGGAATGAAGTAATGGTGATTTCTTTTGTCTCTTCAATGGTGCCTAAAACAATACATTTTTTATGGTACTGGGCATTGAACCCAGGGGCATTCTACCTACAAGCTATATCACTAGCCCTTTTTGGGTTTTATTTTGAAACAGGGTCTCACTAAGTTGCTGAAGCCAACCTCAAATTTGTGATCCTCCTGTCTCAGCCTCCCAAATACTGGGATTACAGACATGTGCCACCATGCCTGGCTCAATATAGTTTTTAAAATGATTCCTGGCTGAATCCTGTGTTCATGGTTTGGAACCCTCCCTGATGCATTTTTGCTATGATTTCAAAATATGGTCCAAATGGGTCTGTGATGACTCCTAAGGTGCTACAGTGGTGGTTCTCAAGCTTTAGTTTGTTGGGCTCCACTCTGGTTCAGTCAGTCTGGAGTATGGCACAAGAATCTACATTTCTACTAGGCAGTAGTGATGCATCTGGTGTAGTTACCACACGGAGAAGAACTGCCCCACCAGATCACACCATGTCCCCATTCCACCACACCGACATCACCTACCACTCACCAGCTGCACTGGTTTTCCTGTTCCTTAAACATAGCAGGCAGCTCCTGCTCTGGGCCTTCGCGCTTGCTGTTTCTCCAGATGGCCGTGCACTGCTTGTCTCGTGTCCCTCAGGTCATCCCTAGACGTGGCCTTCTCAATGAGTCCTTCTTCTGTCACCCGACCTACAAAGGCAGCACCTTCCTCCCCACACACGCTCATGCCTGCCTTCCCTGGTACAGTAACCCTTTCCACAATGCTTGTCTCCTTGGCATGCAGCACTCTCTGATAATTTACTTGTCTAGTACCTATCTTCTCCTCCCTCCCCAACAAAATATAAGACGCTTGAGAGCAGAGATTCTCATTTGCTTTACTCATTTCTATAGCTTGGAGGTTAGATCAGTATCTGGCATATAATAAATAGCACACAGCCAGGCGTGGTGGTGCACGCTTGAATCCTAGCATTTGGGAGGCTGAGACAGGAGGATCAGCTACTTAGCGAGGCCTTTTGTAACTCAGTGAGACCCTGTTTCAAAAGAAAGAATAAAAAATAGGGCTGGGGTGTGGAGCTCAGAGGTAGAATGCCCCTGGGTTCCATCCAGAGTACCACAAAATAAATAAATAGAATAAATAAACAGCATACAAAAGGTAGGTGATGTTTTAATTGAATGCCGGCAGGAACTACACCGTACCTGTTTTAAGACCATAAATAATAAAGGAGACTAATTCACTGCTGAAGTGAGCTAGGGACGATGGACGGGGTGTTCACACTGCCCAGGTCTGCCTCGGCGGAGCAGAGGAGCAGAGAAGACGCTCTTGACCTGCCAGCTGTGTCTGAACAGTTGCCGCTCTGTCTCGCTGTTCTCTCCCACCAGACAAGGCAGTTGGAAATGCCATTCCCAGCTCTGGAACTCTAGGATTTATCATCCCCTAGGTCTTCGCACCATGTAAAGGGAGGTCCAGTGATACGAGGACCTGTGAGCAGCTCGCCTCTGCACCCAATTTGATGGTTTTCTCCTGAGCATTGTTTTGCTCTTTGGCTGTTGTCAATAACTTAAGTAGCAAAATGACAACTAGGGTCAACTCCCATCAAAGCCCACCCACGGCTGTGCTGTGTGAAGTCCTTTTTCCGAGTCCAAATTATTACTAAGCCAATATGATCATATTTGCGTTGTTTCAGAAGCCAACTGATTCCAGGGTTTCTTAAACCACTTCAGATAAGGGAACCTCTGGAAATTTTGCCCTTTTTTTTCTGATTTTCAAAAATTACAACTTTAATATGTAAATACAATAGCATACAAAATTTGGGGCTAGAACACTAACCATCTCATATATAGATTCTTGTAGAGAGAAACAGTAGTGGATACTGAGTTGTTTTATTTATTTTTTTTTTGTTGTTTTTGGTGCTAGGGATTGAACCCAGGGACATTCTACCTCCGAGCTACACCTCCAGTCTTATTTTATTCTTTATTTTGAAACAGTCTCACTAAGTTGCTGAGGGCCTCACTAAGTAGCTGTGGCTGATGGAGAACCTGTATTTTTCTGTCTCAGCCTCCCAAGTACTAGGATTACAGGCATGTGTCACTATGCCTGGCTCTGGATGCTGAGTTTTTTTTTAAATAACAGCAAAAAAACTCAAAATTGAGAAAATTTGATCTTACAGTTTAATTTATATTCTGCACACTGTGAAATGCTTGACTGCATTTCAGATCAGAGTGGAAGGAGACTAGCACAGAGTGGTCACTTGTCCTATACCTATGGCTGCCAGCCTTGGACAGGAGGTTTAACCTCTCTGTGCTTTGGTTGCCCTAGGTATAAGATGGGAACGATGAGGAGAGCGCCTAACTCCAAGGATTTTTGGGAAGCCCAAGCCGGGCACCGACAAGGGGATGACCAACACTGACTGCTGTTAGTTATCACTGAAAGCCATCACGTGGAGCACACAGAAAAGGTAGGGAGAGAAATTAAAAAAAAAAAAAAGCGTTTTGAGAAAAATGGAAAGATGAGTGATGAGAAGGGAAAAGAGAGGTGTGTGGGTGGCACAAGCAATTGGAAATGCTTTGTGTGTTTATTTGACTTGAGTTTGGGTTCATTTAAACTTTTTTTTAAAAAAATCACCAATTTAAATTTACATAGAGCTTCTGGTAGGCAGAGGCTGAGGTCACTGACTACTGTTCAGAACAGAGTGCAAGGGTCAGCTGTGCACTCAGTTTTGAGCAAAAGGCAGTCGCAGGTTATCATTCTCCACGAAACTTTGGAGCTGGGTCAGGAATATCAGGTGCCTGCAGCCTAAGGATTTCCCAAGGATCACCTTTTAAATTGAGGAGGAATGCTTAAAGGTATTTTTGTTTGTTCAATTTTTTGTTTAGAAAACTTCTGAAAAATATGAGCTTGTAAAAGGAAGAGTTGGGCATGGCCAGAATCACAGGGCTCTCGCCGGGTCCACTCTGCTCTTGCCCCAGCCTCTAAAGTGAACCTGCTCTCCCAAGCCTGCTGATTCCCTGGGGGGCTCCCAAGTTCGCTGTGGGTTAGGGTTGTTGCTTTGAGTATGTTCAACCTTTCCTCACATGTCACTGAACTGTGTTTTGTCTGGCCTTGGGGGCATTGACCTGTAAGCAAATCAATAATGTTTTCGGAAAAGTTCAAATTCTCTTCAATGCTTTATTGTGATGAAAATTGAAGTCAGAACAGGTTGTAAAACTCTGACTTTCCAAACTGGAGCTCACCCTTTCTTCTGGCTTTGCCTTCACATTTACAGGTGAGTGTTCTTGTCTATGGCATCTGGAGACTGTGCTCTTTCAATCCGTTCTCTTTACACTTATTTTATGGGCACTGTGTTTCTGATTTAACAAAGGCTGGCTTCTTATGGGAGAGACAAGCTAAAAGGTTTGGATAGAAGCTTGAAGAATTTATTGATGATTTCAGAATATTAAATACAGTGTAGATGACTTTTGGTTGCTGGCTCAGAGAGATACTATTTTGTGTATCAATCAATTCTCTTTAGAATGTGTGTGTGTGTGTGTGTGTGTGTGTGTGTGTGTGTGTGTGATGCTAATGGGTGATTAGATTAAATGTCTGTCCAAAGTAAAAATACCAGTGAGCTTTTTTTTATGGAGTAGTTTTTATAAAACCACAATATTGTCTGTAAAGATAATCATAGTTTCAAGCTTTATCAAAGTTTTTCTTTTTTTCTTTTTTTTTTTTTTGCGGGCATTCTACCTCCAAGCTATATCCCCAGTCCTATTTTTATTTTTATTTTGAAACAGGGTCTCACTAAGTTGCAGAGGGCCTCACTAAGTAGCTGAGGCTGTCTGCAAACCGTGATCCTCCAGGTCTCAGCCTCCCGAATGCTGGGATTACAAGCGTGTGCCACCAGGCCCGGCTTTTCATTTTTCCTTTTTATTTTATTTTTGCAGTACTAGGGATGGACCCCAGGAGTATTCTACCTCTGAGCTATGCCCCAAGCTCTATTTTTTATTCTTTTATTTTGAAACAGGGTCTCACTAAGTTGCGGAGTGCCTCACTAAGTAGCTGAGGTTGGCTGTAAACCTGCCATCTTCCTGTCTTGGCCTTCCCAATGCTGGGATTACAAGTATGCCCCACTACGCCCAGCTCTGGGAGACCTGTTCTCAATCCTGTCTTTCTCTTCCCTTCCCTCCAGTCTTCCCACTGAGCCATTGGTACTATTCAGCCCTTTCACCTGTGGTTCCAGGCTGATTTTTCCACCAAGTCACACAAGCAGCCTTGGCCATGATGAGGTGGATTTAGAACAGGGGGGGCACCAGCATTTTGCACTTCCAGGATCATTGCTTTGCACCTAGCATGGCTGGTAGGACCCTGTGTCTCCTCCAGCTTCAGTGACTCAAACCTAAGCTACTGTCATTTAGACACCCCCCCCCCCCCCGGAGGCTAATATCCCCAGTTCTCTCAGGTGATGTATCCAGATGCTGGTCTTGCCCTTTCTCTCTCCTATCTCGCTGTGGTCTTCTAGAACATTGTTGCTAATGTTCTAAGGTAGAGAAATCTTTGCCATGTCCTCCATAATCCAGGAGACTACTCTTCAAAATGTGTTTCTGTGCTGATAAGATTAATTCTTTTTTTTTGGGGGGGAGGTACTGGAAACCCTTCTACCTTCCGGGCTACACTCCCAGACCTATTTTATACTTTTTTATTTTAGAAACAGGGTCTCTTAAGCCAGCGCGGCTGGCTTCGAAACTGCGTGATCCTCCTGTCTCTGCCTCCCAAGCGTGGGGATTACAAGCTTGCACCACCATGTCCGGCTTAGATTAATTCCTTTAACAAGAGAAAAGTTCAACCCTGGATAGATAAACAGAAGCACATGTGGGCAGGTTACAGGCCATGTGTCATTTAGCAGAGAGGGACACTGGTGTTGGTATAGATAATTAAAAGAATGCTTGGGGGGTATTCCGTGATTAGGAGACCCAAGCCTACTAACTGGTACTTAGAAATCTATTTCCCACATTGAAATCTTAGATCTCCTGAAGCTGATTGGAAGACAGATTTTTCTGAAGGGCACTAAAAATTTCTAATCTGTTCCCAACAAGATTTGGGGAAGGTTAAAATGATTGGATGTAAAACTGCAGATGAAAAGGAAACACTATTAAATCTTATTTTCCAGCTCTGAGTTGTCTTGTTGGTTAGAGCAAAATGTTACTGCAAATTATGAAGAAATTCTGATTATATTTTCTTGCAATGGATGAGACTTAGATCAAATTGTTAGCTTAGATGCTGATAAAGTTATAAATATTAACTTAGAGAATCCAATTAGATGACATTACAACTGATTGTATTGATTAGGAAAAATACTGTGATAAAATATCATGGTATTCTTAAATCATAGAAAATACCAACCTGGGAGGGACACACTGCCAAGACTGTAAAACAAGTGTATATGACCAAAAAACTAGATTTCCACTATATTTACAGGGTTACAGATACTAACAGAGATATTCTCCAGTATCTGCTGTGTAAATTTCCCAGGATGTTGTCTAATGAGAAAGGAATTCACCAGTGTGTCAAAACCACTGGGTCAGGATTCAACTTTACATTCATAATGATATGAGGTAATTCATCTAACATCTAATCCTGAAAATAGTGCCTATTCTGGACAAAGATCACAAACAAGGCCTTCGTTTATTCTTTCTAGCAATTTTGGTTTTACATGTACTTTCCCAAACTTAGAGTGTCTTTGTGGCATGTAATTAACATTTTCTGCTCAGAAGTCTTCAAAAGTACTCAGTGTCATTACTGAGCTACCCAGAGGGAAGGGCACTAACTTTGATTTCTGACTGAACAAAGGGTGAACACCTTCAGCCCTGGATAACGATTTTTTTCCTTTCCTTTTTTTTTAACCTCTGTATACTCCAGCCATATTTTATCTTTTATTTTGAAGTGGGGTCTCTGTAAATTATTGCATGATAGCCTTGAACCTGCAATCCTC
Source organism: Muscardinus avellanarius (assembly GCF_963383645.1). NCBI lineage: Eukaryota > Metazoa > Chordata > Mammalia > Rodentia > Gliridae > Muscardinus > Muscardinus avellanarius. The sequence continues at coordinate 66,735,418 of NC_137787.1, forward strand.
CTGCTTCAGCCTCCCAAGTACTGGGATAACAGGTGTGCCATCACGCCCAGCTAGAACACACAACTTTTGAAGTACAGCTTCTTTTTTTTTTTTTTTTTAATTGGTGCACTGTATTCATACATCATAGTGGGATACAAACTTTTGTAGACATACATGCACACATTGCCCAGTCAGCCCCCACTCGATCCCCACCCCATTCTATCCCCATCCCTCCCTCCCATGCTTGGTTTAGTGGTTGACATCTAGTATTATAGCAATTTATCCAAAATTAAAAATGATAATCTCACATAACAGTTTCATTTGTCTGATACCAAGCTTTTGATGACTTAAAGATAACATTTCAATATTTCTTTTTACTTTCTTTCTTACCACAGAATATTTTTTTTCTATTTTTTAGGTGAAACTATCATATATTTATATATTTATTTTTCAGAAAAAAAATCTATCCTAATATGGAATATGGACTCTAGATACCCAAAACGATCTTGAAAAAGAACAAAGCTAGAAGATATATATTTTCTGATTTCAAACCATATAAAGCTACAATAATTGAAACGGTGTAGTACTATTCTAAAGGCAGATATATAAACCATTGTAGTTAAAAAAAGCCTAGAGCTAAATTCTTCCCTATATTTTCAAGTTATTTTTGACAAGGTTTCCACGAACATTTGGTGGTGGAAATAATAATTTTTAACTAAATATTGTTGAAAAATAATAATTACATGGAAAAGAATAAAATTGGACCCTTACCTAATCCCATATACAAGTATTAACTCAAAATAGATAAAAGACCTACATATAAATCTTAAGACTATAAACTTTTAGAAGAAAATCTGGGTCATAAAACCTCACAACATTGAAATTGGCAGTGATTTCTTGGATATGATTTCAATGGCACAGGCAACAGAAGAGTATACAAACTCCCTAAAAAATAAAAAAAATATTGTATATCCAAAGACAATGTAAACAGAGTTAACAGTTACTAATAGAATGGGATAAAATATTTCCAAATGCTATATCTGTAGGTATATTAATATTCCAACTAGAAATCCTAAAAATTAACAACAATAAAGGCAAACAATACCATTTAGAGATAGGTAAAAGACTAACATAAATAATGAATCTCCTCAGATAACCAATCTTAGTTGTCTGTTGGATGGAAAATCTTGTTTCTCTGGTTCTGGTGTGTGTTACCTATTTCTTCTTTGTAGTTAATATTTTTGAGTATTTTCTCTAGTGCTGGTTTTGAAGACAAATTCCTTCAGTTTCTGTTTGTCATGGAAGCTTCTTATTTCTCCATCTAATTTGATAGACAGTTTTGCTGGGTAGGAAATTTTTGGCTGGAAGTTGTTTTCTTTCAGAGTTTGGAATATGTTACTCCAAGCCCTTCTGGCTCTCATGACTTGGTTTGGGAAGTCTGGAGTGATTCTAATTGGTTTGCCTCTGAATGTCACTTGGCCCTTTGTTTTTGTTGCCTTTAAGATTCTCTGCTTGGCTTCCACATTGGTCATTTTGACAATTATGTGGCGTGGGGATCCTCTTCTCCGATCCTGTCTAAAGGGAGTTCTATAAGTTTCCTGGACCTGTGTATCAACCTCTTGCTCTATGTTTGGAAAATTTTCTGCTATTACTTCCTTGAAGAAATTGTTGATCCCTTTGGTTTCACTTTCTTTTCCCTCCTCTATTCCAATTATTCTTAGGTTAGCTCTCTTAAAATGGGCCCATATTTCTTCAATATCAGATTCCTGCTGTCGGATATTTTTTTCTAGATTAGAAACTATGCGTTCATTTTTGGAATGATCATCTTCTAAGAGCGAGATTCTGTTCTCCATGTGGTCTAATCGGTTGTTTGTGCTTTGAATTGAGGCCTTTACTTCATTAATTGCATCCTTTATCTCTTTTTGGCTCTCTCTGAGTTCTTTTCGAAACACCTCTATTATTTCTACAGTTATTTTCCTGATTTGATCTTCTAGAAATCTCTGATTTTCTGTTTTATCGGGTTCTGATGTTGTGGGATTGTGGGCATTCATTGCTCCATTGTTATTCCTCTTTCCCATGATTTCAGGGGTTTGTGCCTTCTCTGGGTTCTTCCCTTGGGTCACTATGACTTCACTTAAGGTGTTCTGGATCTCGAGTCTGTAGTATCTCAGACCCCACTACTCCTTTACTGGTTTGTATCACAGAGTCTCCGACCCAGAGAGTCGATAGAGACTGCTTTAGACTGTGGGGGGTGCTAGGTTGCACGTTCTCCTATGGTGTGATATCTCTGCCACCACCCCTCCCCCACTGGGTCAAGTCCCAGGGAGTACCGTACTGGGATTTCTCCTCTGTGGCCCGCAATTTGACTCACTGTTCTTGAGTACGCAGATGTAGTTGTACTGGATTCGGTGAATTTGCTGCTGCTGCCGCCAGTGGCAATATGGTGCCGTTGCTACACCCTCGGCCGTGAGGCTGGCTTATTTCTTCTTGGTTTTGAGTTCCACTCTGAATCCCTGTAGCATGTGCTGAGCTCAGCCACTGGGAGCTTTAGATTTTACCTGCGGCGAGAAATCCCGCCTGGCTGTTCCTCAGCGGCTCACCTTGGCTTGCTGTAGCCGTCCGGTGAACTCGCCGCTGCCACCGGCAGTATGGTGCTGCTGCCACGTCCTCAGGCGTGAGGCCGGTGTATCTCCTCTGTGGCTCTGAGCTCTGTTCTCAGTCCGCTTTCTCTCTGGAGCCTAGTGATTTTTTTGTTTCTCTGGTGATGATGTTTTCTGGCTATGAAAGGTGCTGATTTTGTGGTAATGGAGATTGGTTGTTAGCAGGGCTCTTAAGCCCCGCTTTCCTCAGTCACCATCTTCCCCAAGTACAGCTTCTTGATATGTCAAAAGGGAATAGGTCTACAGAGTTCAGAGTGCTGCAAAAAAAGAAAGCAAACAAAAGACAGTCAGAGATATTTTGTAGGTTTTGTTTTGTTTTGTACTGGGGATTGAACTCAGGCATTCTACCTCTGAGCTACACCCCCAGTCCTATTTTTTTTTTTTTTTTGGTGGTACTGGGTTCCTGGAAGCCCTTCTACCTCCGGGCTACACTCCCAGGACCTATTTTTACATTTTTATTTTGGAAACAGGGTCTCCTAAGCCAGCGTGCTTGGCTGGCTTCGAACCTGCACGATCCTCTTGTCTCTGCCTCCCAAGCGTGGGGAATACAAGCGTGCGCCACCACGCCCGGCCCCAGTCCTATTTTTTATTCTTTAATTTGAAACAGGGTCTCACTAAGTAGTGGAGACTGGCGATGAACCTGAGATCCTCCTTTCTCAGCCTCCCAAGCACTGGGATTACAAGTGTGTGTCACCACGCTCAGCTCATTTTGTAGGTTTTTACAGCATCTAATCTAGAGCAAACTTCTACTTTCTTAGACTCTTTCTCAAATAGCCTAACTGAAGCTCAAGTCCTGTGAAAGGTTCTTTCTAACACCCTCCTACTGAGTCACCCCCTGCCACGCTGTATTCTTTCTCTTCACAATCAGCAATAAACCCAACCTTATTGCTGCACCTCTGTAATCCCAGTACTTAGAAGGCTGTGACAGGAAGACAGGAAAATTGCTGGTTCAAGGTCAGCCTCAGCAACTTTTAGAAAGACCCTATTTCAAAAAGAAAAAATGGAGGAGGGATGCTGGGTATGTAGCTGGGAGATAGGATGCCCCTGGGTTTAATCCTCAGTATGAGGGTATGGGGGAGTGGAGAATAAGTTCAACCTGTTGGGCTTCTTTGGCTGAAGAGTCTTGACCATACCATGTACATAGAAACCCATGCTTTGCCAGCTTTGCCATTTTTAAAAAAATATATATATATAAAATTTTTTTTTGTGGTGGTGGTATTGGGGTTCCTGGAAGCCCTTCTACCTCCGGGCTACACTCCCAGACCTATTCTATTTTTGGAAACAGGGTCTCTTAAGCCAGCGCGGCTGGCTTCGAACCTGAGCAATCCTCCTTGTCTCCGCCTCCCAAGTGCGGGAAATTACAAGCGTGTGTGCCACCACGCCCAGCTTTAAATGTTACTTTTAATACCCAAAGAGATTATCACAAAAATCATTTGTAAGGGTGCGGAAAGAAGCAAAATGTAAGCTGAGGGGTAGTGAGGGAGCGTGAGGGGTATGTGGGTGATCAGCGTTCCCCAGCCTTCCAGGAGGGTCCCAAAGGGTGGGGCAGGGGAGGGGCGAGGGACGCGGGTGTCCAAGAGCCAAGGGCAAGGAGCTCTGGCTGCCTTTCCTCCTGGGGCCGCTGCCGTGTAGGCAGTTTCATTTCATTTTCCCACTAGTCTAGGAAGAAGGAGTTTTACCACTCTCTCACTTGAGAGGTTTAGAAATCAGGATCTGGAGAAAAGTTTGAAAACACATCCAATAGTGTGGAATCAAGCAACAGGCAGCCTCAGAGTCTGTGAAACTCCAAAGTTCGTGGGCAGGCCACTACACATTGCAATACTGCAAAATATTTGCTCATCAGTGGAAAGAATCTTTTTTAAATACAGGGCTAAGCCAGGAAAAATGGGAGACTAATATATGTGTTTATCTATATCTATATGTATCTATCTATCTAATTTGCACTGAGGATTGAATCCAGTGGTATGCTACCTCTGAGCTACACCCCAGTCTCTTATTTATTTATTATTTATTTATTTATTGCGGTTCTAGGGATGGAACCCAGGGACATTCTACCTCAGAGCTACACCACCAGCCCTATTTTTTATTCTTTATTTTGAGACAGGATCTCACTGAGTTGCAAAGGGCCTCACTAAGTAGCTGAGGCTGTCCACAAACTGCGATCCTCCTGTCTCAGCTTCCCAAATGCGCCACCACGCCCAGCTTTATTTTATTTTATTTTATTTTATTTTATTTTATTTTATTTTATTTTATCTTGAAACAGGCTTGCCAAAAACTTGTGATCCTCCTGTCTCAGGCTTTCAAGTACTATAATTACAGGTGTGTGTCACTGTGCCCTCTGCTTTAAATATTTTATGAGCCATGCTGATAGTATGTTCCCTTGAAATGATATAATGAAGCTGGGTGTGGTGGCGCACACTTGTAATCCCAGTACTTGGGAGGCTGAGACAGGAAGTTCACAGGTTCACAGCGAGCCTCAGCTACTTAGTGAGGCCCTCTGCAATTTAGTAAGACCCTGTTTCAAAATAAAGAATAAAAAATAGGGCTGGGGGTGTAGCTCAGAGGTACAATGCCCCTGGGTTCCATCCCTGGTACCACAAACAAAACAAAATGATATAATGAGAAGGGTGTCTGCTTCTGGGGCCTTCTTCCCCCCAAAGCATAATCCTGTCTACTAGAGAGAGAGAAACATCAGGTAAATCCCAAGTAAGGGACATGAGGAAAATAAATGATCAGTATTTCTCAGAACTTCTAAGCCATCCAAAACAGGGCGATTGTCACAACCAAGGAGATAGGAAGACAATATAATGTGGACCTTTGTTATCCCAGATGAGATCTGCAAACTAAAAAAGGAAGTAGGGGGAAATTCAGGGAATTTGAATAAATAATGCACTTTAATTAATAACATACAAATATTGGTTTCATTAGTGGTAAAAAAAATATACCCTACTCATGTATGATGTTAAAGGTGCAACATATGTGCAAACTGTCTTCACCACTATATCTCAATTTTTTAATAACTCTAAAACTGCTCTAATATTTTAATTAAAAGATTACATCAGGGTTCTATAATACATCATTTTTTCTTGTGAAATATTTTTAAACCACTGAGAAAAATTTAATAAACTCTGTTAACTTCTCTCCAACTTCATCCTATCTTTTGTTTTGTTTTGGGTACTGGAGATTAAACCCAAGGACTTAGGAGCTATACTCCCAGCTCATTTTATTTTTAATTTTGGAATAAGCTTTCACTAAGTTGCCAACAGTCTAAGTTCCAGAGGCTTGCTTCAAACTGTGATATTTCTGTTTCAGCCTCTCAAGTATGGGGATGCAGGTGGAACTCCTTTTTTTGTGTGTGTGGTATTGGGAATGGAACCCAAGGGCATTCTACCTCTGAGCTACACTCCTATTCCCCCCCTTTTTAGTATTTTTATTTTTTTAATTTTTTTTCACTTTTTTATTTTTATTTTTTATTGGTGCACTGTATTCATACATCATAGTGGGATACAAAAAACTTTTGTAGACATACATGCACACATCGCCCAGTCAGCCCCCACCCGATCTCCACCCCATTTCCTCCCCATTACTCCTTCCCATGCTTGGCTTAGTGGTTGACATCTAGTATTATAGCAATTTATCCAAAATTAAAAATGATAATCTCACATAACAGTTTCATTTGTCTGATAACAAGCTTTTGATAACTTAAAGATAACATTTCAATATTTCTTTTTGCTTTCTTTCTTACCATAGAATATTTTTTTTTCTTTTTTTTAGGTGAAACTATCATATACTTATATATTTATTTTTCAGAAAAAAAAAATCTATCCTAATATGGAATATGGACTCTAGATACCCAAAACGATCTTGAAAAAGAACAAAGCTAAAAGATATATATTTTCTCATTTCAAACCATATAAAGCTACAATAATTGAAACAGTATAGTACTGTTCTAAAGGCAGATATATAAACCATTGGAATTAAATAAAAGCCTAGAGATATATTCTTCCCTATATTTTCAAGTTATTTTTGACAAGGTTTCCACAAACATTTGGTGGAGGAAATACTAATCTTTTAACTAAATATTGTTGAAAAATAATAATTACATGAAAAAGAATGAAATTAGACCCTTACCTAATCCCATATACAAATATTAACTCAAAATAGATAAAAGACCCAAATATAAATATTAATACTATAAACTTTTAGAAGAAAATCTGGGTCATAAAACCTCACAACATTGAAATTGGCAGTGATTTCTTGGATATGATTTCAATGGCACAGGCAACAAAAGGGTATACAAACTCCCTAAAAATAAAATATTGTATATCCAAAGACAATGTAAACAGAGTTAACAGTTACTGATAGAATGGGATAAAATATTTCCAAATGCTATATCTGAAGGTATATTAATATTCCAACTAGAAATCCTAAAAATTAACAATAAAAGCAAACAATACAATTTAGAGATAGGTAAAAGACTAACATAAATAATGAATCTCCACAGATAACTAATCTTAGTTGTCTGTTGGATGGAAACTCTTGTTTCTCTGGTTCTGGTGTGTGTTACCTATTTCTTCTTTGTAGTTAATCTCTTTGAGTATTTTCTCTAGTGCTGGTTTTGAAGACATAAATTCCTTTAGTTTCTGTTTGTCATGGAAGCTTCTTATTTCTCCATCTAATTTGATAGAAAGTTTTGCTGGGTAGTAAAATTTTGGCTGGAAGTTGTTTTCTTTCAGAGTTTGGAATATGTTACTCCAAGCCCTTCTGGCTCTCATGACTTGGTTTGGGAAGTCTGGAGTGATTCTAATTGGTTTGCCTCTGAATGTCACTTGGCCCTTTGTTTTTGTTGCCTTTAAGATTCTCTGCTTGGCTTCCACATTGGTCATTTTGATAATTATGTGGCGTGGGGATCCTCTTCTCCGATCCTGTCTAAAGGGAGTTCTATAAGTTTCCTGGACCTGTGTATCGACCTTTTGCTCTATGTTTGGAAAATTTTCTGCTATTACTTCCTTGAAGATATTGTTGATTCCTTTGGTTTCACCTTCTTTTCCTTCCTCTATTCCAATTATTCTTAGGTTAGCTCTCTTAAAATGGGCCCATATTTCTTCAATGTCAGATTCCTGCTGTCGGAATTTTTTTTTCTAGATTAGAAACTATGCGTTCATTTTTGGAATGATCATCTTCTAAGAGCGAGATTCTGTTCTCCATGTGGTCTAATTGGTTGTTTGTGCTTTGAATTGAGGTCTTTACTTCATTAATTGCATCCTTTATCTCTCTTTGGCTCTCTCTGAGTTCTTTTCAAAGCACCTCTATTATTTCTACAGTTATTTTCCTGATTTGATCTTCTAGAAATCTCTGATTTTCTGTTTTATCGGGTTCTGATGTTGTGGGATTGTGGGCATTCATTGCTCCATTGTTATTCCTCTTTCCCATGATTTCAGGGGTTTGTGCCTTCTCTGGGTTCTTCCCTTGGGTCACTACACTTCACTTAAGGTGCTCTGGATCTCGAGTCTGTGGTATCTCAGTCACCACTACTCCTTTACTGGGTTGTATCGCAAAGTCTCAGACCCTGGGAGTGAATAGAGGCTGCTTTAGACTATGGGCAGTGCCAGGTTGCGCGTTCTCCTATGGTGTGATATCTCTGCCACTGCCACTCCTCCACTGGGTCAAGTCCCTGGGAGTCAGTACTGGGATTTCTCCTCTGGGGCCCGCAGTTTGACTCACTGTTGTTGAATATGCAGATGGAGCTGTAGTGGACTCGGTGAATTCACTGCTGCTGCCGCTGGTGGCAATATGGTGCCGCTGCCACACCCTCGGCCGTGAGGCTGGCGTATTTTTTCTTCTCTGGTTTTGAGTTCCACTCTGAGTCCCTGCAGTGTGTGCTGAGCCCAGCCACTGGGAACTTTAGATTCTCCTTGCGCCGAAAAATCTGCCGAATCCCGACGGGCTCTTCTTCAGCGGTTCACCTCGGCTCGCTGTCCGCTGCTCCTCTCTGGAGCCTGGTGGGCTGTTGAGTGTGTTGGTCTGGAGCTGTCCGGTGAGCTCGCTGCTGCCGCTGGCAGTAAGGCGCTGCTGCTGCGTCCTCGGCCATGAGGCTGGCGTATCTCCTCTGTGGCTCTAAGCTCCGTTATGAGACCCCCTCCTCTCTGGGGCTGGTGATTTTTTTGTTTCTCTGGTGATGGTGTTTTCTGGCTATGAAAGGCGCTGATTTTGTGGTAATAGAGATTGGTTGTTAGCGGGGCTCTTAAGCCCCACTTTTCTTGGTCGCCATCTTCCTGGAAGTCAGTATTTTTATTTTTTGAAATAGGGTCTCACTGAGTTGTGAAGGGCTTCGCTAAGTAGCTGAGGCTGTCCTTCAACCATGATCCTCCAATCCTCCAGCTTCCTGAATGCTGGGATTACAAGCATGCACCTCCACACCTAGTCTTTTTTTTTTTTTTAAGAAATAAAAAATACAGAGGCTGCTCAAAGTCCTTTTGGAGTCTTCCTCAATCTCATTCCCTTTCTTTTCCTTGGAAGTGACCACTCTCATTAATTAAGTGATTATAATATTCAGGCAAGTCTTTATATTTTACTGCATATTCATAAATATTGTGAATATTGATTTGTAGGCAGAAAATACATGTAAATGAGATTATATATAATTATATATAATTCATGTAAATGAGGTTACTCTGTAACTTTCCTGTTTGCTTAAATTTGTGTCTGTTGAGATTTATTTATGCCAATTTGCTGACTTTTCCTAGCATAATTTTATTTTATTTTTATGTGGATCATATTGAAAATGGCATACATTCACCCAGTGCTTGATGCCATGCCCCACTTCCTCTTTCCTCCCCTTGCAATAATGAGTGTCCGGGTTGGCCATGATACAGCCACACTTATACACATATCTGGATGTAGCTAGCTCCTCCATTAATCAATCTCAGCCTTCTTCCTCTCCTACCCTTTCTAGCTTTGCTGAGGTTTCCTCTCCATTATTTGGAGACCCTCTGGTATCCTTGATACTCCCTAGTGTGGGCATATTAGAGAAAACATATATCCCTTCTCTTTCTGTGCTTGGCCAGTCTCACTTAACATGTTCTCCAGGTATTTCCATCTTCTTGCGAATGACATGATTTTCTTCTTTATTGCTGAGTAGAATTCCATTGTGTGTACTTCCCATAATTTTGCAATACATTCATCTGTTGATGGAGACCTAGGTTGGTTCCATGTTTGGCTATTATGATTTGTGCTGCTAGAGCTCAAAAGACTCTACACTAGCAAAACGAATAACCCAATCAAGAAATGGGCAACTGAAATGAATAGACACTTCACAAAAAACGAGATACAAATGGCCAATGGGTATGCATATGTTACTGTAGTTCTCTGTTTTCAACTCCTTTGGAAAGCTACCCAGGAGTGGTAGAGTTGGATCATATGGTGGATCCATTCCCAGTTTTCTAAGGGATCTCCACACTGTTCTCCATAGTGGCTGAACTAGTTTGCACTCCCACCAACAGTGTAAAAGAGTTCCTCTTTCCCCACATCCTCGCCAGCATTTGTTGTTGACTTCTTTATGCTTTCCACTCTGATTGGGATTAACAGAAACAAACCCACACACTTATAGTCAATTGATCTTTGACAAAGAGACGAAACTCATACACTGGAGATAAGACAACATTTTCAACAAACGGTGCTGAGAGAACTGGCTATCTATTTGTAGAAAGATGGAATTAAATCCTTACCTCTCACTGTGCATAGGGATCAACTCAAGATGGATCAAAGACTTAGAAATTAGACAAGAGACTGAGAAGTTATTAGAGGAAGGCATAGGCTCAATACTCCAACATATAGGCACAGGAAGCCATTAAGAACCTAAGGAGAAAGCCTACAGAATGGGAGATCTTTACTGGCCACCACTCTGATAAAGGGCTAATATCCAGAATATACAAAGAGCTCAAAAGACTCTACGGTAGCAAATCAAATAACCCAATCAAGAAATTGGCAACTGGAATGAATAGACCACAAAATAAGAGATACAAATGGCCAACAAATACATGAAAAATGTTCAACATCATTAGCCATCAGGAAGATGCAAATTAAAACCACACTGAGGCTGGGCGTGGTGGCTCCCGCTTGTAATCCCCGCACTTGGGAGGCAGAGACAGGAGGATCACGCAGGTTCGAAGCCAGCCGCGCGCGCTGGCTTAGGAGTGCTGTTTCCAAATTTTAAAAAATGTAAAAAGGTCTGGGAGTGTAGCCCGGAGGTAGAAGGGCTTCCAGGAACCCCAGTACCACCAAAACAAAAAAAAGCCACACCGAGATTCCATCTCACCCCAATTTGCTGACTTTAAGAGCCAGATAGTATTCCATTGGGTGTCTAGTCCTTAAGTTACTGTGTCATTCTCTTGTTCATTTAGATTTTCTACAGACATTTTGTTTCAAAGAAATGCTGCCATAAGGATGCACATATCTATCTCTTGGTGCATCCTAAGAGTTTAAATCCTATCTACCACTAACATGTACTCTTGAACACATGACCTAATTCTTCCATACCATAGTGCTTTTATCTGGAAAATGGGGATAGTAATAGTTCCCATTTCAGGAGGTTGTGAGGATTTAAAGGCAGAACACTTGTAAAGCATTTAGGACAGTTCCTGGTAAGTACTAAAGGCTGCTTCAGTGATAAATACTGTGTGTAGTGGTAGTGGTGGTGGGGCTACTGGGAATTAAACTCCAGAGGATCCCACCTCCAACCTACTTTTTGTTTTGAAACAGGGTCTGGATAGGTTGTTGAGAGTTTTGCTATATTGCTGAGGCTATCCTTGAACCTGTGATCGCCCTGTCTCAGTCTCCCAAGTCTTGGTACATCAGACATTTGCCACCACACTCAGCTCTAAGTTTTAAATTTAAAAACAAAAACAGAAGTCAGTTCCGGCAGAGAGGATGATAGAAAATGAATTGTGGTCTGCTCCTCCAAGCCGTCCCGGCGGGAAAGCTGGAGGGCTGGACCGCAGCAGCGTCTCCTCTGCAACCCGAGCCCTGCTGCGCTGCCCACAGGCCAGGCCAGCTAGAGAAGCGCTAGCGAGCCTCTCTCCCCCCACCTCCATGACTCGATGGCTGCGGCGACCTGTCGGAATCCCGACCCACCCTGCAGGCTGCTGGGTCCCATCCCAACCCTGTCGGGCCCAGGAGATCTCGCCTGGCCGTCCAGGACTTGGCCACCCTTGGGTGGCGGCGGGCATGGTGTGCAAGAAGAATTGGGATGCAGACATCGCGGAGGCCTGAGGGACTTGGAAAGCCCGAGGAGGCGAAAGCACTGCCATGGCCCTGGGGTGGCCAGTGCGCCAGTTGGAGGAAACCACCTGGTCTCTTAGACAACCACGGGAACAAAGGCCTTAGCCGTCCTGGAAAGTGGGCTCTACAAGGACACACGGAACGGTGAGCGGCCGGCAGGCGTTGGTCTTCGTTCTACCAAGAGAGAACCTGTAAAGTAACCAACCACAGCTGCCCATGGGGAATGGACATGGCCCTTGGGAAGATGACTGGGCTTTGTAGAAGGCCTGTGTACATAATATGAAGGAGCTGCTCTCAACTTCCCCCAAACCTTTTAAAAGAAAACTTCCACTACATCTGAACATTTTAGATGTAAAAACGTTGCTGATGTAAAGAAAAAAAAAAGCTAGAAAACAACATCTTGTAAATGCCCACTTAGTTTTTTAAAAAAAATCAGAAATGTTTTTTGGTAGTGACTTTTTAAAATGGAGCTGTTAGACCACCTCTAGGAGACACTTGTCCACGTTTATTCAGTGAGTCAGAGGCCATGGAGCAGAAGACCAGGAGAGGAAGAGAAGGTCTTATGCCAGACTGTTCAAGTGTAAAAAACGTTTATTGTAGTGTAACCATTGTTCTGTATGTGCATTTTATTCTTCAGTACTGTATAAATCCAACATCTATTTATGCTAAAAAGCACTACAGAGAATAAGAACAGAAGGAACAAACCTCAACATCATAAAGGCAATCTACAATAGGCCCACAGCCAACATCATATTAAATGGTGAAAACTTCTAGAGTTTCCCCTAAAACAAGAACAAGACAAGGATGTCCATTATCACCACTTCTTTTCAATATAGTACTTGAGACTCTAGCCAGAGCAATAAGGCAAAAAAAGGAAATCAAAGGAGTACAAATAGGAAAAGAAGAACTCAAACTTTCACTATTTGCAGATGAAATGATACTATACTTAGAAGACCCAACAAACTCAACCAAAAGGCTTATAGAACTTATCAACATATTTAGGATGGTGTCTGGATATAAAATCAATCTTAAATAATCAAAAGTTTCTGTATGATAACCATAAATCCACTGAAAAAGAAATCCAGAAAACACTTCAACTCAGGATTTTCCACAAAAAAAATAAAATACTTAGGAATAAACTTAACCAAGGAGGTAAAAGACCTCTACAAAGAAAATTATAAAACACTGAAAAAAGAAATCAAAGAAAACTTTAGAAGATGGAAAGATCTTTCACATTCATGGATAGGCAGAATAAATATCATCAAAATGGCCATACTTCCAAAAGTGATCTACAGATTCAACATAATGCCCATTAAACAAAAAATCCAGAATAGCCAAAGTAGTTCTCAGCAACAAAAACTATACAGGAACAATCAAAATACCTGACTTTAAACTATAATACAAAGCCATAGTAATAAAAACAGCATAGTACCGGAACAAAAACAGATACATAGACCAATGGAGCAGAATAGAATACTCAGAAACAAATCCGCATACTTAGCCAATTGATTTTTTACAAAGGGGCCAAAAATATAAACGGGGAAAATGCCTGTTCTACAAATGGTGTTGGCAAAACTGGTAAACCATATGCAGAAAAATGGAAATAAATCCTACTATTTCACCCTGCACAAGAGTCAATTCAAGATAGATCAAAGACTTAGAAATTAGACCAGAGACCTTGAGGCTCCTTGAAGAGGGCATAGGTCCAACACTGCAACAGATAGGCACAGATAAAAACTTTCTCAACAAAACCCTAAAGGCACAACAAACTAAAAGGCGAATCAATATGTGGGACTGCACTAGACTGAAGAGCTTCTATACAGCAAAGGAAACCGTCAAGAGCTTCAATTGAGAGCCAACTTAATGGGAGAAGATTTTTACCACCTACTCCTCAGAGGACTAATATCTAGAATATACAGAGAATTCAAGAAACTCAACACTAAGAAAACAAATAATGTAATCAAAAAAAATGGGCAAGGGTACTAAATAGACACTTCATGAAAGAAGAAATTCAAATGACCAATAAATGCATGAAAAAATGCTCAACATCATTAGCAATCAGAAAGATGCAAATCAAAACTACCCTGAGATTTCACCTAACTCCAACTAGAATGGCAATCATTCAAAACACAAATGCTGGTGAGGATGTGGAGAAGTGGGAAAGCTAACACATTATTGGTGGGATTGCAAATTAGTGCAATTACTTTGAAAACAGGATGGAGGATTCTCAGAAGAATAGGCATGAACTTACCATATGATCCAGCAATACCACTTCTGGGTATCTACCCAAACAAACTACCAAACTAATGCATGTGTATCTATGTTCATAACTGCATAATTCACCCTTGCCAAACTATGGAACCAGCCAAGATGTCCAACAACAGATGAATGGATTACAAAACTATGGGATATGTACACAATGGAATTTTACTTGGCCATAAATAAAAACACAATTACATCATTTATGGGGATATGGATGGAACTGGAGGACATTATGCTAAGTGAGATTAGTCAGGTACAAAAAATAAGAAATTGGATTCTCTCCCTAATATGTGGAAGCTAGGGAGAATATGGGTCATAGGAGGAACTCTAGACAAAGAAGGGGATACTATAAATGGGCAAATAAGGGACCTGAGTGGATGAGAGAGGGAAAGATGGAAATTCTCTAATACACATGATGTACTTTAACAAAAATATCTATATAAATCACTAAGCCAAACATGAGACAGAGGGAGGGAGTGGGAATGGGGTGGGAATTGGGTAAGGGCTAATTGGGTGATGTGTGCATGTGTGTTTCCATCATCTTGTATCCAGTTAAGTTGTATGACTACAATGCACCAATAAAAACAAACAAACTAACAAACAAAAACCCCTGGGAAGTCAGGCATTGGTGGCACAAGGCTGTAAGCCCAGTACTTGGGAGGCTGAGACAGGAGGATCACAGGTTCACGGCCAGCCTCAGTTACTTAGTGAGGCCTCTGTAACTTAGTGAGACCCTGTTTTAATATTAATATTAAATAAAAGCTGTTCAAAGCTTCTTTGCTTTCTAAATTTTTATTTGTTTGACATCAGTTTTCAATAAAAACATTTATTTATTTATTTATTTATTTATTTATTTATTTATTTATTTGTTTTTGTGGTACTGAAAGTGAAACCCAGGGGCTTTTCTACCTCCGGGCTATACTCCCAGATCTATTTTATACTTTATTTGAAAACAGGGTCTCACTAAGTTGCTAAGAGCCTCACTAAGTAGCTGAGGCTGGCTTTGAACCTGTGCAATTCTCCTGTCTCAGCCTCCCAAGTGCAGGGATTACAAGCGTGCGCCACCACGCCCAGCCTTAAAAACATGTTTAAATCTCCCACAGTAATTAAAAGCTAGGTTGTTGTATTAGGCAGTTAGGTATATATAATCAAAAGATAAGTTTCTCTTCTTGCTGGATTGTACCTTTAGTAGTATGCATCCCTCTTTCTATTATTGTTTTGAATATGGTTTCTATTTTCGGACATCAACAGTACAACTTTTAGAAATCCATATTTGCATGGTGTATCTTTTTATTTCTTAATAGTAACTATTCTTTATGATTTTATATTGTATGTTTTATAATCATAGATAGCTGATACTTAAACATTTGATAAAATAACCTGTCATTTTTTAACAGCCTATTTAGAAGTACAGTTTACATATCCTGAAGTTCACCTGTCTAAAGTGGACAGTGCAGTGATTTTATGTGCTGAAAGAGTTGTGCATCCATCCCCAGAATGCAATTTTAGAGCATGCCCATCATCCCCAAAAGAAGCCTTTGTCTGTCACCAGTGCCCCTGTGCCTCCACCTCTACCCCAGGCCTAGACACCCACTTACTTCCCATCTCTGTGAATCAGTCATCCTGGATATTTAATATGTGGAAATGGAATTATGGAATATGTGGCTTTTGCAACTATCTTCTTTCACTTAGCTTACTTCCAAGGTTCATCTGTGGAATCTGTGTCAGTACTTCCATTTATGTACTTTTACCATAATTACTGAGCCACTGGGGCCTTTAAAAAATACCTTCACTTATATTTTTCACTGATTAGTTGATTTTTCCTTTTGTTTCCTTAACTTTAATTGATCATATTGGTACTTTTTGATTGGTTTTTCTTAAGTTTTAAAATAATAGTTGAATTAAGTTTAATGTCACTTTTATAAGTAAAATTTGTTGACTATGAGAAATTTCACTTTATTTAATCTAAAATATATTTGGAGCTGGGTGTGGTGGCACATGCTTGTAATTCTAGTGCTTGAGAGGCTGAGACGGGATGATTGCAGGTTTGAGGACAGCCCCAGAAACTTAGTTTTAAAATGAAGATAAACCAAGCATGGGAAGGAGGGATTTGGAGGGAACAGGGTGGGAATTGGGTAGGGGCTAACTGGGCGATGTGTGCATGTATGTCTACAAAAGTATTTTCTTTATACCATTATGTTGTATGAATACATTGCACCAATAAAAAATAAATTAAAAAATAAAAAAAAATAAAAAGGGCTTGGGTGCAGATCACAGAATACCCCTGGGTTCAATTCAGTAACAACAACAAAAACCCAAAATATTGAGGTTTTTTCAATGTATTAAAATTATTCTTGGCTTATGTCCAAGTCAATCTTGGCCCTTCTTTGCCTCTGTTGTCCTCTTAGCCAACAGAACTACTGAAAATGTCCCTACTAGAGTTATACCCTGCAAAAAATAAAAATAAAAAAAATGAAATAAAATGAAGATTAAAATAGGGCTGGGGTACTGCCGGGCATGGTGGCGCACGCCTGTAATCCCCATGCTTGGGAGATGGAGACAGGTTTGAAGCCAGCCTTGCTGGCTTAAGAGACCTTGTTTTCAAATAAAAATATAAAATAGGTCTGGGAGTATAGCCCGGAGGTAGAAGGGTTCCATCCCCAGTACCACCAAAAACAATAAAAAATAAAAAAATTAATAAATATAAAATAAATAAGATAGGGCTGGAGTGTAGCTCAGAGGTAGAATGCCCTGGGGGGGCTTAGTCCCCAGTAACACACACACACACACACACACACACACACACACACACACACACACTATGTTTTATACATATACATATATAGTGTGTGTGTACATGCATGTGTATATATATGTTTGATTATAATTTTTAAACAACATTCATAGATTTCATGGCAGTGGCCTTAACATACTTTATCAACACACTGAACACTCAATCTCATTTATATTGCTCAGTTTTATTTTGACCATTTGAAATATAAAAGGGTAAGTTTAATGTTATTTGATTTGCTGTGAATTAACATATCTTGTTAATTCTTGTGTTTGCACATGTTTCTTTCTTGTCGGCTCTTTTCTTCTTGCTAAGGCACAGCCTCTCATAGCTGTTTTGTGCAGGTCTGTGAGTAGCACTCTTGGCTTTGCAGGTCTGAAAATTGTGCCAAATGATGTTTTGGTCCTCTATAAAGTTCTAGGTTGGAGGTTATTTTTTTCTCAGCATTTTGAAGATGTTATTCTCCTGGCATCTAGTGTCTATTGTTGGTGAGAAGACTATTTTCAGTATGATTTCCATTTAGATACTATGCTTGTTCCTTTCATAATTGTTGTTCTTGTTGCTATATTATTGTTGATTTTGGTACTAAGGATTGAACTCAGGGCATTCTAACTCCAAGCTATACTTCCAGTGCTCCCTTTTTAAAAATTTTTTTTGGGGGTGGTACTGGGGATGGAACCCTTCTACCTCTGGGCTATACTCCCAGACCTATTTTATATTTTTATTTGGAAACAGGGTCTCTTAAGCCAGAGAGGCTGGCTTCGAACCTGCACGATCCTCCTGTCTCTGCCTCCGAAGCGCGGGGATTACAAGCGTGTGCCACCATGCCCGGCCCTTTTTAAAGTTTTTGAAATAGGGTCTCGCTAGGCTGCTGAGTTCTTGCTAAGTTGGTGAGGCTGGCCTCAAACTTGCTATCCTAGCCGGGCGTGGTGGCGCATGTTTGTATTCCCCGCGCTTGGGAGGTGGAGACAGGAGGATCCCACAGGTTCGAAGCCAGCCTCTTTGGCTTAAGAGACCCTGTTTCCAATATATATATATATATATATATATATATATATATATATATATATATATATATATATATTAGGTCTGAGAGTGTATCCCGGAGGAAGAAGGGTTTCCAGGAACGCCAGTACCGCCAAAATAACAAAAACAAAAACACAAACAAACAAACAAACAAAAAACCCTGCTATCCTCCTGTCTCAGCCTCCCAAGTACTGGGATTACAGGTGTGCACCACCACACCCAGCTTCACAGTTCTGTATGTGTGTGAGTATATGTGTATTACTAGGGATTGAACCCATGGGCATTTTACCTTTGAGCTCTACCTCAGCCCCATTTTATTTTTATTTTGAAATAGGGTCCTGCTAAATTGCTTGTGCCCTTGCTAAATTGTTGAGGCTGGTCTGAAACCCGCGGTCCTCCTGTCTCAGCCTCTCAATTACTGGGGTTACAGGCATACACCATCACACCTGGCTTAATCCTGCATTCTTTACAAACTGAGTTTTCCACTGTGAATAAGACTAACTCTAATTCTGTAGATGTTTTCACTGAGGCAGGTGCCTAAGATGGTTTTGCTTTGCACCTACCATGTGGAGTCTTAGCCACATATCTGCCATGTGGGAGCAGTTAGAGGAAATCAGGCTCAGGAAAAGAAAGTGAGATTAGTCAGTCACAAAAAGCAAAAAATAAGCTGGGCGTGGTGGTGCACTCTTGTAATCCAGCATTTGGGAGGCTGAGATCGGAGGATTGTGGTTCACCGACAGCCTCAGCTACTTACAAGGCCCTTCGCAACTCAGTGACGCTCTGTTTCAAAAAAATTAAAAAAATAAAAAATAGGGCTGGAGGTATAGTTCAGAGGTACAATGCCCCTGAATTCCTACCCAGTACCGCAAAAAAAAAAAAAAAAAAAAGTAAAAAAACGTAGGATCCTCTTCCTAATATGCAGAAGCTAGGGAGAAAAATAGTCATAGGAAAAACTCTAGATGAAGGAGAAACCCTAGGTGAGCAAATAAGGTGACTTAACTGAGGGGAACGGGAGGGGGGACGAGGAAAGTTTTCTTTTTCTTTTTTTTTTTTTTGGTGGTTCTGGGGTTCCTGGAAGCCCTTCTACCTCTGGGCTACACTCCCAGACCTATTTTTATATATTTTTTATTTGGAAACAGGGTCTCTTAAGCCAGCACAGCTGGCTTCGAACCTGTGCGATCCTCCCGTCTCCGCTTCCCAAGCACGGGGATTACAAGCCTGCGCCACCATGCCTGGCCAAAGAGGAAAATTTTCTAATGCACATGATGTATATTCACAAACATCAAAGTTGATTACTAAACCAAACATGAGTGAGAAAGGGGGGGAATGGAGTGGGAATTGGGGAAGGGCTAAATGAGTGATGTGTGCATGTATGTCTTTACCAACTTGTACCCATTAAGATGTATGACTACAATGGGTGCACACACACACACTCACACACACACACACAAACAACAACAAGGAAGCAAAACTTAACCCAAGCTTCCGCAGCTGTCAAACCAAACAAGATCTGCCCTATTGCCCTGAGGCTATATGGCTGACACCATTTGGGGCTCAGATTTCAGACTTAATCCGTTGGATCCCACTGGTGGAAATAAAGGAATTCTTCCCAACCTGGTCTCTGAGTCAACATCTCTTCATAAGTATTCTACAACTGTTAGCTACTGAGGAAACTGCCCTGTCAGTGATGGTGGACCCATCCGCATATGCTAGACTCCTTTTACCTGCAGAAAATCTTAACTGGGACCCCAATGACCCACACGATATGGTAAGCCTCTAGGAGTATTGAGAAGCATCGTTCCAGGGCACACGGAGAGGGGTCAGTGGACCGCTAACATAGCAAAAGTCCATGAAGTGCTACAACAGTGCCTTTCACAAGCAGCCATGTGAAGCCCATTGCACTTTCACTCCCTTTGACCCAGAAGCATAGGAAAACCAGCAAGTGATAAACATGGCCTTCATAAGTCAGAGTGCAAGGAACACCTGCTGCAAGTTACAAAAGCTGGATAGCTTTTCTGGAATGAATGCCACTCAACTACTTGAGATCACCAATAAGGTCTTCACAAACTACAATGTAGACGAAAAAGAAAGCAGACAGGAGGATGAAGAAAAAAGTGGATCTAATCACAACAGTGCTGACCTGTGCCTCAGCCACGGGTGGAAGGCCCCCACTGGGAAAAGCTCCAGGAAGACCACCCCTATGCTAGGACCAGTGTGCCTCTACAAGGAAATCAGGCACTGGAAAAGTGAACACCCTAAGAGGAACAAGCAAGGCTAACCATGGCATGAACTACAAGGAGATGAACGTTTGCAGTTACTCACTGTTCGAGGAGCTGATATGTTTGAAGATTGAAGGGTACTAGACTTGGTTGCTCCCAGAGAGCCCATGGTCCAGAGGACAGCCGGGGACTAGGACATTGATTTTCTGGTCAGTATGGGATACGACTATTCTGTGTTACAAGCTCACCAGAGGCTGAATAAATATTATCAGGGCTATAGGAAAAGCCACCCAGCAGGTCTTCTGCAAGCCCAGGCGCTGCACCTTAGGATGAGAAATTATACATCAGTTCCTCTATACCCCAGAATATCCAGTGTCACTGCTAGGGAGAGACATTTGGAGAAAATTATGAGCTACCATAACCTTTTCTGAGGCAGGATGAGTGTGTCTTAAGGTACTTCCCCCAGGGGCTCATCATCAACCTGCAGGTTTCCCAAGAGGATGAATAGAGAGTTTGAGAGTCAAGAAGGAGGGTTTCCTAAACCCAAGATGGCCCAAAAGATGGCCTACCATATGTTGTACATTTTGCAGTCCGCACAATTCAAAGCAAGAATCAGGACTGCCCCCTGGAGTCCAAACATTTGGAACCTCCCGCTTGGAAGATAGAAATGGACGTTTCTGAACTTCCCTGATATGGAGCTATCAGTACCTACTAGTATTAGTATGCACCCTTAGCCAGTTAAAATAGTATGCACCTACATAGAAGGTTTCCATGTAGACTGAAAATTCTCAAGAAGTAGTCCAGGTAACAGACCCTGACAACCCCTGCCACCTGACCCTGTGAAAGACACCATGCCCTGCTCCAGTCACACCTGGGAAGCTGATCTATGGATGGGGGAAGCCTGAGAATATTCTTCATTGTCTGGACTTTGCTAGGGTTACCCCAAATTAGCCCAGCCACACCCTCCTCATCCCCTCTTACTGCTGGCAGGCTGGAACAGTTCCACACTGTACTCCCACCCCTCTTTCTCACCTGGTAATAAAGACTCAAAATATGAGTCAAACAGCCAACAATAGATGTTATGGTGGGGTTTCAAAGGAGAGAATGAGGCAGGAGCCCAAGATAACAACACCCTACGCTAACCATGTGAGAGCAGTTAGGACAAATCAAACTCAGGAAAAGTAACTGAAACCTAACGCATACTTTAGCACCTATCGAGCCAATCAAGCCTGCCCCATCCCCCTAAAGCTGTATAATCGGTCTTCTGATGCCATTCAGGGCTCAGATTTTGGACTTTAGTCCTCTGGACCCTGCCAGTGGAAATGAAAGAATTCTCCTTCCAAACCTGGTCTCTGGGTTGTCATCTCTCTGTGCCTGTCCTTCTGCAACAAAGCTTTATTCAGACTATCCTTTCTTTGCTTTCCCTTGGGGCTGTGTTTACAAAGGAACCCTACGGCTACCCAACAGTATTTGGGTGTCATTGGTCAATTACACTGACTTAAGAATGTCAGCAGAGCTGAGAATGGTTGTGCATCATGCCTGTAATCCCAGTACTTGGAGGCTGAGACTGGAGGATCACGAGTTTCAGGCCAGCCTTGGCAACTTAGTGAGACCCTGTGTTTTTTTTTTTTTTTTTTAAATAGCCTTGCGAGTGTAGCTCAGAGGTAGAAAAAATATCACCAGTTTGTTTGCCCTTCTTATAGTTTTTATGTTAACACATTTTGAAAATAAATGAGGGGATGGGAGGGGGGAAGAAGGAAATTCTCTAAAACACACAATGTACTTAAACATATTGAAGTCAACCACTAAGCCAAGCAAGGGAAGAAGGGATGGAGAGGGAATGGGTGGGAATTGGGTAGGAGTTAAATCCGTGATGTGTACATGTATGTACACACAAGGTTTTTACTCCAATATGATATATGAATATAATACACCAATAAAAAATTAAAAAATAAAAATAAATAAGGCATAAATAAACAGAAAGAACAAATAAAATTATCCATCTATCAATAAGAGAAAGCTATTACTAATGGTTTCAGTTTATCTTTCATATTAATTAGGATCTGTTGTTGAGTTATTAGCCAGTTAAAATCCTACTTTTGTTTGACATTG
The DNA here is from genome assembly GCF_963383645.1 of Muscardinus avellanarius. Taxonomy (NCBI): domain Eukaryota; kingdom Metazoa; phylum Chordata; class Mammalia; order Rodentia; family Gliridae; genus Muscardinus; species Muscardinus avellanarius. The sequence continues at coordinate 66,757,746 of NC_137787.1, forward strand.
ACTAGTGAAGCTCATTTCTCGAACCAAATTGTTGTTTTATTTGACTACTTTGGTTTAAAAAAAGACAGTAACTGCAATAATTGCTTTATTTTTAAATCAAATTATTTTATTTTTTATAGGTTGTTGACTGCAGATCGTAACTACCATGTCTGACTCAGTAGTTCTTCGCAGTGTGAAGAAGCATGGGGAGGAGAATCGTGTTTTTGAGTCAGATGGATTATGTAAGTGCTCTTTTTCTCTTGGGTTCACAGAGAGATGGATGCAGAAGTGGGACAAACTAGTGAAGTTTCAAGGAGCAGAGAAAACCCAGCAACATATGTAGGATGATGTGTATGAGTCTTACAAAACCAAGTGGGGCCCTCCAGAACCCATGTAAGGCGGCTCTGCTGGCTCTGGGTAAGGACCCAGAGTGTGGATGAATGGAAGCATCTCCCATCAACACTTCTCTCCCTGGGAGAGTCGGGGTTAGTTATTTGGGTGTCAATGGCTGTGCTGGTAACTAAATCCTGTGCTGTTGCCATCAATCGTGGCAGTGGCAGAGCAGTCGTTTAGTGAGTCCTGATCCTGACAGGAGCTGTACCAGGACTCTGCTGGCCATGATGAGGTCATGTGCTAGGGCACCTGTGGCACTACTACCTGGCATGTTGTCAGCATAGGCAATTCCAAGCCACTTTTTACTTTTAAATCCTATGATTTTACTGTTCACAGATAAAGAAACAAAGACTTGATTAACTTTTTTTTTAAAACCTGGCAAAGGTCACATGAGTGATAGTTAATAGAGCCATGATTCAGTTCTCTTTAATTCTCAAACCCAACCCTGAGTCTACACTATCATCTTTTTGTATTGTTACTTAAATTGATTTAAAATGTGAGGGGAACCAAGATATGCTGTCCCACAGCAGTGGATGGCAAAGCACCTTAGGGTTCCTTCCCCCTGGTTCCCTTCACTCATGACCCTGGGCCCCCAATTTCACTTCCCACCCTACGTGTGCTCTGACCTCTGCTGAGAAAGATATTCTGTGGCTCAACCCCATGGCGCCTACTGGTGGGGAAATGACAATGATATTTTATTATAACCAGTTTATATGTGACCTACTAAATTGATGAATTCTGTTGTTCCTAAAGAACCAAGTAATAAATATTCATTTTATTTTATAATTTAAAATATCACATTTTCTTCAGCTTCCAGGCCCAGGCCTCCCTGACCACCTCCCTGACCACCTCTAGAAATATTGGTCTCTATATGCTTTTAGAAAACACAAATATTTTATGTCTTGGAGAAAAGTCCAGAAATGTAGTCAAGGCAGCAGACTTGAGTCTTAAAATGTCTATTTTCGCTGGGCGTGGTGGTGCACGCTTGTAGTCCCTGCGCTTGGGAGGCGGAGATAGGAGGATCGCACAGGTTCGAAGCCAGCCATGCTAGCTTAAGAGACCCTGTTTCCAAAGAACAAAAAAAGGTAGAAAGGCCTCAGTACCACACACACACAAAAGTCTATTTTCTATAATACACATATATTATATAGTATGCTATATATAATATATACTTCTCTACTATATATTCAGAGAGAAAGTGCATGCAAAGAAAGATAATAATCATTTTATAATGTTCCATGAATAAAAGTATTTTATAGAATTTTTCCAGAGAAAATTATTAATGATTAATTTGCATTTTTCATTATTGTTAACTTCTTTATGCACTGTCTTTATCCTAACAGATGACAATGAAAAGAAATCAAAGTAAGTGACTATTTTAATAATGCATCTTCTTTTCTAATTCTATAATTTTCCCATAAAAGGCACAAAGCAGAGAATAATTTCGTGAACATTGTACTTACTATAAAATGGTACATACAACTCATTTTCCCCTTTAAAACATTACTCTGTTAGTGAGGCCATTTGCAACTCAGTGAGACCCTGTTTCAAAATAAAGAAAAAAAAATAAGGGCTGGGGATGTGGCTTGGAGGTTGAATGCCCCTGGGTTCCATCTGAAGTACCGCCAAAAAAAAAAAAAAAAAAAAAAAAATTACTATGATTCGACTTAAAGACCTTTTGGAATATCTTTTCTATATTAGGTCCAAACCTCCCCCATGTTTCCAGAAATATCACAGAATACCTGGCTTAAGTGGGCCAAAGAAAAGCTGGATAAGTATGAGTTCATGGGCCCAAGGAGGTCCACAAACTCCAAATTCTTCCCACAGGCAAATGGTAGAAACCAAAAATTAAATTACTTGATGTTTTTCCTTAGAGCTGGGTGTGGATGCACATGCTTGGAATCATAGTACTTGGGAGGCTGAGACAGGAGGATCACAGGTTCACAGCCAGCCTTAGCTACTTAGTGAGGCCCTTTGCAATTTAGTGAGACCCTGTTTCAAAATAAAGAATAAAAAATAGGGCTGGAGGTGTCACTCAGAGGGAAGTAGAATGCCCCTGGGTTCTGTGCCCACTGCTGAAAAAAAAAAAAAAGAAAAGATATTTCTCCTTAAATTAAGCATTTAAATTTTCATATAAAACAAATGTCAGAGTTGACAAAGTGGTCCACACCTGTAATCCCAGTACTTGGGAGGTCGAGACAACAGGATTGCAGGTTCAAAGACAGTCTGAGCAACATAGTGAGATTCTCAGCAACTTAGCGAGACCCCATTTCAAAAATAATAAAAGCTCAGAGGTAGAATGGCTCTGGGTTTAACACCAGGAACACACACACATCAAGCTGTTAGCTGATTACTGTTTGGTCTGAAGGCAGAATTAGGTGGGACCTACTTCAAAAGGCAAGAGAAGAGAGGTACCAGGTGATTCCTTACATGGAAGTGGTAGAGAGGGAGGGGTTTTAGATATTTAAAAAATCCTAAGGGTAGATATGGTGGTGCATGCCTGTAATCCCAGTACTTGGGAAGCTGAGATAGGAGGATTGCAGGTTTAAGGCCAGCTTTGGCAATTTAGTGAGGCCCTGTTTCAAAGTAAAAATTAAACAGGGCTAGGGGTGTAGCTTGGAGACAGAATGCCCCTAGGTTCAACCAGTAGTACTGAAGGAAAAATAAAAAAAGAAGGAAGGAAGGAAAGAAGGAAGTAACTTAAGTCCCTCATGGCAGTGAGAGGCAGTGGGGGCGGCAGGCTTAGCTTTGGGCTGGAGGTGGTCAGGGAGGCCTGGGCCTGGAAGAATCGCTCTCTCCTCCCCTAGATAATGGTGGGGAGGCAGATGGATAGCAACAAGAGGATGAGTAGGAAATCGAGTAAGTTCTTTTTTCTGCAGTTGGTATATGCAGAATGTGAAGGTCACAGTACCCATTTAACCAAGCTGCTGAGGGAACAGGAGTGGTCTGTAGAGGCCAGAGCACATGCCCACTCGTCTATTCACTCCAAGAGACATTACTGCCCTGTGGCCTAAAGCCAGCCGCAGGGCCCGGCCCCTGGCTGCTCTGACTGTCCTTCCCAGAATGGTGTCTTAAGTCCTCACTGAGACCTCATGCAAGGGCCCTACGGTCTGGCCTCATCAGCGCTCGGGCCTTGTCTCCTGCTGTATTCCAGTCCTCAACACTCCAGCCACACAGCCTTTGGCTGAATTTTGTCCATGCTGCCAGTGCTGTCCCCGCAACCCCGATGGAGGCAGAGACAGTTTCCAAGGAGAGACTTGAGGGAAAGGATTGAGGGTGATGGTGAGACTGTGGTCCCAATGCCTGGCAGTGGGATTTGAGATGCATGGGGAAGGAAGCAAGTTCTTGATGGGGCTGAGTGATTTTATGTAACTGGGGAATTTAAGAGACTGTCATTCTAACTGAGGTTGATAAATAGGTATGGTAGGAAGACGGAAGTGAGAAAACGAGATGCCTGGCAGCCACAGAGTGCCAGTGCAATTAAACACGTCAGAAGCCTAGCAGCTCCAACGTCCAGGGCGTGTCCATGGGATGGGCGACTCAGGTTAAGTGGAAATCCTTGATGCTGAGGAGGCCAAAGACAAGTCAAGCATGACCTTCTGAGAAATGACGTGAATACCAATACTGAGGAAATCTGATCTTAGAACAACTATGGGAGTGTGCCTCAATTTTTTCATCATATCAGCACTATTTAATGTTGTTGTCAAAAAATATATATATTCTTGGTGGTAGTGGGTTTCCTGGAAACCCTTCTACCTCTGGGCTACACCCCCAGACCTCTTTTTATATTTTTATTTGGAAACAAGGTCCCGTAAGCCAGTGTGGCTGGCTTCAAACCTGCGAGATCCTCCTGTCTCTGCCTCCCAAGCGTGGGGATTACAAGCATGCGCCACCAAGCCTGGCTTGTTGTCAAAATTTTAACTGCTAGACAGAAGCCATTCTAACCATTTCAGTTTTTTCCATAAAGAAGTGTAGGCATCAGTAAATAAATCAAAGGCCATGGCTGAGAGCAAATAGTTATTTGTTGGTATAAGGTGTGCCTATAACTTTTTGCTTTTTCTTAATATCTCTCAGAAAAACCTCACTGAGTCTCTTGGACCCAAGATAATTAGCTCTACTAAAATGTCTGGAAGAATTAAAGATTATTTTTAAGATACCAAGTTTAGAGCCGGGTGCAGTGGCACATGCCTGTAATCCCAGAAACTCAAGAGGTGGAGGCAGGGGAGGCCCAGGTTCAAAGTCACCCTGGGTAATTTAGTGAGGCTGTGTCTCAAAAAAATTTTAAAAAGCAATATAGCTCAGTAGAGAACCCTGACTTTGGTTCCCAGTACAAAAACAAACAACCAGGTAGGTTTGGCCAGAATTTCTCACCTATTGAGAACTTTCTTACTAAAGAATGACTCATGAAATAAGAAATTGGATGCTCTCCCTAATATGAAAAAGCTAGGGAGAAAATGAGTCATAGGAGGAACTCTAGACCAAAAAGGAGATACTATAGATGAACAAATAAGGCGACCTGAGGGGATGGGAGGGGGGAAGAGGGAGATTCTCTAATGTACATGATGTACATTAACAAACATCAAAGTCAATCACTAAGCCAAACATGAGAAGGAGGAAGGGGAGGGAATGGGGCAGAAATTGGGTAAGGGCTAATTGGGTGATGTGTGCATGTGTGCCTCCACCATCTTGTACTCCACTAAGATGTATGACTACAATGCACCAATAAAAAATTTTAAAAAATAAAAAATTTAACATTAAAAAATGAATGGCTCATGAAAACACTACCTAGGGAGAATTTCTCATTGTTTAAAAATGATCTTAAAATCTTTATTTTTATCCTTAGGTTAGAAAAGAAGAAGAAGAAAGATGATGGCATCAAAGTTGGCTTCTTTCAACTGGTAATAGAACCATGCTGATTTAAGGCATTGATTTTATAATTCTGAATTGTTCCGGCACAGAGGAAGCACTAACTCTTTAGTCATATTGGCAGGTTTTTAACTACAATGATAACTTATTCAGTCATAAGCTTTACCTGTGTTAAAACATGTTGAATGGCAATTAGAATTATGTTGCTGATTAAACACACAAATCCCGTCCAATAGATTAGCAGTCTCCTGGAAAATAGTCATAGAACTCGTAATTATGATTTCAGTAAGGGAAATCATCACAGTATGATTCTTAGGTATTCTGATGACAAGTCTTTACAAATTCTATAGCTTAGGTATGGTATTTAATACACATTTGTACAGGAGAGAGGCATTTCTGGGCATAGATAGGTACTTTTCATTGTCCTCCTCAGTTTGAGAGCCAACTCATACCACTGGGGAACTTCCATCCCTCGTGGTATGTGTACTTGGCAATGGTATCTGTGACAGTGACTATTCCCCCCTTAAGTTGCAGATGAGAAAGATGCTCAAGTCAGCTCCCAAGGTAAAGAGAGTGAATTCAGAGATTAACAAGAAAGAACATGACCTAACCATGTAAATCTCATGTTTTAGGTAACTGATGTACAATATATTTTAATATACTTAGTGTAAACTCAACTGCTCAATTAAGATGATTCCCATAACATTCTGTGTTGAGTGCTATTTATCACACTCTACTAACTAAAATTAAATAGTCCTCCTACCTTTCCTGCTTTTCACCCATAGATGATTTTTGAACCCTTTGTTTTTCAAGTTTCGATTTTCTTCATCGACTGACATTTGGCTGATGATTATTGGAAGTTTATGTGCATTTGTCCATGGACTAGCCCAGCCAGGCATGCTTATGATTTTTGGTACAATGACAGATGTTTTTATTGCATATGAGGCTGAAATACAAGAGCTCGAGACTCCAGGCAAAGCATGTGTGAATAACACCATAGTGTGGATCAACAGCTCCCTCAACCAGAATGTGACAAATGGAACATCTTGTGGGTAGGCTCTTTTTGTTTGTTACTCTTTTTCTCACTTATCTCTTAAATTTTAACTCAAAGTGTGTATCAAGGGCATTATTTTCTGAGCTGGAGTGGTTGGTATGAAACACAGAGAGAATAGAAACATAAACTTATCCATATTTCTAAAAATTATTCTGCCCTGAGGCTTTTTCCATCTTGCCAGCCTTTAAGATGCTAACAGAAACAGGATTGGAACTTGTTTATCAAATAGAGCACCAACGTGAAACCACTTTTTTGATTGTGAACTTGAGTAGGACACTACCAATTATTAGTGCCCCTGGGGAGGTGACCCATAAATTTTGTTTTGTTATGGGCAGCCAAGACAGGAAAGCTGCCCAGATCTCAACTGGTCAGATTCAGCCACCTGTCCTCATAAGAAGGGGGCAATGATGGAAAAAATGAATCTAATGCAATTTGATCAAACTAGGGAGAAGCAGCTAGATTGCCTCTCCACAGGTCTCACAGAAGGGGTTACAATTTATGGAAACAAAAGCCAGGTGATATACACATACAGAGTTAGCTAGGCTGTGCTAACCGGAGAACACGTCAGTCTTAATTTCCTTGGCCTATGTCCTTAACAGGAGGAAGTTTTCATTCTCAGCAGGAGAAAATTCAGGACGTGTGTGTGTGTGTGTGTGTGTGTGTGTGTGTGTGTGTGTATTATTGGGGATCAAACCCAGGGTGCCTCTGAGCCACACCCATCCCTTTTTTTATTTTATGTTTTGAAATGGCTTTGCCACGTTGCTACATCCTTGAACCTGCAATCCTACTGTCTTAGCGTCTTAAGTACTGGGATTACAGGCGTGGGCCACCATGGCCAGCTAGGAGCTCTGTTTCCATTTGAGTCTCATGTACAGTAATTCTCCATCCCCCAACTCCCTTTGTCCCTTAGCTTGGTGGCAGTGGCTAATGATTTGCTTCACCCCAAGCTTCCTCTCTGTATGAGAGTTTCATGTGCACCTGGTATCAGCTGGAGTAGGGTCACCGTCACAGTCATAGGGTCACAGTCACACTGCCATAGAAGGGTGGCACGGTGCCACTCATCAGAAGACAGGCGTGCAGCCCAAGCCGGAGCTCAGGCAGGGTCACCACCATGCTGCTGCTCTTTGTGATAATCCGGACAGGCCACCTTGTGCTCAGTGAGGGCCGGAGTGTACAGGGGTGGCTGGCTGTCACAGCTTGGGCTTTGCAGCTGGCCTCAGGCTGCCTCGGGTTCAGAGCACACTCATTTGCACGTATGCATTTATACAACAGGTTCAGATATCGAAGGCAGGGCACATTCTGCCTAGGGACACATTTGGAATGGCTCCCTCAAATGAATTCATACTTCTCAGTTTCATTTTTGAGATTTTCTACAAGCCTGATTCAGACTATAAGCAAGTCTTTCTAAATCATGGGCACTCCTCCACAACATGATCTGCTTTGAGAGTCTTCATTAATTCACTCATCCAACCCTAACCCTTTATTTAGCAGCAACTGTTACTGGGAAATTGTAGAAGCATCTGGGATGCTGTCATCTTAGGATCATAGTTTTTATCATTGCAGAGCATAGGTCCAGTCACCCAGACCATCGTTCGTTCAATCAATGAGCATTCATGAATATGTAGTTACAAACTTGTAAGGGCTTGGTGATAAAAAAATACAGATGACATGTTATATGCAGAATTACCCTTTAAAAATGACCAAGCCTATTCTTTACAAAGAGATTTGCGGCTGGCTGTGGTGCCGCCTGCTTGCGATCCCAGTTCTTGGGAGGCTGAGGCAGAAGGATTGCAGGTTCACAGCCAAGCCTCGGCTACTTAGTGAGGCCCTCCACCGCTTAGTGAGACCCTATTTCAAAATAAAGAATGGAAAATAGGCCTGGGGATTTAGCTCAGAGGTAGAATGCCCCTGGGTTCAATCTCTAGTAACACACACATACATGCGCGCGCGCGCGCACACACACACACACACACACACACACACACACATACATACATAGATTTGCTAGCACCTAAATATGTTTCTTTTCTTTCTTTTCTTTTTTTTTGTGGTGCTGGGGGTAGAACCCAGGGCCTTTTCTACCTCTGGGTTATACTCCCAGACCTATTTTATATTTTATTTGGAAACAGGGTCTCACTAAGTAGCGGAGAGCCTTACAAAGTAGCTGAGGCTGGCTTTGAACCTGAGCGATCCTCCTGTCTCAGCTTTCCAAGCGCTGGGATTACAAGCATGCGTCCCATGCCTGGCTTAAATATGTTTCTTTTCTTCGGGCATGGTGGCGCATGCTTGTAATCCCCGCGCTTGGGAGGCAGATACAGGAGGATTGCGCTGGTTTGGAGCCAGCCTCGTTGGTTTAAGAGACCCTGTTTTCAAATAAAAAAATATACAATAGGTCTGGGAGTGTAGCCTGGAGGTAGAGGGGCTTCCAGGAACCCCAGTACCACCAAAAAAAAAAAAGTTTCTTTTCTAAATTTACAAGTTTCTTTTCATCTGAAAGAGTCGGAGCAGTTTGTATCAACAAGAGATAGAATTCAATGACAGTCTTTTTAAGCCCTTTGTTTCTGTTGGAGGACAGAAATGAACCACTATTTCAAAACAAACCATTTTGTGGCTATGACCACAAAATATAAAGTTAATCTTTCTCCCTCTGTGTGATGTAAACTGATCCAAACCCTTACTAACAATAAATTATCATGAAAGTAATTTTAAAAATATCCCTGTGAGGATATTCTGTCATGCCTTAAACTTTGAAAATAAATGTTTGAGAGGTGAAAATCTGAGGCATTTCCATGATATTAGGTGCTCATAAATATGTGTCAGGTGGATTAAAAGGCGAACCTATGACTGATGTTTGTATCACACGTCTCCATTAGGAAGCAATTCTCTATGGCTCATTCTCATTCATTCTCATGAGCCACTGCTCATTCTCTTTGTTCTTACCGGGTCACATACCCAAGGTTGAGCAAATACAGCAAACTGGGTCTTTTGGCAGAACACTGGCCTTGGCTGAATTCACATGATACCAAGCATGTATGTGGACATTTATCCTTTTCTCTTAAAAAAAAATTCATACATATATCTGAAATTCTGCAGACCACATCTATGTTAAGCCACCCATTTATGAGGGACTCTGACAAGTTAAATAATTTGTGAGTTATTAAGGTCACTGATTTGAGTGCTATTTTTGTGCCTATGAGTAACATGTTTATTTAACTTTTATGTAGTAAGATCACTGTGAAAATGGAGTTGGGTGGGACAGAAGACAAGGAAGAGAATATTTTCCCACCTCTAAGTAGTTAATACGCCTCCAAAGTTACTTAATCTTTTCACAAGTTTCCTTCTTGGAAAAAGTACGTCATTAAAGATAAAATCCCCCCCCCATTATAGTAGATAAATACATACACTATATAGGTCTTAGATTATATAAGACAGCGAAATACTTTTAGCAACAGAAGCATGTGTAATGGTAGGAGCTGATTTTACTTTTGTTATATTGTTTTCCATATGTCTCTTGACATCTACTGAATGGAATTTTTAAGCTAAAACCTCATAAATGACTTTCAGTGAATAACACTGGTAAGGATTACAGAACCTCAGACCTTCTGAGGAGCTTATCAGAATTTCTGCTCAGAAGAATAAAGCAATAGAGCAAAAGAATTAAACCAGATGAAACAATGTGAAATTAAAAGACCATTATGCACTTTTTGATCCAGTTAAAATATAAACAACTGGAGGCCACAAAGCCTTTTAAGTTAATCTTCGAAGAGACATACTGTTATTTCTGTCATGCTCTATTGGTCGCATGGACCAACTCTGGTATAGTTTTGGAGGGGACTTTACAAAAGTGTGAGTACCTAGAGACAGGAACCTGAGATGTCCCGTGGAGGCTGATCACGGTAGCCATTGGAAGCTGGTCTTCAAATACACCTATGAATGCAACAAGGTGGAAATTCGAGGTTGTACTTTCACTTGGATTCCAGTCTATTTTTCTTTTAAGTAATGTGCACTCAGCTTATACATAAAAACACTATTTTGAAGTTAGATGCTTTAAGACACCACTTTTTAAAAACAGCTTTATTAGCCGGGCGTGGTGGCACACACTTGTAATCCCAGCATTCGGGAGGCTGAGACAGGTAGATCACGGTTCTCAGATAGCCTCAGCTACTTAGTGAGGTCCCTTGCAACTCAGTGAGACCCTGTTTCAAAACAAAGAATTAAAAAAATAGGGCTGGGGGTGTAGCTTGGAGGTAGAATGCCCCTGGGTTCCATCCCCAGTACCACACACACACACACACACACACACACACACACACACACACACACACAAACCCAGCTTGATTGAGATACAATTCATACATCACTAAATTTATCCAATGAAAGTATGCAGTGTGATAGTTTTAGGTTTATGTATAGTTGTGCGTCCTTTGCTACCTAAATCCACGGACTTGGGTATACATAGTATACCTAATACTAGTACATCACATGAGCTATACAAAGATTCTCAGCTTTTATAAGCACCTATGAGTATGGATGCTTATATAGAAACTTGTCATGGTCTAGGTCTCGCTCATTCTTTGGGTTGCCCTTAGTTATAAGGACTAGAAATGTGATAAACATTTTACCTGGTTTGGAGATTGTTAGAAGTGTTGACCATGGTAGTTATTTTTCTTCCTGATTAATATTCAAAAGTAAAATCAAAATCAAGAAGCATTTATTGACTGCCTACTTTGTATATGTACTACGCCATGCTTTCAGAAGTATGACCAAGCGGTGCAAACCCATCCTTTGGCCTCATCTAGCTTACAATCGATTAGCAAGACAAGTACAAATATACTCAATATAAACTTATTTAATAAGTAATCGACAGTGCCATACAGCAATAAAATGTGAAATAATAGTTTATTCTGTACTAAATGAATTTTATCGCAGAGAGAGAATAATTCAAGTTTCAGTCACAAAAGCAAGGCCTTATAGAAAACAGAAATGGTTCAGGATGGATGCTAAAGATGCTGCCTGGATCTTCTGCAGAAATGGACTCCATCGCCGGGCGTAGTGGCTCACGCTTGTAATCCCAGCACTTGGGAGGGTGAGACAAAAGGATTGCTCAGGTTCAAAGCCAGCCTCAGCTACTTTGTGAGGCTCTCAGCAACTTAGTGAGATCCTGTTTCCAAATAAAATATAAAATAGGTCTGAGAGTGTAGCCCGGGGGTAGAAAGCCCCTGGGTTCCACCCCCAGTACCACAAAAAAAAAAAAAAAAAAAAAAGAAAGAAAGAAAGAAATGGACTCTATCATTCAACTAGTCCTTAAGGGTCAACATGGTTATCAACGAATATGTTAGTTTTCTAATTCTAAAATTTCTTATATCCTGAAAGCAATTTCAGATCCCCCCCCCCCCTTCCTGGTCCTCCCATTCCCAAATCCTGTGCCACAGCATGGTAGTTCTGCTAAGGGAAAATGCAGAGAGCTTTCTCACTATTCCCAGCAAGCAGCGTTGGCTTCAATCTTAGAAATTGTCCTGGTAAGGGAAGCTTCATGGGGTGTAGTCAGTAGAAAGAGCTTATAAGATGCTTTTCTGCCCTTGGAAAGTTGACAGCCCTGTTTTTCAGTCACTCTGAGATAGAGAAATTGAAAAGGGGCCTAGATTCCTAGAGAAGGTAACAGGAAGCCTCTTGATTCACAGCACTCTTTTTTTTTCTAGAAGTGTCTTTTCAGGTAGCCTGTCTAACTTGTTAAAACCTTTCTCTAGCTATGATTTTTCTCTCTGTCTCTCTGTCTTTGTCTCTGCCCCCCCACCCCCCTCTGGATCTGTAAGAGCAGAAGGGGCAAGGTGGATTGAGCACACTGGGAAGCCATGTAAGGTTCCCTCTCTGCTAGTAACTTCTGGATAATTGTTTCACACTCCTAGCAACTCTTCCATGACAGGGATGAACATATCTGCTATGACTGGTACCAGGAGATCTATATAGAGTTTGGTTTCGATGGATTATAATTCCACATAGACAAAATGGCTTACTCATATTTAATAGAAATACATGCTAGTTATATTTTATTTTATTTATTTATTATTTTTATTTTTTTGGTGGAACTGGGGGTGGAACCCAAAGGCTTTCTACCTCTGGACTATACTTCCAGACCTTTTTTATATTTTATTTGGGAACAGGGTCTCACTATGTTGCTGAGAGCCTCACTAAGTAGCTGAGGCTGGCTTCGAACCTGTGTGATCCTCCTGTCTCAGCCTCCCAAGCGCGGGAATTACAAGAGTGCACCACCACACCCGGCTATATTTTATATATTATATTTTAAAACCCTCTGAACCTTCAAATACAATCCTTGGTAGCCTGATCCTATTTGCAAGTCTTATCAGTTCTTTTTCCTCTTTTGAAGGTTGCTGGACATTGAAAGTGAGATGATCATGTTTGCTGGTTACTATGCTGGAGTCGGTGCTGCAGTACTTCTCATAGGATATATTCAAGTTAGTGGCTTCTACATTTTATTTATAAATCAACACGGGGCTCATAGACATGACAATAAAATGCAAAGTGTTGTGTTTTGCCTTTACCTATTCAGAAGCTCTAAGAACTTCAGTTCTAGTTCCAGAGACAGCTGCCTGTAGAGAGAACTGGAGAGGAGACTTTCAGCTGCAAGGTCCTGTCCACCTTGCTTCTCTTCAGAGATCAGAAATGGACAGCTGTGGGTGTGTTTATAGGAGGCAGGTGGCTGAGCAGCCTGGAGAAAGCCAGGCACATGGAGGTGAAAGAAGGCAAGAATTACATACAGTAACATCTGCACACCCATGTTCATAGCAGCACAATCCGTAATAGCCCAAATAGGGTCTCCATCAACAGATGAATGGATTGGAAAAATATGGGAAATAAACACAATGGAACTCTACTCATCTATAAAGAAGAAGAAAATCATGTCATTCGCAAGAAGATGGAAAGACCTGGAGAATATTATGTTAAATGAGATCAGCCAAGCACAGAAAGAGAAGGGAAATATGTTTTCTCTAATATGCCCAAACTAGGGACTATTAGGAATACCAGAGGGACTCCAGATAATGGAGGGGAAACCTCAGCAAAGCTAGAATGGAAGGATAGGCGAGGAAGAAGGCTGAGGTCGATTAATGGAGGAGCTACATTCGAATATGTGTAAAAGTATGAATGTAGCATGATCAACCTGGACACTCATTGTTGGGGAGAAGGGGAAGTGGGGGGGCACCAAGCACTGTCTGAATGTGTGCCATTTTCAATATGATCCACATAAAAATAAAAAAAAATTAATAAAAGAAGGTAAAACGTACCTTCTTTTTCTCTTTCATTACCGAAATCTCACCAAACTCCACTCCAACCCAAATCTTGCCAAACTTAATTAGTGCATATTCTAGACTGAGGTAAGGGAGGGGCTGGGATTACTGACACAGACTTTTTTTTGGTTAGGGGAAATCTATCAGCAGATTGGATTCCCTGCTTATACCAGAATGTCTGTCCTCCATTTCCTGAAAATTATTGCCTAAAAATGATGCACAAATGTTAATCTCAGACCTCTCCGGGTTGGAAGCTTCACTCAGAAGTGATATGAAAAAGCATCGATTTTGGAGCAATAGCATCTTGGGTTTTATGCTGCGAGGCTTACTTTACTGGTAGAAAAAGTGAATCTTTTCTTAGGGGACGTACTGGATATTGAACCCAGGAGCATTCTACCTCCAACCTATACCCCAGACCTCTTTATTTTTGTTTTTGAAACAGGCTTTTGCTGGGTTGTTGAGAGTCTAACTAAATTGCCGAGGCTGTCCTCAAACCTGAGATCCTCCTTTCTCAGTCTCCTGAGTACTAGGATTACCATGCCCATCTGGGAAAGTGAATCTTGACTGGGCAAAATTCAAGAGGCAAGGGCCTGCTTATATGTCAGAGTTGTATTCAAACCATATCCCTCCCCTGCCCCCAGTTCTGTTGGATTCCACCATTAGCAGCAGATGCTGGAGCTCACACACCTTTGGTGCGAAGAGGAGGAGTTTTGTGAATGATGTTTCTCATGTTTTCAACCATTGCATAAAGCATTATCTTCTGAAAAGAGAAAAAATTAATAAATATTTTTTAACATTTCAAAGCTAAGCATTCTTCCGTCTGTTTTCAGATAAGCTGTTGGGTAATTGCTGCAGCCCGTCAGATACAGAAAATGAGAAAAATTTACTTCAGAAGAATAATGAGAATGGAGATTGGATGGTTTGACTGCAATTCTGTGGGGGAGCTGAATACAAGATTCTCAGAGTAAGTAGTTGGTAGAACAATTATTTTTCTCAATAAAATAACAATTCGAGAACATTTTCAGTTATGACATGTTTGGTCTTTTAGGTTGGGCTTTCATAGATAGCATGGCAGTGCCTTATAAAAGTGGTTATTGACCATTGAAAAGTCGGGTACTACAGTTTGGCTTGTGAGCCCTTGATTAAAACATTAGAAATTAAATATTATAAAAGAGTTTAAAGAAGTAGGTTTTTTGGCCTCAGAGGAGAAATAAAGATTTCACAATTTACCTATATAGACAAAAATAATACAATTGAAAATAACTATCTTGCTCCACTGGTAGAGACAATTTCTACACACACACACACACACACACACACACACACACACACACACAGACACACACACACGCTACTTTGAAAAAGATTCAAACTAAAAAAAAAAAACAGATTTGAATTTAGTTCATGGGCTGAGGATGTACTATGCATGATGCCCTAGGTTCTATCCCCAGCACTGCAAATAACAAAATAATACATATATTCATTTTTTTATTCAAATATCATCTTGATGATTAAGGGCAATCGTGGTACAGAGATGAGAGTGTCCAGAGGGAAGAATGAACTGTCTCAGCGGGACACTCGAGTTGCCCAGATTCGGTGTTAGTGATCATGACTGCTCTTGTTTCTAGTGATATTAACAAAATCAACGATGCCATAGCCGATCAATTTGCCATCTTCATCCAGCGCATAACCTCGGCCATCTTTGGGTTCCTGCTGGGCTTTTTTAGGGGTTGGAAACTGACCTTGACTATTATTTCTGTCAGCCCTCTCATTGGGATTGGAGCCGCCGTCATTGGTTTGGTAAGAATGTCTTTTTGCTTCTCTCCCAGGACAGATAATTGTGCTCATAAACCACCAAAATATGAGTCGTGATTTTCTCCTCCTGAGTTTGTTTAGTCAATATAATCATCACCATTTTGATGTACTCTCTTTGATTATCTCCTAATATCAAATAATATTCTGTAAACCATGAGTCAATGAGTTTTTGATGAGGTAAATATTATTTTACTAACAACAGTTACATTTATTGAACACCTGCTATTTTGTTGGGTATTATTAGGAGCTTCGTGTACATTATCTTAACCCCTATTACAATATTATAAAGTACTAACACCATTTTGAATGTAAGAAGCGGAAGTTCCGAGAGATTAAAGAACGTACCTGGAATTGCATACTGGCAGAGTAGGACCCAAGTCCACGGGTGCCCAGCTCCAAGTGCTCACTCCTCAGTTTTTATGCCTGTCACTCCCTGGATTCTTCCAGGATCACATGGTTCCCTCAAAAAGGCATAACTAATATGCCCAGCTCAGTATGAGCTCCTGAGAAAATTTCTGTAATCACAATGGTGTTTTCCATTCTATCTGATCAGTTTTAGAGAGAGGTTTTCTGACCCATCCAGAGTGTTATCTCTGTTAAGGTTTCTGTTCCTCAACTATTCAAACTAAGACAAAGAAGTATAGAAGTAGGAGGTTAGGGCCACCACAGTGTAAAAGACTCTCAAGGCCTGATAAATGATTATTTCTTACTTGTAGAGTGGCCACAATAGATAGCAGGTCACAGATTCAGCCATTACCAGCAATCTGCTATCAGAGCGAATAGAATTTGAGTGAAAAGCTATATGGCACTTACACATCATTGAGCCACAGGTGCCAGCCTCCATGATAGTCTCTTCTAGCAGAGTGTTCTCACCAGGCAGTGGCCATATTACTTAAGCATTTCTAGATAATACAGAAAATAGGTTGAACGTTAAGTAGCAAAGAGTCATTTCACTAGACACTAACAAGTGTGTGTGTCTAGAAAAAAAATCTTTAACTCATCAAAAACCCATCTTTAAAAGAGGGCTAAAGCCGGGCGTGGTGGCGCACGCTTGTAATCCCTGAGCTTGGGAGGCAGAGACAGGAGGATCGCGCAGGTTCGAAGCCAGCCGCGCACGCTGGCTTAGGAGACCCTGTTTCCAAATAAAAATATAAAATAGGTCTGGGAGTGTAGCTCAGAGGTAGAAGGGCTCCCAGGAACCCCAGTACCACCAAAAAAAAAAAAAAAAGGGGCTAAAGCCTCCCTAAATAATTGTAACGATTCACTGGACATGGTGATACATGCCTATAATTTCAATACTTGGGAGGCTGAGAAAGGAGGATCGTAGGCCAGCCCCAGGAATTTAACAAGACCATTTCAAAAGAAAAATAAAAAGGGCTGGGCTGTAGCTCAAAGGTAGAATGCCCCTGGGTTCGATCTTCAGTACAAAATAATAATAATGATGGTAATAATAATTGTGATGATTTGGGGCACTGTCCGTGTTATATACTTAAGCAGTGTCTGGCACAGAATCAATTGCTAAAGAGATATCTTATTATTTTTATTACATAGCCACTACATCATGTAAGCTTTCTAACAGTTTTTCCTACCAAACACTTTCCAGCCATGTTCTAGGGAACACTCAACTTCCAGAACAGTGTCAGGATTTCTGCAAACACTTGAAGCAGCTTGTTTTTTAAAAAAATTCATTTAAACTCTTTTTTCAAATCTGTGATAAATTAATGTACATATTCCAATGGAGCACAGACCATGTTGTAACATATTGAAGACTGAAAGCATTGCCTGGCTAACTTGGTTATAAATAGACTCAAGAGTATACTTTCTTATTGCCCATATTCTAACTTCTGTGTGTCATTGATTTGGAATGTGGTAACCGGGCACTTGTCTCTTCTTGCATTCATGTCTGTGCATGTTTGTTTCTGTAAAATGATACAGAAAACTTTACTAGGCTCAAAGCAAAGGCAGTGTCTCTTTTCACACAAAAAAATGGCAGAAGTGGGCAACAAACAATTGATGTATTTGAAGTTACTGTGGGTTTTAGATGCCTTAATTAGACCTTTATATTTGGAATAACAAACATGAACAATTGTCAGATATTTCCAAAAATATACTTAAGCTGCTGGACCAGTTTATTTATGTATTATTTATATATGTATAACAATATATATTCATATAATTATTTATTATATGGTGTTGGGGATGAAACCTAGGGCCTTATGCATGCTAGGCAAGCACTCTGACACTGAGCTACAGTAAACCCTTCCTGAATTGGTTTAATTGAAGTATACTGAAATTAATTAGTATCCCATTACTATAAAACAAATATCATTCACAACTACTTAATTTTCTTATTATGGTGCTGGAAACACTTATTTCAAGAAAAATTTGGTGTGATAAAACTGCAGTGTCATCCATAATGCCCAAATGCAACTTTTAATGTTGTTGAAAATAGCTTCACTATCCCTATGTTTGCCTTTTCTTTTGTTTTCTTTCTTTTTTTGTGGTCCTGGGAATTGAACCCAAGGGACATTCCACCTCCAAGATATACCCCCTGCCCTTTATATTTTTTGTTTTGAAATAGAGTCTCAGTCGGTTGCTTAGAGTCTCACTGTGTTGTTGAGGCTAGTTTCAAACCTATGATCCTCCTGTCTTAGCCCCCAAGTACTTATAAGCATGTACCACTATGCCTGGCTGAGACTGGCTTTTGATGGAGTCATTCTGATACATCAAAAACCAAATACCCATCCCAGGCATGGTGGTGCACATTCATAATCCCAGTACTTGGGAGCCTGAGACAGGAGGATAGCAGGTTCAAGGCCAGCCTCAGAAATTTAGTGAGAACCTGCTTCAAAATAAAAAATAAAAAGGGCTGAAGAGTGTACCTCAGAGATAGAATGGCCTGGATTCTGTTCCCAGAACCATGAACACAAAAACAAACCCACCTATGGATGAGGCTTAACTTGGATCCAAGGCTAGTCTTTCCTGCAGTGTTGCAGTGAGAATCCGGTGTGTACTGAAACAGCGCGTATTTATCTCTGTTAAATGAATCAGTGAATGACAAGCCAACTTACCTAGCAACCTAGTCTTTTCATTTTCTTTTCTCCTTTTGGGTTTTAGAGTGTGGCCAAGTTCACAGACCTGGAGTTGAAGGCTTATGCCAAAGCAGGGTCTGTAGCGGATGAAGTAATTTCATCTGTGCGAACAGTGGCTGCTTTTGGTGGTGAGCAAAAAGAGATCAAAAGGTTAGTTAATTGGAATGTCTGTTATTCTCTTGAATCTCATCAGTCAGCATGATACTCTGACTTCTCATTTTGTACAAAGTGGCAGATCTACCACGGTCTATAACAACCAAGAAAAGCATTTGTTTAGAGGCAACTATGCAGAATAATTTAGATTAGTCAAAGCATTATAGAAATCCCCTAACTTGACAATGTGTCTTCAAAGGTATTGCAGATGGCAAATCTTAGAAAGCCAACCTGGGAGCCAGCCTCAGCTACTTAGTAAGGCCTTCCACAACTTAGTGAGACTCTCGTTTTGTTTTGTTTTGTTTTGTTTTTGGTGGTACTGAGGTTCCTGGAAACCCTTCTACCTCTGGGCTATACTCCCACACCTATTTTTATAGTTTTTTATTTGGAAACAGGGTCTCTTAAGCCAATGCGGCTGGCTTTGAACCTGCGCAATCCTCCTGTTTCCGCCTCCCAAGCGCGTGGATTACAAGCGTGCACCACCACGCCCAGCGTGAGACCTTCTTTTAAAAAAAGAATAAGCCGGGCGTGGTGGTGCACGCTTGTAATCCCTGCGCCTGGGAGGTGGAGACAGGAGGTTCGTGCAGGTTCGAAGCCCGCCGCGCTGGCTTAGGAGACCCTGTTTCCAAATAAAAATAAAATAGGTCTGGGAGTGTAACCTGGAGGTAGATGGGCTTCCAGGAACCCCAGTACCACCAATAAATAAATAAATAAATAAATAAATAAATAAATAAATAAATTCATTTTATAATGCCAACATTACCCTGATACCAAAGCCAGACAAACACAATCCAGGGAGAAAAAAATCATAGGCCAATCCTTGCTTTTAATGATTCTCTGTGGGCTGCTCAGGGCCCTGATTGCCTGGCGCCCATCAGTCTCTTGCTTCCCTGCTCACCTCCCCAACCTCACAGAAAGGGAGATGTAGATGGAGGCTTTAATTCTTCCTGTTCCCAGGGCCTCTGCCCTGCCTCGATTTTATAATCATTGAGAAAAACCATGTCCTGGGGGCCTGTTTTAAATATTATAACTAGAGTTCCTCCTGTTGATGTTAACTGAAATGTTTTCTCTTCACAGGTATGAGAACAATCTGGTGTTTGCCCAGCGCTGGGGAATTAGAAAAGGGATAGTGATAGGATTCTTTACTGGATACATGTGGTGTCTCATCTTTCTTTGCTATGCACTAGCCTTCTGGTATGGTTCCAAACTTGTTTTGGATGATGGAGAATACACACCAGGAACCCTTATCCAGGTACTATGATCTTTTTGACCTACATCTCCTGCTAGAATTTCAGAAAAGCCCTCAGATGAGATGTGTGGATTAGACATTCCTTTGGTGTCTGAGGAAGGAAGGAGTTCATGATTTGATGAAGTCCACCTGCAGAAATAACAATTCTTAAGTATTTTCTAATGAAGAGATCTGAGCATTTGGACTGATGAAACCAGCAATTTAATGCTTTCCAATGAAAGACTCTGTAGCTATAAAATAATGGCTTTCTGGTTGAATTCAAAAGATAATAGGCCATGAAAATGGAAAGTCAGTGATCTCTCAGCTAAAAATTAACAAATCACATGATTTAGCTTAGTAAAAGTACAAGATATATGCTTAATGGACATATTTGTGAAACATAATGAGTTACTGAAATATGAATAGTGTCTCAACTGAACAGAGAGCACAGCACATTGTACTACTCACGTGTGCCATGGATGTTATCACTAATGCCACAGCCACTCTCATCACCAGTGTCTTCAGTGACTCACGCAAGAAGTCATTATTGAACATTTAGTAGGTGCCAGACGCCACTGAAGTGCAGGGAATTCAATAGTGGGCAAAAAAAGTGTTTTTTTTTTCCACCCTGCCAGTATTTAGGATTTAGTAGGCAAGGCAAGCAGTGATGAAATCCTCTTGGAGATGTACAGTGGCAAATGGTGATATGTGCCTTAGAGCACAGGGAACTTCGACAGCGAGGAGTGGGGCAGCCAGCAGGGCTGGGCCAGCGAGCTTCTCATCTGCTCCTTCTCCCAGGGCCGCTCTTCCTTAGCTGATAGCCACCAGCCCCCACCTTGGTCATTGTTTGAATTATTGGTTGAAAGAAGCACTTCTCCTACTGGGCATTCTCTATGCACCCAGTTTTTCATTCATTCTCTCTCTCTCTCTCTCTCTCTCTCTCTCTCTCTCTCTCTTCTCTCTCTCTCTCTCTCTCTCTTTTATTGGGGGGGAGTGTTACTGAGGATTGAAACCAGGGGCATTCTACCTCCAAGATACACCCTTGTTCTTTTTATTTTTTTAATTTGTAATAAGGAAAATATGGTGCTGGGTGGGGTGGCCCATGCCTGTAACTGGAGTACTTGGGAGGCTGAGATAGGAGAATTGCAGGTTCCCAGCCAGTCTTAGCAACTTAGTGATACCCTCCACAAGTTAGTGAGACTCTGTTTTAAAAAAAAAAATAGTACTGGGGGTATAGTTAAGAGGTAGGATGACTGGGTTCAATCCCCAGTATCACAAAAAAAAGAAAGAAAGATATACACAATGGAATATTATTCATCCATAAAGAGGAATGGAATCATAACATTTATAGGTAAATGAATGGATGAAACTGGAGATCGTCATGTTAAGTGAAATAAACCAGTCTCAGAAAGAGAAATAGGGCATGTTTCCTCTCATATGTGGAACCTAGAAGAAAAAGAAAGATGGTATGAAAGTAATAGGGGGATTATCAGGGTAGGGGAAGAAGACCAGGGGAAGGGGACGGGCTAAGAGAGGTTGTAGTAGGGCAAATGGGTTCAATTAAAAGACATTATATGCTTGTGTGGACATTTCACAACAAAACTCATTTTTTACAATTAATATATAATAATAATTAAAATAAAGATTAAAAATTAAAATCAATGCTATTTGGTAGTGGCATCTGGTCACGATCAGGTAGCCTTCCCCTAAATGAATGATATGGCTGTGTTGGTGAGTGGAGGACGGCCTCCCCTGCTCTGCATGGAATCTGGGGCCTTTCTACTTGAAATGCAGCTGGCAGCAGGGGTTCTTGAGATGGCAATAGCTCAAGCGCCCGGCCTCAGACTGCTCTACTAATTACATGTTGTAACCTAGGGCACGGGAGAGAACCTCCAGATATGTCTGTCTCCTCTTCTGTTGCAATGTTTAAATGAAATGACAGAGATAAAACACGTAAAGCACATCCTGTTGTTAACTATTGTCAGTAGCCCTAGCAGCAATAGTAGTGACTAGTTATCCTAGTGCCTGGTTTGTGGAGAAGCCATAGAGCAGATTGGCTTGGCATGTACCCCCTGCAGGACAGCCAAGGTGACCTTAGTGTCTTTATTGTCTAGGTTACTCTGTAGCTAGAAAACCATCATGAGGCTGACTATATGCAAAATCAAGTGATCCTATCACTGTTCTGTTTGTGTGTATATGCTGCCTTCTCTCCATCTCTTACTCATTTCTTCTACTTCGTAAAGAGTGATGTTAAATAAAAAAATAATGTAGTCTTTTAAATCCTGACAAGGGAGGATTAGAAATGCTTTTCAGAGCAAAAGCTATTCCACAGGTTTCTGGGAGCTATTGCGCTTTCAAACTCCTGGGGAAGAATAGTTCCAAGATGTCTCTGCATTCACAAGGATGGCCCAGATAGTAAGGAGCGCTACTTACACATTGATAAGTATGCAGGAAACAATCTCTCTTTTCATTTCAGATTTTCTTCACTGTCATAGTAGGAGCTTTAAATCTTGGCAATGCATCTTCTTGTTTGGAAGCCTTTGCCTCTGGGCGTGCAGCAGCTGCCAGCATTTTTGAGACAATAGACCGGGTATGTAAAAGCCAAAAGTAACAACTATTAGTAGGTTGATGGGGGTTGGAGTTGGGAATGAACTTTGAAGAACTTACCCTCAATGTTGAAAAACTATGAGAAGCTATCAAAATACCTTTAAGTATTTTATTAAGTATTTATTAATTGCCATCATGAGCCAGACCAGATTCTGAAAGCTGAGAATGCAACAGTGAGCCCGAATAAATAACATCCCTGCACTCAAGCTACTGCAGGGAGACTGGAGTAAAACAGTAAGCACCTGCAAAGATAAGAAGATATCAGCGCTGAGCACAGAGACCAGAGGAAAGAAACATGATAGCACCTTGAGAATAAGAGGTGCTTCGTGGGTTCAATAGACCATGAGGTTTCTTTTGGTTTTGGTTTTGGTTTTGCCAAAAAGGTTGTAATCTACCTGAAAAAGCTGCTCCTCATCACTTTATGTCCATTATACTGTGAGGTTTCATATCCTGGGATATAGCAAGATTGTTGGAAAAACATAAAAATATTGATCTATTCAAATTTAACCTCATCTTAGGGTTCTTAGGTGCTCAAATGAAATAATGACTTTAAAGGGCCCTGAAACTTTGGCTAAAAATTAAGGCACTTAAGAGTTATCTTATTATTTTTATTAGAGAACCAGGAAGAAGAAGGAAGATTATACTATATCCTCAAATAGAGCTATGGTAGCCAGGCATGGTGGTAAACACCTATAATCCCTTTTCTTGGGAAGTTGAGACAGGAAAATCTCAAGTTCGACACCAGCCTCAGCACTTAGCAATGTCTTCAGCAACTTAATGACACCCCGTTTCAAACTAAAAAATAAAATTGGGTTGGGGCTGTAGCTCAGAGATAGGACACCCCTGGTTTCACACACACATACAAAAATAGAGCTATGAGTTTCTGTTACTAGTTGTGGGAGAGGAAATAAGTTGAATGTGGAGGATTCTGTTGGAAGGAGGTGGTGCTCACTCTTGTCTGATTAAACAGAATGGTTACATTCAAGCTTAGGCTCACTAGACTAGGCTTGCTACTAACAACAGAGGTGGAATTCAGTACGGCAATTGAAAGTTAGTAGTCTTTGAAGACACCATCTACAATGGGTACTGTAATGTAGAGCACCACTGATCCCCGGCTTAGTTACTAGTTAAATGATCCTAAGCAAGAAATAATCTCTCTGATATTCCTTTACTTTTTTACATGAATGGGCATTACATTACCTGTCTAGTAGGTTATGAAAACAATGTAAATGAAAAAAGCACATTAAAATACCTTTTATATTACCTCCATAACAATATTACAGCAATATGATTGATGTATGACACATTATAAACAATAATATGTAAAATAGTATAATTATGCCACATATAGCTTATATAATACAGTAAAACTCAATAATAGTCATTAAATAAGTTAGTAAATAAAATATAGTATATATCATATTAATATATCACATTAATAACAGTAATATAGTATCTCAATACATAGTGCTGATTATTATCACTATACTTAATGAGGTAGCAATTTCTCATTAGCATATCTCTTCACTGTTTTACTCAGTAATTGTTTCATAAGTTAACTCAAACTAAGATGGTCAGTAAATGCATGTAATGTATCTTTGCCATATGAATTCTATGTTCTACTCTAGAAACCCATCATTGACTGCTTGTCAGAAGATGGGTACAAGCTGGATCGAATCAAGGGTGAAATTGAATTCCATAATGTGACCTTCCACTATCCTTCTAGACCAGAGGTGAAGGTGAGTGCCAGCCTTTACCCGGCAGACAATGAACAAAAATGTTCATGTCATGATAAAATGATGATTAATTTTTAGGGCCACTGCTTGCTTCTTCTCTTCCTTTTTCTCCCTCTCTCCATATCTCTCTCTCCATATCTCTCTTTCTCGCTCTCTCTCTCTCTCTCTCTCTCTCTCTCTCCCTTTCATTTTTTGTGGTACTGAAGATTCAATCCAGGGATGTTCTACCACTGAGACACACCTCCAGGCTTTTCATTTTATTTCTATGCTGCCCTATGTTGCCCTGGAAGTTGCAATCTTCCTGCCTCAGTCTCCTGAGTGGGCAGAATTATAGACATGGACCAACACACCCAGCTGATTGCTTGTTCTCTAAAGCCTGACTCAGTTCCCGGGAACAAGGGATAGATCCATGTTTCTCTGGAAGTGTCCTTAGGTGTTGTTTCGTGTTAGATGACACACTACATTTCTTTGTGATAATTGCATTGTGCAAATCCCTCTGGTTGAAACACAGTCCAGCAGCACATTCAAGTTAAGTCAACTATATGATATTATAGGGAAATGAGTGGCAGATCCTGCTATTCTGAGAACATAGTAGATAGACTAGAAAGAAGGCAATCAAAACAGTCAAGAAGCAGGGCTTGCTTCATCGCTGCCTTCTTAGAGGCTACGGAAGGTACAGCGCACTGAGTGGGTAGAGAACAGTGGCAAAGGGAAGCCACTGACTATTGCTTTTTTTTTTTTTTTTGGTGGTACTAGGGATGGAACCCAGGGGCATTCTACCTCTGAGCTACAACCCCAGCCCTATTTTTTATTCTTTATTTTGAAACAGGGTCTCACTGAGTTGCAAAGGGCCTCACTAAGTAGCGGAGGCTATTCACAAACTGTGATCCTCCTGTCTCAGCTCCCCAAATGTTGGGATTACAAGCATGTGCCACCACATCCAGCTGACTGTTGCTTTTTACTTCCCATCTGTCTGTTCAAAAGGGTCATGCATTAGTTCTTATAGGAAAAGAACGTCCTGATATTGTGCTGTGTATCTTGTTCTACATGATTGGCCAGGGCATGTGATAAAGAAAATTTCCAGTTCTCTCTCTCTTCTCTCTTCTCTCTTTTCTCTTTTCTCTTTTCTCTTTTCTCTTTTCTCTCTCTCTCTCTCTCTCTCTCTCTCTCTCTCTCTCTCTCTCTCCCCCCCTCTCTCTCTCCTCCCCTCCCCTCCCCTCCCCTCCTTCTCCCCCTCTCCTCTCTCCTCTCTCTCCTCTCTCCTCTCTCCTCTCTCTCTCTCTCTTTCTTTTTGTGGTACTGGTATGGAATCCAGGAGCATTCTACCTCTGAGTGACACCCCCAGCCCTACTTTTAAATTTTGAAACAGGGTCTCACTGAGTTGCAAAGAACCTCACTAAGTAGCTGAGGCTGGCTGTGAAAAGCAATCCTCCTGTCTCAGCCTCCCAAATGCTGGGATTACAAATACAGTTTTCCTGAATCTACAAAGCAAAATCTTTAAAAGTAATCTACTCCACAGGAAAATTAAGATCTACTCCCTTTGAATGAATTGACTTTGAAATAAGACTTATTCTTCATTTTTAAGAGTATCTCTGAGGCTAAGACAGAAGGATCATTGGTTCAAAGCCGGTTTCAGCGCTTAAGGAGGGCCCCAGCAACTTAGTGGCACTTGTTGCAAAGTAAAAAATAAAAAAAGGCTGAGGGTACAGCTAAGAGGCAGAATGTCCCTGGGTTCAATTCCCAGTACCACACATACACACACAAAAAGGACTGTCTCAGGTTTCTTTTTGTTAATACTTCTGTTATCCTTGCAGAACTAAAACCCATTTCATTAGCCTAACTTTATTGATACTATGTACCTATAATGTAGTTGTGTGTGTATGTATGTAGGTATGTATATATATGACATACATATGATATTTAGATAGGCATTAACTATATGTATAATGTATATAAATGCACAGTAATTTATATTATTGTCATATTATTATAAACTATAATATTTACCTATTGTTTATATCTATGTTATATAAATATATATTAAAATATATACTTACCTACATTATCTATGGATATATGAAACTTAAGTAAATATATATTCATATTATATACTTAAAGTAATTTTATTATTATCATCTATTGCCCTTGTTCCTAAACATCTAATGTCATAATATATGCAAAATTACTTCATAAGGCATAAATCATAAGGAAGTACTCAATAAATATTTATGAGTGAATGGCTAATACTTTCTTTATAACTATTTAGAATCAGCTCATCCCAACTACTCAACACCTACTGGTTGGCTTGAGGCATTGATTTCATTTCTGTTTTATCTTTTATTCCCAATAGTAAAGGTTTGCTTTAATAAAATTGCCTGACTTAACCCATAAATATGCTTCATTCACACCATGTGTAAATCCTTCACCCTTCTGAGCACCATGCCATACAGGGTCTGTACTGATAAACACACTCGATGCCTGCCCCCTTCCTGGGAGCTTGCAGTCTAATACAGGTCAGAAAGTGGAAATATATTTGAAAGCTTGACTCTCTAGTGTGAAGTGAAAGACAAGTGATATCCCATCACACAGAGGACCCCAAGCCACTCTCACACAGTCAACACAAAATTCACCTCTCATTGGTGGAAAAATCCTACAGGTTGTGAATGAACTGTTCACTCTTGTTCTGAGTACCTGCCAACATTTGGTCTCTTCCACAGTGCTTTTTAAAAACACATCACATTTTTAGGTAAATTTATTCAGATAACATGTTCATATACCATATAAGTGTTTGACAGCGTAAAGTCTGCAAATTAATTTATTGTTCATTCTTGGTCAGTTAATTTGCATCATATTTCTAACTAATTGGGTGTTTTTCCTTTAACTAATTGGGATGGTCTCCTTGAGGTAGCCTAGTATGTCAAAAGTGTTTTAAATTTTACAAATTGGTCTTGCTTATTTACCAGTGTTAGCCCACATCATGAATTTCTTGACCATAGTTTTAAGTAATTGCTCATCTTAGGTAGTGTTTCCTCTTGCCAGTGAAACAAGGGAATTGGTGGATATTACTGAAGGAACGTAAACACGTGGCACACAGTGTCCTCACAAAGCGTTCTAATTTGTAGTCTGATTGCTTGATTAGGAACTCAGTAATAATTTTAACTTTTTTCTTTTCTTTTCTCTCTAGATATTAAATAACCTCAACTTGGTCATTAAACCAGGGGAAATGACGGC
The DNA here is from genome assembly GCF_963383645.1 of Muscardinus avellanarius. Lineage (NCBI taxonomy): Eukaryota > Metazoa > Chordata > Mammalia > Rodentia > Gliridae > Muscardinus > Muscardinus avellanarius. Next base: position 66,785,204 of record NC_137787.1, read on the forward strand.
TCTAGTAGGGTCCAGTGGATCTGGGAAAAGCACAACACTTCAGCTCATTCAGAGATTCTACGACCCCTCCGAAGGCATGGTGTGTGTCTTCCAAAAAGTTCTTAACCCATGAGGATAGAGGAGTGCAGATGGTGGCTAATTGTCAAACTGAGACTGTCCTGGCCCACACATAGATTTATGAATGAATAATTTTTTTTTACCAAATAGACAAGATAAAGTTCACCCATAGACTTGATGACTTAGTGATTTTGTTACTGAATTGACAAGACAAACTCCCTGCATGTCATTGCTTCTTGAGTGAACAATTTATCCCACTTCTCTCCTTGTCTTGTAATAACGTCATCATTGATTCTTTACATGTTCCAGACACTAAGGATAGAAAAGCTGACTCAGCTAGAAATTAACAAAGAACAGCCCTCGACTGCCTTTTTGAAAAGTTGACTTTAAAAGAACTTCTTTTAATTTTTAAACTTTTATTGGGACATTGTAATGATACATCATAGTGAGATTCAAAGTAACTTATTCATATATTCACACATCGCTTGGTGTAAAAGAACTTTTTACATACAATTTTGTGAATGATTTAGTTTATTACCTTGTATTTATTTGAGTAAACATACACTTAAGCTAAGAAAATAAATATTAATATTTGCTACTTAATTATTATACACCCATAAAATGAAGAAGCCGAGAGTGAAAGAAATTGAGACCCGCCTCAGATCATTCAGCTACATTTGAACCCTGGTGTGTAGATGCCGAAGCCCATACTCCGTACACTCTGTCTCAGAGTTACTCTTGTCAGCACCTCCTTCATACCTTGAGATAGACTTGTCTGAACTGCATATTAAACAGCTCCAATGCAGTGAATTCTCTATCATGCATTTAATATTGCACTGATGAGGCAAATATAATAGAATTGTTCTCTTCCGTAGACATTCCCTTCTCATACCACCATCATGACACTATGAGTATAGAGAAATGATTTTTTGATGTTACTCCAACTTATAGTTTCAGTTGTTTTTGAACAACAAAGTTTTAATTGATTAATCTGACCAGAAAACAAGATCTACTATAAAGCATATATACAAGACAGGAATTACTGCTTTTTCTTCTCTTTTGTACTGGGAATTGAACCCAGGAGGATTCTACTTTTGAGCTCCACCCTCAGCTTTTAAAATTTTTTTAAATTTTTTAGTGGCACTAGAGATTGAGCCTGGGGAATTCTTTCTTCAAGATAATACTCTAGCCCTTTTACATTTTTTATTTATTTATTTATTTATTTATTTATTTATTTATTTATTTATTTTTGTGGTGCTGCGGATTGAACGCAGGGCCATTCTACCTACAAGATACACCCCCAGCACTATTTTATTTTTTATTTTGAAACAAGATCTCTATAAGTTGCTAAGGTTGGATTTGAATTTGCTATCCTCCTGTCTCAGCTTCCTAAGTCCTAGGACTATAGGCATGCACCACCATACTTGGCCTATTTTTTGTTGTTGTTGTTGTTTTTGAAAGTTTCACTAGGTTGCTAAGAGTCTCACTACATTAGGGAGGCTGTCCTTGAACCTGTGATCCTTCTGTTTCAGCCTCCCAAGCACTGGAATTAAAGGTGTATACCACCACACCCAGACCTTTTTTATTTCTGAAAGAGTCTCTCTACATTGTTGAGCCTGATCTGAAACCTGAAATCCTCCAGTTTTGGCCTCCCAAATATCAGAATTATAGGCATACACCACCAAGACTGGCACTTATTTCTTACTGTACTTTTGAAATCTCTTTTTATTCAGAAACTTAAAGATTATAAAAACATTTAAAGTATGACTACTCTTTACTGAGGAAGTAGAAACTTGTCCATTCCTGGGCCAATAGTGTTAATCAAGTGACCTTTGCATCATCTGTGTTTCTACAATGAATTTCCCTACAGTGAAACTTGATTTCAAGTACCTATAGTCATACATCCTTAAATGACTGCATCCCAGAATTGCTGCAGTGACAGCCTTGTCAGCCTCTGTGTTTCCTCCCTAGTGGTCAAGGACCATCTATGATTCAGAACCCCAAGAGGGTGCAAGTGGGTGCAAGCGACATGACACCATTCTCCTGCTCTCTAGGTGACCCTGGATGGCCACGACATTCGCTCTCTGAACATCCAGTGGCTGAGAGATCAGATCGGGATAGTGGAGCAAGAGCCAGTTCTCTTCTCCACTACCATTGCAGAAAATATTCGCTACGGCAGAAAAGAGGCGACCATGGAAGACATAGTCCGAGCTGCCAAGGCGGCAAATGCTTACAGCTTCATCATGGACTTGCCGCAGGTACCCCAGCCTTATGTTCCAGGGGAAGCCCAAAAGTGACAAAGGAAAACAGTCACACAGTAATGCACATTTTTCAATGGAAACCCAAATCATTAAATTCTTTATGTACCTATTTTATTTTAAACTTATTACTTAAATTTTGAGAAAGGGTTTCACTATGTTGCTCAGGCTGGCCTTGAACTCATGATCCTCCTGCCTCAGCCTCCTGAGGGGATTGGGTTTTGGCATTCACATTGCATCCAGTGAATTAATTAATTAATTAATTATTATGGTAATTGGGATGGAATCCAGGAGTGTTCTACCTTTGAGCTATATATGACTCTTTTTTTTTTTTGGTAGTGCTGGGGATGCAACCCTTCTAACTTTGGGCTACACTCCCAGACCTATTTTTTATTTTTATTTGGAAACAGGATCTCTTAAGCCAGCGAGGCTGGCTTTGATCCTGTGCAATCCTCCTGTATCTGCCTCTCAAGTGGGGGGATTACAAGTATACAACACCACGCCTGGCTTTTTTTATTCTTTATTTGGTAAAAAAGGGTCTTTCTAAGTTGTTGAGTCTGTCCTCAAACCTGCAATCCTTCTGTCTCAGCTTCCCAAGAATGCCTGGCCATGAGTTATTAAATTTGTTTTTGTTAAGGGAGGACACTGGAGATTGAACTCCAGGGGCATTCTACTTCCAAGCTAAAACCCCAGCCATATTTTATTTTGAAACAGGATCTTGGTAGGTTTCTGAGGCTAGTCTTGAACCTGCGATCCTACTGTCTCAGCCTGCCAAATTCTGAGATTACAGACATGTATCATCATGACCAATTTAAAATTTAATGTCATTTTTTGGTTTCATGCCTGGATATGTACCATGAGTTTTCCCTGTCATCTTAAAACACATTGTTTATATATTTAAAATGTCCCAATCTAGGGAGTTTTCTTTTGGAAAAGATATAGATACCCTTTTCTTTATTCTATCTATTAGCATGTGTCTAAAACAAGGCTAAATCTGCCATATGGCAATATGTGTACAATGCTTTTTTATTTATTTACAGTACTGAGGATAGGATCCAGGGACATTCTACCTTTGAGATACACCCCCAGCCCTATTTTTTATTCTTTTATTTTTGAAACAGGGTTTCACTAAGTTGTGGAGGCTTCAGTAAATAGCTGATGTGGTCCACGAACTACAATCCTCCTGTCTTAGCCTCCCAAGTACTGGGATTACAAGCATACATCACCACGCCGGGCTCATACAATGCTGTATTGATGTCTACTATTGTTGTTCTTTAGTTTTCTTGTGCTTAGACAGTGTCAATATTGTGTCCTCAGAACTGCACCTCACATATTCAAAACAACTCCTCCTACAGCTCCATTCTACACAGCTCCAGCTCCTCCTACAGAACACTATATATATATATATATATATATATATATATATATATATATATATATATCTCCCCTGTTTGGGGAAGGAGTATGACTTTCAGTAAAAGTTGGACTTTGAAAATCCATACTTGATGAGGAAATTAGAAGAGGCTTCATACTCCATTGCTGTCAGGAGCCATCAAATTCTTCTCCCTAAAATCGGTATCACCTTCTTCCTAGCAATTTGACACCCTTGTTGGAGAAGGAGGAGGCCAGATGAGTGGCGGACAGAAACAAAGGGTAGCCATTGCTCGAGCCCTTGTTCGAAACCCCAAGATCCTCCTCTTGGACATGGCCACCTCAGCCCTGGACAATGAGAGTGAAGCTATGGTACAAGCATCACTGAATAAGGTCTGCGGAAAGTCTGAATTTATTTTATAGGTGCATGTGAAAATGCTTGTGTTGCTGCTCAATTGGAGGGGGTGGGAGAAAGTGATACTCTACATGTCTGTGTATCCAGACCCATCATTTAGAAAATATTGGTTGACTATAATCGTCCTCATGTTAAACAGAAAGAAGACAGTTATGATATATTTTCAAAAGCTGCACCTGAAAAATTTAAACCCGTATATGACATCACATGATTTAAACAATTTTTATCTCTCTTTTTTTTTGTGTGTGTGTGGGTTTGGGGATGGAACCCAGGGGCATTTGACCTCCGAGCTACACCCCTGCCCTGTTTTTTATTCTTTATTTAAAAACAGGGTCTCAGTAAGTCGCATAAGGCTTCACTAAGTAGCTAAGGCTATCCCTGAACTGTGATCCTCCAGTCTCACTCAGCCTCCCAAATGCTGGGATTACAAGCATGCACCCCCACGCCTGGCTTTCTCTCTCTTTCTTTTTTAAGCTGTTGATTAATAGCAGCAACCAGACGAATGTGGGATGGGATTTAAGGCTACAACAAAACAAAACAAAACAAAACTGTGTTGGCCTTTTTTGGGGGTAATTGAACCCAGAGAGACATTCTACCTCTGAGCTATATGCCTCAGCCATTTTGTGTTTTGTTCTGAAACAAGGTCTCCCTCCCTAGGTTGATGAGAGTCTCCCTACTTGCTGAGGCTGGTCTTGAATCTGCGACTCTCTTGTCTTAGCCTCCCAAGTACTGGGATTACAGGCGTGTGCCACCATGCCTGAGTCTGTGTTGGCCTTTTCTAATGCCTACACAGCCTATTTAAGGATATTTCAGGAACCAAGGCTGCTGCGGATTCTGGGAAAAGGCGAAGGTCAGAGTCAGCCTTGTCTTGCAGTCTTGTTCAGCGATGCACCGTACTTTCTTCCAGATTCAGCACGGGCATACCATCGTGTCAGTCGCCCACCGCCTGTCCACAGTCAGAGCCGCGGATGTTATCATTGGCTTTGAACATGGCACTGCCGTGGAAAGAGGCACCCATGAAGAACTGTTGGAAAGGAAAGGCGTCTACTTCACTCTTGTCACTTTACAAAGTCAAGGAGATGAAGCCACTAAGAAAGAGGATGTAAAAGGCAAGTGCCGTTTTCTTTTGGTTTGTGTGTCACATTAAGTGGTATTTATGGTGCTTTATGGCAATCTGTTCATATTAATGTACACTATCTGATTCATTCGCCCAACAGCCCTGGCAGGCATTATATAGATAAAGGAAACCACTCAAGCTCCGGAGGTTATTTGATCAAGCAGTAGAGCTAAAGACAAGTCTTCTAATTTTTAATTCTACTCCTTTACCATTGCAAGTACCTTTACCATGGTACTCCATACCATCTTGGGTTAGTCCTGCATACCGCAGGAGTCTCCTTCTTATTAGCTGGGTGAATTAATGACTAAAAGGCTCTATTTTTATCTTCAGGTGTGGATAGATACTTTAGGCCCTAGCACATCTTCTCTTTATCAACCTGAATTTTCAGACTTGGTGGTTACCCCAAGCTAAATTAACCAACCGCTCTAAAGTCCTCCAACCATTTCACATCTGAACCACATTAGGCATAGCTGTTATATGCACTCAACACATACAAGTTGTTCCCGATAAACTTTTTAAAAGTTTGGTGGTTGTATCACTTTTTTTCCATTCTAATGAACTACTTTACATTTTTATAATTCATGCTAAAGATACCTATTTCTACTGAAGTAACAGGCTAGCATGCATTCAAATAACCTTACTGAGTGTTTTGAAAGGTTTTGTGAGAATGTACTAGACAGTTTCCAAGTTTTATTTTTTACAATAAAGTTAACAGAATTACATTCTAGGCAAGCAAAGTAAATGATTCTGTTCACATACAGTTCTGTTTATTATACACACTAAGGAGTGGCTCCTGTTGTGTTGAATAGGAAAAGAAGGAACTGAAGATGAGGTGTACGAGAACACCTTTAGCAGAGGAAGCTATCAAGACAGCTTAAGGTAAGCTTAAGCTGTGCACCCGACTTACAAGTTTTCAAATAGTTTTAGGAGTGCAGGTAATAGCGTGAGTTGAACAAAGAAAGCCCTAGGCAGACACCCAGGCCTTGTGTAGCAAGGATTGCAAATGAAAGCTTTGCTGCCACATTGACATTTATATTTCTAATTCATGGACTTCTGTTTCACTTGGGCTTCTCTGCCTCTAACATATACCACTAGCACTTTTTATTTTTTGTTTTGAAACAAGGTTGGCCTTGAACCTGTGATCCTCCCATCTCAGTATTGATCCTAAAAAGGAGGCTTAAAAAAACAACAACTATGTTTAGTATTTCTCTCACCAAAGCTAGCTGTATTACAAAACACTGTCTTATATGAAGGTCACATTCATGCCTTTAGCTCTATTTCTTAATCTACTGACAAGTAATTGAATTATAAACACTTCTGCTCCCAGAGTAATACATCTGAAGTCAAATCATTCCTGAACTAGATGAAATAAAATGTATTTTAGGTGTGTGTGTGTGTGTGTGTGTGTGTGTGTGTGTGTGTATGTGTGTGGGTGTTAGTTACTGGGGAAAAGAAAATTTCCCTAAATGAGCTATGTAATTTTCTCTGTCTCACTATGTAGGTATTTACTTTGAGAATACATTTTTTGGAATATATTGAATATATTTTTTGTGCTGTTAGTGAGCACTCTTAATCTCTTAAGAGTTTCAGTAAAAATGTTTTCCTAATGTATAATATAAATATATATAATATATATTATATATATAATATATAAATAAATATAAATATGATATAAAAGTGTGTGTATTAAGCAGTCTTCCCAGGAGTATTTGCCCATATTTGAGAAAATATTGGTGAAGATTTTTTTCTCCTTCAGTTAGGAGACAGTTGGGCAGTGGTTGATGGCATCTCTCCTCTGCGGCTCCCTCTATTCCCAGCATAGTTAGTTTAGGACGCTGCTCTGAGCAGACTCAGTCATAGGATTCACTTGGTCAAGACGTGACATTGTTTACTGAAAAGGAGTTAAAGAGACTTCAAACAAAGCAACCAGATAACAACTCAAAGTGGTCAAAACTGATCTTTTCATTTTAATATTCAAAGAATAGTTCACCAAAAGAGAATGTGCTTATTTTTATTTTTATTATTTATTTATTTATGCAGTACTAGGGATGAAACCCAGGGACATTCTACTTCCAAGCTACACCCAGAGCCCTGTTTTTTATTCTTTATTTTGAAATAGGTATCACTGAGTTGCAAAGGGCCTAAGTAGCGGAGGCTGGCTGCAAACCCAGATCCTCCTGTCTTAGTCTCCCAAATGCTGGGATTACAAGAGTGTTCCACCATGCCCGGCTTTATTTGTAAACATAGATAGATACTTCAGGCCCTGGTGTATCTTCTCTTTTTAATATAAATTCTTGCCGGGCATGGTGGTGTACACCGGTAATCCCAGTACTTGGGAGGCTGAGACAGGGGGATGGCAGGTTTAAGACCAGCCTCAGAAACTTTGCAAGACCCTGTTATAAATTAAGAAATAAAAAAGGTCTGGAGGTATAGCTCAGGGGTAGAATGTCCCTACCTAGGTTCAATTCCCATTAAAGTGCTCACTTTCTTGGATTTATTGGGTTTGGAAAATAACAAAGAACAGCTTCAAATTATTGTATAAAGTAAAACCTATAAAAACACCAAAATTATTGGGTTTAATAGACATCTGTCAGTATATTTAATCAAGAATGAAATATTAAAATCAGTCAAGCATGGTGGTACATGCTTGTAATCCAGTACTTGGGAGACTGAGACAGGAGGATTGCAGATAGAAGGACAAGCTCCGCAACTTAGTGAGACCCTGCTTCAAACTAAAAATTAAAATAATACTGAGAATGTAGCTCAGAGGTAGAATGCCCCTTGGTTCAGTTCCCAGTAAAACACATATGCACTAAAATCATTAGAATCACAACCTGAAGATACCAACTAACTTCTTGGAATGACCAGGTACCTCTTTTGGTTATCAGGCTAAAGTAGAGGTGTACCCTATGGTCATATCAACACTTACAATAAATATTTTATTAACTTCTTAAGGTGAACAAAATTCTATCCCATCTAAGTAACTTATTTGCAACTTATTATTTAAAACAGATAACTTTTTTTTGGTGGTGGTGGTACTGGGGTTCCTGGAAGCCCTTCTACCTCCGGGCTCCACTCCCAGACCTGATAACCACTTTAATATAATTTTTAGTTGGCTACAGTTTCCCAGAAATTCTGTATTTTGGTGACTAGGATAAGATCCAGAAATCCTATCTACACACAAAGTAGTTATTAACCTCCTGCAGAGAAAACTTTAGAAGTTTAATCAAAGTGGTCTGTTAAAAATATCTTATTATAAATGCTGACAAGTCTCTTTTTGCTAAAAGATGACTAAATGAAATGTTAATTTGTAGCTTGCATTTTGGATTTAGTCTAATAGCTGAATCCCTCTTCAGATATATATATTTAGGCTCAAGAACAATCTAATGGATAATAGCAAATAATCTTCCAAATAATAAGAGTATTTATTCCCCAAATTAGCATTTTTCTTTGCAGTGGAAAGTGGTATACAGCTTCTGAGAAGGGAGGGAGTGGATGTAAGTTTCTGGAAGGGGTGTGGCAGGGTGCACCCTGGTATTTCGGGCGACTGGTGGCAGCCAGCTGGCAGGTGGAGCGTCTGTCTAGCAGTACATCTACTACTCTTGGTCATGTGACAGCCGGTGCTAGATAGATGGAATGGCTTGGGAAAATGAGAGAGACTTAAGAAATGTAAGGTTAAAGTAATAGAAACCCAAAGGGACAGGGATCTAGCTCATCTCATGCTCAGAACTGGGAAGTAGTCAGTTATATCTTGACATTCTCTCCTTCTCCACCCATTTCTACCTTGGTGTCCATTTCTTCTGGTTTGCTTTTTAGATCTATGACCATGCATCTCACCCTTATCACACATCCTATCTTCTGGAGAAGATATCCCAGCATTAGTTACCTAACCCAAAGAAATAACTCTGTAAACTTTCAGGCCATGTGGAAAGAAATGGGGGTGTCCCAGAGGCCAGTCTGAGGACAGGAGTGGGGCTGGGGGTGGGGGGGTTCATGCCGTATCATAATGAGACTTGGCAAGGGTTTGAATGCGCCAGAACAAGGAAGAGCGAGGACTTCAGGTAGATGCACAGGTGACTGAGAGGATGGCAGTGCCACTTATAGAACGTGGGGACAAACTAGAGTAAACATGTCAATGCGTTACAGCTTTCCTAAGAAGCCTGGATGAGCAAATAATTGCAGGCACACCTCAATAATTTATTTTAGTGTAATTTTCCCTCGATATAAAATGGCAGGGGAACACCTGCCCAATGATGCTTCGGGACAGGACACACCTAAGGTGCGTCCCTCCTTGTCCCTCCCTTCCCTGCTCAGCTCTGCGTCAGGGTTGGCTGCATTTTTTAAGAAGCCTCTTTCCTAGCTACTCCCAATGTGGTGTGCTTTCAGGTAACCTAGAAGAGAATGGGAGTCTCCTTCCCAGGATCTCCGGAGGTGGGCGGAGGGAGGGGGAATCCAGAGCCCATCGCAGCCTGTGCTTGTTGTGCACTGAGTATATTAACAAGTAACCCTGTTCTGGCTCTCTCCATGTTTCTCTTTATACTGTCTTCTCCATCAGAAACTTTCTTCCCTCTGGTCTACAAATACTCAACGCCTACCTTGGCTACTTCTTCCACGCGGCTCTCTTGTAACACCTGCCCTGTGTTTCTTTTCCCCTTGAATTTCTAAAATCTCTTTTCAGACCTGCTTTAGAGCACTTATCACGTTCTTCCTACATCAGGCTCAGGAATTTCTGTAAAACTTAAATTCCTTCAGGAAGAAGCCTGTGATGGACTCGCCATTTTGTCCCCAGGACCTAGCCTTGGTTTGCATGCCATAGGTCCGTGGAAGCTTCTGTTGACTTGTGGGCTGGTGGGCTCTAACCTCTTCGTACCACTTGTTGCTCCAGTCCCTCCTCACCCATCCTTGTTTACACAGGTTGTCCCACAGAAGGGACTGAAGATTTGTTTTGAGTTCCACACTCCTTGCTTGGTCATTGCTACCTTTATATCTGTTGAATGAATGAATGAATGAATGAATGAATGAACACATTTAGCTAAATTACATTTCAGTAAGATCTGTGTTGATGCATCTCTGTGGGTGGTGTGTAGTCTGGAAACAATCTCACTAGAGCCCCTATTATTTCCTTCTACTAGTTCATTCATATCCAGGTGGCAGCCTACTAAAGTAAACATTAGGAGTATACATTAGGAGTATATATCAAGAATATCAGAGAGGGAGGGAGGGAGGGAGGGAGAGAGAGAGAGAGAGAGAGAGAGAGAGAGAGAGAGAGAGAGAGAGAGAGAGAAAGAGAGAGAGAGAAGAGAGAGAGTGAAAAGAGAGAGAGAGAGAGAGAGAGAGAGAGAGAGAGAGAGAGAGAGAGAGAGAGAGAGAGAATATAAATAAGCATGAATCAAAACTACTACCTAATCGGGCATGATGGTACATGCCTATAATCTAGTACTTGGGAGGAACAGACAGGAGGATCATAGGTTTGAGGCCAGCCTCAGAAAATTAGTGAGACCCTGTTTCAGAAATAAAGTAAGGCTGGAGGTCTTACTCAGAGGTAGAATATCCCTAGGCTAAATCTCCAGTAAACACACACACACACACACACACACACACACACACACACACACATCCACACACATGCACGTGCACACATACACACACACATACATACACACATACACATACATACACCCCTAAGTGAGAGGGAAGTAAACATGGGGGGGTCATGGCTTCTGTCATGGTGGCAGCTAGCAGAAGCATGTGAGTGTGGGGCATCCTGGAGCCTTGTGCCTTCTAGTGGATGGGTGGGTCAAGGATGCTTCTCTTCCCTTTCTCCCTCCCCAGATGCATCTGAGTCTGGGTACAGCAGGTACAGAGCTCAGGGCCTAGGGCAATCAACCTGATTAGCTCTTACCTAAGAACAGTTCTGTCAAACCTAACTGGGAAGCTCCTTCCCTGGTTGCCATACAAACATTTCTATTTATTAGTGTATGATGTCAACTCGGACAGGCTTGAGTCCTGTTCCAGCCTGCCCATCATCTACAGACTCTCCCATCTTTCTATTTATTTACAGAGCTTCCATCCGGCAGCGCTCCAAGTCTCAGCTTTCTCAGCTGGCACACGAACCTCCGATAACTGTCATTGATCATAAATCGACTTATGAAGACAGAAAGGTCAGGCACCAATTGCTCAAGGGGGGGATGGAAGAAGTCCCTCCTGAGGATCACTCTGAGACCTTTAAACCTGAGCATATGTTTTCTAGATGTATATCTAGTAATGGCTCACTAAGTCAGAATGTATAGTAGAACATGAAGACCTGGTGAACACTCTAAATTTTACATTTTTTTTAAAAAAGAAATACAAATTAGTTGATTCACTGCTTTAAAGAATACATGTTAGTGAGGCATGGTGGTACATGCCTGTAATTCCAGTACTTGGGAAGCTGTGACAGGAGGATTACAGGTTGGAAGACAGTCTCAGTAATCAGTAAGACACTCATCAACCTAGTAAGACCCTGTTTCCAAATAAGAAATAAAATTGGGCTGGGGGTATAACTCAAAGGTAGTTTGCCTCTGGGTTGAATCCCCAGTGCCACAAAAAAATAAAAAATTAAAAAATATATGTCAACTAAAACTAGACTATTAAGGGTTAAGTTAAAAGTTTTTAGATGAACCATCCTAATAAACACAGAAAATGTGCTCAGAATATGTATTTATCAAATTATTTGCTTATATGAAGGTATCCTTTTAACGTTTAAAAAAATACCCCTAAATTTTTTTCTCAAAAATTTTCATCTTCCTTTTAAATTAGAATAAAATTGGTAAAAGCTGGGCATGGTGGTACACACTTGTAATCCCAGTACTTGGGAGGCTGAGACATGAGGATTGCAGGTTCAAAGCCAGCCCCAGCAACTTAGTGAGGCTGTCGGTAACTTAGTGAGATCTTGTTTCCAAATAATAAAATAAAAAGGGTTGGGAGTATAGCTTGGAGGTAGAATGCCCCTGAGTTCAATCCCCAGTACCACACACACAAACACAAAGAATAAAACTGGTAAAAGTATTTGGTCAACAAAGGTACTTGATAAGGCTAGACCTTATATAAAACATCGCACTTTTTGAATTACAGAGGTCTGTTAGGTCTTTGTTCATGGGCACTTGTTTACTCCACACAATTTTAAAATAATTGTTTTATGATGTATTTTAAATATCACTATTAATTTTAATATAAGTTCAAAATAGCATAAAAGTTTAAGAGATGAAAGGGGACTCAGCATAGATAGCAATCTGAAGGCTTCATCCTGAGGATGCACGCGGCCCTGCTGGCTCCTTGAAGCCTTTCCTGGCCCAAGAGACTCTCACCTTCCAACGCTATAAGCCCTTCATTAGAAACTTCTCATGGAAAATTTCTTATTGAGCTTTGTGTAAAGTCAGGTTGTCTCCTCTCGTTACTAAATCATAAACTTCTTAAATTTAGCAACTTTATCTTAATTGTCTTTGAATCACTTTGGGCACTTAGCCCAGAGCTGCACCAACTAGGACATCCGGAGATTTTTCAATTAGAATGAAATGTAATGCCTACAATAAAATAAAACCCTAATATTTATCCAAGCAAATAAGTCAGAGAATATTTTAATTACAAACACATGCATTATGCATGATGTAATTTTTAAATTCTCTTCAGTAACATTCCAACATGTAAGAGATAATTATAGACACTGGTTCATGAAGGAAATATTTGGGATAAAGCACAGTACTATTTATGATCTTCTGACTATGAAAGATGGATTATTAAGACTTTCTTTGTTTCCATGTGTTAATATTGAATAAATTGAGGTCTCGGTAACTAATGGAGTCGGTTTAAATAATTCCAAAGAACACTCTTCAGAGCAGTGGGCTGAATCACAGTGAGAGAAAATACATTTTGCAATGTATTTGGTTTCTTACTGCACTGTGACATTAAAGACTCTTCTCCCTTCCTAGGTCTGGAAATAGCCATTTCATTTATATCCACAATGGTGTCACAGATAAGAGGTTATGAAACATTATATGAGGAATTTAATAGAGAAAAATTTGAAATTTAAATGTAAATATAAAAGCACTGAGCATATTATATTTTTCTCACTTTTTTTGCCTAGTTTCTGGGTAAATGTTTGGTAAGAGTCAGAGAAGAAGGGAGGAAGGGGAAGCAGAGTGAGCTTTTTTCTTTAGTTTAAGTTAATGAGCGGCCTAGAAACAAGAACCATCAGAGGCTAGAGATCTGGAGAAGAGACGTCCAGAGTTTTAATGCAGCAAAAGCTCTGAAGGAAGTCATCAAATGAAATGAAATCTGAATTAATATAGGAATTAGTTTTAGAGACATTAAAATGTTCCATATTAAGCCAGGTGTGGTGGTGCACGCTTGTAATCCCAGCACTCAGGAGGCAAAGATCAGAAAATCGCAGTTTGCAGAGAGATTCAGCTATTTGGCAAGGCCCTTTGCAACTCAGTGAGACCCTGTTTCAAAAATAAAAAAGACTAAAAACTAGTGCTGGAGGTGGAGCTCAGAGGTACAGTGCCCCAGGGTTCCATCCCTGGTACTGCAAAAAAAAAAAAAAAAAAAAAAGAAAAGAAAAAAAAAGTTCCATATTATACTTTACTTGTCAGCATTATAAATTAAGAATAAAACCATAAAATCAGCTACATGTCAACCAGTATAATTTTTAAAAAGATGCTACTTTATATTCTCTCTAGATAAGAAAGATAGGAAGAGAAAAATTATAAGAAAATTGATTTTATTTTGCTAATACTCCAAGAGGAAAAGATTTCATCTTAATACTGTTTGTAGGATAATTGTATCAGAGCTAGTCATCTTTTTAAAAAAAATGGAAACTACAGATTTAGTGTTAATAAAACCTGTCTAATGAAATTTGGAATCTCAAGTGACATCGTATGGGTAAAAGTTGCTCAGTTTTAGTATCTTAAAGTATTTTAATCCTTCGTTAAATTCTGCAAGCACCACTATTGGCAAACTCCTTTCTTTTTTCCATTTTGATAGAGAAGACCTAATCTCTTCTGTTGATGAGTAAACATTCTATCTTACATTGCTGAAGATCTACTCACACAAAGTGCTATCTCCACCTTGTGGTGTCTTAGAGCATTGTCTAGGAATGCCCAGAAGGGACCAGGTTAGAAGCGTGTGCTTCCCAACTCCACCTGGGGTTACTCACCTAAAGACTCAGTTAACCAGTGATACAACTAGGTCCATTTCTCCTCACCCTCCAAACTGTACCCTTCATTCTCAGAAACGGAGTCATATCTTAGATATAATATCCATAAGGTTAAGTTTAGGCTAAGAGAAACATGTAGGCTAGTGGTGTCAGTCTCTACTACTTATCCAGCTTTCTCAGGAAAACTAAAAATAAAAGGGCAGACTCTATATGAGGTCAAGACATTAGTAATCTATAATTTCATCACAACCAACCTTTGAGATAGGATTCAAGCCTTGGTGAAGACAAGGAAAGAGAGAGTACCCGTATAAATGACTATCGGTATTTGTTCATTTGGAAAAATCTTGGCTCCTTTGTCTTCCATTATTTTTGCCATCAAATCTTCAATTTTTTATTAAATCAGGAGATTCCTGTCAATAGAAATACAAAAACTAGTGTAACAAAGTATAGAAATCAAGACACAAGATTCAAGTAGAGAGTTATATTTTCCCCTGACCCACACATGAAACCTAAAAGGGGACATGGGGGAAAGCCCATCATCAGCACTGAACCATCTTGCATGGCCCGTGAGCAGTCAGGAATCTTAAACGTTCTGTTGCATGTGCGCACCATGGGCATAAAAGCTTCATTCACTCTTTCATCTACTACACATCCACTGCGCTCATCAGGTGCTTGGTACTGTGTCGGGGATACAAAGATGAACAAGCACTATGGTCACTCTGCCTGCCATGGAGTTGCTAACTCGTGCTTCTTTACATAGCATAGGAAAAAACCAAAGAAACAAAAAACACCCTGCACAAATTGCTACAGTAGAGTCTGTACTCTGCAGTGAGGGTGCGAATAGAAACTTGATAATGTTGCCTCTCTATAGGAGTTACCTATTGGCTGTTCATTTATTCAGCTCCCTTTATATTTAGTTTTTCAAAGTCCAAGGTAAAATGTTTCTTTACTGAATGGCTTTAATTATATTTTAAAGTTTTGTTTAATCCTCTACTGCTCATTCATCGATATCAAATGTAATACACTCAAAAGTCTGTTTTTTAGGAACTGATTTTCTAGTTTTTACATCATTCAGGTCTTCCAGTTGCATTTGGTGGGGAGGTTAGGGTATGGTTTCCTTTAAAGTCAGTTTATTTTTAGCATAAGGAGACAATTATTTAAATTGGTACTTTTCATTTCTTGTTTATCTTGAAATAAAAACTACTGGGCAAACTGAGTGTGATGCCTGTAATCCCAGTACTTGGAAGGCTGAAGCAGTGTGGTCACAGATTCAAGAACAGCTCCAGCCAATTAGCAAGACCCTGAGCATTTTAGCAAGACCTGTTTCAAAATATAAAATATAAAGCCAGGCATGGTGGCACACACTTGTAATCCCTGTGTTTGGAAGCTGAAACAAGAGGCTCCAGGTTCACAGCCAGCCTCAGCTACTTAGTGAGGCCCTCTGAAACTTAGTGAGACCCAGTTTCAAAGTAAAGAATACAAAATTGTTCTGGAGGTGTAGTTCAGAGGTAGAATGCCCCTGGGTTCAATCTCCAGTACCGATATAGATATGGATATAGATGTAGATATAGATATAGATATAAATGGTTGGTACTCACAAAATAAAATTAAATAGATAGGGCTGGGGATGTAGCTCTGAGGTAAAACACCCCTGAGTTCAAATAAAACAAAACAATCTAATAGAAAAAAAGTTTCATACTGCTTTAAGTTATCTTAGGTATTATTGCTTTGGATTAGGGATAACTCTGTGTGTCAGAAAGTCAGGAAAGTTTCCATCCCGTCACACTATGGGTGGGCTATCCTGTTGGGCAGTGTTTCTTGGAAGTATTGGAGTTTAATGTCACTGGGGAGCAAGTAGAACCCACTGCGTGTTAATGTGTCTTCACAAGCCTGGAAGCAAACCCTTAGGTGGTGCAGCACAGCTGACATATCCCAAAGTCCAACTATAGAATCGTAGACACTCTAGACATTTAGTGGTAGGAGGAATGTTGGAGATCACATACCACTGAGGCTTCTACAAACTGAGCCTTGGTCACCAGAATTACCTGAAGGATATATTTTAAAGTTCAGATTCATGCTGGACCACTGTGGTACATGCCTGTAATCCCAGGCTGACACAGGAAGGTGGCAGGTTCCAGGCCTCTCTTAGCAACTTAGTGAGACCCTGTTTAAAAATAAAAAAATAAAAAGAGCTGGGAGTGTAGCTTGGAGGTAGAATGCCACTGGGCTCAATCTCTAGTATATAAAAAAAAGTACAAATTCACACTGAAGACCTGCTGAGTTGGGAGTTCTGATGATGACAGCCAGAACTCAGTGTTTTAATAATCAGCCCTCATAACTCTGAACTTCCGAATCTGGACACCAGCCTCCGTCTGGAATGGAAAGGCTCTGCTATTATGCTCTGCGATAAGCTACCTAATGAGCCTGCTGAAACTTCATGGATGCTGGCAGAACACGTGAGAGCTTGGAGTCAGAGATAAAGGTCTCGGTTACCCAGATCCACAGCAGTAGGTGCAGCTTAGCATTTTGCACTTGTTCCTCAGTTCAAGCCCCAGTTCCCACAAGGTGATGCAAAGAGGGCCAGAGGATGTCAGCAAGTGGGGTGGAGATGCGCAAGAGAAGCCCTGGGCTTGAGCAGCCTGGATCTTTAGATGGATCAGAAGGGCTCACAGCTTGGAGTGAAGGCTCCACCCCTTTCTTCTAGTGTTGTTTGCTATACAAACAGCCTTGTTACAAGAGTCTGAACAAAGGTACTCCATGCCTCTGCTTACAAAATATGCAGAAATATGAAAGCCCAGAAAGACTGTGTCCTGGTCCAACTCGCTTTAGAGAAGAGTACCTGGGGCTCAGAGAACTGCAGCGCTTGGTGACCTGTTCCACTGGCAGCCACGAGGCGCTGCCCGAGCACCTTGTTCATCCTCTGCGTGCTCCACATGTGCTTTCCCAGGCATCTTTCTTCTCTCTGGCCTTGGTGGCCTGAAATTAGTGAGCTGTCAGAGATGAAATAATGGAGCAGAAGGATTTTCTGCGCAAGTGAGTAGTAATGACAAGGTGCAAATGATGAAGCAGCCTGGAGAGAGCCTCAAACGGAGGCGATGGTGAATCTGTCCCCAGCCGAGCTGCCGTCCCCCAGCCTATCTGGCTTGCAGCTATAATGAATGGACAAGACACCCGGCTTTTATTTAAATTGAATGGGTAATGGCGACTTTGACTTTGTAAGCCAAGGGGAAGTTTTTTGAAGAGCTTTGCTGTTATCTAGTCCTACTATTCAGCCACCTAAAAAACATAAATTACTATGTGTTAGTGAAAGAACATTCATGAATGGTTTATAGTCAATTAACTGTAGATACTTTTAGTATATTTTAATAACATTTAAAAAAATCAGTACTAATCTATATAAGCCACCCAGAACTCTTTCTCAAACAGAGTGAGTAGTGATTTTAACAAAGTATCGGATCAATAGGGCTAAAGACCAGGCATTGAGTAATACTGATAGCAAGGGAAAATGATGGGTAAAACAGTAGGGTTCTAAATGTGATATTTACTTTCAAGAAGAGAAAAGTTGCTAATCATGACTCTCTATGACAACTAAAAAGGTCAGAACAGGAAAATACTAATTCTCATTCCTCATGAGAAAAATGTGCAGTTTGGAAATCCAGATGGAGTTTTGGTTACTTTGGGGCACTAATTAAGAAAACCTTACTGAAAGCAAGTCAGTGATAACTGTTGACACCACTTTAAAAACTGTCAATTATTTTGTTTCAGATATACTGCCCTGCCTCAGAGGGCTAGCCAGTTACTGAGGTACAGAACCTTGACATTTTTTGTGTGTTACTGGGGATGGAACTCAGGGGCATTCTACTTTGGAACTACACCCTCAGCCCCCTTTTTTTATTCTTTATTTTAAAACAGGGGCTCACTAAGTAGCTGAGGCTCTCTGTGAACTGAGATCCTCTTGTCTCAGCCTCCCAAATGCTGGGATTACAAGTGTGTGCCACCGCGCCCAGCCAAATCTTAACATATATAAAAAATACATCTTGAAAATTTCTCAGGTCTCTCATGTTTAAATACACAATAGTAGCCGGGCGTGGTGGCGTACGCTTGTAATCCCCGCGCTTGGGAAGCTGAGACAGGAGGAGCGCGCAGGTTCGAAGCCAGCCTCAGCTACTTAGTGAGGCTTTCAGCAACTTAGTGAGACCCTGTTTCAAAATAAAATATAAAACAGGGCTGCGAGTATAGCCTGGAGGTAGAAAGCCTCTGGGTTCCACCCCCAGTACCACACACACAAAAAAATAAAAATAAAAAAATAACTACACAATAGTAAAAGATTTTATAATTAGAATTTGTTACTTTCAGAGATCTAATGTATTTATTACTCTCTGAGAGTTGGTACTTATGTAATTGTGAAATGAGAACTATAGACTCTCATCGGCTGAGCAGTCCTGGAGGTCCTGTTCCATCCAAGTCATGATCCAGCCCCTTGCAACTCCAAACCCTTCCTCAAAAAGTAACTCACACTCAGAGATCTTTGAAGTCACCTGTGACCAATCAAGCAGCGACTCAACCCTATGAGTGCCAAAGGGTCTTCTGTAGAGTAAGAGAATAAGCAGAATGTCTATGTGCAAATCTGGATGATTAATGTAAACCTGTTTCCCCTCAAGGATGAGGAGATTCTTACAGAAGAACAAGTTGAGCCTGCCCCGGTGAGAAGGATTATGAAACTCAATGCTCCAGAGTGGCCCTACATGCTGGTAGGGTCTGTGGGTGCAGCTGTTAACGGGGCAGTCACACCCCTTTATGCCTTTCTGTTCAGCCAGATTATTGGGGTAAGCAAACAGCTGGAATAGCTTTCTCTTCCTTATACCTTCTGTTTTTGTATCTATGGCTCTTAATAATATTTGATAGGTTAACTCTTTGCTTTAACATCCTTAGCCTTTTTTCCCCTAGACCTCTCCCCCCATCTCTAGAGGATGAAGAGTTTGTTGGGTCTCCATCTCACAGAGGGTAAGAAGGTGGCATTGAAGCCGGGCGTGGTGGCGCACACTTGTAATCCCAGTACTTGGGAGGCTGAGGCAGGAGGATCACAGGTTATGGGCCAGCCTCACCTACTTAGTGAGGCCCTCTGCAACGTAGTGAGACTCTGTTTTAAAATAAAAGATAAAAATTAGGGCTGGGGGTATAGCTAAGAGGTAGAACTCCCTTGGGTTCAATCCCCAGTATTGCAGTGCCAGCTGTGTTGGCACATGCTTGTAATCCCAGTTCTTGGGAGGCTGAGACAGGAGGCTCACAGGTTCAAAGCCAGCCTGGGCAACCTGGAGAGGGTTTCAGCAACCTAGTGAGACACTGTTTCCAAA
The DNA here is from genome assembly GCF_963383645.1 of Muscardinus avellanarius. NCBI lineage: Eukaryota > Metazoa > Chordata > Mammalia > Rodentia > Gliridae > Muscardinus > Muscardinus avellanarius. The sequence goes on from NC_137787.1 coordinate 66,804,969, forward strand.
TAAGAAATAAAATTGTTCTGGGGGTGTAGCTCGGAGCTAGAATGCTCCTGGGTTCAATTCCCAGTACCACAAAAAGAAGAAGAAGAAGAAGAAGAAGAAGAAGAAGAAGAAGAAGAAGAAGAAGAAGAAGAAGAAGAAGAAGAAGAAGAAGAAGAAGAAGAGGAGGAAGAGGAAGAGGAGGAGGAGGAGGAGGAGGAGGAGGAGGAGGAGGAGGAGGAGGTTGTGGCACTGAGTACTTTTTTGGGGGCTGACAGGGCACTAGAAGAGTCATGTTGCCTGTAAAAGAAATTGTACTATTACTGTGGATTTAGAGCTAGAAGGGGGTGATTTGCCTGTATGCAAACCAAATCAGAATGCAAAGCTGGTCTGCTAAATAATACAGAGGAATTTTAGGCAACTTTCAGTCTCGCTGAGCAGCTGAGGCACAAAATATAACTTTAATAGGTGTTCATGAGTCGTGTATAATTCTCTGTGCTCATACTGATTGTGTTGAAGGGGAAAGTGGGGAGAAAACAAGAAAGACATAAAAGTAAGACAGGGAGGAAGAAGAAGCTTATTTCATTATTTCACTTCCTAGAAATGTTTATATTCTCCATCAGACTTTACTGCTAAATAAACTGCAAAATTGTATTAGGCACTCTCTCAGGACTTTATGTACAACAGCTTATTTATGTTTCCTAATAATCATCTGCAATAGAGATTCTTATTATTCCATTTTATAAAGGAGCAAACCAAGGCCCAGGGAACTTAGGATAGCAAATGACAGGGCTGGGGTTCAAATCCAGCCAATGAGACTATGAACTGGATCCTGATAAACCTTATTATTGCAAAATTAGTTACCAAGATGCTACCATACTCTCTTAGTTGGTACACCCCCCCACACACACACACACAGGTCAACAAAGAAGGAAGTCTAGAAACTAAAGAATATTAACTTATGCATGGTGACATAAACAAGGAATTTTACTGGTTCACCATACCAGAGTTTAGTTACATGATAAAAGCTTGAGTTTTAGTTTCTTCTCTACAACTCTCTCTAGTTACTCTCAATAGACATCCTAGTCATAAAAAAAAATGTCCCCATAAACATGGGTTATATAGAAAGACCTGGAAAATTCACAAACAAAAGTCCGTGGGTGGACCTAAACACCTCAAAGGGTAGGCTCCAACAGCCCTCACTTTAATGTTCATGTTGTCCCCTTGTGGTAGGTGAGAAAAGCACCTTATTTTGATAGAGGTAGGAAATTGGAAAAAAAAAAAAAAGAGAGAGACCTTCAATTCTAGTTAATTGAATTTCTAATATGTGGTACCAACCACATCCTTTTATGATGAAAGAATTTTAAACAATTAATTAAATCCCTCAATTTCCTCACGAGTATAGTATCCAAAGTAATGTTCATGTGGCCACTCAACAGACATTGGTTGTCTACCTGAGACACCACACTCAGGACTCTGGAATGCCATGTCAGTTGTATTTCTTTCCCCAATGGAGTCTCCAGTCTATGAAGAAGACACAGTCAACCAAAAAATCCACTCATCATTCAACACATATTTGTTGGTGACTTCCAGTTTGCTAAGCCCTGTTGCTGAGGTTAGGGATAGATAGAAGACAAGAAGATGAGGACTTCTCCCTGAAAAACTGCCATTCTAGCAGGGAGAGGCTCTTGGCATGAATCTTGCTGAGCAGTGAGGCAGGTTTAGAATGTGTAGGAAATAGGGGTAAATCTGAAAGGACTAAAGCTTACTTATGCTCCAGATGTTTACTTTTTTGTTTTGTTTTTGTGTTTTGAGACAGAGTCTTCCTGGGTTGCGCAGGCTGCCCATGAACTCCTGGGCTCAAGAGATCCTTTGTCTTAGCCTTCCCAGCAGCTGAGACTGCAGAGATGTTCCATCATGTCCAGCTTCTGATGTTTGCTTTTTAAAAGAAACCCAGAATATCAGCTTTGCTGATTATCTTCTCCTTTACTAAAGCAGAGTAGAGAAGAATATATTCACCCAAACACTGTATATGAGCTGCCTTGGGAAGAGTCCTGCACTCCCTGACAGGAGGCCTATCCAGCCGCTGTACTGGCTTCTTACCACGTTCCCTATGCCCTGGGTCACATCATGGGCCCACTGCTCTGGGCCTCGGCTTCCTCAACTATAAAATGAAGAGTGGACAAAGATGATTGAAAAGCTATCTTACAGCTCTACTAGCCTATGAAATGGCCAAGTCATTTTTTTTTTTTTTTGGTGGTACTGGGGTTCCTGGAAGCCCTTCTACCTCTGGGCTACACTCCCAGACCTATTTTTACATCTTTTTATTTGGAAACAGGGTCTCCTAAGCCAGCGCGGCTGGCTTTGAACCTGCACGATCCTCCTGTCTCTGCCTCCCAAGCGCGGGGATTACAAGCGTGCGCCACCACGCCCGGCAGGCCAAGTCATTTTTAAAACTGACAATTCAGCTAAAGCTCTTGCCGTTCTTCAACTCCCACTTGGTCAATGGTGGAGAGAATGTCCTCTGTGACTATTCCGGTTGCAACCAGAAATCCTAGGCTGGGCTTAGATGGAGCGATCTGTTTTTTCAAAGACTGCAGGGCCAGAGGAGCAGGATATAGTTGGTGAAATCGTGGCTTATCATTAATGTGCTCACAGAGTTATATTTGCTAAAAGAAATATGCTAAGCAAGTTACTTTCTCCTTCTTTGTAAAGAAGAACATTTTTTTTTTTTTTTTTTTTTTGGTGGTACTGAGGTTCCTGGAAGCCCTTCTACCTCCGGGCTACACTCCCAGACCCATTTTTACATCTTTTTTTATTTGGAAACAGGGTCTCTTGAGCCCGCGCTGCTGGTTTCAAACCTGTGTGATCCTCCTGTCTCCACCTCCCAAGCGTGGGGATTACAAGCGTGTGCCACCATGCCCGGCAAAGAAGAACATTTCTATTTGTCTTTTAACATAAGGATCACATTTTACCAGTAAACTCAGGATGCTGTGTTTTTAGTTTATTTTTAATTGTTCTATTTTCATTCTGACATACCCGAAAGGTACAATATTCACATGTGGCCTGTTGAGGCCACACTGCAGGACATGGGTCCAGCATGTGACTGGGCTCTACTAGGAAACTGATTGATCATCCAGCCAAGCTTCAATATACACACCAGGCGTAATTTATCTTCCTCAATCTCTCTGTATCTACTTGATTTGGAAAATGTACCAAGTGCTCTGACAGTAGAAATTTGCACTTAGCGTGCTGGGAAAAAGAATGATCTAGGAGTCAGCTGGCCCTGAACCCCTGCGGGTCTGGAGCACTTACTATCTGTGTGCACTCTGCCAAGTGACTTATCTCTGCGGAGACTTACGGTCTCTTTCTTTGTAACTTGAGGCAAGAAACCTACCTCAGTGGGTTGTTTTGAGAATCCTAATTTAAGGAAATCTTAAGGATCACAGTTTCCTGTGATTTAGTGGCAACAATCTTAGTCTCAGATGTATATGATTTTTTTCTTTTCTAAGTCAATTCTAATCAATCTCTTAATAACCAATTGCTTTTGTTTCTGGTTTTTTGGGGGTTTGTTGTTTTGGTACTAGGGGCCCAAACTTGGGGGCATTCTAACTCTGAGCTAGACCTTTAGCCATATTTAATTTTAAAATTTGAAACAGGGTCTCACTAAGTTACCAAGGTTCTTGCTAAGTTGCTAAGACTGGCCTCGAACCTTTGATCCCCAGGTCTCTGCCTCCCAAGTACTGGAATTATAGGTATGTACCACCTGGCCTGACCACTAGTTGTTTTAATGATATAAAATATTTAAGTTTCATTTAAACATGAAATATATTTATATACATATAACAGTTATATACAGATACAATACTTTGTATCTGTAAGTCAGTTTATATGTGTAAAACTAACAATAGGCAAGATATCCCAGTGTGAAAATCAACTTTCTTGCAGCTATTATTTAAGCAAGATACAAGTTAAAATGATGCTTTGATTTTGCCCTAGATCAATCTTCTCAGATTCTCAGGCATTTCCCTTCCTCCTGCTTCTTTCTCTCCTTCCTTTCCTCCAGCCCTTTCTTCTTTCTTTGCCTTATTACTTAAAGAATTTGCATTTGCATCATCTTTTTTTATCAGAGAAAAGTCAACAAAATATCTTAAAAAGAAAGAAGAAAAAGCAAAGAAACAATACAAAAATTTTATAATTCTCACCATTGGCTTTCATTTGCCAGGCACCCTGCTCCACAAGGGATTAAAATATATCATAGTAATGTTCACAGCTGACATTGGTTTAATTGCTAGTATGTTTAAAATGAAACAATTTTAAAGATTTGCTATTTCTTAAAGTAGTTTTAAGTTCACAGCAAAATTAAAAGGGAGGTATAATGATTTCCCACATAACCCCACTCTGCGCTTCTATATTATCAATATTCCTTACTAGGGTAAGACATTTATTACAACGAATGAACCTGCATTGATAGCCCAAAGTTCACATTATATGTTAATGTTCTCTTAGTGTACATTAGTGTAATGTTCTCTTAGTGTACATTCTATGGGTTTAGACAAATATATAATGATGTATAAAGAGAAATTTTATTTAAGCATATTTGAATTTATTGGTTATAATTTATAACAATGTTTCTTTCCTGCTTACTATCTCCCAAAGAATTTTTCACTTCCTGATAAAGAGGAACAGAGATCAAACATTAATAATGTGTGCCTACTTTTTGTAGCACTGGGCTTGGCATCCCTTATCACCCAATTTTTGCAGGTAAGGAATTTTATTTCCCATTAAGTGACTTAACAATTTCCCTTCTTTTCATGTTAAAGTACCACTTAAGACTCTTTTTTATGTTTTAGGGATATTTCTTTGCAAAATCTGGAGAACTCCTCACAAAAAGGCTACGAAAATTGGGATTCAAGGCAATGTTAGGGCAAGACATTGGCTGGTTTGATGATCTCAGAAACAGCCCTGGAGCTTTGGCAACAAGGCTTGCTACGGATGCCTCCCAGGTTCAAGGAGTAAGTTAGTCCTTAGTCTGTTTGGGCTGCTATAACAAAGTACCCTAATCTGGGTAACTTATAATAGAAATTTATGTCTCATAGTTCTGTAGATTGGGAAGGTCCAGATCAAGGTACAAGCAGTTTCAGTATCTGGTGAGGGCTAGGATGCTCCTGACAGCTTCTTTTATAATGGCATAAATTCTACTCATGAAGGCTGAACCACCTTCCAAAGGCCCCACCTCTTTGTACTTCCACAGTGGGGATTAGGTTTCAACATGAATTTTGGAAAAACACATTCAGACCATAAAAAGAAGGAAACAAGGAGTATTAACTGGCACAGATGTTCTTGCCATAGAGCACTCTGATCGCTGCTGAAGTATTTCTTTTGGATTAGAAACTAGACCACCGTTTCTACTGCTGATACGCAATAGTCAAAGCACAGTGTCCCCTAGACAATGCCTAGAATCAGTGTTATAGCATGCATCACAATCCATAAGGGCTTGGGATTTCCTGTGAGCCTAGCATCTGAGATCTGAAATTCCTACCTCACACTATTTTCAGGCCCAGAAGCCGAGACTTCAGGAGACTCAATAGTGCCCCCAGAGAGAAGAAGCAAAGGGTGCATGGATGCTCTTTACTAAGGTGCCCAGAGTGTGATTAACCTTGGAAAGTGAGAAGCTACTCTGAGCAGCTCTGAAAGATCCCACTTAGAAAATAGGAAAAGAAAGAAATCGTTGTTGTCTGGAATCTTGAAGCTTTCAAATAGCTGCCTTTCTAACAAAATGAGACAAAGCTGAGGTTTCTAAACCCCAGCACCTGCATGCAGCCTTCTTCAAGAGACTCAACATACCTGTGCAAGATAAGGCTATTCCATTATCAAACCAGACATTGAATTAAAATGATAAAAGCCAAATTTACCTCCCAACTTCTCTTCCTGCTTTCTATGAAAGTGGAAAGAAAATGAAAGGGTGTGTGTGTTGTTGTTGTTGTTTTTAACTAAACCATGGTTTGTGAAGCTCTTGGAAGAAAAAAAAATGAATTGATAGCTCTCTACTGTACTTTTACATCCATTCTGTAAGCTCTCTATCTGCTCTGATTATTGATTCCTTTGTTATGTAGAAGCTTTTGGTTTGATGTAATCCATTCATCAGATTTTGCTTTTGTTTCCTGTGCTTTTGGAATCCTATTCAGAAATCATTGCCTGTACCAACATCTCAAGTGTTTCCCATATTTTTCTCTCATAGTTTCAAAGTTTCAGGTCTTATATTAAGGTGTTTGATCTGTTTTATGTTTATTATTGTACAGGGTGAGAGACAGGGGTCTAGATTCAGTCTTCTGTGTGTGGATCCAGTTGTCTCAGCACCATTTGTGTTAAAGACACTGTCTTTTCTCCAACATATGACTTTGATACCTTTGTCAGGAATCAGTTGGCTGTAGAGCTGTGGGATTATCTCTCGGTTCTCTATTCTGCTTCATTGGTCTGTGTGCCTATTTATGCCAATACCATGCTGTTTCTATTACTATGGTTCTATAATATGTCTCAAAACTAGATATAGAAGTATTTCACTTCCTCAGTTTATTCCTAAGTGTTTTTACTGTGTGTGTGTGTGTGTGTGTGTGTGTGTGTGTGTGTGTTTGTCTATGTCTATTGTGAAAGAGATTGCTTTCATGCTTTCTCTCTCAGCAAATTCATTATTGGTGTAGGAAAGCTACTAGGTTCCTTATGTCAATTTTGTATTCTGCTACTTTACTCCATTTATCTGTTCTAAGAGTCTCTAGGTTTAGCGTTCAGGTTTTTCTATGTAGAGAATCACATAATCTTCAAAGAGAGATAATTTGGCTTTCTACTCTCCTATTTGTATGCCTTTAATCTTTTAATCTGGCCTAATTGCTTCAGCTAAAGTTTCTAGTACTATATTGAATGAATGGTGAGAGTAGACATCCCTGTCTTGTTCCTGATCTCAGAGAAAATGCTTTCATTTTTTCCCCATTTAGTATATTGGCTATGAGTTTTTCATATATAGTATTTATTAAATTGAGGTATCATCCTAATATATCTAATGTTTTCAGGGCTTTTTTATCATAAAGTGTTGTTGAATTTTATCTAACACCTTTTCTGCATCTACTGAAATAATTATGTAATCTTTCTCTTTCTTTTTCTCTGTCTAGCCAAATATCACTTTCGTTTATATTTTCAAAGAACTAATTGTTTCATTGATCCTTTGTATTGTTCTGTTAGACTCTCATTTATATCTACTCTGATGTTTATTGTTTCTTTTCTTCTACTAACTTGAGATATGGTTACTTGCCTTTCTTCTTTCTTTCTTTCTTTCTTTCTTTCTTTCTTTCTTTCTTTCTTTCTTGTAGTAGTAGGGGTGGAATCCAAGGGCTTTTCTACCTCCGGGCTATACTCCCAGACCTATTTTATACTTTACTTGGAAACAGGGTCTCACTAAGTTGCTGAGAGCCTCACTAAGTAGCTGAGGCTGGCTTTGAACCTGTGTGATCCTTCTGTCTCAGCTCCCCAAGTGCTGGAATTACAAGCGTGCACCACCACACCCGCCCAGCTTACTTCTTGCTTTTCTAACTTGAGATGCATCATTGTGTTACTTGGGCTCTTCCTATTTTTTCCCCGTTGATACTGGGGTTCCTGGATGCCCTTCTACCTCCAGGCTACACTCCCAGACCTATTTTATATTTTGGAAACAGGGTCTCTTAAGCCAGCACCGCTGGCTTCAAACCTGTGTGATCCTCCTGTCTCTGCCTCCCAAGTGTGGGGATTACAAGTGTGCACCACCATGCCCGGCAGGCTCTTCCTATTTTTTGATGTAGGCATTCGTTGCTCTAAACTCCCTTTTTAGCACTGCTTTTTCTATATCCCACAGGTTCTAGTGTGTTATGCTTCCATTTTTATTTGTAATTCCAGTACTTGAGAAGCTGAGGCAGGGAGATCGCAGGTTTGAAACCACCCCCAGAAACTCAGTGAGATTCTCAGCAAGCTAATGAGACCTTGTTACAAAATAAAAATTGAAAAGGGTTGGGGGTGTAGCTTGGAGGTAGAATGCCCCTGGATTCAATCCCCAGAACCAAAAAACTCCAACCAACCAATCAACCAAACAAACCAATAAACATCATGTAACTTTGTACCTATGAATAGGTTGCTCTCAGTGAGAATCAAAGTCATATATTTTAAGTCTTTCTTCAACTTCAAAATTATAACCACAGAGTAAGTGTTAATCTTCACTGAACAGTAAGCAATAAATAATAGTGTCATTAGCCTAAAGCCTGTTTTTTTTCAAACAAGTCAAATGCATTGGCTACTGAGACATGTAGCCCATGTTTAGGGTTGCATGAATTTCAGACAGGCCAATGGATGAATAAATAGAACATAATGAATAGATATATAAGAAAAGTCAGAAGGACATAAAATCATTCCTATTCAGCCTTCAAAAGGAATGATATTTTGATGTGTATGATAACATAGATGAATCTTAAAAACATTATTCTTAGTAAAACAAGCCAAACACAGAAAAATAAATATTTTATTATTCTACTCATGTGATTTATCTAGACTAAAGCAAATTTATAGCGACATAAAATAGAAGTTACCAGTGACTTGGAGGAAAGAAGGAGGGAGGTTATTGTTTAATGACTACAGAGTTTTTGTTGGAGATGACATAAATGTTTGAAGTAGGAATGTGATGATGATCTCACAACACTGAGTGGTTTGAATGCCCCTGAGTTGTATACTTAGGAATCAATAAAATTATTAATATTATATCATGTATATTTTGTCACAACAATAAACTTATATTTTTAGTAAAACATAATATTTTCACATAATGGCATTTGTTAAAAAAGACAGCGTCTGAGATGGGTTGACTTTTGATTTGCAGGCGACTGGCTCTCAGATTGGGATGATGGTCAACTCCTTCACAAACGTCACTGTGGCCATGGTCATTGCCTTCTTATTTAGTTGGAAGCTCAGCCTGGTCATTGTGTGCTTCTTCCCCTTCTTGGCCTTATCAGGAGCCCTACAGACCAAGATGTTGACGGGATTTGCCTCTCAAGACAAGCAGGCTCTGGAGAAGGCAGGACAGGTAATCTTACAGACCTAAGTTTCTGCGTATGGGCAAGTGGCTCTTAGGAAAACCATTAAAATGGGAACTCTGAAGAGATTTAAGGAAGCTGTTAGCCTATAGACATGCACAGTCAGAGACACCCCTCCACTAGCCCTTTTATGTGTTCTCCCAAAAGGCTGTGGCAATAAGGCTCTGATGCTCTGTGTTTGAGCTGGCAAGAAGAAACAGTGGAGTAAACACAGATGTTCACATGTTTGATTTCCTCTCAAATCATGATTTACTTCACATCTCAGGCATATTCTCACTTACAGGAGTAGATAGTTCAGTTTTCTATCTCATAGAGTTTTTTCAGTACAATGTTTTCCCTGAATCCTGCCTGTCCGCACAGGCAGACATTTTTAATTTTTCCACTTTAGTATCTACTAGACTAGTGGTAACTGTCTTTCCCAAATAGTATCATGAGCTGCAGTTTAGGTCCCAAACACACTTAAGTATATATATATATACTTTTAAAAATCTATTCTAAATAATATTTGAACCGGGTGTGGTGGCACACCCATTTGGGAGGCTGAGACAGGAGGATTACCATTCAAGGACAGCCTTAGCCACTTAGTGAGGCCAATTGCAACTCAGTGAGACCCTGTTTCAAAACAAAGAATAAATAAAAAAGGACTGTGGTGTAGCTTGGAGATAAAATGCCCCTGGGTTCCATTCCCAGTGCCACTAAATAAATAAATTAAATAATTAATTAATAATAAAATTTTATCCTCACAGGTAAATGAGGTGATGGTGGTCTAAACACTAATACATAAAAGAAATAATACACACACACACACACACACACACACACACACACTCTTAACAAACTCACTATAACCTAAGTGTTGTTTCTTTTGAGAGAGCAATTGTGCCACAGCCCAAGTAGGCAGAAACCAAAGTATTTCATATTTGATTGAGAAAGTAGCCTACCTTTGTACTTTTGTTAAGGGTAAGACCCCAATTTAGAAACAGTAATTATTTACCTTACATATTTGTAGTATAGACTAAAAGATTATATTTATTTTTATCTTTTAAAATTGTTATTGGTATATTGTAATCATACATCATAATGAAATCCAGAGTGATAGAGACATACATGTCCACAGCACTTGGTAAGTTCACCCCATATCCCTCTTTGCTCCCTCCCCTTCCCTGTAGTACACAGTATTGAGGTTGGTATTGATAATTTTATATAAATACATAGGGTCAATGGAAGCATTTCCTTCATCAAGTCCCCCCATCATCCCCTTCCCTAAACCGTCTCCATTACTCAACTCACTCAACTGGGGCTTCTCCTCCTTTTTCTGAAGTCTCTTTTTATATTTAATGTTAAGTTAATTCTTCCAATAGAGGACTAATATCTAGAATATAGAGAGAACTCAAGAAACTCAACACTAAGAAAACAAATAACCCAATCAAAAAATGGACAAGTGAATTAGACAATTTATGAAGGAAGAAATTCAAATGGCCAATAAATGCATGAAAAAAATGCTCAACATCATTAGCAATCAGAGAGATGCAAATCAAAACTACCCTGAAATTTCACCTAACTCCAAATAGAATGGCAATTATTCAAAACACAAACAACAACAAATGCTGGCAAGGATGTGCAGAAGTGGGAACTCTAATACATTGTTGGTGGGATTGCAAATTAATGCAACCACTTTGAAAAACAGTATGGAGAATTCTCAGAAAAAATGGGAACAAACTTACCATTTGATCCAGCAATACCATTTCTGGGTATCTATCCAAAAGAAAGGAAATCAAACGACCAAACTAATGCATGTTTATCTATGTTCATAGCTGCACAATTCACCATTACCAAACTATGGAACCAGCCAAAATGTCCATCAACAGATGAATGGATTACAAAACTGTGGAATATGTACACAGTGGAATTTTACTCAGCCATAAAGAAAAACACAATTACATTATTTACAGGGAAATGAATGGAACTAGAGGACATTATACTAAGTAAAATTAGTCTGTCACAAAAAATAAGAAATTGGGATGCTTTCCCTAATATGTGAAAGCTAGGGAGAAATGGGTAATGGGAGAATTCTAGAAGAAGAAGTAGAATCTATAGATGAACAAATAAGGCAACCTAACTGATTAGATAGGAGGGGGAAGAGGGAATCTCTCTAAAGCACATGATGTACTTAAACATATCAAAGCCAATCACTAACCCAAGCATGGGAAGGAGGGAGGGGGAGGGAATGGGGTGAGAATCAAGTAAAGGCTAATTGGGTGACATGTGCATGTATGTCTCCACCATTGTTTATCCCATTAAGATATATGACTGCAATGCACCAATAAAAATTTTAAAAAATAAAATAAAATTAAAGGATCATAAAAATAATAATTTTAAGTTAAATAATATTTGGTCAGGTTTTTAGGAAAATAGTGTTTGATGGTTTATGTTTATATTATTAAATGATATTTTCTTCATAAAACATCTAATGGTCCTATTTAAAATATTTCAAATGGAGGCCGGGCGTGGTGGCACACGCTTGTAATCCCCGCGCTTGGGAGGCAGAGACAGGAGGATCGCGCAGGTTCGAAGCCAGCTGTGCGCGCTGGCTTAGGAGACCCTGTTTCCAAGTAAAAATGTAAAAATAGGTCTGGGAGTGTAGCCCGGAGGTAGAAGGGCTTCCAGGAACCTCAGTACCACCAATAAATAAATAAATAAATAAATAAATTAATTAAATAAAATATTTCAAATGAATTAGGAATATTTAAAAGCTCTCAAGGACATCTTTGTGCACCAATTTCTTCTCCCTTCTTTCCTTCCCTCAGAAATAGAGGTGACAAAACCATGTTAGAACTAAGTATAAGTTGTATTTAATGGGTAAATTATCTCATAGTCCAGCTGGGCTGATCTGTGGATGCTCCTCTGTGTTCTCAGGTATTGCCCCATATCTAATTTGTACCACACTCTGCTATTTGTACCAGATCTAATCTATGTATCAATTGAAATGCCATGGAATTATTTCTGTTCTTTTATTCCTAAGCCTCTTTTGTTCTTCAGATTACCAGTGAAGCCCTCAGTAACATTCGCACTATTGCTGGAGTTGGAATGGAGAAGCAGTTTATCGAAGCATTTGAGGCTGAGCTGGAGAAGCCATACAAGACAGCCATTAAAAAAGCAAATGTCTATGGGTTCTGCTATGCCTTTTCCCAAAGCATAGCATTTATTGCAAATTCTGCTTCCTATAGATACGGAGGTTACTTAATCCTCAATGAGGGGCTCCATTTCAGCTATGTGTTCAGGTGAGGAGTAGCCCAGTGTTTCAGTCAACATTCACACTACTATAATCCAAAAGGACTGACCACATAACTTAGAGAAAAGAAGATTTATCTGCTCACAGGTTTTGGGGATTTGGGGGGTTTAGCCCATGTGAGGATGGGATTTGCAGAGCTCGAGTCATGATTGTGGGAAGCAGAGAGACAGAGAGTATGCATAGCTCCACTCTCACATCATGGAGACCAGAAGCGGAGAGTCAGCAGGGGGAGGAGGAAGGATACATATAATCTCTAAGGCTACACCCCAGGAACACCTCCTCAGCAACCAAGCCCCACTTCCAACACTGCTACCTTGTTTCTGTGAGGGCTAAGGGGACATCCTAAATCCAAACCATTACACTCTACCCCTATCCTCCTAGGCCTATGGCCACATCACAGTGAAAAATGTATTTAGTCCATCTCCAAGAGTTTCGCCGTCTTAACAGTTCTGGCACACTCAAAAGGCTAAAGTCTCCTCTGAGACTCAAAGCAAACTCTTGGCTGTGAGCACCTGTAAAAACAAAAATTATGTTACATAAATCTAAAGCACAATGGCACAGAGTAAACATTTGCATTCCAAAAGGGAGAGATAGAAAGAAGAAAGAAGAAATGGGTCCAAAACAGTATTGAAATACTGTTTGGCAATTGTGGATTGTGCAGCTATGAACATAGATATACAAGCATTAGTTTGGTAGTTTGGTTTCCTTTCTTTTGGGTAGATACCCAGAAGTGGTATTGCTGGATCATATGGTAAATTTATTCCCATTCTTAGGATCCTCCATATAGTTTTCCAAAGTGGTTGCACTAATTTACCACCAACAACGGGTAGAGCTCCCACTTCTCCACATCCTCACCAGCTATATCCTTAGACCCTTTTATTATTTGTTTTAAAACAAGGTCACAATAAGTTACCCCATATTAGCCTCAAACCTGCTATCCTTCTGTCTCAGACTCCCAAGTACTGAGATTCCAAGCATATGCCTCCATGCCCAGTCCCAGACTATATAAGTTTTTTAAATAATTATATTTGCTGATGTGTAAAAATTGAGAGACTACAGAAAAATCCCAATTGTAGGCTTTGCTTTAAAAACAGGAGTCATTTTCCATCATTTCCTATTTTATTCCAAATGCTTTCACTCCTTGTAAGCTTTGGACCAGGCTCCTGAAGGTGTTTGCTTTTGTAATTCTCACCTAAAACAATTTCTACTCATAAATGGAGCTGTAAGACACCCAAAGACATGCCTACTCCCGATCCCACTTCAGGCAGGCCCTCTGTGAGCCACAGTACAGGCTGAAGTCTTTGAGGACTGCTCCTCACATCGTAGTCCAGACATCAGCAAAGCTCTTAACATACTTTTAATTTATTTATTCATGCACAACTTGCTCATTTTTAAACACATGTTGAATATAGTTAGAGGCTGAGACAAGTAGAAGGACACAGCAAATTGTATCTTTCTTATCTGAAGCTTGAATTATACACAGGCTTGACACAGAATTGATACTTACCTTAACCATCATTATCTTTCACCTGCCTAGAATTGATTCAAAGATGTTTCAAGCCACCCTTCTTTGAAAAATACGTTCAGAAGCTTTTTTTTCTTAAACAAATATTTTTAATAAGTCGGTATTGAGGTGGAATCAAAGTTTTGAGGTCAGAACCCTACCTTGTTCAGTCCACCTCTCACCACTGTTTTCATAGAACACAACTTGAAAACTGCCAATATCTTCAACTCCTATGTTTCCAGACAAGAATGGGGGAAATTGTTCAAATCTAACTGGTCCTTTCCTAGCAGAACCAGGGCTAGACCCCCTGATTCCTGCCTCTTAGTCTATCACACCAGTAATACTCACCCCTCTCTACCTGGGTGTTTGACTGCAGGGTGATCTCTTCAGTGGTACTGAGTGCAACAGCTCTTGGAAGAGCCTTCTCCTACACCCCAAGTTATGCCAAAGCTAAAATATCAGCTTCACGCTTGTTTCAGTTGCTGGACCGACAACCCCCAATCAGTGTATACAGTAATGCAGGTGAAAAATGGGTAAGTATTGGGCCAGGGGAGAGGTGTGTGTGTGTGTGTGTGTGTGTGTGTGTGTGTGTGTGTGTACAACAACTGTCAGTGCTGGTCAGACAATATCACTTAATTTCTAAATGTCTACAGAGTTTGTTCCTATATATGTACTCAGAATGGACAAACAGTAGATTTACAAATGTAATGAATGAAATAATCAGCATGAATAATGAGTGAAATATTCAGCATAAAAGTCATTCACAAATCTGACATTTGAAAAAGGCAACAATATCTAATTGTATCATCTTCCGTTACTGTAATAAAATATCTGAGAATGTGTGATGTGTAAAGAAAAGAGATTTATTTAATATATAGGTTTGGAGACTATCACATCATGGCAGTTGGGAGTGCAGGCATGAGGGAAAGACCACATGGTGAGACAGGAAGCTAGAATATAGCAGGGACCAGTCTTAATGCTTTTCTTTGTTAGAATAGTCTTCTCTAAAGAACAAATCCAGGTCTCATGAGAACCACATGAATTTGTTCTGAGGATAATGTTCCAGTGGCCCAATTACCCTGCACTCATCCCCATATCTTAAATGCTCTATAACACTATTCAACATTGCTACACTAGAGGTCAGGCCTCTAACACACAAACCCTTGTGAGGCACAAGACACCAACCATAGCATCAACAAAGGCTAAGTCTGTGCAATAGAAAACATGTTCAGCTCTCGAGTGTATTAAATCATATGTCTTTTGAGACCTACTCGATTACCAGCTCTTCTATTGATGCCCTGGTACACCATGTAGAAACAAACAAACAAACAAAAATTCTTCCTATTCATCCAACAATATTGATCTGATTTATACTCATTTATGTGGGAGTTTTAGCCCATTTGATACCCAGAAAATGAATTCAATGTCAACAAAATATTGATTCTTCTAATTGATCACTCCCAGAGGTGTTTTTAATCTTTTCTGTTTTTAAAAATCTCTGTATATTTAAGAAATGAAAACCAACTTAAACATTAATAAAGCCAAACAAAATTTCAAAATCTTTTTAAATTGGTCAGATGACCCACTTCTCCTTTGGTTCAATAAAAGTTTGTGTGGTTTATAAAATGTCTATCCATATCCAGAGATCATAATTCAGATAGTTTTAAACACACCTTTGTAGTACAGACCTCAAATCAATCTCTCAAGTCATATTAAGCGTAATCTTATTATTTTAAATCTTTGGGGGCAGAGTTGTATGGTTCAAGACTGGCTTCTGTGATGTATTATCTTTTAGCTATTCTATTCCACTCAGAGTGTCAAGGACTGGGTAACAAGGATAGCCCCTTACTTCAAGATGAGAATAAGAGGTCAAATGTGTTTAGTTTTACCTCCCAGGTCGTTCTTTATGCTACACCTGCCAGAATGGGAAATAGAATGTTCTTTCTTTAAGTTTCTGTCTCTACACTTTGCACTTTGGAAGCATGATGCTGTTGAGGTACATTTTCAATATTCTAGGTTCCGGTGGGAACATAGGTAATTCCAATTCTCTCGTCCACAGAACAACTTCCAGGGGAAGATCGACTTTGTCAATTGTAAGTTTACATATCCTACTCGACCTGATATACAAGTTCTGAATGATCTCTCGATTTCGGTCAATCCGGGACAGACACTGGCATTCGTTGGAAGCAGTGGGTGTGGCAAAAGCACCAGCATCCAGCTGTTGGAACGTTTCTATGATCCTGATGAAGGGAAGGTGGTAAGCAAGGCAAAATGCTTTTGAGAGTTTGGATTTCTGCAGACTCTCTCTCTAAAAGTGATCTCCAAGAATGGGACTTGCCAGACTCACACTAAAATGCTTGACTCGAACACTTAGCCCTCTGGATATTTCCATTTCCAGTCATTTGCTGGCTGACCTGATTTTACCCCACAATCACGAACATCGTACTCTTCCAAGCTCCAGATGGCCTGCTGACCAGTTAGGCAAAGAAAACTGGGCACACTGCAAAGCTGGAGATGAGTGTGCTTGACAAAAGCACACACTTACTTGTAAATGAAGCAGAAAGGGCAGATTAATCAGAAAACTAATGGGAAATGGAAAAAGTGGGGATAACAAAGGACACAGTGACAAATGAGCAAGAAGGGAGATAGAGCATGAAAAAGCTGAGATAGTCCTGGTTCAAGAAACTTAAGTTTAAATAGTGTAAGGAGTCTCAGCTGATACCCATGTATCATAAAACTTTGGCAAGAATATTTGAAAAATTAGCATGACTGCATCTCAAAAAAATAAATAAAAAGGGGCTGGGGGAGTAGCTCAAATGTAGACAGTCCCTGGGTTCAATCCCCAGTGCCACAGAGAGGGAGGGAGGCAGGGAGGGGAAAGAAAAAGAAATGGGTGGATTTTTTTATTTTTCATATATTTCTGTTTTTATCTCTTCCTTTAGTTTTCTTTTTTCAGTAATATGTGCAGAGAATGACAAAGTCAACTAATAAAAAGTAACATTCTTCTTTCTTTGCTCAAAAGTAGCTATGTTAGCCACTAATGTTTTTAGATTTCCCACTGATTATTTCTGTCTCTAAATGAGATGTTTATGCTGCTTTTTTCATGATTTAACAAATTTCTGCTGGCTTATTTTAAGGAAATCAAAAGTTATCATCACCCCTCCCTCCTTTTACCCACTTCTTTGCAGAAATAGCTATACAACTTTTGTGTGTGTGTGTGTGTGTGTGGGTCTTACTGGGGATTGAACCCAGTGGTGTCCCATGACTAAGCTATATCCCCAGCCTTAATTTATTTGTTATTTTGAAACAAGGTCTTGTGAAGTTACCATGCACTGGCCTAGATCATGGTTTGTGGATAGCCTCAGCTACTTAGTGAGACCCTTTGCAATTTAGTGAAACCCTGTTTCAAAATAAAGAATAAACCGGGCGTGGTGGCGCACGCTTGTAATCCCCGGGCTTGGGAGGCAGAGACAGGAGGATCGTGCAGGTTTGAAGCCAGCCTCTCTGGCTTAAGAGACCGTTTCCCAAAAAAAAAAAAAAAAAAAGTATAAAATAGGTCTGGGAATGTAGTCCAGAGGTAGAAGGGTCTCCAGGAACCCCAGTACCACCAAAAAAAAAAATTAGAAAGAAAGGAAGAAAGAAAGAAAAAGAAAGAAAGAAAGAAAGAAAGAAAGAAAGAAAGAAAGAAAGAAAGAATACAAAATAGGGCAGGGAGTAGCTCTGAGGTCGAACGGCCCTGGGTTCCATCCCCAGACCCGCAAAAAAAAAATAATAATAATAATAATAATAAATGAAAACTCTTTATACCTTCTAGTTGTCTTTGTCTTGCCATCTATTCTGAGAAACCTGCTTCTTTCCCTTATTTTTGTCAAGGTCTAAACTAACTTCAACCTCTGCCTGTTGGACATTTATCATCTTGCAAGTTCACTGCATTTTTCTCTCTCTCTCTCTGTTTTTTTTTTTTTTTTTTTTGGTGGTACTGGGGTTCCTGGAAATCCTTCTACCTCCGGGCTACACTGCCAGACCTATTTTTATATTTTTGTTTGGAAACAGGATCTCTTAAGCCAGTGCAGCTGGCTTCGAACCTTTGCAATCCTCCTGTCTCCGCCTCCCAAGTGCAGGGATTACAAGCATGCGCCACCACGCCTGGCTGCATTGTTCTCTTGAGTTAAGTCCATTATTTCCTCCTGTCTCATCTGTATCTTTCTTTTGTTGAAGCACATCCTCAAGTAGTTTTCCAAGAAATGCTTCAGAGGTATGAGCCTGAAAATGTTCTATTTTGCTCTATACTTGGTCACTTGTTTAGCCCTAATATTTTGAAAAGTGGCCTTTCTGTTTTTCCTGAATAATATCACATTTATTACAATGAAGATGGTTGACATAAAGAAGGGAAATACTGGAAGAAACTTGAAGGGGGCAATTAAAGATTCCATTGCATAAAGCAAAGCAAGAAAACAAGCAAACAGATACTGGTAGAATCCAGGAAGTTATAATAATAAGGAACAAGAGTTGATCGCCTATAATTTATAATCACTTCTGTTATTAACTTTAGGTGTAAAGATTCTAATTTTTTTCTGGGCATGGTGGCGCATGCTTGTAATCCCAGCATTTGTGAGGTTGAGACAAGGAGGAGGATCACAGTTTGCAGACAGCCTTAGATACTTAGTGAGGCCCTCTGCAACTCAGTGAGATGCTGTTTCAAAATAAAGAATTAAAAATAGGCTGGGGTGCAGCTCAAAGGTAGATTGCCTCTGGGTTCCATCTCCAGTACCACACACAAAAAAAGATTTAATTTTTATTTTTTATAAGTGGAACATATTGAGAGTGGTGTACATTTACATTGTGCTTCATGCCACATGTAATCCCAGTACTTGGGAGGCTGAGACGGGAGGATTACAGGTTCAAAGCCAGCCTCGACAATTTAGGCCCTCCACAACTTAGTGAGACCCTGATTCCAAATAATAAATAAAATCGGGCTGGGGTTTTAGCTCAGAGGTAGAATGCCTCTGGTTTCAATCTCCAGTGTTATAAACAACAACAACAACAACAACAACAACAACTATAGTCCAAACAGTGTTAATTTTCATGCTACTGCTGACAGACACCTGTACCAGAGGTCAAAGGTAACATAGTTTATTCCCTAGAGTTTGGGGAATGTTCTTTCTTAAGAAAAAAAAAAAAACCTGTCCTGTATTACACTTAACTCCAGAATATGAACTTTCCTTGCTACTAGAATTCTAAAACTCAGCACCCTCTGTTGTGACCTTTATTGGCAGATAATAGATGGGCATGACAGCAAAAAAGTCAATGTCCCATTCCTTCGCTCGAACATTGGGATTGTTTCCCAGGAGCCAGTGTTGTTTGCCTGTAGCATAATGGACAACATCAGGTATGGGGACAACACCAAAGAAATCCCCATGGAAAGAGTCATCGCAGCTGCAAAGCAGGCTCAGCTGCATGACTTCGTCATGTCCCTCCCAGAGGTACGTACCAAATCTGGCATTTCTGTGGTAAATGAGCGGTGGGGAGAGTTAGAATGCCCCAGAAGTCTTAAAACTGTGGCTCAGAAGTTCAAAGGCAATACAATTGTTTTTCCAAATGCCTTAGCATTTTAAGCAAAATAAATGAAAATTAACATATTCTCCTCCAACATGGATGCTATAAATAAAACACCATCACCTGGAGCATTAGCGTAGCCTGGTGGGAAAGCCTGACAGGGAAGACATGGGTTTAAAACCAAGCTTTGCCCCTCTCTGGCTGTATGTGTGTAACTTTGGAACAATTACAGATCCATTCTAAGATGCTCTATGCCATCTGCAGTACACACACACACACACACACACACACACACACACACAATAAAAAGTTAAAATGAAAGAATGCACTTATGGTGGGGTAGGTGGCATCTGCCTTGGTCTCTTACTTATCCAGAGCCAAGTCTGAACTTAGCACAGTATCAACTCAACATCTTTCCATTCACTGACACTCTTGGTAGTAAATCACAAGGAAAATTAAGACATGAAAAACAAGTAGTAAGAACCAAATGTTGCCTTTACCCTTCTTTGCTTCGTTATTAAAAATATTACTTTGAAAGCCAGGTATGGTGGCCCACACCTGTAACCCCAATACTTTGGAGGCTGAGACAGGAGGATAGCAAGTTCCCAGCCAGCCTCAGCAACTAGTGCCCTTCACTGACCACTTCACCTCCATAAGGACAAGGAGGCCACTATGGTCTCACCTGGCTTCCTTAGGCTTTGTCAGGGCACAAGGGGGCAGGGAGGAAGCAGTTCTTGGTGAAGAAGGGAGGCTAGAGCACTGGTCAACGGTGAGGATTCAGAAGCCAGATACAACTGGATTTAGATTTCACTTTTACTGTTTATTATTTGTTTTTGTGCAATTTCCTTGCCTCTCTTTGACCAAGTTTTATAATCTGTAAGTATAAAGAGCGTGGTTTCTGTGAATATGAAATGATATCCCAGCTAGAATGTTAGCCCAACTCCTGACATGCAAATGCTCTGTGAATGTTAACCATGTTTAAGGTGGCCATACCAGGCATTTAGGTAGATATTTTCCCTCCAAATTTCATTAAGAATTTATCACAAATATGTGAACTGCATACTGATACTGCATTTTCAAGATGAGTTTGCAGCTCAAAGAAATTTAGATAAGTTGTTCCGGATTGAAGAGCTAGTAAGCAGCAGAGTATAAATTCAAACCAAGACATGTATACTATAATGTTGTCTACCTAGTAAAGAAGAGAGGCCAGAAGTACTTCCATTCCTGGGATTATTGCATCTTGGAATTATCTTCTCCAAATAATCTGGAAATAGGGAAGTCTCAAATCAAGGAGAATCTCTTATTGGGGTCATTCCTTAACACATGGAGGAAGAGACTGAACATATAAATCTAAAAGAAATTCAGAGATGGAGAATAAAATACAATCATTTTACAACATAAGCTTCCTATTTTTCTTATATTTCTGACTGGATTTGATAATGTTTATAGGACTCATTTGTTATTTCCAAGTTCATAAGACAACAAATAAAATAAGCATGGTGCCATAGGCCTGTAATATCAGTACTTGAGAAGCTGAGAAAGGAGGATTGCAGGTTCAAGGCCAACTTCAGCAATTCAGCGGGGCCTTGAATTCAGTATCCCAGTGAGATCCTGTTTCAAAACAAAACATAAATAGGGCCAAGGGTGTAGCTCAGAAACAGGATACCCAAGGACTCAATCCCAGTACCACCCAAAAATTATAATTTAAATTCATAGAGACGTCATTGATGTGGGTTCCATATATTACAGGAGCAATTATTATTTCTAGTTCTCAAGCTTACCATTTTCCCCCCAGCAATATAAAACTAATGTTGGGACCCAGGGGTCTCAACTCTCTCGAGGAGAGAAACAACGCATTGCAATTGCTCGGGCCATTGTGCGAGATCCTAAAATTTTGCTCCTAGATGAAGCCACTTCTGCCCTAGACACAGAGAGTGAAAAGGTATGTATTGATTTTCTAAAGTCTTACTTTATAATAGATGAGTCTTTTGCTGTAAGATTTGTCCTTATAAAATGGCACTATTTTCTATTTTCGGATTCATTAACAGTGGAAATTGGCAATACTTGTTGAAAGCAAAAGATAATGATGCAGATTACTACCACTATAGGATTGTTTTAAAAAACTTAACTTTAAAATAATAAGTATTTTTAAGATTCTTTAGGCCAAGTTTCTTTTTTGTGTGTGTGTGTGGTATCAGGGATTAAACCCAGGAGTATTCTACCTCTGAGCTATACCCGCAGCCCTATTTTCTGCCCTTTACTTTGAAACAGGGTCTCACTAAGTTGCAGGGGGCCTCACTAAATAGCTGAGGCTGACCAAAAACCTGCCATCTTCCTGTCTCAGCCTCCCAAGTACTGGGATTACAAGCATGTACCACCACACCCGAACTAAAATTAACTTCCTTAAATAAAGTAAAATAATTTAGGCTATCTGTTAGAACATATTTTATATCTCTTAAGTTACATGTAGTAGTTCACATACAGCACAGAGAAGGAGATGGGATCCGATGTAGAGTTTGTATAAAAAAACATGCAAGTGAGAAAAACAATTTTGAACACCAAAATTTATAATTAACACTTTAAAACTGAGGATTGTATTTTGGAGAGAGCTCAAATTGTCCTCAGTGAAGAAAAGTATCAGAAATGACCACTTAATTTCTGCCCTACATCACTTTTTGGGTTTCGTTTTAATAAACTAGACCATCACATATTATAAAGTTACAGTGACTTTGTAGTTTGGTTCATTGTTGCTTCACTCTAATTTTCTACCCCGTGAGCTATAATTTAACTTGCTGATGTATTGCATCAGAAAATACCTGCTTCATCCAATCTTATGTTGAACCTTTGGGTTTACCCCTGAGCATGGACTTGTTATTCAGGTGGCACTGAACTGACTTCTCATGATGGCGGGCTGGGGACAATCATGTGTCTTTCCACCAGCTTTCTGTCTTTTCTTGCAGACAGTGCAGGTTGCTCTGGACAAAGCCAGAGAGGGCCGGACCTGCATCGTCATTGCCCATCGCTTGTCCACCATCCAGAACTCTGACATCATTGCCGTCATGTCACGAGGGGTGGTTATTGAAAAGGGGACCCACGAAGAACTGATGGCCCAGAAGGGAGCCTACTACAAGCTGGTCACTACTGGGGCCCCCATCAGTTGAGCCAGCTCAAGAATGTCATGCACAGTGGTGGCCATGCAGCTCAGTGGTACAGCATTTGCCCAGCATGCAAGAGGCTCTGGGTTTGATCCCCAGCGCCCCCAAAATGGAAGGGGCAGGGAAGATGTTAAGATGTCATTTTCATAGATATAGCTATGCACTGGGATCCAAGCTACTTTCTAATGCTTTTCAATGATAATTCAGCTTTAGATGTCTGTATAGAAAATGAAAAAATCTGGAGTCATTATGAGTAAAAACCCAAGGTCAAGCAGCTGCCTAGCCAGCATCCAGTGCTTCTCTACCAGGAGCTAGTTTTCATCACTGTGCTGCAGGTCATGGACTGAATGAGACTCTGAGCCCCTCAGGGCAGAGGACTGTCTTCCAAACTTGTGAACCCTTGCTATACACAGAGCCTGGTCTGTCCTCGACACGCGACAGATGTTTGTTAGCTGCACCATAGCCAAATGTGAAAAGAGCAAAAGGAATAAAGCTGATTGTATTTCTTAACCAATAATTTTTTTACACAGGGAAGTAGATCCAGTCACCTCTGAGGCTGAGGATTGGGAACTGAGGACTCTTCATGCACCAGAAGCTCTCAGGCTGAAGAATACAGTGGGGCAAAGATTATCAGGGTTTACCAGTGAGGTGCGCTCGTTTTGGCTGCAGACTCTGAGTGTATCACAGGGGAGGTGAAGTCACCATGTACTGAACTGGAGCCTGCTGGTGTTGCTGTAGCAGGGACTTCAACCCAAGCCTTGTACTT
The DNA here is from genome assembly GCF_963383645.1 of Muscardinus avellanarius. Classification (NCBI taxonomy): domain Eukaryota; kingdom Metazoa; phylum Chordata; class Mammalia; order Rodentia; family Gliridae; genus Muscardinus; species Muscardinus avellanarius. The sequence goes on from NC_137787.1 coordinate 66,828,325, forward strand.
CTCACCAACCCTCCATATTGGTTGCTATCCTTTATTCTTTAAAATCCTATTCATGAAATGCAAAGAGCACCGCTTACCTTGCTTTATCTTCCCAAGGAGTGATATGTAAAAAGCCAGTTACACATAGCAGGAAAACCCTCATGCTTTTCCCTGCTCCCTGGAATACCACTCACTGACATCAAAGGGATTTTAACAGGCACAATGCCACAAGAATACAGGAAGCACAATGATGCCAGCTACAAATTTGTGGAGCCAGAATGCAAATACATAATAGATTTAGAAGATGAGATAAAACATAAGTGCAATTAGTGAGGGGAAGTGTATAAACATTCCATTTTGTACTACACTGCCCTAGAAATGCTCAGTATGTAAATCCACAGGGTCCTTCTGGAGGAGAGAGGAGTGGGCCACAGGGGACTGAAGACAAGAACGGGGGCTGAAACCTGCATGGAAGCAGAGGCGCAGAGTCCCCTCCTGTCCTTCCCAGGTCCCAGCAGAACACTGGCCATGCTCACAGGGAGGCTGACACGTAGGGTCATGGGTTGGAGGGGTGATTAACATACAAGAGGCAGGAGGTAAAAGGAGTAGTTAAATGAAATAGACGCTTTACAAAAGAATAATAAAAATGGCCATAAATATCTGAAAAAATGTTCAGCATTATTAGCATTTAGGGAGATACAAATCAAAATGACTCTGAGATTCCATCTAACCTCAATCAGAATGGCAATCATCAAGAAGTCAAATAAGAATACATGCTGGGGACCATGTGTGGAAATAGGAACTCTTCTACACTATTAGTAGGATCGCAAATTAGCGCACCTGCCATAGAGATCAGTGTGGAGATTCCTCAGAAAGTTGGGAACGGATTCGCCATATGATTCAGCTATACTACTGCTGGGTATCTTTCCAAAAGGGACTAAAATCAGAGAACTACAGTAATATATGCATACCCGTGTTCATAACAGCACAATTCACAAATAGCCAAACTATGCAACCTAGGTGTCCCTTAACAGATGAACGAATCACAAAACAATAGGATATACATACAACGGAATTCTATTCACCAATAAAAAGAAAAAAATTATGTCAAAATGGGTGGACCTGGAGAACATTATGTTAAGTGAGATTAGCCAATCGCAGAGAGAGACACATGTTTTCTCTAATATGCAGAAACTAGGGATAATGGTGATGCAACAGGGGATTTAGATAATGGAGGAGAAGACCAGTAGAGTGAAGGAGATGGTCTAGGGTGGGTTGGAGAATTAACAAAGGAGGCACTTCCACTGATGTCACATATGTGAGAATATCAGTGCCAATCTCAATACCGTGTGGGGAAGGGAAGGAGTGGGGAGAGAGTCAGGGGGGAAGCTCACCAAGTTCTGTGTGTACATGATGATGTGAGACTATAATGCACAATAAAAGTATTTTTAAAAACTCCCAGGCACCCTGCTGTTGGGCAAGAGACCAGAAACTAAATCTGTGCATAAGTGAGTCAATCTAAGAGAACTACAAGTGCAGGAGGCCAGACATGGAGAGACAGCGACCCACCCAGAGACCATATTGGAAAGAAAGATTTATTTCTTTCGGCAGGGCCTAGAGGACCACAGTCCCGAGTCTGATCCCCAGTGGCATCAGCAAACAGATTATACAGCCTCAGAGCAACAGAGCAGGTCTTGATGGGCTCAACAGGTGCAGAAGCTTGGGTTAGATTTTAGTTTCTTTTCCTGAGCCTGATTTCCCTCTTACTGCTCCCATGTGGGTAGAGAGCCCAGTTAAAGGAAACGAGTTCTAGTTGGAGAAAATTTTCACACCATCCTAGGTTCCTGCCTCATTCCCCCCTTGGAGACCCCACCATTACACCTGTTATTGGGCTTTCATATTTTGAACACCTGCTTGAGGAAAGGGGGCCACCCACAATAGTCGGGCAGTGGTGGCCTGTGAGGTACTGTTCAAGCCTGCCAGCAGTGAAAAGGGATCGAAAGGGTGTGGCTGGCTCCTTTTGGATACCCCAGCAAAGTCAAGACCAGGAAGAAGATCCTCAAGCTTAAGCCATGTGTAGACCAGTCAACTTCCTGGGTATGACTGGAGCAGGGCATGGTGTCTTTTACAGGGTCAAGTGGCTGGGGTTGCCAGGGTCAGTTGGCAATGTATCCAGAACAATTTTTCATCAATGCCATGGCTGCAGAGCCCTGGGAGAGAGGTAGGAAGCAGAGCAGAAACCGGGGATCACCCTCTGAACCCCCACCATTAAGTCATGGTGGTGGGGAAGCAACCAGAAATTCCCATGATCCAAGCTTCTGTGGTAGCTCAAATGCTACCTGTTCTTTTCCCAAATCAGGGGCTACTTTCTCTCCCCTTTGTAGCTTTATATAGAGCCTTAGCAATTACAGAGAAGTTGTGATCCAGAGCCCAAAGAACACCACGGCTCCCAAGGAATTCTCTTAAGAATCCCCTGGAGGTTGGCACCAAAAAGGCTCAGACCACTTTTCTCCTGGTTTCTAAAAGTCACTCTTCTCATTTTAAGAGGCCTGGCCAAATGCTGTAGAGGTCTAGGCTGCTGAACCAGGTGGCAGTGGCCGGGAGAAGGCTGAAGAGGGTCCTGGTAGGAGTGGCGGGTTCCAGGCAGACCGGCAAGGGATGGTGATGCCATGTTTTTGTGGTCTCTCCAGGTGTAAGTGAATACACTTCAATGCTTGGTTGGTCTGGACAAATGGCCTGGCCCCAGGTATGAGTTCTATTAGTTCTTGTCATTCCCAGTGCAGGGATGATCTTCCACCTGGAGGTTTTCTTGGTGGAAGACTTCGACCTGTCAACAAGAAACATGTAGTGCAGCTGCACTCAGATGAGCTTTCTTCCTCATTCATCTGTCCATTTCTCTTTCTTCCTCCACGTCATGGTTCATATAGACCTTGTTGGCTTCCTCCAGAAGTTGAATGGCATTCATTCCCACAAAGCTTTCCAGCTTCTATAACTTGTATGGAATGTCTCCTGTACTCTGACTAATGGAAGCAAACACTGGTTCTCTTGTGCCTCTGGATGGGAAGGGGTGAAGGTAAGATATGCTTCACCTAGTCGCTTGTAAAAAGTGCTAGGACTCTTGTCTCACCCTTGTAGTACTTTGCTGCCTTTTGCTATGTTAGTGGTCCATTGACCCACTCTGTATGCCCTGTAACAATGGATCACAATATACCTGGTGGCTCACCATACTTTGTGGGTCATTGGAGGACTCAATGTGGGTAAGACTGACTCAAAGACTGGAACCCTCAAAGACTGGAACCCAACCCCACTAAAAGTGTGGTGGAAGGGATCCTTTACTATTATCTTAATTATCCCCACAGCTACAAAAGTAGACAGCATAGCTGCCTGGATCCATCACAGCTGCCTCAAAAGGGCTGCCCCAGAACAGCTGTAGGAAGCTGCAATTGACCCTGACACCTCCTACCATCTAACCTGTGAAAGATGTACCCTTTCTACTCTTTCTCACCACTGATAGGCTCGAACAGTACTTCTGTGGATGACCTCTGTTACTCAAGCGGGTGTTCAAAATGTGAGACCCTAACAGCAGGTGTTATGGTGGGGTCTGAGGGATCCAAGGGGGAATGAGGCAGGAGCCTAAGATGGCTCTGAAACTTTCTCCTTCTAGAACTCATTTTCTTTAACCAGGCTCCCAACCCACATGGGAGGAGTTAGAGAAAAATCAGGCTTGAGAAAAGAAACTAAAACCTAACCCAAGTTTCTGCAACTATTGAGTCAATCAAAACCTGCTCCATCACCCTAAGGCTATATCATCTGTATGCTAATACCACTGGGGCTCAGACTTAGTACTATGGTCCTCTGAGACCTGCTGGCAGAAATAAAGAAGCTCTCCACCCTTGGCCTCCTGCAACAGCTTAATATTGATCTGAATAAAAACTGTAGGCAGGTTGTGGAAGTGAAAAGAAAATGCATGGGGAAGGTTGGGGATAGCATAGGACATGGATATAGGGCAACTGGTTCCTCATTTTTCTCATATTTAATAGTGGTAATTAAATAGCTAAAATATGAATAGAAGAAAATGTATTATTCATTTATTTTGGGGGCTGCCAAAATATGAAAGTTTATTTTAAGTCAAGGAAAGATACGAGACAAAACAACTTCCTCCACAGGGGGCAGAAACCCTCGAAAGAGAATAGCCCCAAGACATACTATTTAAAATGTATTTTATGTATATATTTTACATTCAAATTTTACTTAACCTAATATATCCAGGATATTATCATCACAACACATAGTCAATATAAAATTATTATTGAAATATTTCACATTATTTTACCATATGAAGTATTCAAAATCTGATGAGTATTTAGACTTAGAGCACATCTTAGTCATATTCTGTTCTCAAGATTCACCTGTTTAAACAAATAAAAGGGAAAGAAGTAAGATCTCTTGGTGTAAAAAATATTATAACTTAAATATTACCATAGAATTTAAGATCCCTGAGCATCTCTTCCCAAAACAAGTTTTGTTCCAACTAATTTATAAGGATTGTTCATTATTTCTTTCTATGAATGATTCTTAGGAAAAGCCTGGAGTAGCCCATTTCCAAAGTGCTCTTTGGAAAAAGCACTCAGTTACTTGATCCATCTTAAAATTGTATAGAAGCAGATGTCCAGAAACTAGAAATGCTAGTACTTGGGTAAAAAAAGAAAATGGGACTTTAGACCTTTTTTTTTTTTTGAGACTCTTTTTCATATAGTTACTCTAAGTCTACTCTATTGTTCTCTGAGGACATTATTTCAATGAAAGGACACTTTAAATTTAGTGCTGCACTCATGCATGTAATATTTGACAATTACATACTGATTTAAAAGGTTAGAGCCTGAAATATTTTCATATTATATCTTAATAGAGAAAATATATAGGACTCTAACACACAGGTATATTTTGTCATACATTTATTCAAGAATTAAATGTGCCACGTGTGGTAGCACATATCTGTAATCCCAGTACTTGGGGGGCTGAGAAAGGAGGGTTGTAGATTTGGGATCAGCCTCAGCAATTTAGCAAGACTCTTAGCAATCTAGTGAGGCCCAGTTTCAAAACGAAAAAATAAAAAGGGCTGAGGGTTATAGCTCAGAGGTAGAATGTCCCTGGGCTCAACCCCCAGGACCACACACATACACAAAAGAATTAAATGTAGGTTTCCTATCCTAAGAAATTATCAAAATAGTCTCATCAGGTTGGGTTAGGATCCCACCTCATATTTACAACTAAGTTTGTTTTATTAAAGATCTCACCTATGGCCATACCACTCTAAATGTACCTGATCTCATCTGATTTATTAAATATCTTAGGCATGTAAAGTCTCTCTGTGATCAGGTCACATAAGGATGTTAGTAGAGATTAAAATAATTGTTGAAAAGTTGGTTGCTATTTCCAAACACATTTTGAGATAAATTTAAACATGTGTATAGACCTCTATAAAATAAGCATTATGTGCATTTGAATTTTTTCCAAATTTCCAGCTCAAGGGCATAATCTCACCTGCATGAGAGATAGCAGGTGAAAGTAACTGCGACAAGCCTCTACTTCCAATTCCAACTTCTTTCACACTGTGTTCAATTAAGTGTCCAATTAATCTAAATGGATAGACTGTAAATAAAGCGATACACATGATTATCATCCAATTAGCACTGGCCAGCATTATAATGTGCTCATTAGCGAGCTGTATGGTGTCCGAAGGCTGGTAATGAGTAAGCAGCGTGCACGTGACTGGCATGTAGCTACCTCGATGCAACTATTCAACCCAATAAATCAGAGTGAGGACAAACTGTGCCGTATAAAAGGAAAGAACAATATATAGCCAGCTGGTGAATTGACAATTTCCTCCCTTCTACAATGCAGGTAATATGCCTGCTCTCACACAGAGAAATAAATTCAAGAACAACAGAATAGCTGGAGATGGAAAGGGAAATGTCTTCCCAAGGTGATATAGAATAAGGGCTTACAATTTTCTTGAAAGAGTACAAAAAAGAAAAAAAAAATCTTTATGCCATCTTACTGAAGAGTATGGATTTCCAATACATCAAGTGAAGTAGAGATGAACAGTGCTTGGGAGGCTAAAACAGGAGGGTCACAGGTTCAAGGTCGGCCTCAACAACTTAGTGAGGTCCTCCTTCCAAATAAATTGAACTCAGGGGCATTTTACCACTGAGCTATACCCCCAGCACTTTTTTATTTTTTATTTTGAAACTGGGTCTTGCTAATTTGCTAAGGGTCTTACTAAATTTCTGAGACTGACTTCTGTGATTCTTCTATCTCAGCCTCCCAACTACTGGAATTACAGGCACATGCCACCATTCCTTAAACAACCTTAGTAGATACAGTCAGATCTTTATTAGTAAAATACTGAGACATAAGTATGCAGGAAATAATGCAATGCTGAATTACTGATGTGTACTTAAATGGCCACCTGATATGACCTTTATATCTAGAGATATTCCAAAAATATGTAAAGAAGAAATTAATCCATCTCTTTTTTCAAATATTACTACAATGGAAAGGAGGATGGACATCCTTGTAGCTCATTCTAGTGGTTTTCCAGGAACATTTCACACACTATGCTTTAAATAAAGGAAGCTGCTACTTAGGCGCTTGGTGTGGATTATTGTGATGCTGCTTTCGCACAGTTGCATGTGATGCTTTGGAGATAGACCAGGAGCAATCTGGATTCCATTGGCAGAATATAGACAGAGTTAAAAAGAAAGTGATTCAGCAAAAGGGTAAATTTGAAAAGGGATGGGTCAGAAAAGATGGGGAATCATGTTACCAGTTAACTTATAGGCATGTATGATCTCAATCCAATTCTTCCCAGCCCCTTGGCCAGATGTAGCCCTGGAGCCCACCAAGAGCTACGGCCAAGTGAGTCAGGAAGCAAAGGGGACCTCCCAGGGCAGAGCCTGTAAACTCATCCATGCACCTCTAGCACCTCAAGGCGCTTGTTAAAGGTGGGAATTAGAAAATAAAAGCCCTATTTGAGCCTGATTTTAGAAGTGGATTTTGGAAACGGATTTCTGTTTCATTTATCATGGTTGTCCTCAAGAATTTTAGCATCAATATAATGTGTTAGTAGAGCTGTGTTACATTCAAGTAGCATACTTCAACAGCCATAAAAAAATTGAAAAGTTAATCTTATGTCTTTGAGAGATTCATAATTAGTCCACAACAATCTTACTGAAAAATAATTTCAAACTTGCGGTCATTTTCCTCACACAGCAGAGTTGCTTAAACATTTCCAACCTACCTCCCCCAAAGCAAAGTTCCCTTCTCCTTACTCAGCCTGTTATTATCTGTATCTGCTCAATATCTCTTCCAGCAAAAATTTCCACCTTAGGATGCTGAGGAAGAGGAAATGGAATTAGCAATGTAATTATAGAATCACTTTGTTCACACAATGGGTGAGCAGGAAGTCTATGAATATTCTCCTGTTAATAATTGTGTCCCATTATATCAGCTTAATTATTTCACATCTCCATGCATCCCTTTCTATAGTTATAAAATTTTAATTAACTGAAATAGAATATTTGAAGACTAAAACATATTATATAGATCCAAATTGTTTGGGTAGTAGATTTCAAAGTGGAGTATAGTCCTTTTAAGAACTTAGAGCCTTGTTCATCTCCTATAAGTAAAATGAAAACAATATATATGAAATGCACCTGTAGTTCCAGTACTTGGAAGGCTGAGACAGGAGGATCAAGGTTCGAGGACGGCCTCAGCTACTACTTAGTGAGGCCCTTTGCAACTCAGTGAGACCGTTCAAAATAAAGGATGAAAAATAGGGCTGGGGATGTAACTCAGAGGTAGAATGCCCCTGTGTTCCATCCCTAGTACCACAAAAAAAAAGTTGTTGAAAGGAAGAGTTTAGAGTGGTTATGAAGAGAAAGAGATCTGGAGGATCAATTGTTTTTGATGCAGAATTATAAAACTGGACAGCTTGTATAGTGTCTGTGAAAGCCAGTAATGGATAGGTGGCACACACCTGTGAGTCCAGTATTTGGGAAGCTGAGACTGGAGGATCACAAGTTCAAGGCCATCCTCAACAACTCAGCAAGATTCTCATCAATTTAGTGAGACTGTTTCAAAAATACACTTGGAGCCAGGTGTGTAATCCTAGCATTTGGGAGGCTGAAGCAGGAGGACCGCGGTTCAAGGCCAGCCTCAGTTACTTAGTGAGACCCTTTGCAGCTTAGTGAGACCCTGTTTCAAAATAAAGAATAAAAACAGGGCTGGGAGTGTAGCTTGGAGGTAGAATGCCCCTGGGTCCCACCCCCAGTTCTGAAAAAAAACAAAACAAAACACAAAACCTTGGATTTCAATCCCCAGCACCACAAACAAACAAACAAACAAACAATCAAACAAAGAAATTATGATGGGCACCTTTAGGAAATTCCTTCCATCTGACCAATACTGACAAAGTCTGAATCTTGAAAAAAAGTCTGTGTGTGTGTGTGTGTGTGTGTGTGTGTGTGTGTGTGTATGGTGTACACATTCTATCTCCAAACTATCCTCCAACCCTTTTTATTGTTTTGTTTTGAAACAGGGTCTCACTAGGTTGCCGGGAGTTTTGCTATATTGCTGAGGCTGGCCTTGAAGCTGTGATCCTCTTGTTTCAGCCTCCCAAGTATTAGGATTACAGGCCATGCCAATATGCCTGGTCAACTCTTTGAACGGGAGTTAGAGTGTGATTGGCCCAATGAAGCTCAGGGATAGATGAGAACCAGAGAAGGGAAGCTCCTCTTTATTCTGGGCTGGGTTCTTTCCAGGCACACACAGGGCTTGCTTTCCTTGCATGCACTGGATCATCCCAGGGAAGGAGCTTAGCCCTCAGCTGGGCCAGCGCTGGAAATGAGCTGGTGTGTGACCAGCGCTCTTCTTGACCTGTGCCATGAACCCCACTCAGCAGCGCCACAGCTGCTGCCATTAAGTCCTCCCCCACCCACCTCTGTTCCGGCAGCTCCTGCAGACAGTACTGTCCTTTGGGGAGACATCACAAAAAAAGACTCTCTTCAGAAATCACATGGCAAATTGTTAGAGGAAAAGATTCTAAGAAAAGTTTAAAAATTAAGACAGAAGACAATTAATTGGTTTTATGCTAACCTTTATAACCTCAATCTTTGAAGAAGTTTCCCTCCTTTAGAGCAAAAACTGCTGTGCTGATTCTTCAAATGAGCTATGGTTTCTTCTAAGTCATTACTATGCTCTCCATCAAAGGATGGTAATTAGTAGCCCACACTAAACCAGCCTCAGATTTGACATAAACCATGTTTGTTCTTTGCAGAGCTGAAAATGAAGCCCTTCTGATTCTTAGAATTTTCTCGTGTGTTATTGTGACTGGGCAGAAATTTCTGGTGTTGTTGCTTCTCACAGAACTTTTCTTCTGTTAACTTTCTTTTAAAGAAAAACAAAATGATTAGAAGAGTTAACAGGTAGCACCACTTTACCTTCCAAGTGGAACCATCCTCAGAAGCACCGAAGGTAAGGAAAGGGGAAGGCCAGGAACCTTTGTTTCTTGGCAGTATTGGGGTCCAGATATTCATGCAAGAAGCTGTTTGTACCAACACTGCAACACATAGGCACATATAAACACTTTCTCAACAAGACCCCAAAGGCACAACAAATTAAAAGGAGAATCAATACGTGGGATTGCATGAAACTGAAGAGCTTCTGTTCAGCAAAGGAAACTGTCAAGAACCTCAGTCGAGAGCCAACAGAATGGGAGAAGATTTTTCCCACCTACACTTCTGATAGAGGAATAATATCTAGAATATACAGAGAACTCAAGAAACTCAACACTAAGAAAACAACCCAATCAAAAAATGGGCAAGTGAACTAAATAGACACTTCACAAAAGGAGAAATTCAAATGGCCAATAAATGCATGAAAAAATGATCAACATCACTGGCAATCAGAGAGATGCAAATCAAGACTACCCTGAGATTTCACCTAATTCCAACTAGAATGGCAACCATTCAAAACACAAACAACAGATGCTGGCGAGGATGTGGAGAAGTGGGAATTCTAAAAGATTGTTGGTGGGACTGCAAATTAGTGCAACCACTTTGGAAAACAGTATGGAGAATCCTCAGAAAAATGGGAACAAATCTACCATTTGATCCAGCAATACCACTTCTGGGTATCTACCCAAAAGATAGGAAGCCAAACTACCAAACTAATGCATGTGTATCTATGTTCATAGCTGCACAATTCACCATAGCCAAACTATGGAACCAGCCAAGATGTCCATCAACAGATGAATGGATTACAAAACTGTGGGATATGTACAAAATGGAATTTTACTCAGCCATTAAGAAAAACTCAATTACATCATTTTCAGGGAAATGGGTGGAACTGGAGGACATTATGCTAAGTGAGATTAGTCAGTCACAAAAAATAAGAAATCAGATGCTTTCCCTAATATGTGAGAGTTAGGGAGAAATGGGTCATAGGAGGAACTCTAGATGAAAAAGGAAATCCTATAGAGAAACAAACAAAACAACCTAAAGGAGGAGAAAGGAGGGGGGAAGAGGAAAATCTCTAAAACACACAATGTACTTAAACATATCGAAGTCAACCACTAAGCCAAGCAAGGGAAGGAGGGATGGGGAGAGAATGGGGTGGGAATTGGGTAGGGGTTAAATCAGTGATGTGTATAAGTGTGTACACACAAGTTCTTTACCGCAACATGATGTATGAATATAAAGCACCAATAAAAAGAATAAAAAATAGTGGGAGGGGAGAGAGGAAGGGGGAAGGAGGAAAGGAGGCCCAAGGAGGGGAAGAGTTCAAATAATGCTATGTTCATATATGAAGCCATCGCTACAAATGTCACTAAATGTATGCGGAGGAAGGAGGAGGAGCGAGGTAAAATATGGAGGAAAATAGTCGAAGTGATGTGTGCATGGAAGTTTGTATCACTATGATGTATTATTATAATGCACCAATAAAAGCATTAAATAAATAAAAAAAGAAGCTGTTTGCAGTTTCCAAAATGGCTAGACAGATGGTCAATGAGAATCCTCAAGGGCAACTGTATCGCGTCCCTAAGGCTCCGTCCTGCAGAGCCCCAGGAAAGAAGACACAAATGCCGAGTCTGCTGATGATGCTTCCTCTTTAATGCTTCCCTCTCAATGCGCACAGCAGACAAATATATATATCAGTCTCATAACCCCTCACTCATCACTCCATCAACCCCAAGCTTCCCACAGCTAGGGCATGCGCATTTCTAACCCTCTCATAGGCGGGCTGGTGATAGCACGAGGCGCTGCGTCACTGATCATTCGTAGGGCACCTGATAGGGCTCACTGCGCAGGCTCAGGGCACCGCCAGCCTCGTGAGCCTCGTGACTTGGCTGCAAGCCTAGGCGCCATCTTGAGTCCACGCTGGCAACAAGCCTGGGTGCCATCTCGGTCCAGCCGAGTGGGCCCCGACATCTCCCCCTTTTTGTTTTATTAAAAATAAGGCTCGGGATCGTGCCTGTCTTAGGTTGTCGACCCTCAAGGATCATTCTTACCCGTCTTTGGGAGAACAATAGCATGATTGTTTCCCTGTCTTAGGTTGATATGATCCCGGGGACGATCTTACCCGTCTTTGACTACCGATCCAGCATATTGCGCCAACCCTGAGGAGATGAGCCAACATCAAGGGCTGCCAGAGCTTGCACCAATATGCGCTGTTGTTGCAGTGTGCGTTGTCGAGTTCACCTGATATATCCAACCAGGAAACAGCATGCTACCACCAGCAAAAATGCCCAGAATGCCATGCCACCCCAATCTTTTAAGAAACGCAATGTTCCATGTATCAAGTCCATCCATTGTTGTACTGTGGCGACTTCTACGTGGGTAGAATTAATTGCAACGATAGATGCTCGAAGCTCAATCATGGTGTGTTCAAATTCACGGCTCCAAGTTCCTAGAAGCATCTTGCTTAATTGACGAGACAAATTGCCAACAGAGTTAGCAATATCCATTTGTTGCTTGGCATCTTCCATTGGCTCCTGTACATGGCACACTAATCTTTCAGGAACCCAAATTGGCGAGTCTTTGTCCTGTGGGAAAACACACACTGACCCTTGACCCCACGTTAGCACTGGATCCGGACCATTCCATGCTCCTGTAAGAATATCTTTCCACATTGCTTGCCCTGCATAGCGCTCATGAGGGCTGTAATGTCTTTCCGCTGCCGTTCGTCCATTGGCATCCAACGTTAAAAAATTTAGAATAAATAATATAAGATTTAGTTTATCTTTTGGTGTGCTCCATTGAGCCCCTATTCCCCCTTTTTGTTTTATTAAAGCAGACTTAATAGTGGCATGGGCTTGTTCTACTATGCCTTGGCCCTGTGGATTATATGGTAATCCATGATTTAAGTGTATAGCCATTTGGGCACAAAAATGAGAAAATCTCTGAGAAACATAAGCAGGTCCATTATCAGTTTTAATTTGGTGAGGGATGCCCCAGGCAGCAAAAGCCTGCAAACAATGGGAAATTACATGTTGGGCCTTTTCTCCAGTATGAGCAGAGGCAAAGATGACTCTGGAACATGTATCCACGGAAACATGTACATATTTAAGAGAGCCAAATTCAAGAACATGCGTGACATCCATTTGCCATAGGTGAAGAGGTCACAGACCTCGAGGATTTACTCCTGTAGTAGGCTGTGGCAATAATGTCAAACAATTTTTGCATTGCAATACAATGCATTGAGCTTGTTCTTTAGTGATTTTAAATTTTAGTCTCAGCGTTTGGGAATTTACATGAAATTTATTGTGAAATTCTTGAGTCTGTAACACTTTGTCCTCATTTGAAAAAATAAGTACAGTTCGAGTATGAAAATCTGCAATAGCATTGCCTTCAGCAAGCAGTCCAGGAAGTCCTGAGTGAGCTCGTATGTGGGTTGCATAGAAGGAACATTTTCGGTTCCAAATATATTGTTGTAACTTAGCCAATAATAAAAGAATAGTAGATTGTCCCTTAATATGTCCTACACATTCAAGGCTATTAAGTGCCTGTACTACATATAAGCTATCTGAAATTAAATTGAATGGAGTGGAATCATAGAGCATAAATACTTGAATCACTGTCAAAATCTCTACTGCCTGTGCTGATGAATGGGGAAAAAGAAAAGTTTGTGGATCTGAGCCCTCTTTGAATATCACTCCCATACCTCCTTTGGATCCATCTGTAAAAATATTTGGCGCTCCAGCAATCGGTGCAGATCGAGTGATTTTAGGAAAAATAATAGGATGAGCCAAAACAAACCTGAGCCATGGATGTTGTGGATAATGATTATCGAATTGTCCTGTGGCCATTACATGGACAATGGCCCAGTCAGAATTGGTGGCAGCTAGAGTGGCAAGCTGTTCTTTAGTATATGGAGTGATGATAAGATCAGGATGCATCCCAAATGCAGTCAGAGTTGCCTTTAGTGCCTTAATAATTATTTGTGCAACACAGGCTGGATACCATGGCAACACTTTTTTGGGAGAATGAGGGAGGTGTACCCACATTATGGGACCCTCTTGCCACCACACTCCAGTGGGTGTGTGATCTGTGGTAAGAATACATAAGAGCAGTTTTTTCTGATAATCTATACGATCCACTTGTGCTTCAGATAATCTTTCCTCTACAAGTTGAATACATGTTCGCGCGCCTCAGGTGTTAAAGATCGCGAAGAAAGTAAATCTGAATCCCCTTTTAGCAAATCAAACAAAGGTTTTAGGTCAGCATTACTAAGTCTGCAATATGGTCGAATCCAATTTATATCCCCTAAAAGATTTTGAAAATCATTTAAAGTTTGTAAATTGTCCACCCTCAAGCTAACCTTAAGAGGATAAATAATAGTATCTTCTAATTTGGTGCCAAGGTATTGTTTAACATTTCCCTGTTGTATTTTTTTCTGGAGCTATAATTAAGTTCCATTGTTTAAGACATAGTATAGTTTTTATAAGCATTTCGTCCAAAATTTCTGGGGTTTTAGCACATAATAAAATATCATCCATATAATGACAAATCATGGAAGAGGCAAATTCTTTCCTAATAGATTGTAGGGCTTTATCTACATATATTTGGCACAACGTGGGACTATTAGCCATACCCTGTGGTAGCACTGTCCATTCATATCTTTGACCCACCTGCTGATGGTTAATGGACGGTATTGTAAAAGCAAATCGAGGGGTATCTGCAGGATGCAGTGGGATAGAGAAGAAACAGTCTTTGATGTCCAACACAACAGTGGGCCAATTGGCAGGGAGGGCTGATATGACTGGTAGCCCCAATTGCACTGGTCCCATGATCTCCATACTATTATTTACTGCTCGGAGATCATGTAACAATCTCCATTTACCTGATTTCTTTTTGATAACAAAAATAGGGGTATTCCATGGAGATGTGGAGGACTGTAAATGTCCTGCCGATAACTGCTCCTGTACCAGCTCGTGGGCTGCTGTAACTTTTTCTTTAGGAAGGGGCCACTGAGAGACCCACACTGGCACATCTGTTTTCCATTTAATCTTTAATTGTTCAGTGGCCCCATAGAAAAACCCAGTCCTCTTTTATCTTTAAGATTGTTTCTTCCCATCATGGGAACAGGGGACTTTCGACCTTGTTCAAATCGGCCAAGCCCACCTGTCCCTGAATAGCCTGCATCATGCATAAGTTGTTGACTTGGAGGGCTATATACAGATTCAGTAGTCAATTTTACTCCCATTTGTTGTAACACATCCCAACCCCACAAGGATACAGGAAGCTCCAGAACAAAAGGTTGGAATGTCCCTGAATGACCTTCTTGACCTGTCCAATTAAGGTGAACAGCACTGCAGCTTGGACTATTTGCATATCCTAACCCCTTAAGTAATTGATCTGTCTGTTGTAATCCCCAATCTTTTGGCCATTCAGATAATCTAATGATACTACGGTCTGCACCTGAGTCCAAGAGACCCCCAAAAGAGACTCCCTGTATAGTGAGTTGACACATGGGACGTGACCCCATATCCATAGTGAGCCATGCTCCAGGAGGACCTGTAGAACCAAAGCCCTTATCTTTTCTTGCCTGTCTTTGACTAGGAAAAAGAGAATGTTTACTAGGCAACAGAATTATCTGAGCAATGCAGTCCCCATCATTTATAACAGAAATCCCACGAGGGGAAGAAACTAATATTTTCACATTGCCTGTATAGTCCTGGTCAATAACTCCTGGATGCATCACTAGACCCGATAAGGTAGTGGAACTTCGGCCTAGAAGCAGTCCTACAGTATTAGAAGGAAGGGGTCCATGAAAATCTGAATCTACTTTTAGAACTCCCATTTCAGGGGTTAATATGAGTCGGGCGGTGGCACAGACGTCTAATCCTGCACTCCCTGGGGTTGCTCTCCGTATGGTGGGAGAGGCTGCTGAAATCGAGGCTCCTGCCTCATCTGTGGTCCTGCATTCCCTGTCTCCTGTTGAATTGCCCCATACATTTGAGGGCCCTGAGGCACAGGGCCCCTCTGCCCGTTTTTTGGCCTAGCACTTGATTGCGGTGGGGGAAGAGGCTTTCCATCTACATCCCATCGAGATCTGCACTCTACAGCCCAATGATTGCCTTTTCTACACCGAGGACACAGATTGGGAATCCTCTGGGCTGGTCTAGAAGATGCTCCAGAATTAGTCTGTATACAATCTCTTTTAAAGTGTCCTGGTTGACCACATCGGAAACGATTCCCTGAACTGCCTCTCTGCTTTTGATTGTAAGGCTTGCCCTGCAACCTAGCAACAATGGCAGCAGCTATGGCTTGTCCTTGTATGACAGAGTCAGTTATGTCTCTGCATACCTTGAGCCATATTTCTAGGCCCTTATTTTTATAGGGACGTATTGCATCTCGACAAGGCTTATTGGCTTGCTCATAAGCTAGCTGTTTAATCAATGGCATGGCAGCGTCCACATCAGGGAAAACCCGAGAAGCTGTTTCCACAAGCCGTGATAAAAAATCAGCAAAAGGCTCATTGGGTCCTTGAGTAACTTTTGACAAACTGGCTCCTAAATTACCTGTCCCTGATAACATCTTCCATGCCCTTAATGCTGCTTGATTAATTTGCCCATACACCTGCTGTGGGTACCCATTTTGATTATTAGCAAATGGTCCCTGTCCCATTAACATATCCAAATTCCAAGCAGGTTGCCCTGTCTGAGCATTAACACGAGCTTGATCAGAGCAATATTCTATATAGGCTGACTTCCAATTAAGATAGGCTCCACCAGACAGTACAGCCCTGCACAAATTCATCCAATCATTTGGAGTCATGGAGTATCTTTCAAAGGATTCTACCAGTGAAAAGGTAAATGAGGCCTGCACTCCATATGTAGACACAGCTTCTTTTAATCTTTGAACAATCTTCCAATCTAATGGCTCATGATACCTTTGCTGATTCTGGTCAAGAAACACAGGAAATGCTCCTGGTGTAGGCAAAATCTCCACCCACGGACTAACCTCAGGTCTCTTCCGCCTATCAGACTTTCCTTTCTCAGTAAGATATGGCGGTGGACTAGGAGAGGGAGGGGGAGGAGCGGAAAGTTCAGGATGTTTCTTTTTTCTGTTATAAGACATTTGGAATCTGCACCAAGATTCTAACAAAGCTTCTTCCTCCTTATCTCTTTCTGGTGGAATAGGCCATATCTCTTGTTCCTCCTCGGAGGAATCGGAGGAGTCGCTTTCAGAGAACTCCTCATCCCTCTGAGAGTCTGTCTGTTGACCTTGCCCTGAAATCTCTTCTTTTGCTTCCTCTAAAACATTAGAGCCTTCAGCCAGAACTTGATGATACCTCCCTGTTTTGTCTGTCAGGCATGATTTAATTAAGCTCCAGATAGCCAATGTCCCAGGTGGGAGAGTCCCTTCGGCATTGGCCTTAAGAAGATCCTGACCAAGACATTTCCACTGAGGAGTGTTAACATATCCTTCCTATAAAAACCACGGAGCTACAGTTTTAACTGTGCTAAGAAAATTTTCTAAAGTGGCTGCTTTCACTTTCATTCCCCCCTTAGACAGAATGTTACGAGGAGCCTCTTTGACCTTCATGGTAGCAACCTTAGACCCCATGATAAGTTTTACTTCATCGCAAATTCCTGCAAACCTATCGTCGCAAATCCCTGCGAACCTACCGTCGCAAATTCCTGCAAACCTATCATCGCAAATTCCTGCGAACCTATCGTCGCAAATTTCTGCGAACCTACACAGCGCTGTCCCTCGCTTATCCGCGAGCCTTATCTTATTTTATCGCTTAACTGCGAATTTTTTGCTACGTTGTTTTTTTGTTTTTATTTTTCCCCTCTCTCCCGGGTCTCGGCGCCACTTATCGCGTCCCTAAGGCTCCGTCCTGCAGAGCCCCAGGAAAGAAGACACAAACGCCGAGTCTGCTAATGATGCTTCCTCTTTAATGCTTCCCTCTCAATGCGCACAGCAGGCAATATATATATATATATATATATATATATATATATATATATATATATCGGTCTCATAACCCCTCCCTCATCACTCCACCAACCCCAAGGTTCCCACAGCTAGGGCATGCGCATTTCTAACCCTCTCATAGGCGGGCTGGTGGTAGCACGAGGCGCTGCGTCACTGATCATTCGTAGGGCGACTGATAGGGCTCACTGTGCAGGCTCAGGGCACCGCCAGCCTCGTGAGCCTCGTGACTTGGCTGCAAGCCTAGGTGCCATCTTGAGTCCATGCTGGCAACAAGCCTGGGTGCCATCTCGGTCCAGCCGAGTGGGCCCCGACACAACTGTACTAGTGGTCCTTTGTTGAACAGATTCAGAATCTCCATAGAAGTAGAGTTTTCAGGCATACATAAATGCTAACCCCAGAAATGCAGAAAAACGTGGTCAGAAAAAGTCATCCAGCCATCCAGGATGTGGTCATGAATATTGGGTAAAACTCCCCCTGGTTTTGTGGTCCTTAGGTTTCCAGCATATGGTGATGGGAGTGCCAACCCTGATGCCTCAGAACTGATGCAACAGAGCTGACCTCCAGGGAGAAGAAGGTGGCTAGAACTCACCGGAAAGAGGCAGAGAGGACCCCAGATCTGCAGAGGGTCCCTCTGAAAAATGTAGCCGAACCTATTGCTAATGTTTAGCACCAATTCATGTTGTCTTGCAAGAATAGAAGACAATATAAAAAATACTTTGTTTTCAAGAAAAAAATTACTGTGGGTCTTGATTTGTCGTGTCCAACTTAGTAGCCACTAAGCACATATGACTATTTAAATGTAAATTAATTAAAATAAATAAAGTTTAATAATGCAGAGCTTCAGTTACATTAGCTGCATTTCGAGTGCTCAATCGCCACTGACTAAAATGATAGACAGGGGCTAGTGGCGACCATGTTCAAAAGTAAATTTACAGAACATCTCCATCACTGTGCACAGCTCCAAAAGAAGAGCCCTGAGAAACACTGCTTAAGAAAGTAATAATAATATTTCAACCCAAATATAATTTTAACTTTTTCTACTACCAAAAGTTTCTTATATGTGTATGTATCCATTTGATTTCAAATTTATTTACAAATTTTGAATATATAATATTTGGATGGATAGTTTGGGCTTCAAAAGCTTTTTTTTTCATACTGAGGATTGAACTTAGGGGCATTCTACCTCTGAGCTGTACCCCAGCCCTTTTGTATTTTTGTTTTATAACACACAAGCCCTTTTTTATTTTTTATACCATATGTTGCTAAGAGTCTCACTACATTGCTGGCCTTGAACCTGTGATCAGGCCTGGCTCAGGTTCAGGCTGGCCTTGAACCTGTGATCAGCCTCCTGTCTCAGCCTCCCAAATACTAAGATTATAGGTATGTGTCAATGTGCCCTGCTTGTAACATTTTTTTAAATTGCTCTTATATTATACTGAAATAGATATAGAGAAGGCATTCACCTGAATTTTTTTTTGTGTGTGTGTGTTACTGGGGATGGAACCCAGGGGCTTTCTACTTCCGGGCTACACTCCCAGATCTATTTTATATTTTTATTTGGAAACAGGGTCTCACAAAGTTGCTGAGAGCCTCACTAAGTAGCTGAGGCTGACTTCAAACCTGTGCGATCCTCCTGTGTCAGCCTCCCAAGCATGGGGATTACAAACGTGCGCCACCACGCCTGGCTCACCTGGCCTTCTAAGGTGGATGTCCCATCAATAGGCTGTCAGAAAAAAAGGGCTCAATATTCCTTTTGATAGCTAGTTTCAGCAACAATAAATTCCTCTGCATTTCTTTTCAAATGTATATTTGATTGAACAGTTTCCCACGTCAATTGTCTAGGTTATCTCATCCTGAAAACTGATGATATAGACATTTTTCTCCTGAATATGTAGATGTGTAAATCTTTTGAATATACGGATATGCTAACAGTAAGTCAAAGGAGCTCAGGTCGGCTAACGGCTGACAAATCAGAAACAGAAAGGTCTTTCCCATTATTATTAAAGGCAGGCATTTTCTTCTAGGTTGTCAAAAATTGCTCCTCTTGCTGCCTATGCAGATTCAATTGCAGAAGCAATGTGTGGCCATAGGGATCCCTCCAGCAGAATGCAACTAGAGTAGAAAGAAAAGGAACTTCCCCATCAGGGGACTCTGAGGCTTTGTGGTAGAGAGGGGTAGAGTTGAAGGTTGTTAGTGGAAAATCACACCCGCTCAGAGGATCACACATCACCCAACAGACAGCTATGTGGGGCAGTGGGAGAGAGCTTCTCCATGGGCACTAAGAAGGGCTTCATGGTGGGGTTGAGCATTTTGGCAGGCTCTTTGGCTGCTAACACCCCCATCTCCTCACGCTGTAGTGAGAGAGGCTGAGACTGTGCTGGGTTAGAGGAGGCTTCCAGGTGACCGTCACTAACCTCATAAGAAACTTTGAAAGGGGCTCGTAGAGGGGAACCAGATGTCTGATACTCACAGTAGGAGACGCCATGGAGTAAATGCATCAGAAATGTTAAAGAAAGACTGAAATGATCTTACAATGGCGCGAGGGCATTGATAGAATGAATGGGAACCATACCTGCAACCTTCACTGCAATTGTCCTGTCCATGTGAGACAAATTTAATCCTAAAATAACCTTTCTTCATTACTTAGCTTTTTGCTTAGGAAACAATTATCTTTTGAAAAGGAAGCTATTGGACATGCTCTGTAAAAGCCATAGCACATGCTCTACACATGCACCTGGAAAGAGGCCACTAAACACTTCAGTTGCTAGTGGGTTTGTCTTTTTTAAATAGCGCTAAAATCTTATTAGATAGCATTCCCTTGAACTATTATGTTTTCATAAATATTTATGGGTGACAATATATCATCATCTAAAATAATTAATATGCTGATATTCTTGAGAAGGGTTACATAAACATTGTGGTGGCTCATAGGTCATTAATGCTTGTGAGGTTAAATCACACTCAAAATCTGTGTTTTCTGAGCCGGGCGTGGTGGCACACACTTGTAATTTCAGCATTTGGGAGGCTGAGAGAGGAGGATAGCGGTTCGTGGACAGCTTTAGCTACTTAGTGAGATCCTTTGCAACTCAGTGAGACCCTGTTTCAAAATAAAGAATAAAAAAGAGGGCTGGGGTGTAGCTCAGAGGTAGAATGCCCCTGGGTTCCATCCCCAGCACTGCAAAAAAAAAAAAATATCTTTGTGTTTTCTGAACCCAGTGGTGCACACCTATAATCCCAGCAACATGGGGGGCTGAGGCAGGAATTTCAAAAATTGGAGACCAGCCTGGGAACCATGGTAGATTCTGTCTAAAAAAGGGGGAAGGGAGGTTGTTGTTTGGTAGTAAAATGCTCCTCAATTCAATCACAAAAAGAAAAAAATTCTTGTTTGTGATTGAAATGATACAATTATCAACTTAAAGTCCATAATTACTGGATCCAATGAGGAAAAAACCCTTTAATGAGAAATTGTTAGTATAATATTCATATTCTATAATTAGTAATTTTCTAAAGTAAAGATGTAGATGTTCATCATACATCAACACACATAAAGATAAACACAAACATTTCATTGTTTTTCTGGGTTGGAGCATAACTTCACAGAAAGCACTTGATTTTCCCAGTTTTGAAAGATTGGCTCCCAAAAATAAAATAGGGGGATGTCAAAGTGAACAGATAAGGGTTTGGGGGATAAATAATGTTCTTGCAGAGCATCTTCAGCAGGATTTATTGAAATATTGACAAGCAGTACTATGAAAGAGGAGTTAAGAGGAAGGTCAAGTCCAGCCAGGAGCCTGGTGGGATCATTTCTGCTGGATATGCTTGTGTATCCGTAGCAACCGCCAGTGGTATCCTGTCAAGACCCTGTACACAGGGCATACATCAAACTGAATATGGCATCTCAATAGCATTCCTGGAAAAATAGCTATCTTACATGACAATCATTATAGAATCAAAATAGAAGTATTCACTCTTACTGATCTTTACTTCTTAAAAATGAAGAAACAAAGCAGAGTGTAATGGAAATGTGTGATCAGTAGACCTTGGTGCTAATTCCTGTTTTAACACAGCATGATTATAGGCAAAATTTTTTTACCTGAATGGATCTCCATTTCCCTGTCTAAAAAGTGAGGGAACTGGATCTGACGGGTCACCACTACAATGCCCACAGGGACCAGAAGCAGCCAGGCCTTAAGATGAGAAAAGCATATGACACTGGGGTTTCTGTAGCGGTGCCAAAGACTGTGATGAAATGAAGAGTCCTCTCTGCTCCTGGAAACCATCTGTGTTCAGCTCAGGTCACCTGTCTTTATATGGAAAAATACAAGCCCTGTGTTGCCATAGTGTCCGGTTTTTCAAGAAAATATAGACATTTTGATTGGGAGGTGTCAAATATTCTAGTTTTTAAATGCTAGCAACTAATTTTAAAATAGAAAAAGAAAAAGAAAAAAGACCACTGCGAAGGCCAAATGAAACCTCTGGGTGGGGTGGGACAGAGGTTTCATCTATCATGAAATGTTCTTTCCGGTCTCTACCTGCCCCATAGTCCCACGGGTAGGTGGAGAAGAGCGATCCTGGGACTGCTGAGCACTAACTGTGCAGCTCTATCTGGTCTTCTTTTCACTGGGTTTCATTAACATGTGTATACAGTATGGAATCAGAGCCACCACAGTGGGCGGGATGGACGCGTTCTTACAGAAGGACAGCAGGTAAAACAAGTGCTCTGTGTGAGTAGGGACCTGGATGAAGTGGTAGAGCTGCAGTGTGGTCAGCGAGGTGACCACGCAGAGCAGCCGGAAGCTCAGCTTGTAGCCGTTTTCTCCTCGACAGCTCAGAAGGAACATCTCTGAGTTGATCGCAAAACCCAAGCCAAAGAGGACCCCGAGGTTTCTCACAAGTCCGGCAAAAGGTGTGGTGTCGATGTGGATCCAGTCCGGGTTTGCACACCATTTTTTGGCTATGGGCACAGACCACAGCAGGTCGATGTCCAGCAGTCTGAGAAGCAGGTAAAAGCCCAGTGCAAACAGGAAGAGGAAGAGGTTGGTCTTCAGGTACATGGCTAGGCTGGCCGTCTGGATGCCTGGAGTGTGCTCAAAGGCCTCTGCCACCAGCATCCCTGGGATTGGAAAGAGACTGGTGATGACTGTGTGCCCTCAGCCTCCTCGTGAATCAGTGGTCTCCGCATTAGGGAGCTTAGCCATTATTTTCAGTGACACAGGGCTTTACACACCTAAGTTCTATTAATTTTCTCAAGCCATATTAGGCATTAATGAAAACACATGCTTGCACCATCATCTTTTAACTAGCCCTATTCACCCAGAATTGGTTGATCAAGAGTCAGCACTGAGTGACAGTCTATTTTATAGGCAGACCATTAATTTCATCACTTACAATTAATATTTCAATTGTTATAGCCAGTTAGTATAGCAAAGGTATGAGGGGCTGAATATCAGAATGTCAGTAGTGAACACAGCTTCAGAGATACAAAACAGCTGCTAATGAACTCCAGACAAGTGATAATTGCTTCAGATGTTTTAGACAGGTTGGGTTGTAGATTACAGGGTCAATGGTAAGTATGTCCAAACCAAGCCACAAGCGCAGTGTCTGAAATGATGGTTTGAGTGTTGGACTTAACTCTCATCACCCTTCAGAAAAGCCCACTATCAGCCAGACGTGGTGGCGCACACTTGTAATCCTAGTACTTGTAAACCTAGTACTTAGGAGACAACTCAGTGAGACCCTGTTTCAAAATAAAGAATAAAAAACCAGGCTGGGGGTGTAGTTCAGAGGTAGAATGCTCTTGGGTTCAGTCCCCAGTACCGCACACACACACAAAAGAAAAGCCCACTATACAGTTATGCGTTTACAGCATTGGGTGAGACTGCCACTGTGTGTGTGCACAGTGCTGCAACACCCAAGCTCCCCAGGTAGCATTTACTCTCTAAAGCTTCACAGGGAGGATCTGACACCACAAGACAAATGAAACAAACGCTTTCAAGTGACACAGCTGGAGGTAAGGAATCATACTTACCACCAATGACTCCAAGAATAACTTGATGAGGAAAATGTGTCGCTATGAATACTCTGGAGATGCAGACACTGACTTGAATCAGCCAAAAAAGACTCCAAAGAAAGGACCAGGTCAGTCTACAGAGGAAGAACAGATACAAGTGTAGAAAACAAAGAAACTATGTCATTCATGAAAACTGGGTGGGGAGTGCAGGGGTGAAACAGATGATCCTTCTTAGAGGCATTTTCTAGCTGTGACAGAGCATGAATTTAGAGTCTTTTCTTCAAAATGTTTTCATGCGCTTTATTGGATTCAAATAGCTTTAATGGAGGCTTCTACATTTCTCAATGCATTAAATTTAACTGATGCTATTAATTAAATTAACAAATTTAATTATTTATTGTAATAAATGCTGAAAAGGAAATCAATTTGATATCATTGAAATAAGATATAGTGCTATAATGGAGAAGCATTCAGGAAACTTCAAGTTTGGGAAAATTATTAATACCTAATGATGGAGAATAAACCATACATATACATGTATATATACATATACTTATATATATTTTTTTTTTCAGTACTAGGGATACTTCCACTTCCAGTCGTCTGTGCTTTCTTTTTACTCTTTCTTTGAAGAACATATGCTGAAGAGGGAGTTTCATAGATTCTCAGGAGCCTTGGTTTCTTGTGTTTGTTTGTTTGTTGTGTGTGTGTGTGGTACTGGGGATTGAACCAGGGGCATTCTACCTCCAAATTACTCCCCCAGCCCTATTTTATTATTTTATTTTATTTTGAAACAGGGTCTCACTAGGTTGATGATAGTCTCACTACTTGCTGAAGCTGTTCTCAAACATGCAATCTTCCTATCTCAGCCTCCCAAGTGCTAGGATGACAGGTGTGCACCACCATGCCCAGATGGTTCCTTTCTTTTTTTACATATAGAAAACAAACAGCCAGCTGTGGTGTCACACACTTGTAATTCCAGTACTTAGGAGGCTGAGACAGGAGGATTGTGGGGTTCGGGCCAACCTCAGCTACTTGTATCTTGGAGGTAGAATACCACTGGGTTTCATCCCTAGTACTATAAAGAAGAAAAGAAAAAAAAAAC
Source organism: Muscardinus avellanarius (assembly GCF_963383645.1). NCBI lineage: Eukaryota > Metazoa > Chordata > Mammalia > Rodentia > Gliridae > Muscardinus > Muscardinus avellanarius. The sequence goes on from NC_137787.1 coordinate 66,852,926, forward strand.
ACAAGAAAATAGGCCATATACTTTCAATTTGAAGCTGCAATGTGCAAAAAAGAAAAAAACTCATAAAAATGTTAAAATCTAAGAAATTCTTGTCAATTTAAAAAGTTAACTTTTTAGGGGAGTGGTGAGTTGGCCTGGGCCACCCTCCTCCCTCATGCCATTTTGGCATGGGGCTGTAACTATTTTCTGTATTTCTATTTTCTGTATTTCTATCTTTTTAATAAACTTCTTTAAATCTTCAAAAAAGTTAACTTTTTAAAATTAACTGAATTCTTGAATGGTTTGTTTCTGATAACCAGACCAGAATTTGGTTATAGAAAAGCAGGAATAAAGAGAAATGAGACCTTCAAAGGGGAGGTAAGTAGGGACTATTTGTAGTGGAGAAAAATGGTCAAGGACTTGTTTCTTATTCAGCAGAATGCATGATGGGTCTTAAAATTGTCTTATTTTTGGAAAAATTTTGTATAATGCTATATGTTATAGTATTTTTTACAAAAGTTAATTGACACATTTCAGATAGCCTAGCAATTTATGACAAAAATAATACCAGGATTCTTTTAAAGACAGTTAAAAGATTTCAGGAAAGAAGAGAAGGAAAGAATGTAATTCCTACAAATTGTCAATAATTTTTAAGAGCTATGGTTTTCTAAACATCAAGAAACCTATTAATATTAACTATTAGTACTCAAATTTAAGTTTCTCTCTAAAATGTTTTCAATTTAAAAGATTACATAATCTTTAAAGATAAAACACATATTATTGGTTTCAAAAATATTGGCTATTCAAAGTAGGAAGCATAGTATTACTGAATAAATGGATGCATTCCCAGGGAGTAATGATTCTTAAAATTTCCAGAACCTTAGAGCAAGGAAATGCACACACAGAAATATTTCTTATATAATATTAAATGACTTATTTATGAGCTACCAGAATAATAATTGAATTTCAGAAACCCAAAGGCACATTTAGCAAGTCATTAATCAGTTAAACATTTTCAATATAGCAATAGTTGTAAGCTAATTAAAACATTATCTTGAAGCAAAACATTAATTTTCTATTCATTCAGATCCTTTGGTTATGATAGAATAAGCACTTTTCATTCAACAACTTTTAATATTTTTATACTCTCAGGTGAATTTTCAGAAAAAAGAACTGTGTGTATTTCAAGCCATCTTATGCCAATGCTACAGAAACTATTGGCAAGCTGACCTGTGCATGGTGATAGAGAGTTTATCCATCCGCCTGACACTGTAGCTCAGGGCAGCTGTTACCATGACATACCAGACACATGACGAACCCATTGCATGGCCAGAGGGACTTCCTGCAACAAGCATCATCCATTCAAAAGGTGGTTAATTAAGTATCAAGATCAAAAGTGGACACTAAAACAGTACATTTGCTATGAAAATTACAAATAACTCAGGAGAAAGACCACAGGGCACAGGGCGTTTGTAATGTTTAGAAGAGAAAACTGGCTGGGCATGGTGGTGCACGCTTGTAATCCCCGCGCTTGGGAGGTGGAGACAGGATCACGCAGGTTCGAAGCCAGCCGCGCTGGCTTAACAGACCCTGTTTCCAAATTTTAAAAAAGTATAAAAATAGGTCTTAGAGTGTAGCCTGGAGATAGAAGGGTTTCCAGGAACCCCAGTACCACCAGAAGAAGAAGAAGAAGGAGAAGGAGGAGGAGGAGGAGGAGGAGGAGGAGGAGGAGGAGGAGATAATATAGAGAAAACTAAGGCAAATCGAGTCAAACTAAGACTCAAAAATAGTGCTTAAAAAATTCATAGGTTTTCAAGCTCAAGAAATTCTAGAACTCAATATATTCCGGGTAATTAAGAACTATACAGAAAAATAAAAATAAAAACATTCATTTTAAAGGAGAGAGAGAGAGAAAAAAAGAACTATACAGTTGGGTGTGGTAATCCCAGTACTTGGGAGGCTGAGACAGGAGAATCATAGATTCGTGGCCATCCACCCTCAGCTACTTAGTGAGGCCCTACACAACTTAGTGAGACTCTGTTTCAAAATAAAGAATACAAAATAGGGCTGGGGGTGTAACTCTGAGGTAGAATGCCCCTGGGTTCAAATCCTGGTACTGCAAAATAAATAAATAAAAAAACTCTATGTGCTCTGCCACTGAGCTATAAATCATTAGTACCCCCATCCATTTTATAGTCTTCTTCAGTAAAGATTACACTCATACATAATCTTACTTATAATAAAAAAGGAGTTGCCCAAGAGGCTTACTTGTACACTACACATATAAGAGAAAAGATGTAAAAAAAATTATCCTAAAGTTAGTCTTTACTGGCATTAGTAATATTGGGAAGCCCTTACTTTTCATATAGACAATTTGTCTATTCCAAGGATTCTCAGAAGACCTGCAGTAACTTAAAATTTTCTCAGCAGCAGATAAATCAACACTTCTAAGATTTTAGTATAGTTCTTTGGGAATGTACTCTACCTGTTTTCGTTTGTTTTAGTATCAAACCATTACATTGTTCCAAACAGTAAATGCCTAAATATAAAATCATCTTGAGTATTTTTTCTTTCTATCCTTTCACAAATAACAAAGTGGAATTTGATTATTCATAAAATATCTTTCATTTCTCATAAGCAATTTTGCTGCTTATGAACATTTAACATCCTCACATAACATTTTCTTTAACACCTGAGATGATCTATGCATTAGTAGGTGTTAGTAATCATACGTAATCACTGGCTGCTGTAATAACATCAGTTACTTGAAGCTACTTAATTCCTTACCTGGACCTGTTTCACATGTAGTAGGGAACTGTTCAAGGCATGGGCTTGAGTGATTTGGGTAAATCTGAGTTTCTTGGACCCACCAGTAAGGCCGGTGACCAAATAATATCCTGTATTTAAAGAAATATCAATAGACATATATTTTAAATGCAAAAATATTACACATTTTGAAAAGAGCTACCTATTTTTTTCTATAAAAATAACTTAAGCAGAGGATTGATAGGAAAAGTTCATGATGAGAGACTCTCAAAGAACTTGGGTTCTCATTATAGAGGACAGTAGTCATCTGGGGTTTGGCACCTTAGTCTCCCATGACACAAGGACTTTTTTCCTTATAGAAAAGTCCTGTGGGTGCTTTGGGTAAGTCGACTTATAATATCAAAGTTGCCCTTAGAATCATCAATCCATTCATAAGGGTGATTGTCTTTTAAACAAGTTCTTGGTTAATCTCAGAATACGTGTCCTAGGGTTTTGAAATTTATTTTAAGTCAAAGTATACATTTCTATACTTTTTGTAAGCCATACTGATGACTGTGCTGTTTTAAGTTAACTGGTATGTTTGAAAGCTTTTTTCAAGTAAAACTATACACATCTAAAATTTGATTAAGCCAAAGGTACATATTTAAGAATACATTTTAGGAAAAATAAAACAAAACAGCAGTCTTACCATTTAAATATAAGATTGAACCAGTCCCCAATAACTGCTACCCATATTATCTTGGTCCCAACTGTCTGATTAAGTTGAAACCATAGTGGAAAATAAATAAAAAAGATATTCCGGGGGTCTCCAACATTGGACATAAAGTTTAAAAAGTCATAGTAAGCTCGGTAGTCCTTCTGCAAATGCTGAATAATGAGCACACCATTTCTATGAAGGAAATCCATCTTGAAAAGAATACAGTTGTAAATACAGAGCAATTGGAGCTGATGTGCTCTGAACCCCACTGTCTTTATACAGGGAGCCTTGCAGATTGCTGAGCCGTTACTGTGACATGTGATGCTGACCATCTGTGGAGAAAGCACGTTGGTCTTCCCCTGTTGAAAGTACATCTATTATTTTAATTGGTGGAAAAGAGGTGAAGTGCATGCTGATCTGTAGCAGTTTAAAGGGAGATCTGGATAGAAGCACAATGAATTTCTTATGCAACCTCCTGTTTGCGTGAACAGTTGGATCATGTTTGTTTGAAAATTTTCACACAGTTCATTTCCTTCAAGGGCGGGCATTAGCAATTTCTGTGCTTGGCTAGAAAACCATGCAAATAATTATTGCTTGTCAAATAGCCTTGAAAGTCATACATTTTAATTTAAGACAGACTGTGGCTGTCTGACTATTGGGTCTTGGAGGAAAATGGTAGAGTAATATCTGGGCATGAAAAATTTATATTATAGGACAAGATTATTTTCTGATCACAAACTATTAAATAAAAAGTTTGGTATTTATGTATTATAAAGAGGAAAATAGACTATATGGAACATGAATGGAAATAGGTAGGATGTATTAAATTTGGAAAAACGCATTGCTTTTTGACTATGAAGTGTTTTTTAAAAAAAAAAGCAGAATTAGAGGTCATTGAGGTGGCAGAAATGTGATAGGACTGAGTTGTTATATGGTTGACTGGAGAATACAGTTGAGAGGATTAGAAATTGCTCCTGTGACAGAGATAAGAATAGACTTCAAAGGACTTTTAACCAATCAGGAAGATAGTTGGTTGAAAACAGTGTCCAGTAGAAGTGGGAGGCATCCAAACAAAATGGAAGCTGGGAATGAACAGAGGTCAGCTCCGAGACCTAGGATGCCGCTCAGAGTGAGAGGCTGGCGATCAAGAGTTAAGTTCTGTCCCAGAGGGATTAGCAGGCAAGCAATTAGGCCCCAACATGTGGCGGAAGGTGGAACTAGGTGAGGTATTTTTATCTCACTGTTTAGGTTGTAGTTTTAGCTACAAAAGTACAAAAGCAAAGCCTCCCTCATGAGAAAGCCTCTTCCCAGGCTCTGAAAATCACCCTAAACTTCTCCTGGAGTTGTGTCAGTTCATGGCAGCAAAGTTATGGGCATCCTATTGGTACCTTCCATGCCTCTTTTTTTTTTATTGGTGCACTGTATTCATACATCATAGTGGGATACAAACTTTTGTAGACATACATGCACACATCACCCAGTCAGCCCCCACCCCATTCTCTCCCCATCCCTCCTTCCCATGCTTGGCTTAGTGGTTGACATCTAGTATTATAGCAATTTATCCAAAATTAAAAATGATAATCTCACATAACAGTTTCATTTGTCTGATACCAAGCTTTTGATGACTTAAAGATAACATTTCAATATTTGTTTTTGCTTTCTTTCTTACCAGAGAATATTTTTTTCTATTTTTTAGGTGAAACTATCATATATTTATATATTTATTTTTCAGAAAAAAATCTATCCTAATATGGAATATGGATTCTAGATACCCAAAACGATCTTGAAAAGGAACAAAGCTAGAAGATATATATTTTCTCATTTCAAACCATATAAAGCTACAATAATTAAAACAGTGTAGTACTGTTCTAAAGGCAGATATATAAACCATTGGAGTTAAATACAAGCCTAGAGCTAAATTCTTCCCTATATTGTCAAGTTATTTTTGACAAGGTTTCCATGAACATTTGGTGGTGGAAATAATAATCTTTTAACTAAATATTGTTGAAAAATAATAATTACATGGAAAAGAATAAAATTGGACCCTTACCTAATCCCATATACAAGTATTAACTCAAAATAAATAAAAGACCTAAATATAAATCTTAAGACTATAAACTTTTAGAAGAAAATCTGGGTCATAAAACCTCACAACATTGAAATTGGCAGTGATTTCTTGGATATGATTTCAATGGCACAGGCAACAGAAGAGTATACAAACTCCCTAAAAAATAAAAAAATTGCATATCCAAAGACAGTGTAAACAGAGTTAAAAGTTACTAATAGAATTGGATAAAATATTTCCAAATGCTATATCTGAAGGTATATTAATATTCCAACTAGAAATCCTAAAAATTAACAACAATAAAGGCAAACAATACCATTTAGAGATAGGTAAAAGACTAACATAAATAATGAATCTCCACAGATAACCAATCTTAGTTGTCTGTTGGATGGAAACTCTTGTTTCTCTGGTTCTGGTGTGTGTTACCTATTTCTTCTTTGTAGTTAATCTCTTTGAGTATTTTCTCTAGCGCTGGTTTTGAAGACATAAATTCCTTCAGTTTCTGTTTGTCATGGAAGCTTCTTATTTCTCCATCTAATTTGATAGAAAGTTTTGCTGGGTAGAAAATTTTTGGCTGGAAGTTGTTTTCTTTCAGAGTTTGGAATATGTTACTCCAAGCCCTTCTGGCTCTCATGACTTGGTTTGGGAAGTCTGGAGTGATTCTAATTGGTTTGCCTCTGAATGTCACTTGGCCCTTTGTTTTTGTTGCCTTTAAGATTCTTTGCTTGGCTTCCACATTGGTCATTTTGACAATTATGTGGTGTGGGGATCCTCTTCTCCAATCCTGTCTAAAGGGAGTTCTATAAGTTTCCTGGATCTGTGTATCAACCTCTTGCTCTATGTTTGGAAAATTTTCTGCTATTACTTCCTTGAAGAGATTTTTGATCCCTTTGGTTTCACTTTCTTTTCCCTCCTCTATTCCAATTATTCTTAGGTTAGCTCTCTTAAAATGGGCCCATATTTCTTCAATGTCAGATTCCTGCTGTTGGATATTTTTTTCTAGATTAGAAACTATGCGTTCATTTCTGGAATGATCATCTTCTAAGAGCAAGATTCTGTTCTCCATGTGGTCTAATCGGTTGTTCATGCTTTGAATTGAGGCCTTTACTTCATTAATTGCATCCTTTATCTCTTTTTGGCTCTCTCTGAGTTCTTTTCGAAGCACCTCTATTATTTCTACAGTTATTTTCCTGATTTGATCTTCTAGAAATCTCTGATTTTCTGTTTTATCGGGTTCTGATGTTGTGGGGTTGTGGGCATTCATTGCTCCAGTGTTATTCCTCTTTCCCATGATTTCGGAAGTTTGTGCCTTCTCTGGCTTCTTCCCTGGGTCACTACGGCTTCACTTAAGGTGCTCTGGATCTCGAGTCTGTAGTATCTCAGACCCCACTACTCCTTTACTGGGTTGTATCACAGAGTCTCCGACCCAGGGAGTCGATAGAGGCTGCTTTAAACTATGGGGGGTGCCAGGTTGCATGTTCTCCTATGGTGTGATATCTCTGCCACCGCCACTCCCCCACTGGGTCAAGTCCCAAGGAGTACAGTACTGGGATTTCTCCTCTGGGGCCCACAATTTGACTCACTGTTCTTGAGTTCGCAGATGTAGCTGTACTGGACTCGGTGAATTCGCTGCTGCTGCGGCCAGTGGCAATATGGTGCCACTGCTACACCCTTGGCCATGAGGCTGGCTTATTTCTTCTTGGTTTTGAGTTCCACTCTGAGTCCCTGAAGCGTGTGCTGAGCTCAGCTACTGGGAGCTTTAGATGTTCCCTGCCCTGCGCTGAAAAATCCCGCCTGGCTGGTCCACAGCGGCTCACCTTGGCTTGCTGTAGCCGTCCGGTGAACTCGCCGATTCCACCGGCAGTATGGCGCTGCTGCCGCGTCCTCAGGCATGAGGCCGGTGTATCTCCTCTGTGGCTCTGAGCTCTGTTCTCAGTCCACTTTCTCTCTGGAGCCTGGTGATTTTTTTGTTTCTCTGGTGATGGTGTTTTCTGGCTATGAAAGGCACTGATTTTGTGGTAATGGAGATTGGTTGTTAGTGGGGCTCTTAAGCCCCGCTTTTCTTGGTCGCCGTCTTCCCGGAAGTCCCCTTCCATGCCTCTGTTTCCCCCTACTGGAAAAAATGTGTCGACTATTAAAATATTTCGGGTGCCTTTAAAAAATTGCCACACCTTTGTCTCATTCCAGATCAATTCAATGTCTGATTATGGGCCCTGAGCATTGGAATGACTAAAGGACTTCCCAAGTGATTCCTATGTGGCATAGGGGTATAGAATCTCTGTGCTGGGGAAGTTTGTAGGAGGCATTAGCCTTGCCAACCAGAGTCTATGCTTCTGCCCTTTTAGCTTTGCATATTCAGGTTCTGTAACTTCCATAATCTCTTTAATGAGCCATGAGGAAGGACAGGACTTCCCTTTATTCTTTTCCAAGAAGGGTTTGAGCTACATAATTCATGATATTCATTTTTTTCAGAAGTGTCTTGTCCTTTAATCTTGGTGGGAATGATATTAAATACATTTTGTCTTATAATTAAAAATTAAACGCCATGTTCTTTCATTTCTCCAGTCTGTGGACTGTGATGAAGTTGGCAACACATTAGCTTCTCTGAGGGCTATCTGGTTCCGCCGTCTGTAGGGTAATTAACAGAAGCAAAAGCCCCTTGATTTCATTTGCCTTTTAACAGGACATGCTAAGTCTTTCTATCCCTCATAACTTTTAATCGTTTCATATCTTACCTCTGTGCACTTCCTCAGAACTGCCTTCTCCAAACAGATCTCCTTACGCCTCTGACAAACATCTTTTCTCTCAGGGGGTTATGCTCACTCACGAGGGCTGTCCTTACACAGAATCAGGCTGGGTGGCCAAAACAACAAAACTTACGGCAGCCCTGAGTTTTTACAGGGTCTTTCTTGCTCTCCCTCTCCTCTCCCTTCCCTCTACCCTCCCCCTCCCTATCCCAGCGATGTCTTCTCAAAAGGATACCAGTCATACTGGATTAAGGCCCACCCTAATGGCCTCATTTTAACTTCATTGCCTCTTTAAGGGCCCTGTCTCCACATACAGTCACATATATTCTGACATGCTGGGGTTTAGGACTTTGACATACAAATTTAAGCACAGCTTATAATTGTATACTTATTTTGAGCTTATTTAGTTCATATCTCTTGTTTGCAGTACAGTATAAGCTCCATAAAATAGAAGCTCAGGGTCTGCTTTGTGTAGCAGCCAAGAGCATGGTACTGGCCCACACAGGGGCTGAAGTCCTGACGCTGGTGAGGATCACATGCACCCCTGGAGGAAGACTGTTACTGAGAATTGAGAGTGTAATAACAATTTTATATTATTTTAGTTAAAGAGAGGCCCCTAATATTACAAGAGCTTTAGATCTTGCAAAACCTGGCACTCCTCCTGGGCCCATTGCTTATTCAGTAAATGTTTATTGAATGAATGAATTACTAAACAAAACTGAATCCCAATAGTAACTTATAAAGGAAAAAATGCTAGTTACAAATTCAAATACCTAGTCCAAATTCATCCACCAGAGTTGCTGTGGCTTAGGTACTCATCGTATGTGTGCCACAGGAGAGAAATGCAGGAGCTTAGTTCTTCCTAGTACTGATAATCTTCCAGTAAATCTCTTCTCTCTAATAACAGAGACTCTTGGACTGAGTCATTTCAAAGTCAAGGTTGTTAAGAGTTCCAGGTGTGTCCAAAGTCAGGTCACCACATGATGGAACAAAGTCACACTTGAACTGCATAGACCAAGATACACTGAGGTACATCTCCCTCTATCTTCACCCATTTTGTGAAGTTTCCTTTCTCCATGGACCACCTGCCTTCTGTCACCTGCATGCAGATTTCCAGACTCACTCCAGATCATATGACCAGATATTTTGGACATGAGATCCAGATATGTGCATCTTAGCTTTCTACACAGTGTTTATACATATCAAATTTTAGAAGTTCTGTCTTAATTCTTCCCTTCTTTGATGCAGGCTATCTACATCCTGCCTGTACCTCCTGCCTGGACTCAACTTCTGCCTCAAGGCATTGTTCCTCACTTGTCTTATTTAGACTCTGTATTATTTTATCTTTTGTCCGTGAATATAGGTTTTCATATCCCTCCTTTTATTCATTCATTTACTTACTTACTTATTTACTTGGTGAACCTAGAGGCATTCTTCCTCTGAGCCACACCCTCAGTCCTATTTTATTTTTTATTTTGTTATTAGAGGGGATACTGGGATTTTTCTACCTCTGAACTACATGATAAGTCAGGTCCCTCCTCTCTCCCACGTGATCTCGCAGCAGGGACAGGAGGCAGAAGCCTGGAAGCGGAGATATCGCAAGATTCCAGGTGAGGCTAGACATACTTGAGATAGTGAGACTACTGATGTCATGAGAGAATCTGTGTTCCCAGGCTTAGTCCCACACCCCAAAATACCGGCTTAAAAGCAAGATCATTTCTGGCCCGCCAGGTGGGGGACTCATCGGGCTGATCTACGCGGTGGGATTCTCCAGGCAGATGGCTCATCAGTCCCTTCCTCTGACCCGCTGACCTCACCCTGAACCCCTGAATCCTGAAAGTTCTGAGTTCTTTCAGATTAAAGCAGATTTTTGTTAACTCAGTGGGTGCTCTGCCTCCTTCACAGTCTCCCCAAGCCCCAACACCCCCAGTTCAACCTTTCACTACACTGCCAGTCACTTTTAAACTTTTGCAAAAGGGCTTCACTAAGTTGCTGTGGCTGGCCTTGAACTTTCTGTCTCAGTTTCTCCAGTCCTGGGATTTTAGGCATTTCCCACCATGCTTGGCTTTATAGTTTATTTTGTAACAGGGTCTCAATAAATTGCTGAGGCTGGCCTTGAAACTGTGATTCTTCTGTCTCAGCCTCCCAACTACTAGGATTCCAGGCATGTTTTACCATGTCTGACATAGCCCTCCTTTTAAAATATCTTTTCTAATCCTTTTTTTTTTTTTTACCCAAAGCACATGGTAAATACTCAAAAGGTATTAGCTATCATCAATATTGGTTATTATTATTTTGCCAAATCATTTGTAAAAAACCAATTTGAACCCCATTTCTGAGATTCTTGATCAGGTTAGAAGTATGGCAAAGTGATATATTATATATATATAGTTAGAGCCAAGCCAAAATTGTTTAATGCTCCTCCCGAGTTCTTCAGGGAGTTAAAGTAACTCATTCTGCCTACCCTAAATGTAGCAAGCATAGATTGCAAGCATAGACTAACATCCTGCCTATCCTATAGTAAATGTAGTAAGCAAAGACCAACATCCTGCTTACCCTATAGTCAACATCCTGAAACACTGATCCCCACTCCAGACTAAGTTGCAGTCTTGTCAGACAATAGCAATGGGCCTCCCCCTGCCCTTAGCCACCTGTGCGTGGCTTTTGCCTTTAAAAACCCCTTGTGAGTTCAGCTCTAGGTCGCAGGTCTGGACTGAGTGACGGACTGTGTCCCTAGCCTGGCTAGTCTGTTGTCCCTTGCCTGGCTAGTCCCCCCCCCCACACACACACACAATGGTTAAATAAACTGATCTTCCAAGTTCAGTTGGTGCTCTTTCTCCATTCTTGAGAAATTGGCCTGGGCACAACAATATTACAATTTTATACACAATTCTTATGTTGCTTCTGTTTTGTATTCTGTGGTGACGCTATCTTTTCTCTCCTCTTTTTCTTATTCTGTTTCTCTTCTCTCTTTGTTTCTGTTCCTTTATTTCTCTCTCCTTTTTCTCACTCTTTTTAAAAATCATACTAAATACTTAATTACTTAAATCTCTGAATCTGTCAGTTTCTTAAACCTTACCTTTTAGCTTGAGATCAGAGATAGGGGAGAGAGAAGACAACTCTGAATTGCTCGCTATTGGGAGTCAAACCAACCTGGGAATCAAACCAACCATCTTACACATAATAAAGGATCCTCAGAAAATTGCACAATCAGCCACCACTCCCTTCAGGATCAACTCATTTCTTTTTGCTGTTGTAGAATGCTCATCATTTTGTTTCCTCTAAGTATCCAACAATTAGAACTCTGTTGTTCTGGAAAAGCATTTTTGGAGTGGAAGAAATCTTTATGTATATGTGTTTTGGGATCTAATCTTAGCCAAGTCTTTTCAGTCACTAGGCACCCCGTTACCCACATTGGTTTATTTAAAGGAAACTTCCTGAAATTACATGTGGAATGTTTGTACTTGTGCACATTTCTTGGAAGAAGGACACAGCTTTCATCAGACGCTAAATGGAATCCCTGACCCAAACACATTAAGTATGTTGGGAAGTTCATAAAAATCTCATGTGCCTGTTTCAGTCTGTATTCTCACTACAGTGATGCAAAATGCCTGACAACCACAACTCAGAGGAAGATTTGTTTACTCACACTTCTAGAGGCTTCAGTCCATGCTAGACATGATCACCTCTGAATATCACCTCTGAACATTTTTTTTGCCAATAGATGAGTTTTTCTGGGAACATTCTATATTCAAACCATAACAGTACCTATACCCAGGATCCCCATCTTATTTTTTCTATTTTGAGGTGGAGTCTTGTTAAGTTGCTAAGAATCTTGCTAACTTGATAAGACTGGCTTAGAATCTGCAATCTTCTTGTCTCAGCCTCCCAAATACTGAGATTATAGATATGTGCCACCATGCCCAGCATAAATGTGTTTTATTATTACTGTTACTATTATCATTATTTACTACAATAGCTAATTTCAAAACTCTATAGTGTTGCCTTATTTTAGTTAGTGCCTATAATAGAATCCTTTAATTTCTTTCCAAATATTTTCATTCTGATTCATTTAATTTTTCCCTAGGTATTTATGTTTTGGTTTTGTTGTTGCTAGTTTGGTTTTTTTTGAAGTAGTAGGAATTGAACCCAGGGCCTCACATATTCACCTGCTGAACTATATCCACAGTGCTTAGTTTTATTTTTGTTTTGAGATGTCTTGCTAACATTCCCTAGTAGGTCTCAAACTTGAAATTCTCCTGCCTCAATGCCCTCAGTAGCTGGGATTACTGGAGTGCACCACAACACCCCACCCGCAGGTTTTGATATAAGTAAATTCTGCTTGTTTTACTTGTATTACAATATGTAGGAGAGAAGCTAGAATTTCTTTAATATTTTTTGCCTACCAAATATTACATAACCATAAAATGTGTATTTTTATTGTGAAATGAACCATTCATTTCTGAGTTGTAGCGCTAAATTACTACTAAAATTCCGCACTGTTCAGAGAGACTGACTTTAGGTTGTGTCACTTAAGCAGTGGAGGCAAACAAAAATAGTTTGTGGAAGCATCAACCATGACCATTACCCTTTTACCAAAAACTTTTCTGCCTTCTCTAAAATGAATTGCTTTCAAAATCACTCTAGTGTCACCTTGCAATGTAAATGGATTAATTTCAGACTAAGTTTAGACCCTGGTGACTTTCAGAATATAATTACCTCCATTCTGGCTAGCATCCCAGGGATATTGGCATTCCATAACAGCACTGTTATAGATGAGCCTGCTACATCTGTTCCAAATGCCCCTCCATTAGTCTTATTATATACTCTCCTCTAGAAATGATTATGACCTATGTACTCATAAGTTCTTTCCTGGATCACTAAAGGACTCAACAGAGTTGCCCATTGAGCAGTACTCTTAATTTTCTTCACAATACCACAAAGATACTGTACAGCTGTGTTCCTGTATTATAGAAAATGCATGAAGTGATTACTATGTGTAAGGTGTAAACTCTAAAACTTTAGTGCATACCCTCCCCACTTGGAGAATCTGTTAAAACATATAGGGACCATTGCCAGAGTCTTTGGTTTGGTAAAATTGGAGTAGGGCCTGAAAGTTTGCATTCCCTAACAAGTGCCCACACAGTGATTATGTTGCTGGGTGGGGAGCTTTGCTTTTGAGAAGCACTGGTGTAACACCTTGATTCTCACTTGTACTGCACAGGACAGACATGATGACATCTTAAGAAGTTTATGGTCTAGTGAGAGAGATAAGATATTTGCAAAAAATAACATGCCATTGTCCCTTTAGAGATGACCAGAGAAAAGGCAAACTTAACTTTCAGCCTACAAGATTAGGGAGCTTTTATAGAAGAGATGGGAAGTGATAGGGTTTTGATACATGTATAATTTAGAAATGCAAAATGTAGGGTGAATGGGGAAGACATAGTCTAGAATATAGTGGAATATCTTTATAATGCTTAAAACAATATTAATTGGTTAATATATTTCACTTAAATCTATAAAAGAAGCCAGCATGGTGGTGCATGCTTATACTCCCAGTACTTGGGAGGCTGAGACAGGAGGATCACAGGTTCTCAGCCAGCCTCAGATACTTAGTGAGGCCCTATTTTAAAGAAAGAATTAAAAATAGGGCTGGGATGTAGATTTCAGGTAGAACACCCCTGGGTTCAACCCCCAGTACTGCAATAAAAAAATCTATAAAAAATACCCATTTTTACAATTATTGAGACAATAGAAAAACCATGTCCAGAGTAAACTTTTTAAGACAGAAAGTAGAATGGTACTTGCCAGGATCTGGGATAAGGAGAGAATGGGATTTATTGTTTAATAGGTATAACCTATGAATTTCACTTTCGTATAATAAAAAATTCTGGAGATGAATACTGGTGATGGTTACACAGCTGTATTAATACAATGCAACTGAACTATGCACATAAAAATAATTACCATTTTAAATTTTATGCTATGTATATTTTATCACCCCCCAAAAAATCCGGAATAATAGTCTCACTGTGTTTAAATGCTTTCTGTATGTTTGGGAATGCACTTTTTCTTCCCTCTGAAGCACTGATATTTCAAAACACCTCTATTATTTCTACAGTTATTTTCTAGAAATCTCTGAATTTCTGTTTTATCAGATTCTGATGTTATGGGGTTGTGGGCATTCATTGCTCCATTATTATTCCTCTTTCCCATGATTTCGGAAGTTTGTGCCTTCTCTGGGTTCTTCCCTTGGGTCACTAGGACTTCACTTAAGGTGCTCTGGATCTCAAGTCTGTGGTATCTCAGACCCCACTACTCCTTTACTGGGTTGTATCGCAGAGTCTCAGACCCAGGGGGTCAATCGAGGCTGCTTTGGACCATGGGGGGGTACCAGGTTGGGTGTTCTCCTATGGTGTGATATCTCTGCCACTGCCACTCCCCCACTGGGTCAAGTCCCTGGGAGTACAGTACTGGGATTTCTCATCTAGTGGCCGCAATTTGACTCACTGTTGTTGAGTGCGCTGATGGAGCTATAGTGGACTTGGTGAATTCGCTGCTGCTGCCGCTGGTGGCAATATGGCGCTGCTGCCACGCCCTCAGCTGTGAGGCTGGCGTATTTCTTCTCTGGTTTTGAGTTCCGCTCTGAGTCCCTGCAGGGTGCACTGAGCCCAGCCCCTGGGAGCTTTAGATGATCCCTATGCTGAAAAATCTGCCGAATTCCGCCCGGCTGTTCCGCAGCGGCTCACCTCAGCTCGCCACTGTCCGCCGCTCCTCTCTGGAGCCTGGTGGGCTGTTGAGTGAGTTGGTCTGGTGCCGTCCGGTGAACTCGCTGCCGCCGGCGGCAGTATGGTGCTGCTGCTGCTGCGTCCTTGGCTGTGAGGCCGGCATATCTCCTCTGTGTCTCTGAGCTCTGTTCTGAGTCCCCCTCCTCTCTGGGGCCTGGTGCTGCAAGGGAAGATGGCGCCCGCGCCGTTCTGCACCATGGCTCCAGCCACAGCACTGTGGTCTGGTTTCTTTCTGGTGTCTTGTTTTTCCAGCCCTCTTTTTCTCTGGCCCTTGTAATTACATTTTTTTTGTTTCTCTGCTGATGGTGTTTTCTGGCTATGAAAAGCGCTGATTTTGTGGTAATAGAGATTGGTTGTTAGTGGGGCTCGTAAGCCCCGCTTTTCTCTGTCGCCATCTTCCCGGAAGTCCCTGAAGCACTGATATTTTTTATCTTTCAAAAATTGTTATAATTTCACTGAGGAGTAACTTCTGTACCATAAACTTGAACAGTATAAAGGTACAATTCAATGATGTTTAGCAAATTATAGAGTTATCATTAATCACCACACACTGGTTTGGGAGTGCTTCCACTGCCTGAGAAAGATTCCTGGAGCCTGTTAGCTGTCAATACCTGCTTCTGGTCCCAATTCCAGGCAACCACTGACTATTTTCTGTCTTTATAGATTTTTCTTTTTTTGTTGTGTCATATATATGAAATCATGTAATAGTTCATCTTTTTTATCTGACTTCTCTTTCTTAGCATAATGTTTTGGAATAATTTGTTGTGAATAAATGCTTCTTAATTTGCTATACACTTTTAATCAGTTTCCAGGGCACTGAAATGGTTGTTTTATAAATAATTTTGGCCACTTCTATAGTTTCTTTGGAGAGAGAAGATTTGGTGATCTCATCACTCCACCATGCTAGAGGTCGCAGCACTTTCCTCCACCCTTCTTAAATTATAGGAAGAGAGCCAGGTATGGCAGCACATGCCTGTAATCTCAGGACTTGGGAAGCTGACAGGAAGATTGCAGGTTCAGAGACAGCATCAGCAACTTAGCAAGGCGCTCTGCAACTTAGGGAGACCCTGTTTAAAAAAAAATAGTACTGGGAGCCTAGATCAAAGGTAGAATGCCCCTGGGTTCAATCCCTAGTACCATACACACACACACACACACACACATAAATACATTAAATACATTACAGGAAGATGAAAGATTCCTGGAGGAACTTGTGCTGAAGTCTGACTTCACTTTGGATACTATGCTTTGATTATATCAATTACCAGAAGACTCATTTTCTTGAATTGTTTATTCCAGTGCTTCCTGACACAAGTCATGCAAAGATCTAGAAGATTCAAAGTTTCTGTTCAAGATTCTTAAACACAACAAGCATTTTCTATATCATAGGTTCTTAAACTGAAATCTATAGGAAGAGGCTTCTTCTCTTTTGAATTCATATTATGTTGTGTCATTTCTAATTTTCTTAACCAATGGGTATTAAAAGTCCTTGTGTTAGCATTTTGGGAAGGTTCAGCATAAGTGATAACAGGCTATATTTTTGTGAACATGTCAAAGTCAAAGATGAAGATAACTATCTTTGATCTCATAATGCTAGCTAGCCATCATCACTGTCTGTTCTTTAGAGGGTCTACTCTCCATTCCTTCACTATTGCTTTTGTCCTCAAGTTTAACAAGATGATTTGAACAGTGAATCAAATGGTGAATCCATTTCATTTATTTTGGAGTTTTTGGATAATGCAGCTTTCTTTAACAAATACTAGTTGAATAGCTTGTGCCTCTTTCTGGTCCCCAGGAAACCTAGGGGACTAGATAGTTTTCTTACTTCATTCTAGTTTGAAGTTCTGTGGGACCCAGCCACATAATGTCCCGGCAAGCATCAAAAACACTTAGAATAACCTGGGAATAGAAAAAGAAAGTTTTTGTAAAGAGCATAAATGTATTCTGGGGACCCTCTGGATGTTTCTACCCACTCATAATTTGAATCAATTTTATGAAATTTTTATAAGTGCAAAGAGGAAATTCTGCAGAAAAGAATACAATTAAAGGAAAGCATGGTGACCAACACCTGAAATCCCAGCACTTCCGAAGCTCAGACAGGAGGATCACAAATGTGAGGCTGGCTTCGGCAACTTAGTGAGACCTTGTTTCAAAACAAAAAATAAAATAAAAAAGTTGGAGGTGTGTTTCAGTGACACAGAACACCCCTGAGTTTGATCCCTAGTACTGTAAACAACAACAAAAAATACAATTAAAGTTTAATGTTTTGTTTGTTACAGAAATCTTGTTTGAAGCCAACAAATACCTTTTCCCCGCACCGCTAAGAGGCTGTGTAGCTTAGAAAAGAACTACGAATCCCAGAATACCTTTCCCCGCATATATTTTCGCGAGAATTCCGGAGAGTAAGTTTAACCAATCCCTGCATGCAGAGCCTGTGCTCTCAACCAATCAGAAGGCGAGGAAGCTCCCGGAAGCGGGTGGCGGGAGGTGCCCAGAGTTTGAAATCGGAACCTTGGCGCGGCGGTGGGGTCTGGGTCTGGGGACCGGCTGGTACCTGGGAGGCGTCGCAGGTCAGGTTTGAAGACGGCGGCGGGGCTCCGGCCTGTCCGCCAAGGTGAGGAAGGTGGGGCCTGTCACTATAGATGAAATAGATTTCAGGGCGGTGTTTGTGAGATGCGCCTCTTTTTGCTGTTTGGGTTTCTGGGCCTGGTGGCGCGGAAGCCCAGAGTTCCGGGCTTCACTGAAAGAGATGTTATGGATACTCCTGGAAAGGTTTTAGCTCCTTAGGGAACAAGTGTGGCCTGGAGTCTTTCAAAATATCCATTTATGGAGAACACCGAAGCTCAGAGGGACGAGGTGACTTCACACGCCCTGGTCTGAACCCATGGAACTCCCACTCCAGTCTTTATTTAACTGTTATCTTTCTTGTTGCGGGTGGGAGGAAAACACAAGACAGATGTGCGCCGTCCTATTTTATGGGAGGGGAGGCCAGTGGCTACCTGATCCACGCTGGTATCAGAAAGGCTCAGAGTTGGAGGGGACCTTAGAAATCACCAGTTTTACTTATGAGAAAAACGGAGGCAGTGTTCTTTTCCAGACTCACAGAGCATAAGAGTCCCCTGTGCAATTACACTTGCTTACTAAAGAGTCCCTAGGAAGTAGTTGTCCTGTATATTCGCTGCAGTTTAACCACATAAGCCCAAGTGGCGTGATCTACCTTGGAATATCTAGAACTAAAGGTAAGTTGCTAACCATTTTCTACAAAAGGATCATCACCAAAATATACTTGACTGGAATATGTGACTTATTTGACTTCAGCAACTCTTTAAAAATATAATGTGTTCTGTTTTGTAGCATCTTACACAATGATTGAGGACGAACTGGCACTCTTCGATAGAAGCATAAATGAATTTGGGAATAAGTTCATAAACAATTTCAGTGACACCCCTTGTCAGGTAGTTGGCCTAAGAGATGCCTACAAGGACTCCATTAAAGCACTTGCAGGTACCTACCCTTAACTTGTAACTTGCTGTTTTTGCTGTTCTTATTTATTATCTAGTGTTATTTCAGCTGAATGGAAACTTAAATTCCAATTTTTCTTTCAGAAAAGCTGTCTGTGAAATTAAAGGAAGAAGAACGAATGGTTGAAATGTTCCAGGAATATCAAAATCGTATGTGAAAAACTAGATCAAAGAGTTTTTATTTAATGTGCTTTTAGAGGTTTTTTAGATTATATAATTATATAATTTTTAGATTATATAATTAGAAATTCATTATACAAGTAAGACAATGTAGTGTATTTATACATTCATATATATGCATACATACACTCCTGTAAAAAAAAAAAATAGCGCAACACTTTTGTTCCTATCTCCCAGCTTAAGAAATAGGATATCCCATGTTATACCTTCCTCCTGCCTTCCAAAACTATTAATATTTTCTTTAATATTGTAGAGTTTTGTTTGGATTTTAGTTTTTGTTGTATTTGGTTCTGGGATTGAATCCAGAGGCCTTCTGCCTCTGAGCTACACCCCACTCCTTCTTACTTTTCATTTTGAAACAAGATCTCACTAAGTTACTGAGGCTGACCTTGAATCTGGGATATTCCTGTCTCAACTTTCCAAGTACTGGGACTACAGGCATGCAGCAACATGCCTGGCAGTATTGTGTTTTTACATCTTATATAAATTGTAACATTTTGTATGTATTCTGTCCTTTTCTTCACTATATGTGTGAGTTTCATTTATGCTGATGTATAAATGCCAGCATTTAAAAAAGAAAATGTTTATTTTCAGATTGGAAACCACAACCTGCACATTGGAAAGCTGGAGTTCTCTTACCACTCTGGGGTGGGACTTTGACAGTCTCCATATTTTTACTACCATTCTTTCCTTCTCATTTCTACAGCTCTCTAGATTATCCAGAGCTTTTATTGAATTATCCCATCCAAAGCACTTGAGGCCACAGGTCAGATTTCGAGTCACTTTGTTGAAGGGCCACATTTTAAGCACTATCAAACTGGAACGCTTTTACATGGGGCATGTGTGCTTTCACTTGCCACAGTCCCCACTTGGCCTTTGCCTTCCCTTGTCCGCTTAGCTTGCTTTGTGGCCCATATGGCATTTAACTCTGCAACCTGTGGTAGGCTGTTGTGATACACTTTCAGTCATATTTACTTTCTTAGCTGCCCCAAAGCATCTCTGCTCCTTCACTCCTTCTCTCATCCCCTTTATGACTTGAGCAAAAAAGAAAACATTTCATATTTGTGAAAAGTGTATTGAGCCAGGTGTAGTGGCACCCGCTTATAATCCCAGCATTAGGGATGCTGAAACAGGAGGATCCTGGTTCCTGGACAGCCTCAGCTACTTAGTGAGGCCCTCTGCAACTCAGTGAGACCCTGTTTCAAAATAAAGAATAAAAAATAGGGCTGGGGGGTGTAGCTCGAGATAGGATGCCCCTGCGTTCCATTCCCAGTACTGCAAAAAAAAAAAAAAAAAAAAAAAAAAAAAGTGTATTGAGCTTGGGTCCTTTAAATACTCTTGGTTTGTAGGATCCATAAAGATTAAAATAAGTTTGAGCCAGGCATGGAGGCTCACACTTGTAATCCCCACACTTGGGAGGCGGAGACAGGAGGATCGCACAGGTTCGAAGCCAGCCTCGCTGGCTTAAGAGACCCTGTTTCCAAATAAAAATATAAAATAGGTCTGGGAGTATAGCCTGGAGGTAGAAGGGTTCCATCCCTAGAACCGCCCCCCCCCCAAAAAAAAAATTAAGTTTGAAACTGTCCATGTTTACCTCTGGCAGTCTCAGAAGTGTGCTCTTAAGTATTACTTAGAATGTGAAGATGTGCTGTAAATGCTCTAAAATCTTTAAAATTTTTCTTTTATTTTCCTTATATTCATATAATTTTTATTCTGGAACATATCTTCACCTTATTCTGCTTTTCTTAGTACTTTTATTGTAATTATGCATCATAGATTCTAAGTGATAAATTCATACATGCATGCACTACCTGGTGTACTAAAATTTTTAAGAAAAAATGAGTTTATACTTAAGCAGAAATACATTTTACCTAAAATTCAATGATCATTTCATTGGTATTTTCCAGCACTAAAGAGACAACGATGCCTAAGGTATAATCTCATAATTCAGGAAGGCTGTCGGCAGGGAAACCACAATTAAGATATAATAGCTGCTTCAGTAATAGAATAGGTGCTGTGTTGCCATAAAACCTGGTGGGCTTGATTCTTCCAATGAGGGTTACAGAATATTTAGTAGCTAACCCTTACCTTAATACCACATGCCAGACCCTGTTCAGAGCTTTTTGCATGTATTGGCTCATGAATCCTTGCAACCCTAAGGGGGTGTAAATGCTATTTTTAGTCCTACTGTATAGAGGAGGGGATATGCACAAAGAAGTTAAGTAACCTGCTCAAGGTCAGGCAGCTAGTAATGAACAGAAACATGATTTGAACCTACGGGGTCTGATTACATACAGTAACACAGAGAAGGTCACAGAGGAGGGTTGGAGAATGTCACCAGATTCCTAGAATGTTCTTCCTAGAACGTCATTATATTCTAGGAAGTGGAAGGAACAGCAGGTGGAATGTGGTGGAGACGTGAGAGCTTTTTTGAGTTCTGCAATGGTCAAAGTGTGGATGGGGAGTGGCAAAGAAGTGACTGGAGGGGGAGCTGTTTGGCCTGATGGTGGACATTGCATGTTATACAAAGAGGTTAGGCTTCAAACTTTGTTTTTCAGAAGATTGGATTTGCTGCAGAATTTTAACCTGGAAAATGATACTGGATTTGTATTTCAGGAAAAGCACGTATGCACAATAAATAGGAGAGAATTAAGATGGTGGCCTATCAAAAGACCAGTTAAAGGGAAAAGTTAGTGCAGTCGTTCAGGCAAACAGTGAGGATGGCTTAGACCATTGACAGGTGTAATAATGTAGTCTCATTGATGACTGCTGGCCTGAAGGCGAGGGATGGTCTAGGATGATTCCTGTCTTCTGTCATGGTGATCCATGTTCTGCATGAATGGTTATAAGAGGAGTGTGTTTAGGAGTGGGAGGTAAACACAGATGGGTTCGATTTTAAGTATATAGAGTGACTTTACTGAGGTTATTGTGCTGTTGGCAAAGATGTCTGTAGGCAAAGGAGAGCTCAATCAGGGAGATAGCCAAGAAGGGGGTCGCTGCTGAAGATCGAGATCTGGGAGAATTTACTGTGTTTGGGGGATTAAAGCTGTGAAGGAGGCCAGGCGTGGTGGCACGTGTTTATAATCCCAGTATTTGGGAGGTTGTGACAGGAGGATTGCAGTTTCATGGCCAGCCTCAGCAACTTAGTGAGACCCTGTTTGAAAATAAAATACAGTAAATGGTAGAATGCCCCTGGGTTTAATCCCCAGGCCACACACAAAAAAAGAAAAGTTGTGAAGGAATTTGTAGAGTAAAAGAGGATAGCCATAGTATAATAGTATTTTTTAATTGTTAGTATTCGTTAGGTACCATGCTATATACACCATCTCTTCAGTCCTCATGACATTCCTCCCACATGTGTATGTATTGTTATTAGTTTTATTCTATTGCTGAGATTGCAGGCCTAGGTTACAATCTTCTCCAGACTATCGATTAACTCAGGAGGCCTCGCAGTCACAATATGATGTTCTCTGTAATTTGAGAGGGAGGTAAGTAGACACACACACTGAATTGGAGTGAGCCCTTTTGACTTTAAATTTGGGTTTTAATAATTTGTTTTTTTGTGTGTGTGGTACTGGAGATTAAACCCAGGGTTGTTCCATCTCTGAGCTATACCCTCAGCCCTATTTTATTTTTTATTTTGAAACAGGGTCTCACTAAGTTGCAGAGGCTGGCCTCAAACCTGTGATTTTGTTGCAGCCTCCTAAATTCTGGGATTACATGTGTGTGTCACTATGCCTGGGCCTTTTTTTTTTTTTCTTTTTTCGTAATGGGGGTTGAATCCAGGAGCATTCCTATCTCCAAGATACACCTTCCAGTTCTTTTTATTTTGAAACAAGTTCTCACTGGGCCTCAAATCAGTGATCTTCTTGTCTTAGCCTCCCAAGTACTGTAATTACAGGCCTGTATCACCACACCCAGCTGCCCTTTTTAGTTTTTATTTTGAAACAGAGTCTTGCTAAGTTCTTGAGGCTGGTCTCAAATCTGTGTTCCTCCTGTCTCAGCCTCTTAAGTACTGTATTTACAAGTTTATCACCATGCTTGCCTTTTTTCTCTTTTTTAGTAGTACCAGGAATTGAACCTAAGAGTGCATTATTACACCCCTAGCCCTTTTATTTATTTATTTATTTATTTATTTATTTATTTATTTATTTATTTATTTTGCTGGTTCTGGGGTTCCTGGAAGCCCTTCTACCTCTGGGCTACACTCCCAGACCTATTTTTACATTTTTATTTGGAAACAGGGTCTCCTAAGCCAGCGCGCACGGCTGGCTTCGAACCTGCACGATCCTCCTGTCTCTGCCTCCCAAATGCGGGGATTACAAGCTTGCGCCACCACGCCCGGCAGCCCTTTTATATTTAGAGACAGGGTTTCCAAGTTGCCAAGATTGGCCTTGAACTTTTGATTCTTCTGCCTCAGCCTCCTGAGGAGCTGGGATTACAGGTGTGCCCCAGCCAACATACCAGGCTGCTGTAGATTTTTAACATAATTATGTTCGTGGTATCTATATAACTCATTTTATTCTTTTTTCTACTTGGAGAGTATTGTTAAATTCTTGAATATATATGTCACTTAACTGCTATATCATACTTTTTTTTTCATCCTGAACACTGATAAAAGTGTTCTGTTTATACATATTTGTGCAAATCCTGTTTTCATAGGGTAACTGTAAAAATGAAACTGCTAGATCAAAGGACATAAATATCCTTAAATCTCTTTTACTTTAAAATGTCAAAAATATTTTTCAGGACTCTAGCATTTTGTATTCCTTCCAATACTAGCTATTATATTGTAAATGTCACAACTGAAAATTGGCATGTTACTGCTTTATTTGCATTTCTGTGATTACTCCTGAGGTTAAATTATCCTTCATATTTATTAGCCATCTGCTTTCTATTTTTTGCCTGTGCCTTCCCCTTAGGGATTTGTATTTGTGTCCTCTTTACATTGAAATAGTAACCCATTCTTGGAAGAGGATAATTTAGTGAATAAAAGCATTGCCTTTGAAGTCGAGACCAGAGTTTGAATCCAGGTCTTGTTTTTTGCATGCTAGCAAATACAGTTTTGGGCAAGTTACGAAACCAAGTTACTAAACTGCTGAGTCCTTTTCCACTTTTGAAAAGGAATAAAAAGTTGGATTTGGTGATGTTCTCCCACAATTTAAGTGTTTCTGGGTGGGAGTGTGTGTGTGTGTGTGTGTGTGTGTGTGTGTGTGTGTGTGTACTGGGATGGAACCCAGGAGCATTCTACCTCCAAGTTACACCCCCAGCCCTATTTTTTATTCTTTATTTTGAAACAGGGTCTCACTGTGTTGCAAAGGGCCTCACTAAGTAGTGAGGCTGTCTGCGAATCGCTCTCCTCCTGTCTCAGCCTCCCGAATGCTGGGATTATAAGCATGCGCCACCAAGCCCAGCTGAATGGGAGATTTTAAAATTATTCAGCAGTCTCAGCCCTTGTTTATCTGCTTGGAAAGCACAAATGAGGAACGCAGGAGGTTTATTTAAAGATGTGAAGGCGCTACCATATGAGAAAGGCCATGAAGAAAGGGAGAAGGGTTGCGCTCCAGGGCAAGCACTGGGAATGAGCCATTCCCGGGAACTAAGAGGCAGCCTGGGGCAAGGGTTATGCTCCAGAGGTGGGCTCGGGAGTGCTGTTTCCAGTTATGGAAAGCTGCCTGGAGTCTTTCATGAATCAGGCCTTTTGTCCCTCTGGACACCTTTTTTTAAATGTATTACACTCAGGTGATGGCCCTTTGCATGTTGCACCTTAGTGATTCTGCCCTCCTTTACTTGTTTCTCTGCCCTCTTTCCACAGGGAGGGGTTGAGGTGCACAAGGCTCAGCAGGTCAACTTGTGCTTTATCCCAGCTGATCCCATCTGTTAATACCTGTTAGCTACCTAACATGAGTATGTTTCAAACCAAAATAAAAAGGGCTGTGGATATAGCTCTGTAGTAGAGCACTTGCTTGCCTAATGTGTAATCCCCAGTGCCACAGAGAGAGAATATAAGACCTTTATAATAGTATTACTGTGAGCCTTAAGTAAATTTAAGTAAAAGCTCTTGAACAAAGTACCTAGCATATAGTAGACTTTGATTTTCATTTGAGTCAAATATGAATTGTTTACCTGCATATTAAGTTTATGAACCCATTATATGCCTTTTCCTTTCATTTACATTTACCTAGGAGTATTTTCACATATAACTTTTTATTCATAGATACTGCTTTTCAGGTTTTATAAGATTTTATTTTAGCCGGGCATGGTGGTGCACACTGTAATCCCAGCATTTGGGAGGCTGAGAAAGGAGGATCGTGGTTCACAGACAGCCTCAGCTATATAATGAGGCCCACTGCAACTCAGTGAGATCCTGTTTCAAAATAAGGAATAAAAAAAATAGAGCTGGGGTGTAGCTCGGAGGTAGAATGCCCCTGGGTTCCATCCCTAGTACCGAAAAAAAAATTTTATTTTTTATTGAGATCATTTGATAAATATGGAATTTAATTACATAATTGGATTTCATTACTTTTTAGGGGATAATCTACTTCTTAGTGACTGATCTTATGTTTCCCTTATCATACTTCCTAAATACACTAAAAATTGCTTGGGAATGTCTTTTGTTTTACCAAGTTGTGTATAAGTTCTTTCCCTAGCACCGCACGATTGTATTGTACAATACAAGAGTGTCTTGATCCCAGTGCTGCCCCCAGTGGGGCAAGTCCTTCTCCTTGTTAAATTTCCTTTCTATTTTCCTAACTATTCTCACTTGTGTATTGCCAGACACATTTAATTATTTCTTTTGTTAGGTCTTCCGTGGCCCTCCCTCCAGTTCCATTAGGACATATTAAATATAGAAGGGAATTGGGGAAATATTGATATCTTTATAATACCTATATGCATAAGATCTCACTCTAGATATCCAAGTCAAATGCATGTCTCGGGCAAGTTTTACAGTCTTTTTCATATAGAACTTGTGTATTTCTTGATCTAGTTATTCTTGAATATTTTGTTATCACATGAGACTTCCCCTTTCCTGAGAAAGGCCAGTCTTGAGAAATGTTCCTCACCTTGTTGGGCCGCAGTGTGCAGGCTGGTAAAGCAAGACTGCAGGAGGCATCACATGAGATCATGCTACAAATTGAACCGTGTCCCCCCCAAATTTATATGTTGAAGTCTTTAACCCCCAGCATCTTGGAATGTGAGTGTATTTGGAGATAGGGCCTTTAAAGAGGTCAGGAAGTAAAAGAGGTCACGTGGGTCAGCCTTAATAGTATGACTGGTGGTGTGTGTGTGTGTGTGTGTGTGTGTGTGTGTGTGTGTGTGTGTGTGTTGGGTACTGGGAATTGATCCAGTGATATTCTACTTCCAGGATGCCAGTTGCTGAGGCTGGCCTTGAACCTGTAATCCTCTGTCTTGACCTTGCAAGTACTGGGATTACTGGCACGTGCTACCACACCCAGCCTGACTGGTATTCTTTTTTTTTCTTTGTATCAGGGGCATTCATTCTTTGAATTACACCCCTAGTCCTTTATCTTTTATTTGGAGACAGGGTCTCACTAGGCTGCAGAGGGCTTTGCTGAGTGTCTAAGGCTGGCCTCGGACCTATAATCCTCCTGTCTACCTCCCAAGTCCTGGGATTACAGGCATGTGTCACCATGCCTGGCCCTACTGGTGTCCTTTTAAGAAGGGATTAGGACATAGATACATGGGGAGGGAAGATCAGGTGAGGGGGGCACAGAGAGGAGGAAGGAGGCAGTCATCCCCAAGCCAAGGAGAGGGCCTTGGAATAATTCTCTGTTCATACCTTGATCTTGGACTGCTAACCTCCAGAATCAGGAGAAAATAAATCAAAGTTATTTTAAAAATAGAAAGAAAGAAAGAAAGAAAGAAAGAAAGAAAGAAAGAAAGAAAGAAAGAAAGACAGACAGACAGACAGACAGACATGTCCCTCAAGCAAAGACTTCTGTGCTCAGTTCAGTTTGGGGGAGAGGTCATCGTGTCATTTCCCTTTTGATGGCTCCTGGTGTTCACGGTCCTCAAAAGTTCTGATGGATTTATTTAACATTAAGAGAATACTTTCTGTAATCACTTACCCAAGGATAAGTAATTCACTTTCATTACAATACTGGAATTAAATGTCACTATATTTTGATTTATTTAGTGTCATGTAGGGCTGCTGGTTAATGACATTTCACTTTTAAGTGCTCAGATTTCATTTAAATATTAGTGATTTAACTCAGAAATTCATAAGCACATTATAAAGCTCTCTTTGCTTCTTTGACCACAGTGCCCTCCACCCTAGGTTTCTGAGGCTTTTGGTGCTGCTGCCCCGCCCTGTTAACCTCCTGATTGGGGGACCTGGTTTCTGGGCAGCGGGCCCCAAGTAGAGGAGCTGTGTTTGTTTTTCAGCCAGCAGAGGAAGGGGTGGATCTGCCAGAATTACTCTCTTTCCCAACAGAGAGGTCTGGCCAGGTTCATATGCAGGCTTTGTCACTATTTTTATTTTGAACATGTGTATGAGGGATTCGGATGATTGAAGAAGGTGAGGTTAATAACAAAAGCGAGGTGGGGTTGATGACACGCATCTGTAATCCTAGTACTTGGGAGGCTAAGACAGGAGGATTGCAGGTTCAGAACCAGCCTCAGCAACCTAGTGATACCCTGTTTCAAAACAAAAAAATATTTAAAAGGGCTGGAGGTGTGTGTAACTTGGAAGTAAAATGCCTCTGAGTACAATCCCCAGTAACACAAGTGCACACACACGCGTGCACACATGCAACAGGAAGGCTTGTAGAGATAGTGACAGGTAGAAGGATTAAAGCCAAGAAGGGGAAATGAGGTGCTGATCAGTATCTAAAGTAGCTATAAGAAGCCAGTAACTAGTCTTGCAGTTATTAGCATTAGTATAAACACAATTGTTCTTGTTTATGTAT
The DNA here is from genome assembly GCF_963383645.1 of Muscardinus avellanarius. NCBI lineage: Eukaryota > Metazoa > Chordata > Mammalia > Rodentia > Gliridae > Muscardinus > Muscardinus avellanarius. The sequence goes on from NC_137787.1 coordinate 66,880,602, forward strand.
TGATTATTGGTATTTATAGAAGCTATTGATTTTATAGCATTAAGTACCACAAATTCTTAGACTTTCAGTGGAATTTTCTTAGTATTTTAGATGTCACTTGTCTACATATTATGAAAATTAGCTTTCCTTTCCAGTAGTTTTGCCAACTGTAGATCTTGTATTGGAAAGAAACTTATAATCTATTAAACAATGATATATTAACAATGATGATAGATACTTTTTTGGGGGGGGTACTGGGGATGGAACCCAGGGGCATTCTACCGCTGAGCTATACCACCAGCCCTATTTTTATTCATTATTATTATTTTTTGGGGGTTTTTTTTGGTGGTGCTGGGGTTCCTGGAAGCCCTACTACCTTCGGGCTCCACTCCCAGACACCTATTTTGTATTTTTTTATTTGGAAATAGGGTCTCTTAAGCCAGCGCACGCGCCTGGCTTCGAACCTGCGCGATCCTCCTGTCTCTGCTTCCCAAGCGCGGGGATTACAAGCGTGCGCCACCACGCCCGGCTTTATTCATTATTTTTGAAACAGGGTCTCGCTGAGTTGCAAAGGGCCTCACTAAGTAGCTGAGGCTGTCCTCGAACCGCGATCCTATCTCCGCCTCCCAAATGCTGGGATTACAAGCATGCACCACCATGCCAAGCAGTACTTTTGTTTTTTAATATTTTGCTTTAAGCATTTGAGACTTGAACGGATATTATTTTGTTTTTATTGTGTTAAAATGCTATGATAGGGCCAAGGCTGAGACAGGAAGATCGCGGTTCGTGGACAGTCTCAGCTACTTAGGCTCTTTGCAACTCAATGAGACCCTGTTTCAAAATAAAGAATTAAAAAATTGGGCTGGGGGTATAGCTCAGAAGTAGAATGCCCTGGGTTCCATCTCCAGTACCGGGGGGGGGGGGAGCTATGATAGTATCTGCTGTGGATGCTGAATTTATATTAAACCTCTTTTCAACGCCTGCTCATGATGGATTTTTCCCAATACTGTACCTGCCATATTTGCTTTTAGGGGATTATTTTTAATATAAGTTAATATTTTATTAAGCAATTTTATTCCTATGTTTTCTGGTGAGGATAGTGTATATGGTTGTGAGTGGAAGAATGGTGCTATGTTTATTAAGCTTTAGTTTCTGAATTATGCTAACTTGGTAAGAATTGCCTACCTGCCTGCCCACCTACCTTCCTTTCTATCTTATTAATATGTTCCAGAATGATTAATGTAACAGTACTAGCTATTTCTTCAGAGCACTGATAAAGGCCATTTAGAAAGTTTGGTTGTCCTTGGTGGTGGGTTTTATTTATGTACTTTTTTGGAATGGGTTGCTGCAGGAATGATTTTCTGTTTTGTGGCTTAATTTGTATTGTCATATTAAAAAGCATTTTTGTCTATTTTATTTCAAAGATGAGTAGGAAAGGATAAATTAGGGAATTTTTTTTACAATTTTTGGATCATTAGGAAGTGCATATCAGTCAAAACATTAATATTATGAAAGTCAATACATATTGGTGCATTTCTACATGTCAGAAAGCAAAGCGCATATATTGTAATTAATATCTTGTGCTTCTTGTAGAGATCTCCAGGCAGAATAAGCTCATTCAAGAAAAAAAGGATAACCTGTTAAAGTTGATTGCCGAGGTGAAAGGCAAGAAGCAAGAAGTGGAGGCGCTGACTGCAAACATCCAGGATCTTAAGGAAGAGTACTCCAGGAAGAAGGAAAGTAAGTGTGCAGTGACAAACATGTCTAAGACATTCATTGAAGTTTCAAAGTGGTGATCGTTCACAATTATGTGCATCTTGCTTGTTTTCCTCCATTGCTAAAAGTGGGACAGGCAGCTGCTCATCTCTGTAAGGTGTCCGTAAAGATAGCTAAGTATATTTTTTGTTTTGTTTTGTTCTACTTCAAAGCCTTTCTCCTTTAATTTCTGCTACAACCAGAATAACGATGTGAGGATTTCATTAAGCAGAGTGGGAGAGTGTTGCTGAATGAGATTTACTTTGGAGAAGCCTTAGTGTGTTTTGTGCAACAAATGTTTATTGACCATACATTCTGTGCCAGGAATATAAGCACTTAAGCTGCAAAGTCTCTTTGTCTCGGATCCTTTCAAATCCAAGTGAATGCTTCATTTAGAAAGGAGCTTGATTTGCTCACAAACCAAGCAATCAACTCAACTCTCTTGAAAACAACAGTTTGTTTTGTTAGACCTTTTTCTTGTCAAATTCTTATCCAAGGCCAAATCATGAAATTGTTTTTCTCGTGTGCCAAGCATTACTTAATGATTATTGTTCTAACTTTTTAAAAAAGTTCTAGAGTAGCATGAAACGAGTCTATTTTCTCATGAGAAATAATTATACCTAAAGGAGTAGAATTTTTTCCCATGAAGCATTTAGCATATTCTTAGCTGTCTTGAAAAACCAAAATAGTATAAAGTCTATTTTTGTGCTAGCCATACAAATCCCTGGCCTAATTATCTGTACCTTAAGCAGTTTTTCTTCAAATTTTGAATCAATAGAATCCCCTTTTGCTAATCAGTGGATTGAATAAACTTAAACAGATTCATATACCTCAAGTTTTCATATTTGTTTTCAAATTTCAATGAGCATTAATTTAGTGTTATTTGAAATGTTTGCTTCAGGCTTGGCGGCATACCTTGTAATTTCAGATATTTGGGAGGCTGAGTCAAGAGAATCACAAATTAGAGGCCAGCTTGGCAGCTTAAGCAAAATACTGCCTCAAAATAAAAATTTAAAAACTCCCGAGGGCATAGTTCAGTGCTTATCTAGCATTTGTGAGGTGCTGAATTTAAGTCCTAGTACCAGAAACAAAAAGAATAACAAAGATGTATTTGTCTTTTCATTATAGCTATTTCTGCTGCTACCAAAGCTAATGAAGAGAGGTTAAAAAGGCTGCAGAAATCAGCAGACTTGTATAAAGATCGACTTGGACTTGAAATTAGGAAAATTTATGGTAAGTATGTGTAAGTAGAATTTAAGTGATTAAGAAAAGCACATCTTCTTTTAAATAGAGAAGTGAAAAAATACTTTTCAACTAAAATAATGACCACATTATTAGCTTTTTAGAAAAAATTACAATTTATTTATCAGCCTAGCAACTGATCCCTGTGAAGTTGCCAAGGCTGGCCTCAAGCTGGTGATCCTTCTGTCTCAGCCTCCCAAGTACTGGGATTATAGGCATGTACCTCCATGCCCAATTTCATTGGTGTTTCTCTAGTTGTGATAGCCTTAAAAATGGTAGCTTTTACGTGGTGATGTCATCATTCATTCTATTAATGTGGCACAGTTAATCATGTCTTTCACTAGCATGTATGTTGCTTCTATCAACATTTGTTTTTTTCTAGTTTAGAAATACTACAGCAGACATAGTTTCTCCCTCCCTTTTTTTAAAATAAATTCTGTGGAATTCTTTCCCAAAGAGGAATTTCTAAAGCACATGAATGCTTTTATGGCTCTTATGTGTATATGTGCCAACTTACAACAATTGTCCATTGTTTTGCCCCACCCCACCTCAAGATCACCCTCAGATTCGGTCATTTACCTGGAGGATTCAGCACGTGTAGTAGTCCTCTCTTATCCACGACAGGGTTCCCAGACCCCCAGGGGATGCCTGAAACTCTAGATAGTACTGAATCCTATACACACTGTTTTTCTCATACTTACGTACCTATGATAAATTCACCTTTTCACTTAAAGGAAGCACTTCCCAATATCCCTTGGACGTATCAAAATCCCCAGCATCACTGTTCTTTCTTACATTTGGGGTCCATTAAGCAAAATAAGGATTACTTAAACATAAGCACTGCAGTACCCTGTGGGTCACTGACACTGAGACGGCTACTGAGTAAGCAGGAGGCAGATATTGTGTACAGTGTAGACAGCTAGGCAAAGGGATGATTCATGCCCTGGGCAGACAGAGTGGGAAGGTGTGAGATTTCATCATACCACTTAGAACACTGCACAATTTAAAACTTAAAACTGTTTATTTCTGATTTTCTATTTAATTTTTGGACTCAATTGACTGTGGGTAACTGAAACCACAGACAAGGAAGGACTACAAAATTGTATCTGTGGCTAAGATTTATTACAGCAAGAGGAAACAACAGTATCAGAAAATTTTTAAAAAGGCACAAGGTGCAAAGTCTAGGGTGAGGTAGGGATGTGTGTGTGTGTGTGTTTGAGTGTGTGTGTGAGCGCTACACTCTCAGCTCTACTTTATTTTTTAATTTTTAGACAGGATCTCTAAGTTATTGTGCACTGGCTTCAAACCTCCTTCAATTCCACCTGTCTCAGCCTCACAGGTATTGGGATGATGTGTTGATAACTTTTGATGTGTTGAGTGTTGAACTTTTTTTTTTTTTTTTTTTCCCAGTACTGGGGATGAAGCCCAAGAGCTATACTCCCAGCCCTATTTTTTTTTTCTTTATTTTGAAACAGGGTCTCACTGAGTTGCAAAAGGCATCATCACTAAGTAGCTGAGGCTGCCCGCAAACTTGTGATCCTTCTAAGCCTCCCAAATGCTGAGATTACAAGTGTGTGCCACAAGCCTGGCTTGTGTTTAACTCTTAAGTATATATTCACTGTTAGCCTGGAGTTCTTTTTGATTTGTTTAGTTTTATTTTTAAGCAGCCAGTTTTAAGCCTTTAAAATTGTTTTTAGATTTAAAATAGAACTTTGTCTTAGCCCTCAAAGTCAGAACTAATGTTTTAAGGAAGTGTGATATTATGAAATAGTTCTTTGGTCTTTCTCCCAGGTTCCTGGCATGAATCTCCTCAAATCCGTGGAATTGCTAAAGCGATAAAAGTCTTTTTTATATCCTGATGTATTGATAGATGACTGGCAGCCTCTAGGCAGCTTCAGGATGGTGTCTGATCACCTACGAGACCAAGACAGGATTAAAGGATTGAGACGTTTAACTCTACCCTTTAATCTCTGGGAAGGGGAAAGGGGTCATGGCTTAGGTCTGTTGGTCACCAGTGATCACTGATTTAATCAATCCTGCCTGCATAATGGAGCTTCCTTAGAAAGGCTTGGGAGCTTCGAGACAGTTAAACACAGAATTTCCCATAGAGCGGTCCACCCAGAGAAGGCATGTAGGCTCTGTGCACCTTTTCTTATACCTATCCTTGTACACCTCACTATCTGTATTCTTTTTAATGTCCTTTATAAAGTAGTAACTGCAAGTAAAATGTTTCCAAGAGGTCTGTGAGCTGCTCATGCAACTTAAACCGGAGGGGATCGTGGCAACGTGCAGCATATGTGAACATAATATCAGAACTGAATTGAATTAGGGGACAACCATTTGGTGTCTCCTGCAAAACTGATTGATGTCTTGGCGCGTGATGAAACAGTGTATGCCCATGGGCACCATGGATTTTTGAATGAGAGAATAGGAAAAGCACGTTGGCTGTTTGTTTTTTATTATATCCTCAGAGGAAGAGAAAACCCAAATTAAACCCTTCGTTTTGCTTAATTGAATATCTTATGAAATCTTTTCCTTGGCATGCATCTTTTCCATTACTATTAACAGTTTTAAAATCTGGTGTACTGACATAATTATTTCATTTTGAGGATAAGTATTTTCAAAGTTTCTGAAGATTTCTTTTTTATAATTAAAAGAATTTTTAATGAGATTTCCTAACTTTATGTTATAAGAAAAACGAAATTGCATGCAAATTTATATTTTATGGTAGCCATCGTGAATTTCTAATAAGCATTTGCATGTCAAATTAAATTTGATGGTTTTTTTTTTGGTACTGAGATTAAGCCCAGACTACCGCCAAGCTATTACCTCCACTTCTTTTTATTTTGAAATAGGGTCTCGCTGAGTTGTTAAAGCTGGCCTCAAACCTGCAATCCTTCCATTTTAGCCTTCCAAGTACTGTGTTTACAGGCTTGTCCCCCCATGACCACCTGGCTAAAATTTGTTATTTCAACCACTTTTAAGTGTACAACTCAGTACATTTAAATTTTTTTGTTGATTTCTTACAATTTTTTAAAGTTTTATTGATTTCTTATGTTTTTTTTAACTTATTACTGCATTGTAGTGATACATCTTAATGGAGTTCAAGATGGTAGAGGCATACGTGCACACATCACCCAATTAACCCTTACCCAATTCCCACCACACTCCTTCTTCCTCCCTCCTTCTCATGTTTGGCTTAGTGACTGACTTTGATATGTACATCATGAACATTAGAGAATTTTCCTCTTCCCCCTCCCATCCCATCAGGTTGCTTTATTTGCTCACCTATATTATCTCCTTCATCTAGAGTTCTTCCTATAACCCATTTTCTTCCTAGCTTCCGCATATTAGGGAGAGCATCCGATTTCTTATTTTTTGTGACTGACTAATGTCACTTAGCATAATGTCTTCCAGTTTCATCCTGTAAATTTACCCTGTAAATGACATAAGTGTGTTTGTCTTTATGGCGGAGCAAGATTCCACTGTATACACATCCCATAGTTTTGTAATCCATTTATCTCTTGATGATCATTTTGGTTGGTCCCATAGTTTGACAATGGTGAATTGTGTAGCTAGGAACATAGATACACAAGCATAGTTTGGTAGTTTGGTTTCCATTCTTTTGGGTAGATACCCAGAAGTGGTATTGCTGGATCGAATGGTAAGTTCGTTCCCATTCTTAGGATCCTCCATACAGTTTTCCAAAGTGGTTGCACTAATTTGCAATCCCACCAACAATGTTTTAGAGTTCCCACTTCTCCACATCCTCGCCAGCATCTGTTGTTGTTTATGCTTTGAATGATTGCCATTCTAGTTGGAGTTAGGTGAAATCTCAGGGTAGTTTTGATTTGCATCTCTCTGATTGCTAATGATGTTGAGCATTTTTTCATGCATTCATTGGCCATTTGAATTTCTTCTTTCGTGAACTGTCTATTTACTTCCTTTGTCCAGTTTTCGATTGGGTTGTTTTCTTAGTACTGAGTTTCTTGAGTTCTCTGTATAGTCTAGATATTAGTCCTCTGTTGGAGGAGTAGGTGGCAAAATTCTTCTCCCATTCTGTTGGCTCTCGGTTGATAGTCCTTTGCTGTACAGAAGCTCTTCAGTTTAATGCAATCCCAAGTATTGATCGGCCTTTTAGTTTGTTGTATCTTTGGGGTCTTGTTGAGAAAGTTTTTATCTGTGTCCATGTGTTGCAGTGTTGAACCTATGCCCTCTTCAAGGAGCCTCAAAGTCTCTGGTCTAATTTACAAGTCTATGATCCATCTACTCCCCCCCCCCCTTGTGGTACTGGGGGTGGAACCCAAATGCATTCTACCTCAGAGCTACACCCTCAGCCCTATTTTTATTCTTTATTTTGAAATAGGGTCTCACTGAGTTGCAAAGGGCCTCACTAAGTAGTAGCTGAGTCTGTTCACAAACCATGGTCCTCCTGTCTCAGCCTCCCAAATGATGGGATGACAAGCATGTGACACCACAGATCCATGTTGAATTAACTCTTGTACAGGGTGAGAAAGTGGGGGTTATTTTCATTTTTCTGCATATGGTTAACCAGTTTTGTCAACACCATTTCTTGAAGAGGCTATCTTTTTTCCAGTGTATACTTTTGGCCCCTTTGTCAAAAATCAATTGGCTATAAGTGTGCGTATTTGTTTTGAGTCTTCTGTTCTGCTCCATTGGTCTATGTATCTGTTTTTGTGTCAGTACCATGCTGTTTTTATTACTATGGTTTTGTAGTATAGTTTGAAGTCAGGTATTGAGATTCCTCCTGCATGTTTTTTGTTGCTGAGAACTACTTTGGCTATTTGAGGGTTTTTTGTTTTTGTTTTTGTTTTTGTTTTGGTGGTACTGGGGTTCCTGGAAGCCCTTCTAACTCTGGGCTACACTCCCAGACCTATTTTATACTTTTGATTTGGAAACAGGGTCTCCTAAGCCAGCGCGGCTGCCTTCAAACCAGCGTGATCTTCCTGTCTCCGCCTCCCAAGTGGGGATTACAACCGTGCGCCACCACGCCCGGCTATTCACCCAGCTATTCGAGGTTTTTTGTTGTTCCAAACGAATTTAAGGTCTGGTTTTTCTATGTCTGTAAGGAATGACCTTGGTAATTTAATGGGTATTGCATTGAATCTTTAGATCACTTTTGGAAATATGGCCATTTTGATGATATTTATTCTGCCTATCTGTGAACATGGAAGATCTTTCCATCTTCTAAGGTCTTCTTCGATTTCTTTTTTCAATGTTTTATAATTTTCTTTGTAGAGGTCTTGTACCTACTTGGTTAAGTTTATTCCTAAGTATTTTATTTTTCTGTGGGCTCAGTACTTAAATTACATTCACATATTAATTACATTCACAATGTACAACCATCACCAACAATCATTACTCCAAATAGAAACTCAATTAGGGATAAATACCCCATTCCTTCCTCTCCCAGTCCCCTGGCAGCCCCTTATCTACTTTGTGTTTCCATAATTTGTCTGTTCTAGTTATTTTATATAAGTAGAGTCATACAATAGTCCTCCTTTTGTGTCTGACTTATTTTACCTAGGATCATATTTTCAAGGTTTATCCATGTTGTATATATTAGAGCTCCATTCTTTTTTATGGCTATGCAATGTTTCATTGTATGTATACACTATATTTTGTTTATTATTTGTCTGAGGGGGGGGAAGCTAGATTGTTTCCACTTTGGGCTACTTTTAATAATGCTATTTATACTAGCAATTATCTGTTTGAGTCTCTCTTTTTATATTGTTCAATGATAGGAGTTTTTAAAAACATATTCTGTGTATTCAAGCCTCACTGGATGTGTGATTTACAAGTATTTTTCCCATTTTGTGGGTTGTCATTTCATTCTCTTGATATTATCCTTTGAAAGACAGAAGTCTTTTAACTTCAGTAATATCCAGTTTAGCTTTTGCTTTTGATACCTATGCTTTGGTATCATATTTAAACTATGGTATATTTTAAAACTAATGTGTAACTTCTACATTTGGATATGTTAGTTGTATGGATGCATATACTTAGCAATGCAAGTATTGACCAAGGATTAGAAGGAAAACTTACTGCCATCGAAAGTTTTTACACCCTAAAACATCCTAATACTAAATAACTTAATCTCTTTTTTCAGGTGATAAATTGCAATTTATATTTACTAGCATTGACCCCAAGCATCCTGAGAGCCCATTTATGTTTTCCCTGCATCTGAATGAATCAAGGGACTATGAAGGTCTGTATTCATATCTTTTAGTTTTTTTGTTTGTTTGTTTGTTTGTTTGTGGTACTACGGGTGGAACCCAGGGACATTCTACCTCCGAGCTGCACCTTTAGTCCTATTTTTTCATTATTTTTAAAACAGGGTCTCACTAAGTTATGGAGTACCTCACTAAGTAGCTGAGACTGGCGGTGAACATGCGATCCTCTTGTCTCAGCTGCCCATTTTAGTTTGTATTTAAGATTGGCATCTAGCCTAAGTGTTATTTAAATCGGAATATAAAGTAATATGAAAGAAAGTATTATTACCACAAGCTATGCTTTTCTTCCTGTCTTGCTTTTTGAGATACTGTCTTCTTAAGGATATGAATATAGTTTGTTTTTTCTTGAGGACCTTTAACAAGTAACACCTCTTCGGGATGGCGTAGTGCCACAGTGGTTAAAATGTCCCAAAGACCAAAGCTCACTCCCTTGCCCATGTAAATATCAGTTACCTTTTTAGAGAACTTAAAGCTATAAAAGCTTACCCGAGTGTGACTATTACCATTTATCCAAGTAGGCAACTGTAAAATGTAAAATAATCATAATGTGATCATTTACTTTCCCCAAAATAACTAAAAACAAAACAAAAAACGATCTCATTCTGATAATCTACACATTGATAAATGTAGGACAATTACTGATCCTTCAGTGGGCCAAAAAGCCTTTGACTTACAAGGAATATATTTGATCTGCAATAATGTAAACAAGAGTGGAAATCTATTCTTTTTTATTCTTCTAATGTCCCTGTACAAATAATCCGTAATTTATCAGAATTTATAAAAATGGTCATTATACTTCTGCATCATCTTAAAGCACTTTTATCTGGCAGACCCAGTCCCCTGCTGTGCTGGCTCTCTAATGTGTCTTGGCGAGTCAGTGCCTTTTCTTATAGAACACATATTTTGAGAACCTAATTCACTTGAAGTGGGTTTTTTTTTCCCAGTCTTTAATATCTCCAATCTAATAAGTGTTGGATTTTAAAAAGCAAACCCCAAAAGTCTCTTATCTGGCTTTTCAATTTTCTCTAGATTGTATATTTTCTATTACTATATAACCAAATGTATTTGATTATACATTAAAATAAAATCCACAAGAATTATTTTGAACCCAGTGTTCTTTCTCTGCTGTGGTCATGGTCTTTATTTCCTCAGCAATCTCACATCAAAGAGCTGGAAATCTGATATGGTCACATTATTTTCCCCTTAAGCAAAGTTTGATGGTAGAGAAAGCTGGGTCTTCTTTTCTTTAACCACCCTCACTGGAGACTCATTTCCAGCTCCCTAGCTCGTTCACCTGCAGATGAGGGCCATGCTGTTATTTTTGACAGTGTGTCTCACTTGGTTAATAGACTGTAAAAACTCTTAGAACATCATTGACATTTTCTAAGGACTTAAATTTTACTTGTAAATTTTACATATTTCTTTGCATACTTGTATGTCTTTAAGGATTGACATGGAATATTCTCTTTTTGATCTAGTGGCCAGAATCCAGAGGTCATTTGGACCAAAGTTTTGTAGAAAAAAGTGAACTAAAGTTAAATTGGTCAAACAGCTTAAATAGTTAAAAATAATATGTAGAGGTCCAAGATAATGGGAAATGTCAGTCAGCATCACTAAGCTCTTTAATCCCTTGAATGCCATCTGTTTAAATTTAAAGCAGGATTGTAGTACTTAAGATTTGAATATTTAGAGATTAAACAAAGAAAAGGTCCAAAAGATAGTTAGCATATGAAAATCAAGTGTAGCATTTTACTCTGAAGACATTTCAGTAAAGTGTTATTGACATTCAAATCAGATGAAAGGATCTACATTAGAAATACTTTTCTCCCACCCACACACAAAATAATCCTCATTTATATTATCTTTATTTTTTCTTCTAGTGTCAGATAGTGCTCCTCATCTGGAGTGCCTAGCAGAATTTCAAGAGAATGTAAGAAAGACCAACAATTTTTCGGCTTTTCTTGCCAATGTTCGGAAGGCTTTTACTGCAGTGGTTTATAATTGATGTATAAGTGGTATACAGAAACAGTGTTTTTTTTTCTGTCATGTATCTTTATAAAAGAATTCCTATCTATTGTTTGTCTATAATTTTTCTATGTTTTTGTGATATTTCTGTGTGATGTGAAGGAAACCGGGATATGTCACTCCAAAATATGCCTCTTTGACATAATTATTTTGGGGCTGAAGACAGTTAAGAAGAGGTAGAATCAGAAGAGCTCCTGGCCCTCTGCCTATTTGTCTAAAAGCAGGACATCAGAACATGAAGGTGTCCCCTCTCATTTATCTACTAGGAAGGACAGAAGTTAGCCACTGAAGAGGGAGAACTCTTCCCAGCTCAGATGTGTCACCAGAGGAACCTCCAAACAACTACCTTAGTTTTCTCTAGAAACTTACTGTTCTTTGTTGAAGGTCCTTTATAAGCCAGAGTTCTCAGCTACTGCCTGGTGTCCTCTTTCATTGAGGTTTCTCCCACATTTGTGCACAGCATGTATTTAATAAACTTGCCTGTTTTTCTCTTGTTAAACTGTCTTTTGTTACGGGGTCTGTAATACAGGAATTCTCCTTTATCCACAGGGGAATACATTCCAGTGGATGCCTGAAACCACAGATAGCACCAAACCCTAAATATACTGTTTTTTCTTATGCATATATAGCTATGATGAATTAAACTTTATAAATTAGACACAGTAAGAGGTTAACAGTTAACAGCAAACTAGAACAAGAAAATAGACCATAATAAAGTAAAAAAGGGGGGGGGCGCTTAAACACAGGCACTGCAGTCAATCACAAGTCAGTCTGATAAGTGAGAAACTACTAAATGACTGACAGGTAGGTAGTATGTACAGCATGTATATACTGGAGCAGGTGGGCAGTGTATACAGCATGGATACGTTGGATGATGGTTCACCTGGCAGGGCATGAGTGTGCCAGATGGCACCACACTTCTCAGAATGGTATGCAGTTTAAAACTTACAAATTTCTTATTGCTGGAATTTTCTACTTAATACTTTTGGGCCACAGTTGACCATGGGTGTCTGAAACTACAGAAAATGATTCTGCAGATAAGGAAAGACCACTGTATTTTGACAAGAGGGAGTATAGTGAGCAAGTTTTCCTTAGGTATACTTTCACATTTGTCCTTACTCGATCTATCTACATTTAAGGGAATACAAAAACCATATTGAAACCTACCTTTGGTTTTTGTAGACCTAGCTTGATTTAGAGTTCAAATGAAATTATCAGGATCCATTTCCTAGCTGTTTCTTCTGGATCGAGGCTTCGTGTTGTGGACCCCAGCAATATCAAACTCATTCAACTCCCTGAACCCACTCACTACTGGTGACCCAGGAGGTGAAGTGTATTTGTACCATTATATTAGGTTCTTCCAGAAACCCAGGTTTGGAGGCACATGAGCCCTAGTAACTGGGTTAAGTTTGGAAATGTCATTCTTTTCTTGAAAGGGAAAGATCACATGGATGTTTGGCGTTCAGAAATATCAGATGACAACAATAGTGAACACAGTTAACTGAATTTTTCTGCTTACAGTACATCCACAGTTGAGCAGGGTGTAGTGGCACAAAATATACATAGGAGGCGGAGACTAGAAGATTGCAAGTTTGAGGACAGCCTCAACAAGTACTGAGACTCATCAACCTAGTGAAGACCCCGTTTCAAAATAAATCAAATAGGGCTGGGGGTGTAGCTTGTAGGTAGAATGCTCCTGGATTCAATCCCCATTACCACCACAAAAAAAAGAAAAAATCCAGTTAATAAGAGGGTAGACCTTTATTCATTGAAGCCAGAGGAAGGTCATGCTTTATACCACAAACTTGGCGGTATAATATTATGGACCAAAGGGAGGACTAGACATTGACAGTTTGCCTGAGCAGGAAGAAATTTTCTAGTTTCCCTTTAACCTGCAGATTAGAAAAATGAAGATTGAGTGTGTTTGACTCAGAAATGCCACCTCAAAATATATTTCTTTGACTTTGTTTTGTTTGAAAGTATCTTGCTAAATTGTCCAGGCTGGCTTCCAACTTTGAAGCCCCCTGCCTCAGCCTTCAGAGTAGCTGGAATTACACATGTGGACTATTGCACCCCACTATGATATATTTTGAGCTGGTATTCTGAGAAGCTTCAGACAGTACTACAAAGCTGTCCTATTGTAAAATTTACATCTATAAAGGAAACCTACATTAGTAAGAACCTGTATCATCAGGCAAAGGGCTTCCCAAGGCCAGCTCTTAGTTATCCGACAGACTATCTGCACAGCTACCATACATTTGTTTACTATACATTTTCCTCAGCCTCACATAACTTGTGTCACTGCCAGCACCACAACCCTTCCCAGGACTTTTTACTTTAACTAAATTGTCATGATCTTCACCCCCTGGGGTCTTGCCAACCAGGGCAGATGAACTCAGAGAGGATGTTGGAGGTTGACACCACGCTTAGAATGTTACCTATTCTGAGTGCCCATCATTTCCCCCTAAATAGCCCTTGACCCATAAAAAAGTATATATGCTCTTCACATATCTCACAGGGTTTTCTGATATACACTCTTTTGTGTGATGTCCTCATGCATGTGAAAACTTTGTGTAGCTGGGCATGGTGGCGCACACTTGTCATCCCAGCATTCTGGAAGCTGAAACCAGAGGATCACGGTTCACGGACAGCTTCAGCTACTTAGTGGGCCCTTTGCAACTTGGTGAGACGCTGTTTCAAAATTTAAAAAGACTAAGAAAAATAGGTCTGGGGCTGTAGCTTGGAGGTAGAATACCCCTGGGTTTCATCCCCAGTACCGCAAAAAAAAAAAAAAAAAAAATTGTGTGTATTTTTTTCTGTTAATCTGCTATTATTAGTAGCTTTTATAGACTCAGATATTAGGCTTTCCGAGGGTAGAAGGGAAGCCTTTCCTCCTGTTGATGTAAGATAATGACTGCTTTAAAGAAAATAAGAAAACAGTTTCTCCTGAGCCTGAATGACATGTACCGTGGAAGAGGTCACATGACCATTAAGTTAAAGATTAAAAGAAAGTCATAAATTCATTTACTAGATCCACTGATGAGAGCACGAAGGGGATGTTGCAGAAATTATCTGGAATAATTGACCCAATACCGTTTAGGGTAGAAAGAGGAAGTTTATTACACCAGTGGGCCGAAGTTGGTTAGCTCCTAACTCCTTGGTAGGCTCCGGCCCCACCACGTCAGATCCCATTTTATAGATTAGTGACTAATGGCAGAAGAAAGCAGGTGGGCTTACAGAAGTTGAAACATGACAGTTAGTGGTTGCAGGGTTGCTCGAGGAAGTTGGGTACAAGGAGGGCAAGGGAGAGAAATTCCTGAGCAGGTTACTTATCTGTGTGACCTACAAGGCCAGTTACAACCTTTACCTATCTACAGGCGGTTGCCTGAATACATGGCTCTCTGCAGGCTGCTTATCCCTAGTTACATTCTTTTGCAAGTACGGGGGGGGGGGTAATTCTCAGCCTTTCATTTTAGTAACTTTAATTATTCTACCTTGAGGGGAGACTACATCAAAGTGGGGAAATGTATGTTTTAGATATTACAGCATCCTTAGCTTTAGGGTTGGAGAATACTAGAGGTCTGCTAATTTTAGTTATATACCCCAAGAAGTTTACCTAATAATCTTGAGAATGTTAGGCCAGATACAAAAGTTAATTTAAATAGCAATTAAAGAGCCCATGATAATTTTGGCTACTAACGTACAACATACCATCTCTCCATAATGTCCTAGTCAGCTCAGGTCAAGCAATTTTCAGGACCTTTCATAGACATGCAGATTCTTCAGGGAACTTTGCACTTCCCTTTAAGGGTAAGAAAAGGTATGAACAGCTACCCATATAGGGTCATTTCCCTTTAAGAAACTTGGCCATCACTTCTTCGCGGAAGATGGAGTTAGGGCAAAATCTAGGAACCTGAACTTGTAGGAAAGTTGCAAAGGATTTTAGGAACCAGCTGTGCTGTTGGTGAGAGGAATATGGGGAGACAGAAAGTAAGATGTGCTGAGTCTCAAAGAGAATATGCATGAACCCTTGGGACACAGGGAATGCCCATCGACTCTTTTCTTTTGAAACAGGGCCTCACTAAATTGCTTCCTCAGGCCTCTAAACTGTGATCCTCTTGTCTCAGCCTTGATTGTACTAGGATTACAAGTTTGCACCACCTTGCCTGGATAAACCTTGAAATGCAAAACAAACAACTCTTGAGTAACCCACACACTGACTTGGCCCTCATCCTGGGCCTGCAACCTTGCCACAAAGTTGCATGATACCAGGGCAATGTGCAAGCACGGGGAGAACTGGCACAAAATCACTTACCTGCCCTGACTTCACCTCTAGGCCAGCTCCTGCCTACGGTCATTTTATAAGTATCAACACCCCAGACTAAGGGGCTGCCGTTTCTCTGACAGGCATGTGCTGAAATTCTTCTCAAGGACTCCACTGGCCCTAGGTGTCTCCCACTCTGGGAACTTTTCTGGTGACACTCTTCTGCTGCATGGTCAAATGTGCAAAATGTGCTGTCATGGCAAGCAAAGGGACTTATGCCATGGAGATTTATATTGATTTCTTTTGTCAGTGGGGAAATTGACTCCAAAACGCCATTATCTGGGTAATCTAGCTGGACTACTTAGAATAACTAGTTAATACCTTCTTAGCATTTCCTATCAACTCAGGACTTTTCTCAGCATTCTCTCTCTGTCTCTCTCTGTCTCTGTCTGTCTGTCTGTCTGTCTGTCTGTCTGTCTCTCTCTCTCTCTCTCTCTCTCTCTCTCTCTCTCTCTCCATATGCTGAGTTGATAGGAAATGCTAAGAAAGTGTGTGTGTGTGTGTGTGTGTGTGTGTGTATGTGTGTGTGTGTATTCTCATTTGTATTCTCGCAACCTCTAAGGTAGATGTTATCAATAATTTTGTTCTGCAAATAAGGTATCCAAGAACTGTCTTTAAGTAACTTCCTGTCACCGCTGATAAATGTAGACTTGGGATTCACACAGCTGACACCTTTCCCACCATACTGCCTTCGCCACCACATTGCCTTTCTCTACTATATTGCAGGAAACTATGCAGTGACAAAGTTCTTAAAGACCCTAAACACATTTGAATTTACATCATTTAGCTTTTGTGCTTCTATAGGAGTATAATGATTAAGATAAAGAGTAAACTATCTTGAAAGCTGGTGACTGTGTTCTGTCTAGAGCCTTAGGAAATCACTTCATTAATGTGACGAAGCAGCTACAGGTCTTAGAGTGGGCAGAGCACCTGGCCATGGAGCCCTGGGGGCTCACTGGGAAGTCTCCAGGGATACCACCCACAGTTGTTGACTTGGGTTTTAAGGGAATGGAGGAGGGATGGGTATTCACCTGTTCATTCTCTCTGAAAAAGGTAGCTGCCCTGCTCTGCTGTGTCCTCACACTCTGGTCCAAGTCTGAGTGTCACCTCATCCCAAAGGCCCCAGGACCATCTTCCTTGGATACCTTCTTTCTATGTGACATTGCAAAGGGCAATAGATGTGTTGTTTCCATTCCTTTTTATTATTTTTTTCTGGTGCTGGAGATTGAACCTAGGGGCATTCTAACCTTGAGCTACACGCCTAGCTCTATTATTTATTTTTAAGACAGGGTCTCACTAGGTCATTGAGCCCATTCTAACACACTTCTCTTGTTCCCAGTCATGCTAATTTCCCCTGAAGGTTGGGAAGGAGGAACAACTAAACCATGTATAAGTTACTAATTAGTTAAAGGCTTATTATACTCTACAATAAAATTTACCTTACCCCAAACTGAATATTGTTACTTTTTGATGGATTGTAGTCACTTAAAGTGATTAAAATGCCTTTTGTCATTATGAATATTCATTATTATGGGTAATTTAAAATGCAAAAAAATGAAATTAGTAGATCTTTCTGGTTGATAGTATGATGGATATATTAGCTTTTACTCTTCTAGCAAGGTGATAAAGTAGAATAACATCTTCTGTGTGTTCAGGGAAATCTGGCTCGGCTTCTATGGCCTATATTTCAGGTTGTTAATGGTGCTAAAAACTTACTGACATATGAAACTGCTTAGTGAAGTATAATTATGAAAGCCTAATTAATAGTTTTAGAGTATTAATATTAAACTTATTTTATTCTATATAGAAGACTTGGGCACATCATTAATCATCATATACGTTTAATTTTATTCTAAATCTAAGAGATGCCATTCCATCCATCCAACCAGAAAATTCTTGCCCTAAAAGGTATTCAGTAAGTATGTTATGCCAAGTTATATCTATATTTTATCTAGTTTAAGACTGTAGTGTGTGTCTGTCTCTCTCTCTCTCTCTCTCTCTCTCTCTCTCTCTTCTCTCTTCTTCTCCTCCTCCTCTTCCTCCTTTTCCTTCTTCTTTCCTCTTTCCTCTCTTCTCTCTTCCCCTAGTACTGAGGATTGAATCTAGGAGCATTCTACCTCTGAGCCACACCTCTGGTTCTTTTTATTTTTTATTCTGATCTCACTAAGTTGCTGAGACTGGCTTCAAACCTGTGATCCTCCTGCCTCAGGCTCCAGAGTAGCTGAGGTTACAGGTATTTGCCACTATTCCCAGCCCCTGTAGTATTTCTTTGAAAGCTAAAAATTATAGCTGGGAGCAATGGCACAGGCCTGCAATCCTAGTAGTTGAGAGGCTGGGGTAGGAGGAACACAGATTCAAAGCCAGCCTTAGCAACTTAGCAAGGACTTCAGCAACTTAGCAAAAATCTCAGCAACTTAGTGAGATTCAGTTTCAACATAAAGAGTAATAAAAGGGCCGTGGGTGTGGCTCAGAGAGGAATGCTCCTGAAATCAATACCCAGTTCAACAACAAAATTATATGTTACAAACTAGATGCAGTGGCACATGGCTGTAGTCCCAGTACTTGGGAGTAGGATCTCAAGTTTAAGGACATCCTTGGCTACTTAAGATTTTGTTGCAGAAATAAAAATGAAAAAGGGTTGGAGTGCGACTCAGTGGTAGAGCACCCTTGGGTTCAGTTCCAAGTAGCACAAATAAAATATTATATGTTATAGATACACCAACATTCAAAAGCAAGAAGAGCATTTACATTTTCACAAGGCACACCTGATTTATGAAAAAGGCAAGACCCCCCCGCCTCAGTTCCTGGTGCTTAGTCTACTGTCTCATGATCTAGGGCATCTCCCTGATGTCTTGCTTGCCTGTCACTATTCTTGTTGGACTCCATCTGTGTTCTTCCTCACCTCCTAGGCATTGCTTGACACCTCATCAGCTATTTATTTGGCATCTAAATCTTAATTGCTGTCATGCTACCAGAACATGCTGTTGATTTTTTGTGTGTGTGTCTGTGAGTCTGGGGGTGGACCTCAGAGGCTTTCTACCTCCGGGCTATACTCCCAACCCTATTTTATACTTTATTTGGAAACAGGGTCTCACTAAGTTGCTGAGAGCCTCACTAAGTTGCTGAGGCTGGCTTCAAACATGTGTGATCCTCCTGTCTCAGCCTCCCAAGTACTGGGATTACAAGCATGCACTGCCACGCCCAGCTATTGATGAATTTTAACTGTGACTTCAGACAAGAAACCCACCCTGGATTTTGTTATACCAGGGGTTGTACTGGATTATCTCTAGGGCTTCTTAAAATTCAAATACTCTAATGCCAGGAGTGGTGACACAGGCCTATAGTCCTAGTATTTGATTATGCCGAGTCAGGAGGATCACAGGCATGAGGTATCAGCAGTTTAGCGAGACCAGCAGCAAATTAGCAAGGCCCCGTTTCAAAATTAAAAATAAATAAAGTGGGTGTGATGTTGCATGCTTATAATCCCATTACTTGGAATATTACGACAGAAGCATCCCAAGTTCATGGCCAGCCTCAGCTACTTGCTGAGGCCCTTGGCAACTTAGAGAGACCCTGTTACAAAATAAAGAATAAAAAATAGGGTTGGGGATATATCTCAGAATAGAATGACCCTGGGTCCAATCCAGAGTATGGTAAAAAAATTAAAAATAAAAATGAATAAGAAGGGCTGGAAATGTAGCTTGAAGGTAGAACTTCCCTTGGTTCAGTTCCCAGTATCAAAAAATTGGAAGAAAAATAAACCTCCCCTTTCTTTTCTACCTTCCACAATCCATTTTTTATCTGATTCTGTTTCCAGCAAATAACCATGTGTGCAAAGTGCTGTGACATTCAGGTAGGAATCTACCACCCATGTGAAAAGGAAATTTTGCAGGTGTGGTGACACACACCTGTAATTCCAGTACTTGGAAGGCTGAGAAAGGAGGGTCACTGGTTCAAGACCAGCCTCGGCAAGACCTTGTTTCAAAACAAAAAATAGAAAGGGCCAGAGGTATAGCTCAGAAGTAGAATGCCCTTGTGCTCACAATCAATCAGTCAATAATATAAAGAAAAGGATATAAAGGAAAAGATAATAGCATTTTATCTTTATTTGCTGAACACTGCATAGTTCTGGAGTGCGGCAGTGCGCTCAGTCCTGTTTTATGCCTGGGTAGCTGTGCTCCCAGCTGTTGACGGCAACTCTTCCACATAAGAAGCAGGAAAATGACCTTTTTTCCCATTTAAAGATCCAAACCACCATCCTTCTTCTTTCTTCTCATGTACAGTCACAATGTCTCCTATGAAAACACACATTTAGTTAGACAAAAGGGTCTCTGCAGCATAAGCATCGCCAGAGCCTGAGGAGTTCAAGGAGTTATAAGGAGATTCAACATGCAAGGGGTTGCTTGGCAGCCTCGTTTTCTGCATTTGACTCAGACAAAGGAAAATGTACCAAACATCTTCGCATGAAGGAGGCACAATCCAGCGAATACTAAAGAGAGTGAAATAATGAACAGAGTCGTGAAGTAGTTTGCTTAAAAGCAGAATCAAGCGTGAGCCCATGCTGCCTGACTCACTTTGTATATAGTGATGGTGTTGGACCTTAAAGGGTTTCATATGTTGGTGGCCATGACAGCTTGGTATGTTGACTCCTATATTCATGATTAACAGTTTTTCTTAAAAGACAGTTTTTCTCCACTACACCTGGCTTCACAGTTCAAAAATTTAACGGCTTTGTACAGAAATGTAATTACCATTCATCAACTTAGATAACTTCAATAAAACATCAGTTGGAAGAAAACACTTATTTTAATTGAAACTCTAAGCTACACCGAACCCCAGACCTTTTTTTAATTTTTATTTGAAAGTCTTGTTAAGTTGCTGAAGACTTTGCTAAGTTGCTGGGGTTGGCCCCAAACTTCTGTTCTTCCTTTATCAGACTCTCAAGTACTAGGATTATAGGTGCGCACCACCACAACAAAAATACTTTTTGTTTTAAAGTAATGATTCTGGTAAATAAGAATTGCTAAGAAACATAGCTCTTGCCCAATACTCTATTAGTTCTTTTAAAAATATTACTGTGATATTAATAACTCTGAAGCTTAACCTGGTTCCCCAGGTCCTTTGGCTAGCCTCTGTCTTGCCAACAGGTTCTTTCTCTCTGGCTGCTTCCTTAGATGTTGAAGTAGGAACATCCACTTTCTTTAAGACCCAAGATCTACTTCTTTTGCATTATTCTAGGTAATATTTCAGTCTTTCTTTCACTCCTCTCCCCAGCAGTTTCCTTCTGAATGTGAGAAGACTGTCAACCCCCTTTTATCTTTAGTCATAAGTCACTATTCTTCTAGAAGATCATTCTCAATGACAGCTCTCCCTCTAATGCGTTCTCTCAGGTCAGTTTGACCAGACCTACTCACAGGAATTCAAACAAATGATCTGAAATTGTACTGACAGCTTTCCTACGCCTACAGTGTCGTTTCATTGAAAGAACGTACTTAGAGTATAAAGCATAAAAAAGCTTTGCAACTAACCAAGAACTGAAAACAAGTAAGATAATTAAGTAATTGTGAATTCTGTAACTCAGGACCCCTGAGTTCGAGGTGGCATCTGGGAAATGTGATTTTTATTCACAGAGAAGGAAAAGTAATTGCCTGGAGAAATGTGACTGGCACACTGAAATGGAACTACCTGCGAAGTAATGGCAGGTACGTGATGTCCCTGTTGCTTGGCTGAAAAATCCATCTTGATTTTCTCCTGGCTCTGAGAGCCATAGCCTGGTCATGAATAATAAACTTTCTCCCAAACACAGCTCTTTGTCACAAGCCCTTCCATCTTCACATCACAACATGCCCCTAAACATCCAAACGTGGACGCATAAAGCAAGTTGAGGCTGGAGACTCGTTATTGTTTAATCATGCTGAGGTTTGTATAACCCACAATACAATGCCTCTCCTTGTTGAATAAAAATCTGTGACACAAAGACTGATCATTAAACACTCTTGAGAGATAAATGCGGCAAACATTAAGCCAGGAGTCGGCTGACTGGGGTTCTAGAACTTGGTCTTACACTAAGTCATGAACAGAAATCACTTCACATTCCTGAAGAGCTGGCATCTAGAAGGTGAAGGAGGAGCTGCCTCCCTAACGACCTCCCAATACTGATTTTCTGCCCCAGCGTAGCACTGGAATCCAGGACATGACTGAGTTTCCGAGTTCAAATCTCGTGCTGATGCCGCCTGTGACTTTAGTCAAAGTAGCTCATCTTTCTGTGACCCAGACGTCTCAGCTACAAAACAGAGATAAATAACAATACCTTCCTCAAAGGGTTTTTGACTATGTAATTGAATAATATGCTTGCAATGATATCTGGCATGTAGAAGCCCAGAATAACTGTTAGCCGTTGCCATTATGAGTTTTAATTTTTCATGTGCTTTATCTTCTAAGAAGGGCAATTGTAAACTTCAACTGATTTGACATTGGTAGTTAAGGCTGCTGTGCTAAGACAGGACTTTATTCACACTAAAGACCTCAGCATGGGAAGGCAATTAAAATATTTGAAAGTGATTCTTACCTTTTTCCAAATTCAGCTCATCATCTTGCCTGGCTTGAAAAGAATATAAGGCCTTGCAAAGACTGTTGCCGAGGTGGACCACGCCAGAGGCTAAAAGTTGGATTAAGTTGTAATTACTATGCTGTGTCAGTAGGCAAAATGAATACGGTCAGCAGCTCTGGATATTTAACAGTGTGATGCAGAGTTTAAACCTATTGAGATTCTCTCAAAATAAAAGCTCATAATTTTACCAACCATTCTTTGAATAAGCATTTAAGATATATCTGCTATGTATATAGACAGCATTTACTATATAACCAAAAATCATTGTTACAATATAGGAAATAGTATGTATGGAAAAAGATTTATTGTCATTATAACAATAAAGATGACACTTAAAAATTATTTGTTTTCTACATGAGCTTAGTCAATATCATTATATAATAATGTGTGGAAGTTGTGTGCCTGTTGGGGAAAACACACAAGTTTTGCCATTCAGGTAGAGATGGTGGATATTTGTAGCATGTAGGCACAGTATTGAGGATTGGACCCAGGGCATTCTACCTCTGAGCTACATCCCAAACCTACTTTATTATTATTTTTTTATTTTGAACCAGGGTCTCACTAACTTGCTGAGGGCCTTGCTAAATTGCTGAAGCTGGTCTGGAACCTGTGATCCTTCTTTCTCAGATCCCATGTACACCGGGATTATAGGAGTGCACCACCATATCTGGATAGCATGTGTTTCTTATCATCATCCCATGGTGCTTATGGAACTGTTTCTTCAACAATGCAGTGGTGACTTTTTGATATATTATGTAGCCAGGCATAATGGTACATTCCTGTAATCCCAATACTTGTGAGTCTGAGACAGGAGGATTTCAGGTTCATTCTGCCTCAACAGCATAATGAGACTCTCTGCAATCTAGGGAGACCCTGTTTCAAAACAAAAAATAAAAAGAGAAGTGGGTATGGCTCAGAGGTACCCTGGCTGTGTTCAATCCCAAGTATTACCCAAAAATGGAAAGAAATTAAAAATACAATAATATATTTTACAAACCATAGTTCTCTGGGCTTTATTGAAACTCTTTTGTCAATTTCTAATCAAGAAGGCTGAGTGTTGAGAATATGGTATGTAGTTGAGCAATGAGGGAAAATGTGTGTGTGTGTGTGTGTGTTTGTGTGTGTGTGTGTGTGTGTGTGTGTGTGAGAGAGAGGGGGGGGGTGTGAGAGAGTGGACAGTCTCAGGTGGCTGAATAAAGGAGGTGGGTAGGTCATACATTCTGAGCCCAAGTGTGTCACTGGCAAACTACTGGGATCATCATGTTTCTTATAGAAAGGGCAGGATTTATCTGGACCTTGAGAGGAAACTGTGGAAACAGAGCTGCCAAGCTCCTTGAAATGGAGTAGGACTGATTGCAGACTAAGCCCAGTGGACACCACCCTTCTTACATCTGCAGTGACTCCCTGTTGTATTTTTTTGGGGCGGGGGGGTTGGTGGTACTGGGATTCCTGGAAACCCTTCTACTGGGCTACACCCGAACAGGGTCTCTTAAGCCAGTGAGGCTGGCTTCGAACCAGCGCGATCCTCCTTTCTCCGCCTCCCAAGTTCGGGGATTACAAGCGTGCGCCACCACGCCCAGCCTCCCTGGTGTTATTAAATGCTTTCTTCAGTCCTCACTCTTCTTAACTCCCTCTGACCTCTTGTATTACATCTGTTCATAAAGCTGCAGATTCTGAAAAAATTAATCATCTCAATTGAAATGCAAATGTATTTGAGCAAATATAGGTCAATGTGGTTCTGAAAATAATATTTAAATGTAGCAACATGCTTTATCAAGAGGGCTCATCCCCAAATTATTCTGGGTACTGGATCACCTGAAAACGAAGAACTTGGGTTGCTCTGCCCTTCAGAAGATGTCCTGCTCACCACATTCTCTAATCTCTTCGTCAAGAAAGGCCGAGATATTTTTACATAAGTATGAGCATGCTCCTGTTCAGAAAGTTTTAAAAAGTCATTTTAAACATTTCTATTATCATAAGTATTCATGAAAAGTGACTCTTGGGAATTTGTCTTATAAATTGGGTATATAAGTAAATTATTCAATACATTCCCCGAATCTACCATGTTTAAGCTTTCTCGTGTCAAAAGGCTTAATATCTTCAGAATTAGACAATTACTATATTTGATAGCCTGTGTTTTTCATTTTGACCTATATTTCTAGGCCAAATAATAACATTCATAGCATTACTTCTACAAACCCAACTTTAATGGGCTTTAATGCAAGTGAAACTATTATGACTGTCTAAATGACTGAGACTACTGGCAAGTTCTTTAATCTCTTAGGAAGAATCCTATCCCTTCATCGCAAGATGGTTACAGCTCTTTTTTTCTAACTTGTTAACAGAAAACATCCACAAGCAGTAGCTACCCGTGTACATTGACGAACTCATCATCATATCCCAAAATACATGTGTGAATGAATTTTTAAATTTGTTCTCATGCACTATCCACATCAACTACTATGTTAAACTATGCACTATGCACATCTAAACTGTGTTAAAATGAGACTAATGGATGTCACAAAATCTTACACTCTAGGTCTGTATGAATCCTGAATTTTCAACTATTTGTTTTTTATGGTATTGGAAATTGAACCTAGGGGCATTCTGCCTCTGAGCTACACCCCCGGCCCTATATTTTATTCTTTATCTTGAAACAGGGTCTCACTAAGTCACAGAGGGCCTCACTAAGTAGCTGAGGCTGGCTGCAAACCTGTAATCATCCTGTCTCAGCCTCCCAAGAACTGGGATTACACATGTGCGCCACCACACCCAGCAATTTTCAATTATTTTAATAGAAACTTTATTAGAAAAGCACATTCCAATTCTAAAGGAAAGGTAGAAGCAGGGAGAAGAAACCCAAAATGTTTTTTATTCCTGATAGAAATTTAGTTTACAAATAATGGATTCCATTGTATGTAGCTTAGTGTGCTCATGAAGAATAAAAATAAATTTATTTTTTAAATTCTGCAAAAAGAATTTGGGACATAAAGCACACATAACTCATACCAGCTTTTCTTTCTTTCTTTCTTTCTTTCTTTCTTTCTTTCTTTCTTTCTTTCTTTCTTTCTTTCTTTCTTTTTTTGCCTCAGTTCTAACTTAAGCCATTTCACCCAGCAAAAAATTACAACCAATCTTTCCCATGTTACCTTTTCTTTCCACTTGAAGATGGAGGCACTACAGGGGTGGCTGGGCTTAGGTCTTTGCTCAAGTTCTGCTAGTATTGATGACAATTTATAGGAGTTTGCTTGCAGAAGGTCTAGCTTCAGATTGTTCTGTGGATTTATCATTTGGCCATGTGAGTAAATTTAAAGAAAATGAGGCACAGCTGGATGGATAAAGGGATATCAGAATAATTCTCACAGTAACAATAGAAAGGCACACATTCAACTCATGTACAGATATGCACCAAAAATGTTGAAGAAAAAAAGATCTGAGGGTTGTGGATGGAGCTTGATGGTAAAGCAATAATTGTCTGTCATGCATGTGGCCCTGGGTTCCATCCCCAGAACTGCAGAGAGAGAGAGAGAGAGAGAGAGAGAGAGAGAGAGAGAGAGAGAGAGAGAGAGAGAGAGAGAGAGAACCATGCAGAAGGAATCACAATACCTGACTTTAAACTATAGTGCAAAGCCAAAGGAATAAAAACATCATGGTATTGGCACAAAAACAGATACATAGACCAATGTAGCAGAATAGAAGACTCAGAAACAAATCCATACATTTCCAGCCAATTGATTTTTGACAAAGGGGCCAAAAACATACACTGGAAAAAAGATAGCTTCTTCAAGAAATGGTGTTGGCAAAAATGGTTAACCATATGCAGAAAAATGGAAATAAATGTCACTTTCTAACCCTGCACAAAAGTCAATTCAAGCTGAATCAAAGACTTGGAAATCAGATCAGAAATCTTGTAGCTCCTTAAAGAGGGCATAAATACAAGACTGCAACACATAGGCACAGATAAACACTTTCTCAACAAGACCTCAAAGAAGAGCTTCTGTTCAGCAAAAGAAACTGTCAAGAACCTCAACCAAGAGCCAACAGAATGGGAGAAGATTTTTGCCACCTACTCCACCAACAGAGGACTAATAACTAGAATATACAGAGAACTCAAGGAACTCAGTACTAAGAAAACAAATAACCCAATCAAAAAATGGGCAAGGGAACTAAATAGACACTTCACGAAAGAAGAAATTCAAATGGCCAATAAATGCATGGAAAAAATGTTCAACATCATTAGCAATCAGAGAGATGCAAATCAAAACTACCCTGAGATTTCACCTAACTCCAACTAGAATGGCAATTATTCAAAACACAACAAATGCTAGCGAGGATGTGGAGGAGTGAGAACTCTAATACATTGTTGGTGGAATTGCAAATTAGTGCAACCACTTTGGAAAACTGTATGGAGGATCCTCAGAAGAATGGGAATGAACTTACCATATGATCCAGCAATACCACTTCTGGGTATCTACCCAAAAGAATGGAAACCAAACTACTAAACTAATGCACGGGTATCTATGTTCTTAACTGCACAATTCGCCATTGCCAAACTATGGAACCAGCCAAGATGTCCATCAACAGATGAATGGATTACAAAACAATGGGATATGTACACAATGGAATTGTACTCAGCCATAAAGAAAAACACAGTTATGTCATTTACAGGGAAATAAATGGAAGTGGAGGACATTATGCTAAGTGAGATTAGTCAGTCACAAAAAATAAAAAATCGAACGTCCTCCCTAGTATGTGGAAACTAGGGAGAAAATAGGTCAGAGGAGAAACTCTAGAAGAAGGAGAAACTATAGATGAGCAAATAAGCTGATCTAACTGAGGGGATGGGAGGGGAAAGAGGGATATTCCCTAATGAACATGATCACATTCATGAACATATCAAAGTCAGTCACTAAGCCAAACATGAGGAGGAGGGAGGGGGAGGGAATGAGAAGGTAATTGGGGAGGGCTAAATGAGTGATGTGTGCATGGATGCCTCTACCATCATTTACCCCATTAAGACATATGACTACAATGCACCAATAAAAAATTTGAAAAAGTAGGTGAATGTATCTGTAATTTTGTAAATAGGGTAAGGAAACCTTTTTAGACACATTACTCAGTATCTGTGGCAATGAATAAATAGCTTTATACAATTTTCTGCTGAGGAACAAGAAAGGAATAATCAGTGTTGATCGCAGAAAGGAGACTTTTGGTGGCTGTGAGGGAGGGCAGTGAGCTGTAGGTCAATATTTTAATAGAACTGAATAAACACCAGGAGGCTCAAAACAGAATGTAAGGTTCTTTTCTTTTCTCCTCTCTTCTTTTAAGAGCTAGGGTCTTATATTCCCCAGAAACTTTGTAGTAATACTTCTCAAAAATGGAAAGAATAGTTGAGTAGTTGAGTATAAAAATAAAGAAGGAAGTTAATGATAAACTGTTTAAAGATAAGCAGGAAAAGATACTCTTCGTGTTCTTGATTTGACCTTGCACTAAAACTTTATAATTATTCCTTTATCAGGCTGTGTTTGGTCAGGGGAAGTCAGATAGCAGACTCTAAACATGGAAGGATGCTGCTTATAGAACCCCTCCTCACCATTATCTCTCTGTTCTCTGTCTCCAGCATCCCTGCTAGGGGGTGGCATCCACTGAGAGAAAGCCTCCAATTGACAGGGACGGTCTCTAATCCTTGGTGCAATATACCGCCTTGTGGGGAGGCTTATCTAGAATGAAACAAGGGCTCCCTGTGCATCTACCACCAGGCCCAGTTATGATACATTGGAAAGTATCAGAGAATGACGTACACGTGACACTCCTTCTAGTATCTGAAGACAACATCGATTCTAAATGCCTCCAGTTTCTAAGATAATTGTTTATGTAACATGCCTTGTCAACATTCTTTTTTTGGTACTGAAGATTGAACCCAGGAGCATTCTACCTCTAAGCTATACCCCCAGCTTTTATTTTATTTTATTTTGACATAGGATCTTTCAAAATAGATTGCTAGATTGCTGAGGCTGGTCTTGAACCTGCCTCAGCCACCCAAGTACTCAGATTATAGGTATCCGCCACCATGCCCAGTGGAAAAGAGCATTTTAAAAATGACGATGCTCCCCAACCCATGATAAGATTCTGTACCAATAAACCCAATGTGACATGGAAATATTGAGAGCCAAAGATGCATCTTCTACACCTAACCTACCGAGGCACCTGCTTAGCCCAGCCTACTGTACCCATGCTGGGCACGCCTGGGCCAGACTGCAGTTGGGCAGAACCATCAGACTCAAAGCCTATATTATAATAAAGTGTTGAATATCACATGTATCAAAAACTGTACTGAAAGCCAGGCATGGTGATGCGTGCTTGTAATCCCAGTACTTGGGAGGCTGAGACAGGAGGATTGGAGGTTCTTGGACAGCCTCAGTTACTTGGGCTCTGCACAACTTAGTGAGATCCTGTTTCAAAAAAAAAAAATGTTGGGCTGAGGGTGTAACTCTGAGGTAGAATGCTCCTGGGTTCAATCCCCTGGGTTCAAGGAAAAAAAAAAAAAAGCTGTACTGAAAATGAGAAACAGAGCTGTTGTGTGGGCATCTTTCCTACCTTTGTGAAGTTGAAAGATCCTAAGATAACCATCCTACGTCGGGGACTCTCTGCACTGCCTTTTGAGGTCCTTCTCTGAGCACTGTTCTAGCACTTCCTTCCTTCCTCCTTCCCTTCCTTCCTTCCATCTTTCCTTCTTTCCTTCCTTCCGGTCTCTCTTCCTCCCTTCCTTCCTGCTTTCCTGTACCAGGGCTTGAACTCAGGGCATTCTACCTCTCAGCCACACACACCCCAGCCCTAATTTATTTTTTATTTTGAAAGAGGCTCTCACTGAGTTGTTGAAAATATCGTTAAGAGCCGGGCGTGGTGGCGCATGCTTGTAATCCTAGAGCTCGGGAGGCTGAGCCAGGAGGATCGCACAGGTTCAAAGCCAGCCTCAGCTACTTAGTGAGGCTTTCAGGAACTTAGCGAGACCCTGTTTCCAAATAAATTATAAAATAGGGCTGGGGGTATAGCCCAGAGGTAGAAAGCCCCTGGTTTCCACCCACCCAGTAACATACACACACACACACACACACACACACACACACACACACACACAAACACACACAATATATATATATATATATATATATATATATATATATATATATATATGTTGCTGAGGCTAGTCTAGAACCTATGATTCCCCCTGTCTCAGCTTCCTAAATACTGGATTACAGGTATGCATGACCACACCCAGCCTGTGCTAGCATATGTGTGTGTGTGTGTGTGTGAGAGAGAGAGAGATAATGGAGATTGAACTCAGGGTTCTTCTACCTCTGAGCTACATCCCCAGCCATATTTTATTTTTTAGAAGAAGGGTCTAAGTTGCTGAGTTGCTGAGGCTGGCCTCAAACCTGCGATCCTCCTGTCTCAGTCTCCCATACTATTTCATCCTCACAAAAACTCCATGAGGTAAGTACCAATATTCCCATTTCACACACAAGAAAACTAAAGTTGCCCCAGGTTCCTTCACCCGGCAGAGCTAACTCCAAACACAGGCCTTTGTGAATACAAACCCTGTGTTTCCAGTCACTTTTTCAACTGGGTTAAAGTGCACATGGTTTCATTAAAGAATGAATCTATTTTGGAGAATTCTATTTTAGACACAATTGTTTTTTCTGAGTGTCCGGACACTAAAGCAAACATTTCTAGGTAGGTGGATTTTTCCAGACCCCTCAAGCTGGCCCTGGAAGCTCCTGACCACATCATTCTAATGTCACCAGAAAGGAAAGGCAAGCAGAGTAAATGGGATGGAAAAGGAGTGCTCTAAAAATAACCCTTTCATCACTACATGTGCTAGGCAAGTATTTACCTCGTCCATTAGCGCTGCTGTGTCTTTCTGGCTCTTTGCATCGGAGAAGGAGGAGTTGCTGGAGTACGTGTTAAGCAGGCGTTGCAGGCCTGAAAAATGTAACGTCCTGTAGGTCATCTTTGTTCTCTGGGGGGTATAGCTGGGAGCTGGGTCCCCTCAAAGGGGGCCTGAACCTACAGGCAATACTAGAAGTACTTCCTTAGTGACTGGGGGAGTTTCTGACTGTGATCGTTACTGAGTTTTACTGAATGAATAATGATAAATAAACTGACTGCTCATTTACCTTTTCCTTTGTTTAGTGAAGTTTAAGAAATATCGGTGTTTAAAATATCTTGATGGTTATTTATTTTTATTCATTTATTTTTGGTACTAGGGACTGAACCCAGGGATATTCCACCTCTGAGTTACAACTCCAGTCCTCTTTTTAAAATCTTACATTTTGAAATAGGGTCTCACTAAGTTACTGAGACTGACCTCAAACCTGCAATCTTCCTCCTGTCTCAGCCTCCCAAGTACTGGGATTATAAGAGTGAGCCACCACACCTGGCTTAATTGTTATTTTTTTGAGATGAGATTTCGAATTCCTTTGGTTGCCCCATTCCAGTAATTCTTTCTTTTTTCTCTTTTTTTCTTTGGGGTACTGGGGACGGAACCCAAGGGCTTTTTATCTCTGAGCTACACCCCTCAGCCCTATTTTTTATTCTTTATTTTGAAACAGGGTCTTACTGAGTTGCAAAGGGCCTCACTAAGTAGTAGCTGAGGCCTTCCGTGAACCGCGATGCTCCTGTCTCAGCCTCCCAAATGCTGGGATTACAAGCATGCGCCACCACGCCCGGCACAGTAATTCTTCACATTTGCACAATGTTGGGCTCCTCAGAATTCTATTTACATTTCTAAGTGTTTTCTGTCCTGGATTTTCTATGCGCATTAAATTGCAATGAGCTTCATGGTTGGTGTAAACAAGTTAGACATATTAGAATTTTTATTATTTGTGCCACTTTGGAGCGGCTTCACATTCTAACAAGCCTAGCTGCTGAAGATGAGATCTGGGTGATTTTTACATTAATTTGAAAGTTAATAAAAAGAGAGAAAGAAAAATAAACCCCATAAACCCTGAGTGCAGTAGTAGATTTACCGTGTGGGTTTTTGTTGTTGTTGTTTGTTTTGTTGTTTTGTTGGCACTAGAGATTGAACCCAGAGGCATTCTACCTCCAAGCTACATCCCCAGCCCTTTTTAAAAATTTTATGTTTTGGAAACAGGCTCTCACTAAGTTGCTGACAGCCTCACTAAATTGCTGAGACCGGCTTCAAACCTGTGATCCTCCTGTGTCAGCCTCCCAAGGGATTACAAGCATGCATCACTGCACCCATCTTCCCACGCTCTAAGTCACAAGTTTCTCTCATTTCTTCCCATTTCTTAAGTGCAGTGAAAGCTGCCTTTCCAAAAGTGGCAGGACAGCACTTACATCACTCTCACAAACAGACCAAAAGGTCATTATAATTTTTGCTTTCTCTTTAAGTTTTTTTCTCTTTATTCACCCAACTTAGGTTTGCTATGTGGTTCTTTAAATCAGATGATCCCATAGCCAAGTGTGGTGACGCACGCTTGTAATCCTAGGACCTGGAAGGCTGAGATAGGAGGATCACAGGTTCATGGCCAGCCTCAGCTACTTAGTGAGGCCCTCAACAACATACTGAGACCCTGTTTCAAAAATAAACAATAAAAAGGAGGGCTTGAGGTGTAACCTGGAGGTAGAATGCCCCTGGGTTCAATCCCCAGTACTGCAAAAAATAAAAAATAAAAAGCTAAAGAGAGAGAGAGAGAGAGAGAGAGAGAGAGAGAGAGAGAGAGAGAGAGAGAGAGAGAATCCCTGCCCCAGTCAACAAAAGCAAATTAATCCTAATTTGGAATAAAACCCTCTGGGTACAGTACTTTCCTTTGAACCATTCGAAGAGATAATCACACACCTTCCTTGTCTCTAGAAGCCTTTTCAATGTCTCTTTGCAGTCTCAACAGTTTCGGTTTTATTAAAGACTTCCGTCTCTCTTTATCCATGGCATTTTTAGGATCTTCTTCCTTTAGGGGTGGAAGAAAAAAAAAAAGGATGTTTAACAACTAAAGGGAAAAGTAAGAATTGCTACTCTCAGTTGTACTGAAACTTTCACTAACTTCATTTAACTTTACAGAAAAGTCAGAAATAAAATCAGGATAATCTTTAGTTTTACACAAAGATCGTTGTTCTACCTGTTCTAGACCTGATTAATAAGAGAACATCTTGTTCACAACTTGCAAGTACATGGCTAAGCACTTTCTTTTATAGGACAAATTATTCTTGGAGGAGCAGCCTTTATTATAGTTATTTCGGTTTCTTGATAAATGTATTGTTGGATATTTATTTTTCTCTGTAATAACTAACTGAGCTTTATTCACGTTAGAAACCTTTAATGGCCCACATAGTGGATGGCACATATGCCTCAGACTAGGCTGGTCTCTGGAGTGGCACAAATGTTTACTTAGTTCTGTGTTGGCTCAGGATTGGGAACACCACAACCAAAACGCCTACTCTGCCCCCAAGTGGGTCTCCCATTTAGTTAGGCCTTGAAGCACTGAGGTACCTGGCACTACGAGGCCACCGAAGCTCAAGAATAGTGCAGGCCTAGCGGGCGGGGACTGTCTAGAAGGAGGACAGGAAACCTTGACCAGGACTTGCCAGTCAACTAGAAGGAGGGCAAAGGGCACCCCAGGTGCGCAAGCACAGGGTAGAGGGAGGTTCTGTGCAGTGCCAGGAACCATACCCAGAGCAGTTGCTTGAGCGAAATACTGGAAGAAAAAGTGGTCTGTGCATGTTAGGCCATATTTTGGGCAAACAAAGGGATTTATCGCATAGGCTGTGAGGAACCATTAATGATATCTGAGCTTTCACGTGGATTATTTCAAGGCTTGAGTTTAAAAAAAGACAACAGTCTAGTGGGGTGGGGAGGTCACTGAACATGAGTGGACAGAAACACAGGGAGAAAGAGGGGGACAAGTGGAGGAGGCAGCTGCTCTGCGAAGGAAGAAGAGTGAGGACTCTGAATACGGTGGAGAGATGGGATTCAGGTAGGCTGTCAGGAAGAGGGGGCGCCTGAGGATGAGAGCCAGGGGAGAGTTTCCAGGACACGGCAGTGTTATAACAAGATGTTCTTGACAGGTTGTGAGTTATAAACATTTCTCTATGTTCTTTATTATGAAATTCTCACAACAACTCTGTGAGGTTGGTCTTATTTCCCCCCTTTTTACCTGTGACAAAAATCAATGAAAGGAGCCCATGTTGAAGAAGCTAGAAATGTTTACTCCCCAAACATGACTACGTTGACCCCCGTTCTCTACCATTCCTTCACAAGTCTGCTCAGAGTTGAGGCTAAGCTGAGGGCGCAGCTCTGGGTGAGCTCTGACTGGGCTGAAACACTACATAGGTTCAGCCCCGGGGCCATCCGTGGAGGAGGAATGCCAGGCATAATCCAGCTCCCGCGGTCCAGAGTCACTTGGTCTGGAGACATCTTTTGTTTCAACATGTATCTCCAGGGACAGATAGCTCCTAGATCCATGTAAGGATGGGGTGTATTGCCATCATTTTCCTCCCTCCCTTCCTCCCTCCCTCCCTTCTCTCTCTCTCTCTCTCTCTCTCTCTCTCTCTCTCTCTCTCTCTCTCTCTCTCCCTCTCTTTCTTCTTTCTTTCTTTTTTATGGTACTGGGGATGGAAACCAGGGGGGAATTCTACCTCTGAGCTGCATCCTCAGCCCTATTTTTTTATTATTTAATTTGAAATAGGATCTCACTAAATTGCAGAGAGCCTTACTGAGGCTGAGGCTGTCCTCAAACCCATGATCTTCCTGTCTAGCCTCCCAAGTGCTGGGATTACAAGCATGCGACACCACACCTGGCCTTAACTTTCTTAAATCTGTCCTCCTTTCCCAAGGATTTATTAGGAAGAAGATGAGACATATAAAACCACATATATAATCTTTTGACCATGACATTACAGAAACAAATATTTTCCCATTGATCACCAGCCCTCCAATCTTGAACCGCGATGATTCTTCTCTCTTGCCCTGACCTATGTAAACTTCACAGCACTGGATGAAGGCCAGTCTACACTTAAGCCAGCAACAGTAAAGCCAGATATTGGGGTGCTTTGCTTTAAAGATATCAAGACAACCTTATTCACTACTTTTTTTTGGTACTTTTTTCTTTACTTTTTTTTTTTCAGTACTGGAGGTAGAACCCAGGGGTGTTCTACCTCTGAGCTACACCCCCAGCCCTATTTTTTATTCTTTATTTTGAAACAGGGTCTCACTGACTTGCAGAGGACCTCACTAAGTATCTGAGGCTGGCTGCAAACCACGATCCCCCTGTTTCAGCCTCCCAAATGCTGGGATTACAAGCAAGCGCCACCGCACCTGGCATCTTTTTTTTTTTTTTTTTTTTTTTTTTGGTGGTGGTGGTACTGGGGTTCCTGGAAGCCCTTCTACCTCTGGGCTACACTCCCAGACCTATTTTATATTTTTATTTAGAAACAGGGTCTCCTAAGCCAGCACGCGCAGCTGGCTTCGAACCTGTGCGATCCTCCTGTCTCTGCCTCCCAAGTGCGGGGATTACAAGCGTGCACCACCACGCCCGGCTTACTTTTTATTTTGAAACAGGTCTCTGTAAGTGGCTGAGGTTGGCCTCGAACCTGTGATCCTTCTGTCTCAGCCTTCCAAGTACTGAGGCTACAGGTGTGTGCTACCACATCCAACTCTAATCACTCATTTTGAGACAGTCTTTTCTCTTAGACTTAGATCTGTGGTTGTGAGCTCTACTGTGCTCAATCTTCATAGAAATAAGAAATTCCCATGAACATGTCCATTAAAGACGAATCATTGTGTTTACATTGTTACATTTCAATGAAAATCCTAGTCATATTTCCAAGAAGAATGACTTTATTTTATTGACAGGTTAGTTGATTACGGGTATTTTTACTATCCTTTGAGAGAAAACAGTAGATATACTTTAGTGTACATTTTTCCATCTGAAGAATCACCTACACTGCTCAGAAGAAAAGAAGGAAAAGAAACCTATCTTCACCTTGCAATCAAAGCCCCCTTTCTACTCCCATCTTTACCTTCGTTTCTGCTTTGAACAGACATTGCTATTGCTCATATACTTCACCAAGGTAGGGAGGAAAGACTCAAGGGAATGACAGGCTTGCACTGCTGTTTGGGGGGCGGGAAGGGGAACACCTATCAGGACTCACTGCTCCCTCACCCACTGCCTCCCCTTCCTCCGGGTCTCTCAGTTCCTGAGCAGGGCCTGGCAGCTGTTGGCTTCCGCTGTACATTTAATTCAATAGCAGGGCATGACTAGTGGGCTGGCTCTACAGATCAGAGAGGGATAAGACCCCAACTGGAGTTTGAAAGTTGGAATAAAATACAGCAAAGGGCCCAGGTAAGAGCTGTTGGGAGTTATTTCTGCAGAGTTTGGTAATTAATAATCAGGTACTAAGGGCTAAGGGTATAGCTCAGTAGTAGAGCACTTGCCTAGCATGTGCAAGGTCCTAGATTTGATCCCCAGCACCACAAAAAAAAGGGGAGGGGAATCTTAGAATGTGGTATAGGCCTGTTGTCCCTGCTACTTGGTGGGGGGGGGGTCACTGAAGCAGGAGGACAGCTTGAACTCAGGAATTTGAAGCTAGGCTGGGCAAAAAAGTGAGACCCCACTGAAAAATAAAAATAAACACAAAATAAAGACCCTTGTCTCAAAAATTATATATATGTTTGTGTGTATGTACATATTATATATATATATATATATATGTGTGTGTGTGTGTGTGTGTGTGTGTGTGTGTGTGTGTGTCTCCAACATAAGAGCAAGTTCTACACACACACACACACACACACACACAATAATTAATTAAACACTACAATTAAGATTAATATGGGGGGAGTAGAGACACAAATCTTTGAGGCAAGACCCAAGAAGATAAAGAATTTACTGCAATAGAGCTGAGGTGAGCTGCCTGGGCTCTGACTAGGGACAATGACCAGTTTTCAGCAAGAAAGGTTGCCCAATAGGAGAATCATCCCCGATGCCCTCATTTTTAAGAGAAGGGACCATTAAAAATGCTGATAAAATTCCCACCCCTGAGGACTCATGCCTTTGTGTAAGCCTTCATTGATGGGCTGCACTTAACTGGCTCGATTCTAACTCCCTCTGCACTTCTGAGTTTATAGTGGACCCTGCTCCCCTGGGGGCACTGGAGGAAGCAGGCTGTGGCTCTGTCACTCTGGAGGAAGCAGGCTGATGTGTAGTAAGACATGGAGAAGCCCACAGACAAGGAGATGGCATCTCCATCACTAGCTAGGGAGGACCAGAGGCTGCCAGCAGCCACCTGAGTGGCTGTGGAGACAGCGTCTCCTGATAAGATCTTGAGACATCTGCAGTGCTGACTGCTCCTGGACTTCAGTCTTTCAAGGGCCTCAGAGGACTCCTGACTCACATAAACTGCAATGATAAGTGTTTGGGGGTAATTTTTTACCCAGCAATTTAGATGGACAGTTTGATATGCACTGGTTATTTATAGATCATGAAACACATCTGCCTGGCATTACTCATTTTTAGCTGGGGGTTACTGGGGATTGAACCCAAGGGTGTTCTACCTCTGAGCTATGCCCTTCGCCCTTTTTACTTTTTTTAAATTTTGAAACAGGGTCTTTGCTCAGTTGCTGAGGCTGGCCTTGAACCTGCAATCTTCCTGTCTCAGCCTCCCAAGTACTGGGATTATAGGTGTGTGCCACCATCTCTGGCTTGGCATTACTTTTATAAAAAGCTGCTATGATTTAAATGTTCTCCAAAGTCCATGTGTTGGAAACATATTCCCCAGTGCTAGAGTGTTGAAAGACAGGACCTTTGAGAGGTGATTAGCCCAGGAAGGCTCTGCCTGATGAAGGGACTGATGTTGTTAGCACAAGAGTAAGTTCAGTGTAAAAGCAAGTTATACCCTCTTGTGGTCTCTCATTACGTGATGCTTTTTGCCCCGTGATAACACAGTGAGAAGGTCCTTACCAGAGACAGACCCTTGACCTTGGACTGCCCAGCTTCCAGAACCATAAGCCAAATAAAGTTCTATATTTTATAAATCACTCAGTCTTTGGTATTCTGTGACTGCAGCAAAAACAGAAGACAAAGACTGAATAGGGCCAGGCGTGGTGTCTCACACTTGTAATCCTAGTACTGGTGAGGCTGAGACAGGAGGATTGCAGGTTCATGGCTAGCCTCAGCTACTTAGGCCCTCCGCAACTGAGTAAGACCCTGTTTCAAAATAAAGAATAAAAAATAGGGCTGGAAGTATAGCTCGGAGGTAGAATGCCCCCAGCTTCAACTCTCCAATACTGAAAAAAATTAAACAGAAAGATACTGTATAAAACTTGATACTATAAATTAAATACTTGATACTGTAAATTAAAATTAAATAGAAAGATACTGTATAAAGCTTGACTTTCATACCACCACCCATTTTGGGGTTTTTTCTTCTTCTTTTTCTTTTCTTTTTTTTTTTCTTCTTCAGTACTGAGGATGGGACCCAGGGGCATTCTGCCTCCGAGCTACACCCCCAGCCCTATTTTTTAGTCTTTTTAGTTTTTGAAACAGGGTCTCACTGAGTTGTGAAGGGCCTCGCTAAATAGCTGAGGCTGTCCGCGAACCGTGATCCTCCTGTCTCCGCCTCCCGAATACTGGGATTACAAGCATGCGCCACCATGCCCGGCTATTCACCACCCATTGTAAGCCATACACTTTAAAAATTTATATGAACTATGGATAAAAAGCACTATTTTCACTTATACAAGCAAATATTTATAGTTGCTTTCAATTTTGAGTTTCTCCACATGTGACTAAGGCCCCCATTAGGGAAACTTCCTGCTACTCCATACTTACAAAGTAATCGGTTAATAGGAGCTCGGATTTGTTTTCAGTAGCTAAAACTGCAGTTTCTTCCACTAGCGCCTGGATATCTTTTTCAACATCAATCTTGTTGATGGCACAGTGAATCTGTGAGTGGCACTGTGAGGCCAAGAAAGAACAAGGTTGTTGAAGAAATGGTTCTTGCCAACTCTCCTCATCCATACCTGACATAGAGAAATCTTCATTACTCACTGTGGTCAGGGTTTGGCCGAAAAGAGAAATATGTTGGCTGTACTGGTTTAAGTTGTTGCATAAAAGTTGAATTCTCTCCTTCTCCAGCTCCAGGATGCTCTGAAGAAGATGAAAACCAAGGTAGGATCAACCATTTGTTATGCAAAACTGAAGTCACCCAGCAAGCGCTGGCACACCTGAAGACAGCCTGAGCGGGATTCGGGATCTGCCTTTTTATTACATGGAATCTAAGCTGCGGTGCGGGGAGATTTCCGGGAGAGAAGTGGGACTTGCTGTCTTTCCTGTTATCCTCCTTTATAAAGACTTTACCTCACAAACTTTCCCTGAGATCTTTTGTTCCAAAGGCCACGCAGGCAGGGGCTGTGGGTGACCTGATGTTCACAGACAAGGGAAAGAAAAAGAAAATAGAGCATTTAAGAAGCACCTGTGATTTCTAGAGGAGAGAAGCCCACATCCATATGTGTGAGAGTCACTCACAGCACATGCAAGGCCCTCTGCTAGCCTCTGCAAGGTCAGAGATGATGAGACACATTCTCTGTTTAAGGACGCTAGTTCACAAGAGCAGAATCTCAACATCTGACAGATTTGCAATCCTGGCCTACAATTAGGCCTCGGGGGATCAGAGTTGACTCCTGAAGGTAGGAGTATAGCCTCGAGTTTCCTGTGGGATGACTTTTACCTGGGAAGGGTAAATAAGAAGCAAGGGGCACCAGACCAGCACTGGGAACTATTCATATTTTGGGACAAGTTTATTTTTATTTTATTTTTTTGCCGGTCTGGGGTTGGAACCCAGAGGCATTTGACCTCTGAGCTACACCCCCTGCCCAATTTTTTATTCTTTATTTTGAAACAGGGTCTCACTTGAGTTGCGAAGGGCCTCACTAAGTAGCTGAGGCTGTCTGCGAACCGCGATCCCCCTGTCTCAGCCTCCCAAATGCCGGGATTACAAGTGTGCGCCACCACGCCCGGCTGGAACAAGTTTATTTTTATACCCTGGCCATTCGAGTCGCTCATTGGTGGCTTTTAGAGATGATGGAGAAATTCAACAACTAGGGTCAGGTAGAGTGTGTAGGGGAGGCCATTGTGGGGACAGTGTGAGGCTGTTAGGCACATGCTCAGAGGACTCCCAGCTTTGACCAAGATGGCAACTGTCGAAGACAAAACTCTCCCCATCCTGTTTTCCTAAGGACAGGGCTTCCTGTATCCAGAGAAGGCCAGGATGCTTGCTCTCCTACCCACCATTTCATCTTCTGTATCACAAAGCAAAGAGCTCTTGGTGATCATTCACAAAATAGGCTTTGGAAAAACTGACAGGTAACACTAGCACAGGAAGGAAGAAGAAGGCCTTTGGTAGGAGGAGAGGGCTGGAGAGAGGCACAGAGTGGGAGTTCTCCCCCTTGCCTCTTGACACACCTGCAAGGCCCTGGCCTGACCCCTACTGTGTCTACACCACTGTGTGGCTACTTCATCTACTGTGTGCAGTAATCAAAATTTAAATTACTTATTTATTTTTGTCTTGATGGGGATGGAACCCAGAGGCATTCTACCTCCGAACTACATACACCCCAGCCCTTTTTTTATTCTTTATTTTGAAACAGGGTTTCACTAAGTTGCAGAGGGCCTCACCAAGTAGCTGAGGCTGGCTGCAAACCTGCAAGCCTCCTATCTCAGCCTCCCAAGTACTGGGATTACAAGTGTGAGCCACCACTCCTGGCTTAAATAATTTATTTATGCCATTCAATTATCGTACACTCTATATAATGCAAAATGCACCATCTTAACAATTTAAGGGATGGATACTAAGATTAGCATGCCGGGCACAACACTCCTTTTAAATGCAAGTAATGAAAGGCTCAGGAAGTAACTATGAACGTCTTGGCCAATCACATGCAAATTTAGATTTTTGTGCCAAATGTCCTGACATTTGTATTGGAAGCCTAGAGCTGTGCCCGGATGACACCTTCTTAGATATGTCAGAAGCTACACACTTTTCCTAAGTCAGTCATTGGGAGCCACATGCCTTTGTTTCTGCCAGTGATCTCCAGAGTCTTTCTCCACAACTGCAGGCCCGAGTCATTTGAATGTGATCAAGTTGCTTTTCTGTCTTTTCATCCAGATATAGGGCGAAAGACATAGCAAGTTACCAAATGCATTGCTTCTTCAAAGGGCAGAATGGAAATTGTACCAGTATTGGGAATGGCCTGGGAAGATTTGAGAAAGCTCTGATTATTAATAAATATATTTCAAAAATTGGGTGAGGGGCAGATCTGTGAAAGGACTTGGTTTCTGCCAAGAAGCAGGCAACTATTCCAATGTAAATTAACCTAGCTAAAGGTAAGCAGCAAGTCAATAGGAGAGGGGAACTAGGACTTCCTCATCCTAATTCTTTTTTTTTTTTTTTTTTGGTGGATCTGGTGATGGAACCCAGGGGCATTCGACCTCTGAGCTACACTCCCTGCCCTATTTTTGATTCTTTATTTTGAAACCGGGTCTCACTGAGTTGCAAAGGGCCTCACTAAGTAGCTGAGGCTGTCTGCGAACCGTGATCCTCCTGTCTCAGCCTCCCGAATGCTGGGATTATAAGTGTGCGCCACCACGCCTGGCTCCTCATCCTTATTCTAAAGACAGGTATACATAATTGGATAATCTAGCTAGGATGGGAGGAGGGAGTCAACCTTCTACCTTCATGAAAGGAGACACCTTGGTGGGAAAGTAAGGGGAGGAGCTTTACAGGGACTTATACTAAATCAGAATTACATGAAACAAGATGGAGGATATCGTGTATTAAAAATCTGTTCCGTGTTTTGTACTTCTGTGATTTCGTTCGAAGCACCCCCTCATGTTACTCTGCAACTGTCTCCCATATTTCTATCTTTTTAATAAGCTTATTTAAATATTCAGCAAGAGTCTGGGCTATTGCATATCTATCCTTAGCTCAGGACAAGAACCTGAAGTTTTTGTGATTTTTTTGGAGGAATTATTCCCAGGGGTCTAACAAAGGTCCCTGGGTAGTTTCCCAAACTGTAACATTTTCTCTCAACACCGTAACAGAAATGCCTCAGAACAGATATATAAAACCAATTCTGATTGTTTGAGTCTCAAATGGGATAATCTTCAAAAAAGAATAAAGCCCATGGCCGAGCGTGGTGGTGCACGCTTGTAATCCCCGCACTTGGGAGGTGGAGACAGGAGGATCGTGCAGGTTTGAAGCCAGCCGTGCTGGCTTAAGAGACCCTGTTTCCAAATAAAAATATAAAAAATAGGTGTCTGGGACTGTATCCCAGAGATAGAAGGGTTTCCAGGAAGCCTAGTACCACCAAAAAATAAAAAATAAAAATAAATAAATAAATAAAATAAACCTTACTTTACCCTATAGAAAAAGACCTAGACATAAGCTCTTCCAGTTTAGCACTGTGAGCAAAAAGACAGAATATAAAAGCCAGCTTTGGAACACACCGCATCCCTGATGGGTGGCTGTTTCTTTAACAGGGGCTGAAACACTAGCATCAGTCTGAGACTAGAAT
Organism: Muscardinus avellanarius; assembly: GCF_963383645.1. Lineage (NCBI taxonomy): Eukaryota > Metazoa > Chordata > Mammalia > Rodentia > Gliridae > Muscardinus > Muscardinus avellanarius. Next base: position 66,922,382 of record NC_137787.1, read on the forward strand.
AACTAGTGTCCTTTGGTGGAGATGGTAATGTTTAACAGATTTTAATTACATTTCAGGGAAATCATTAAAATGATCTATGTTTGCTCATGAAAAGAGGTGGAAATAAATTCCACTGTGCGAAGGGGAAATCCATATCTCACTTAATGAATTATCGCTTTCCATTATCTTGTTCTTTTTGTATGAAATGGGCAACAAAGGAACATGGCACTCTGGAGGGCCTCCAGCTGTCCTCTTGTACTTTCTCAGAGGCACATAGGAGAAAGTGTGGTCAGAGTTGTCAAGAGATGCAGATTTGGAGCCTGTTTGGGGCTCAGCATCATAATTCATGGGTCCTCTCACTCTTTACAGGTGCTGCTATTCAGGCCTCTGTCAGTACTACAAGAGGAGCTTGGGGGAACTGCATTTTCATAAAACTAACAGAAGAAGTACCATTCTCTTTCTAGAGCAGAGACTCTCAAATTTTAGAATGCTACAAGTCACCCACCCTGCTTCCTGAAATCAGAAGTTCTGAGTTGGCGCTCAAGAATCTGAAGTTTAACAAGTGCCCAGCTGCTTGGAGAGGTTGTCCAGGGCCACAGATGGCCACAGAGAAATACATTCTAAAATAATTCATCATTCTTCCACCCAGAGATGACCACTTTTTCACTTTTTAATTTTTTTTTTTTTTGTGTGTGTGTGTTACCATAGATTGAACTCGGGGATTCTACCAGTAAGCTATACCCCCCCAATCTGATTTTATTTTTTATCTTGAAACAGGGTCTCAGTAAGTTGCTGAGGGCTCACTAAGTTGCTGAGGCTGGCCTCAAACCTGTGATCCTCTTGTCTTAGACTACCAAGGTGTGCACTATTATGCCTGGCTCAGAAATGACCACAATTAACATTCTAATGCATTTCAGTCTAGGTATGTATGTATGATTTTATCTTCTAAATATGTATCCAATTATTCAAATTCGATAACCTGTTTTTTTTTTCCAGTTAACCTCACACATGAGCAATTTCCTTCTCCATTAGTCTCTGAAAGCATCATTTTAATGACTTCATCATAGTCCATTATAGGAGTGGCTTGATTCATATAGTCATTGATTTGATTTGTCCATTTGGATTGCTTCCTTCTTTTTCCTTTTTTTATTTTTTGCTATGCTGGGGATTGAACCCAGGGCCTCTTGCATACTAGGCTCTACCACTGAACTACATCCTCAGCCCTGCCTTTTAATGTATTTATTTATATATTTTTTTGGTGGTACTGGGGTTCCTGGAAGCCCTTCTAACTCCAGGCTACACTCCCAGACCTATTTTATATTTTTTTTATATTTAAAAACAGGGTCTCTTAAGCCAGTGAGGCTGGCTCCGAACCAGTGCGATCCTCCTGTCTCCGCCTCCCAAGCGCGGGGATTACAAGCGTGCGCCACCACGCCTGGCTCTTTTAATGTATTTTAAATAGAAATCTCTATGTTATTTTCATTTTTTTTAAGTGGTACTGGGGATGGAACCCAGGGGCCTTCTACCTCCAGGCTACACTCCCAGACCTATTTTATATTTTTATTTGGAAACAGGGTCTCTTAAGCCAGCTGAGGCTGGCTTCGAACCTGCGCGATCCTCCCAAGTCTCAGCCTCCCAAGTGCGGAGATTACAAGCGTGCGCCACCACGCCCGGATCTTTATGTTATTTTCAGCTACTTCTTCAAATAGATTTTGAAGAGAGGACATCACCTTCCTCAACAGGGGTCCTAGGAGAGGATTAAGCACTAATGTCCTAAGGTATCTATTGCATATATAATCATGTGCTGTGGAATGGCTTTTCAGTCAATACAGAATGTGTATATATAATATTTATATATTACAAATTACATATTCATATATACTACTTATATATATTAATGGTGTAATAAGGTCTCAATATTCCACAGTGGAACAGTACCATAATGGAGTTGAAAATTTCCCATTACCTACTGACACTGTAGGCATCATATGGCACAGGGCATTACTCACATGCTTGGGGTGGTGCTCGTGTTAATAAACCTACTGTGCTGTTAATTGTCCAAGAGTATATCACATACAATGATGTGTAGTGCATAAAACTTTATAGCACACAACTGTTTAACTGGCTTATGTATTTATTATGCCATACTTTCTATCACTATTTGAGTGTACTCCTACTTATTAAAAAATGAACATTAAACAGTATGCTATGTTAAACTGGCAGCAGCCTTTCCTGACTTATGTTTATTTCATCTCTTGATTGCATCAAGAGGCCATGTCGGTGGTTAACCTATCTCACTTAGGTCCGGGTAAGTGCCCTCTATGGATGTTGATACATTGGTAAAATTGCCTAAAAACGAAGTTCTCAGAATGCATCCCCATCGTTAACACACACAACCATAATGCATGGCCATCTGTCTGCATCTAGAGTGCTGCTGGTCAAGCACCATCCCCAGAAGGACCAAGAAAACAGTTGCTCAAATCACTACTGCACTCTGTGGTAAAGATAAGGAACAGCACTGGAGAGAAGGAACATTTATAAGGGCCTCAACACACATTGCAAATGACTTTCTAAAATAATTCCCTGAGTAAACGTTTGATTCTTGGCAATTCTTGATAGACGGGTCAGATCAGTTCCCTGAGAGAGAGCTCCAGCCCAAGGCCAAAAGCTCTAGCCCAAGGCCGTGCCTAGCCGCCCCATCCTTGCCCCCATACTCAGTCTCAGTTTCCTGGAAAGGTCCAGCCCCTTCCCAGAAACCATTTCTGTAAACCAGTGAGTGTAAAGGCCATAGGAACCTCCAATGGGGCGCGACATCCAGTCCAGTCAGCCACTGGCAAAGCGCCAACTCAGCTTAAAACTGTATTTAACCCCAAGCATGGCCATGCTCGTTCTCTCTCTTCTCTCTCTGACTGCCTCTCCTCTCTGCTTCCTCTCTCGGACTATTTCTCCTCTCTCTGACTGCTACTCCTTTTGACCCTGCTGCCTAAATAAATCTCTTGGCTGTGTGGTCGTTTCTGGTGTAGTTTTCTGCCCTTCAATTCTTGATAGTGTGACTGTAAATTTTTTCTAAATACCTTACGGATTATTTCTATCAACTGAATTGTTTCTATTGGGAGGCTAATTATGAAATGTGGTTTATGCAATTGATATCATTACTTGACAGCCATGCTTGAAACTTTAGAATATTTCTCAAAATATCTATCTAGTAAACTGCCTTGAACAGAGTTCAGTGAGGCTTCTTTGAGGGAATTTGCAAATCCAATCTATAGAGTAAAAAGGTGTGCTAGGACACTTTATGGAACTTTAAAGTGAATTCTTTTTTGGTGTGTGATATTGGGGAATGAACCCAGGGGCATTCTACCTCCAAGCTACACTTCCAGCCCTATTTTTCATCCTTATTTTGAAACAGAGCCTCACTAAGTAGTGGAGGCTGGGCGCAAACCCATGATCCTCCTGTCTCAGCCTCCCAAGTACTGGGATTACAAGCATGAATCACCACATCTGCCTTCTCTAAAGTGAATTCTAATATTCAGTTTTGACAGAAGGATGGTAAATGACTGGACAAAAAAAGGGGAAAAGTAAAAAAGAAACCAAGACACCCCAACTATCCCATTTCTATAACTCACTTTTTTTTCCTTTTTTTTTTTGGTATTTGGGATTGAACCCAGAAATACTGAACTACTCCATCAACGCTTTTTATTTTTCACAGGTTCACGGCCACCCTTGGCTACTTAGTGAGGACACTCCACAACGTAGTGAGACCCTGTTTAAAAATAAAGAATTAAGCCGGGCGTGGTGGCGCACGCTTGTAATCCCCGCACTTGGGAGGCGGAGACAGGAGGATCACGCAGGTTCGAAGCCAGCCGCGCTGGCGTTAAGAGACCCTGTTTCAAAAATATAAAATAGGTCTGGGAGTGTAGCCCGGAGGAAGAAGGGCTTCCAGGAACCCCAGTACTACCAAAATAAATAAATAAATAAATAAATTAAAATAAAGAATTAAAATAGGGCTGGAAGTATAGCTCGGAGATAGACTGCCCCTAGTTCCATCCTCAATGCTGCAAAAAATAAGATATATAAAATCTCCACAATCCTACACAATGCCTGACATACAAAGAAACTCCATAAGTGATCACTGGATGAGGCCTAAAACTTATTTCTGAGCACGTAATACCTACACCTTAATTTACTCTTTACCTCAACAGCAGTGTGTGCGCGCGCGCGCGCGCGCGCGCGCGCGTGTGTGTGTGTGTGTGTGTGTGTGCACGTGTGCAACTTGTAATTGAACCTAGGGGCATTCTACCTGTGAGCTGTACCCCCAGCCCAATTTTTAAACAGGATCTCACCAAATTGCTGCCTTGCTAAGATGCTGAGACTGGTCTTGAACCTACGATCCTATCTCAGCACTTTTTTAAAGTTAGCTGAACACTGTTGTGTCCATTGAGAATTAGAAGCAGAAACTCTGACTAATGATACTTGATAAATTTTCTGTGGTAATGGTATCCCTGGAGATGAGGAAACAAGAGGAAATGTGGTTGTACAGAACTGCGATGCGAGTGAGGATTGTAGGGAAGACAGAGATCAAGTCTCAGAACTGTCTGTCTGGTCTTTGTTTCCAAGGTCTCTCAAAGCTCCAGAGAAGAACAATGTGATACACAACTCACCTTGTAGCAGTTTTCCAATGTATTTTCCCATTTCAGTCTAGTGGAATAGCCTGCTATGTTCTTTTGGTAGTAATTTTCATCTTCCTTTTCCAACTTCTCAGTTGATTTTTTCAGTTTATTGAGGAGCTAAAGTAAAACATTATTACATATTTGTGAAAGCTCTCTGTAATTCCACAGAAATAATTATATGTGCCTCAATGATGTATTTTTTTTTACTTCTCTGTTCCTTATAGTTATAAAGATTAAGTGTAGCCGGGTGTAATGGTGCACACTTGTAATCCCAGCATTTGGAGTCTGAGACAGGAGGATCAGGGTTCACAGACAGCCCTTTGCAACTCAGTGAGACCCTGTTTCAAAATAAAAGAAGAAAAAAAATAGGCTAGGGGTATAGCTCAGAGGTTGAATGCTCCTGGGTTCCATCCCCAGTACCTGGGAAAAAAAAAAAAAAGGAAAAGAAAATAGCAACCAAGGATCTTTTTGAGAAAAAAAGGAATCGCAAAACTAGAAGAAAACCTTAGGTCCTTTCAAGATGATACTCTCAATTTTACCCATGAAGAAATTGAGGCCTGAAATATGAAATGATTTAGCCAGGCACAATGGTGCACACCTGTAAGACCAGGACTCCGGGGGCCAGCCTCAGCAACTTAGTGAGACCCTCAGCGACTTAGAAACCTTGTTTAAAAAATAAAGATAAACATAAGCAAAAAGAGTTAGGGTATAGCTCAGAGGGAATACCCCGGGGTTCAATCTCAGTACCAAAAAATTAAATAAAAACAAATTTTGTTCACATTCATAAAATCAAGGAGAAGGCTAAACGAGAGTCACCTTAAGCCCAGCAACGCAGGGCAAGGGCCTCCGACTCAGAAGTGTGGCCTAACAAGAGTTACTACAGTCTTATTTGGTAAGTCCTTTACATTCCTGTATTTTCAACCGAGAGAAGTAGAAACTCATGGAATCACATAATTTTAGATTACGAGCTGCCATCAATTAAATTGAGAGTATCATGGTGAAAGGCGCTTGGGTTTTCTTCTAGTTTTGCTGTTCCTTTTCTTCTCAAAGTAATTCTTGGTTACTATTTATTTATTTATTTAATTTTTGAGGTAGTGGGGATGGAACCCAAGGGCATTCTACCTCTGAGCTATACTCCCAGCCTATTTTTTATTCTTTTATTTTGAAACAGGGTCTCACTGAGTTGCAAAGGGCATAAGTATCTGAGGCTGTCTGCGAACCCATAACTGATTGGCTACCATCCTGTCTGACAATCTTAAGGCCTCCAGCAGAGTTTTGAGATCAGACTTCCAGAATTAGAGTCCTGGTTCTGGCTACAGGATGAGTTACTTAACTTTCACTAGCCACCATTTTGGGGGGTGAGGAGTCCAATTTCATGCTTTGAACATAAAATTGCAGTTCAGCCAGCACTTGCTGATTAGCTAGCCAGCAGGTAGCTTATTTTAAAACTAAAACGCCCCCCCCCCTTAAGAATTAACGTGTTCTTGTCAGCTTACTGGCCACAGGGATGAAAAACTGGTGTAGATGAAACTGCAATTTTATCTTGAGGATGCTATTTGGACATGAATTATGTTTTCTGATAAACGTACCTGGGGCTCAGTTCTAGGAGTGTCAACGTGTTATAAATGGCTTTCTCCCTCTTTGGTGGAGAGAATTCACTATTTCCTAATGCAATTTCACTATGTCTCCACTAGGTAGCAAATCGATAAACCTTCTTTTTCTTAAAGCCTTGTCCCACTTATTGGATCTGGCAGTCAGGGCAACAACCAGGATTTCATTCACAGTGGGGATAATGACAGCGCCTACTTCACTGGCTGCCTTGAGGACTGAAGCAGGTACCACACGCCTCACCCCGCACAGCACCTCGTGTACCAATCAAAGATCGGTGACTATAATTATTGCTAGTGAAAAGCCTGAGTTATGTGCCTGGTGATCACCTGGACAGCGTCACAGGTGGTTTTCTTTCACCCTGCTTCATCCCTAAGAGTCCCCTCTTGCCAATCACCGGAACTTGCCATTCTTATTGTTAAATCTTCTGGAAAATCAAAATAAGACAAACTGCCTGGGTCATGGAGCTGAAACTGATGATCAAAATGCCTAGAGAAGCAATTTTATATCCCTGAGAGATGAGAAAGTTGGATTGCATGAACGATTCTCAAACATTAGCCTGCCCAGGAATGACCTGGAGTGTTCCTAAAATTGCAACTGTCAGGGCTGCCCAGGTTAGAGTCCTGATCCAGGAGCTCTGAGGCAGCCTGAGAGACCTGACTTTCTACTCCCCACAGACAAGTCTCATGCAAAGAGCTCCCCAAGCCACACTTCAAGGAATACTGAGAACCCTCCTGAGTCTAGTAGCTTGGGGGTTTCACGGATAGACAAAGGCTTTTAAAAATGACCTTCTTGATGTTTGAGGACATTTTGACTTATGCTACATATTTTGACTAATGAAGATCATTCATCCATAATGCTAAATATTAATACCATTCACTTTATTATTCTACTTGGTATGCCGGTTATCTAATTGTCCCTCAGCTGTGATCCATGACCTACAAGGACACATTTGGTTTTGTAGTTCAAGGGTAATGAGCCACATCTATCTGTAGAAAAATTATCTTGTACATGTTACTGTGATAACAATGTAGGGAAAGGCCCAAAGAGGTGAGGTTTACACTTTGGTAAATCCTTGGATTTTTTGTTTGTTTGTTTGTTTGTTTGTTTGTTTGTTTGTTTTTGTGGTGCTAAGGATTAAACACAGGGCAGTCTACCTCTGAGCCTTCTTTTTAATTTTGAAACAGGGTCTAACTATGTTGCTGTTGACCTTGTTAAATTTCTGAGGTTGACTTTGAACCTGCAATCCTCCTGTCTCAGCCTCCCAAGTACTGGGACTATAGGTGTGTGCCACCACACCTGTATTGTCCTTGGATTCTTACTGAGAATGTTCAGATCCCCAGAGGTGAGAACAGAGTCACTTTTGAGATTACCACTCACATTCATTATTCTAAATATAATACTACTGACCACAAGCTTCTGCACAGCAAATAGCCCCCAAGTAGAAAAGAATGTAGACTCCTATGTGTTTACTTAAGAAACTTCCTTTACTAAACTTTGTTGAGATGGACTTCTTTTTCTTTCCTCTTTTCTTTCTCTTGGAGGAAATATTCATTTATTCATCAAACATCGTTGAGGGCCTACACTCTCTAGCCAGGGACACACACAGGTCATTGCCATCCTCTGTGATAGGTCCTAGGGATTCCAGTATGACAAATATGCTTAGGTGTCACTGGGCACCAAGAGAGGCACTTAAACTAGTCTTAGTATTAAAATGGCATTTAAGCTGTGACTTTGCGTATAGTAGGTTAAAGGGAAAAAAATCCCTTTATAAATAAACCTAAAATGAAAGTAGAAATTAGACAAAGTAGCATAGCATGTTAGCCCACAGTTCAGAGGAAGAGTAGCGAGAGATGGCGCTGAGCCATAGGCAGGGGTCAGCTCTTCCAGGACCTCAAGGGCCATGTAACAGAGTGTGCACTGCGTTCGGAGACCACTGGAAACCTTCTGAAAGCTTTTGTGAAGAGAATGATGCACTATGATATGAGTTTCAGTAAGGTCAACTTGACTCCTACATGGAGAATAGATAGGAGGAGACCACCCCCCAGGCCAAAGGACCAATTTGTTAGTTGCTGGGATCTAGATGAACAATGATGGGGGGCCTGGTGAGATCAGTGGCAGGGAGATAGGGAAGCAAAAACGCCCAAGAGGATTTGGATTAGGGGTTCAAATTGGGTGGATATGGCAGGGTGGTAATAGTCAAAGATCTAGAAAACACAGAAATAGAAAATATCGTTGGCAGAGAGAAATGATGTGTTTGATTTCAGGTGTTGAGTTTGAGGTGCCAGAAGGCAGTTTGGAGACAAGCTGTGGCTGGAGATCTACATTTGGGCATCGTCAGCATAGGTATGGTGGCTGAATCCTGGAGAATTTATCCACCTAACTTTGAGAGTGCAGTGTTGGACACCGGAGACACTAGAGTGAATTAAACAGAGTGGGCCCTTGGACAGACACTGCAGTATATAAAGGTCAGGCAGAAAAAGGAAATCCATAAAAGAGGCAAGATAAAATTTCCAGAGAAGTAGAAGGAAGTCCTACTTTGAGATGTTACTCAAGGGAAAAGAGAGAATGTTTCTAGAGGGAGGAAATAAACAATGCTTAATGTTTCCAAGAAGTTCAGTACGGTAAGAACTGGGCGGTACCCACTGGCTTCCCCAACAAGGAGGACATTGTTTAGATGATGAATACTCTGAGTGGAATGGTCAGGGTGGTTTGAGATGAGGAAGTCGAGACAGAGCACAGACATCCTTTCCATACATCTTATCACGAGGAGAGAAGAGAATAGGGGACTAGGAAGAGAGGAAAAGATGTCTCTGACTCATCCTGCTCTCCCAGTATGGGTGTGACGGACAGAATGTGTGCCCTCAAATTGATATGTTGACATTCTAACCCCAAAGGTAATAGTGTGAGGAGATGGAGTCCTGAGAGGTGATTAGGTCTTAGAGATTAACCTGGGGCATTCTCCCTCTGCCCTACATTCCCAGCCCTTTTTATTTTTATTTTTTAATTTTGAAATAGGGTCTTGCTAAGTTGCTGAGGGTCTTGCTAAGTTGCTGAGGATGGACTCAACCCTGCTACCCTCCTGTCTCAGCTTCCCAAGTACTGGAATTACAGGCTTGTGCCACCACCCTTGGCTTGTGATTAGGTCTTGAGAGTGGAGCCTTCATGAATGGAATGGTGCCCTTATAACAGGAATCCCAGAAGCTGGGCTTGGTGGCGCACGCTTGTAATCCCAGCATTCGGGAGGCTGAGAATGGAGGATTGCGGTTCGCTGACAGCCTCAGCTACTTAGTGAGGCCCTCCGCAACTCAATGAGACCCGGTTTCAAAATAAAGAATAAAAAAAAATAGGGCAGGGGTGTAGCTCGGAGGTCGAATGCCCCTGGGTTCCATCTCCAGACCTGCAAAAATAAATAAATAAAAAATAAAATAATAGGAATCCCAGAAACTTCTCTGGTTCTCCTTCTTCCCTGTGAACCTCTAATCAGAGAATCACAGTCTGCAACCTCGGAAAGGTTCCCACCAGCACCCTACCAGATGGCCTCCCTGAGTCAAAACTGTGAGGCATGAAAAGCCTGCTGTTTAAGCTACCCAGGGACTGGGTAGACTGGACAGACTAAGATGAAGACATTGAGAAGACTGATGGAAGAAACTCCTGGGGAAGAGGGTCCAAGATGCAAGAGGAGGGGATCAACCACAGTGGGTCTGCAAGGGGCGGGTTCACGGCTGGAGTTGCAGGAGAAAGAGCCAGATTCTCTGTTGCAGACACACAGTGCTCTCCCATGAGGAAATTGTGCTGACGTGTGTTTACCCCATGAGGGAGGTGGCAGGAGAGTCTGAGGGTGTGGGTGGTGAGAATGGAGGCAGGAAGAGAATAGAGGTTCAGCTGGGCCTCTGGTGAGAACAAGGACCGCCAAGCAGGGAGACGGGAAGAACCGCCGAGCAGCACCAAGGAGCCGCACCTGCCAGAGATGACAGAGGCTTCTGTGTGAGATGAGAATGGATGCTGCCCTCGGGGTCCAGCTTTAGGGCTGAAAATCAGCTACCAGACTAAGCAGGGAAGGCGGGATAAGTCTGCAGTAAGCAAAGATCATGGCTGCAGGACCCTCTGCCAAGGGGAAAGTGACTGTGGACCTCCACCTCCCAGGGAGCTGCTAATGAAGGAAGGAAGAGGAAAATCACCACTCAGCTGTGCAAGCTCTTTTCTTTGTTATTACTTGACATCGATAAAGAATAGCTTCTAATGAGGGCTTAGAATGCCTAGGACAGGTCCTGGAGGCTGCCTCATTATTCAACACTTGTTATGATAATTCTCAACTGTGAAGACCCGATCTGGGAAGAAATAAGAACCTTGCAAAGTCTTGCTGACAATGAAGTTAAGTTATTCGACTAATGGTCTCTTCAGAAGAAATGATAAAGCTACTTGCAATGACAATTTTCTTTTCCTTTAGGAGTGTTGGGACTGTGGTGATGCCGGATGTAGGGGGGCTCCATCTTTTGGAGAAGGTATTGTAGAAGGTGCCGAGTCTGGGGCACATCCCATAAGGAGTGCGAGACAACCTATTGGGGTTGTAGGCAGGACGTACTTGATTTTATACCCGCATCCAATGTTGTGTTCATGTTTGCATAGGAGCACAGTTATCAAGCTCATATTTAATACATGAATGGACACTTGTTTCCACACATGGACAGCAGTGGGTTGTGAGGTGGCTTGGAGAAGCAGCAGGGACTCTGCAACTTGAGAGGCTGCCTTGGGCCCTTGCAAGGGTCTTCATTTCCACTCTGTTGGGAAGGGGCCATTGGCGAGTGTGTGGGTCCTGCAGCATTACCGGTTGATTATCTAGCTTTAATTGAGTTGATGTACTCAAAATACACCAATGTCTGAGAAATGTTTCTACCAGGAATCTAGGCTGACATTACCGTTAACGATGTAAACATAAAGAAGCTACAAAAACATTTGTCTTGCTCCTGATTCTGGGCATGTCATTGCCCGCATGAGAAACAAAGGCTGAATGAGCTAGCTAGCTATGACACAGAGCTCATGACAAAATGCTAATTAGTTGGGAAATGTTCAGTTATTTAGAGGATTGTTAGAGATAGGAATTTATATTTACTCTGGTTAAGGCTAAACCTTGCCAAAGTATATATTTTGCTTACAAACTGACTTAGTAATTATTATTTGGTGATTTTACAAAGACATCATGATTAGTTAATCACTTAAAATATTATTCTGCTGAGCACGGTGGTGCACACCTATGATCCGAGTACCTGGGAAGCTGAGACAGGAGGATTGAAGGTTCAAGGACATTGCTTAGCAAAATAGCAAGGCTCTGTTTCAAAATTATAATAAGAAAATAAAAAGGGCTGGGGGTGTAACTTGGAGGAATACTTCTGGGTTCAATCTTTGTCTCATCCTGCAAACATTACTACTTTATGTTTTATAAGGTTCATAACATATTAGTATGATATTTATAAAATACCACATATCAGATATCAAAAATCTGGACATCATCGACTTAATCTGTTATATCAGTAATTAATAAATTTGACAAATATTTGTGGGCCAGGAATGATCTGGAATCCTTTCTGATGTCCCACCAACCTACAGTTCTGCAGAGACTCCACAGAGAGGGAGGAACCAGCCAGGTCCCCCCTGTTCCCAATGAGGGTAGAAAGCCTGTCTGTTCCCAGCCATAGGCACCCAGCCACCCACGCCAACTTACCTTCTGCTTCTCCTTCTCAGTCACAGATTGCTTGGAGCTTTCTATGAGATGGAAAAGTGCTTCGTGCTTCTTGGTACTCACCATTAATTTTTTCTTAGCCTAGAGTCAAAAACATAGGAGCAAGATAAAAAGGAGCAGAAACTGATCTCAAGAGAAAAGCTGTTCTGTTCTGGAAAAGGCGAATGCATGTGCTAGCTTGGAGGAATGTGTATTTTTAGTTCTTACTTCCTTTCCTCACCTCAAATTGTGCCTAAAATACTACAGCAGTGAACACTTTGACCTGGTATGTTTTCATTTTATTGGGTACACTCAAGAGAGTTATACATTTTGCTACATCAATCAAAGCCTATAAACTTCTAAAACATTGTTCTAGCTAAATGGCTTTACCACAAAAAATATTACAACATGGAAGACAACCTGCTTCATTACTTTAAATCAACTTTGGCCACAAGTAAATTGTTTTAAAAGGTTTTCTTCCTCTCCCTTTCTCTCACTGTGTGTGTGTGTGTGTGTGTGTGTGTGTGTGTGTGTGTGTGTGTGTGTGTGTTGGAGAATGAACCTGGAACATTCTACCTCTGAGCTATACCCTAGCCTTTTTTTATTTTCTTATTTTTAAATGGGGTCTGGCAAAGTGGCTGAGGCTGGCCTGGAACCTATGAACCTCCTGTCACAGCTCCCAAGTCCTGGTATAACAGCTATGCGTCACTGTGCCCAGTAAATTGTTCTCTTAATATTTCAGCAAGGAGCCAGGTGTGGTGGTGCACGCTTGTAATCCCCGTGCTTGGGAGTCTGAGACAGGAGGATCGCGCAGGTTCGAAGCCGGCCTCAGCTGGCTTAAGAGACCCTGTTTCCAAATAAAAATATAAAATAGGTCTGGGAGTGTAGCCCAGAGGTAGAAGGCCCCTGGGTTCCACCCCTAGTACCACCAAAAAAACAAAGAACAAAAAACAAAAAACTTCAGCAAGGAGCTGGGAATGGTGGTGCATGCTTGTAATCTCAGTAGTTGGGAGGCTGAGACAGGATTGCAGGTTCGAGGACAGCCTCAGCAGATAGTGAGACTCTCATTAACCTGTCAAGACTCTGTTTCAAAATAAAAATAAAATAAGGTTGTAGGTGTAGCTCAGAGGTAAAATGCCCCTGGGTTCAATCCCCAGTGCCACAAACAAACAAAAATTTCAACAAGGTTGAAATGTTGCTCTCCGGGGGCCAAGGTTTGTGCCTGGCCCAGCATTGCTGGAGAGAGGGAGGAGCAGGGAGGGAAGAGGCCAGGAAGGAAGCCTCGCCCAATGGCTCCCTGTCCTGAGTTATGATTCAGGTGAGCATTTCTTATTCTTCACGGTTGAACTTGGCTGACACATGATGTTCCAGAGATAAAATAAGCAAACAGATTTTGGGTTCAGTGGGACTCAGCTTGTTCAGGAACTAGGTTGATTAAAATACTGTCTGGAGCCGGGCTTGGTGGCGCACACTTGTAATCCCAGCACTGGGGGGTGGGGAGGCTGAGACGGGAGGATCGCGGTTTGCGGACAGCCTCAGCTACTTAGTGAGGCCCTCTGCAACTCAGTGAGACCCGGTTTCAAAATAAAGAATAAAAATTAGGGCAGAAGGTATAGCTCGGAGTTTGAATGCCCCTGGGTTTCATCCCCAGACCCACAATAAATAAATAAATAAATAAATAAATAAATAAATAAATAAATACTAGTTGGCTTTTCACCTCAAGACTGCAAGGACTATCAAACCACAAAATGAAGGGTGAAAGCTCAGGTCTCTCTTTCCTTGGGCTTTTACCTTGGGAATCTGAGGCAAGAGCCTTCAGTGTCTCTCAAAACGTGTGAAGGTTGATTCCAGGAACAAGTAGGTCAAGCAAAAGGGAATTCAAGGACAAGCAGCTCACAGCCCTTTCAGTCCACCTCCCCTTAGTCACATGTTGGCTGATAAATGATAGCGTGAGGTGAGTCCTGGTCCTTTAAGGCTTGGCATCTGTGTCTCCAAAACAGACTATGCTTCATGACTGACACGCTGAACCCCTTGAATTGTAACTGGGGAGAATACTATTACAGCACAAGAATTTTATGTTTTCTAATTTCTCTGTCATTCTTCATAAAAATATTATTTTTACAGAAACCATTTAGTGGAAACTGGGAAATAATAAAAGAGATTTTGTTTGTTTATTCTTGGAAACAATTCTAGCTTTGGAACACTGTCTCTGGCTTGGGTCCACTCATTGTATTAGATTTCCTGTGCAAGTGGAATAATTAAGGAAAATTGGTTTTTAAAGACAAGAAAGAGCTGGGTATTTGGGAGGAGGATCACAAATTCGAAGCCAGCCTCAGCAATTTAGTGAGGCTGTCAGCAACTTAGTGAGCCCCTGTTTCCAAATAATAAAATGAAAAGAGCTGGGATGTAGCTTGGTGACAGAATGGCCCTGGGTTCAATCCCCAGTAACAAACACACAAACAAACAAATAAACAACAACAAAAATCAAGAAAGAAAGCTCAGAAAATCAAAAGCAAAACTGAAAACAAATGACTTGTTCTAGGATTTATTTATTTATTTATTTATTTATTTATTTATTTATTTATTTATTGGTGGTACTGGGGTTCCTGGAAGCCCTTCTATCTCTGGGCTATACTCCCAGACCAAATTATTTTTATATTTTTATTTGGAAACAGGGTCTCTTAAGCCAGTGAGGCTGGCTTCGAACCTGTGCGATCCTCCTGTCTCTGCCTCCTAAGTACGGGGATTACAAGCGTGTGCCACCACGCCCGGCATGTTCTGGGACTTTAAAAGACTTATAAGAGTGCTTCTCAGCTAGGTGTGGTAGTACGCGTGTATAATCTCAATAAGCTGAGACAGGAGGATTAATTAGCCTCAGCAATTTAGCTAGACCATGTTTCAAAATAAAAACATAAAAAGGACTGAGGGTGTAGCTCAGAGGCAGAATGTTCCTGGATTCAATCTGCAGTACCAACAACAACAACAACAAAAATTGATTTGATTCTCATTAGCTTCCTTTTAGCAGTACAACTACTGTGGGTATAAAAATTCATTCATCTAAAACATTTCTTATCAGTGTCCTTGGCCTATGGAGTCCTCGGTTTTAGCAGAAGCTTCAGAAGCAGCCCGAGGCCACCTATTTCTGGTGCATGTCTGGTTATTTGGCAACTGTTCCTGTTTACTTGCAAAGGTTCTCTCTGGGCACTAACACTTTGGAGATGAAAAAAGAAAAACTCCTGAAGTATAAGTCCTCTTAAAGGATAAAATTGGGGTGTCTTAGCAGATTCTCTAGCCTCTTATCCTTCTCACTTGGAATGGACTCCTCCTGTAACACACTGTTCTAGGATAACCTATACATATGGATTCCATCTGCTATTTTTGCTGCTAAAGAACCTATAATCTTTCTTACCACACCAGTTCAGAACTCCTCTCCTCAGAATTCACCGTTTCCTGCACATATATTATCCAGTCAACCAAATTTCAAATTACTCAAAAATAAGGATCATGTCTTAGAATAGCATTACACATAGGAAATGGACCACACATACTTGTAGAATCGACATACAAATTTTTCTCGACACATCATGACCCACTCTCACTTAACACACCACCTCGACTAGGTGACCAAGATCACCAACAACCTTCTACAAAGGAAAAAACAAAGCTCAGATGGAGTTTGTCACCTGCCCCAGGTTTCAAATTACGCAGAGAGACCATCAGTATAATGTAATAAGACAGAACGGTGGCTCAGACAGGGGTCTAAAACTTGTAAGAATTCTTGGTTGCACTATTAACCAGCTTTGTACTCTTGGACAAATTACTTAAGCTCTCTGTGGCTCAGTTTCCCCATCTGAAAAGTGGGACAATACCAATCATGCATGACACTGGAGCATTATGATAGCTAAATATATAAATACATATCGTTTGGTGAAAATAAATACCATTTAAGTGTAGGCTCCAAATAACAACCTTATTTTGAGCCACACACTCTCCTTTGGTTTAGTTGAAAGATGTATTTATATGTATATCTCAGGTGAAGAAACATTTCTTTCTTCAGTTAGCACTCGGATCACTAACACTAGAACATGTCTCCATGCTTGTACAAACAAAAAAGCAAAAAGTTTCAACCCTAAAATCTAAGTTGACACAAAAGATATGTGTAGACACTTGCCTTAATTTGCTGATTCCAGTTGCTAATAACCAGATTTGCTGTCTTTTCCACTTCATTATCAAGCTATTCAAGAGAAAAATGGAAAAAAATATTTAGGTTTCTTCTTGTTTAGTTGCTGTTTTAGACCTAATACTTGTGTACTCTCCAAATTCAAAGGCTGACACCCGATGGTATTTGGAGGTAGGGACTTTGGAGGTGACTGGTCATGAGGTCATGTCCCTAGAGCATAGATTAAGGCCCTCAGAGCTCCCCTGCCTCATCTGCCGTGGAGGACACCGAGCAGGCGGCACGGTCTGTGGACCAGGATTTGAGCCCTGACCTGACATCGAATTTCCTGATGCTTAGACCTTCGATTTCCAGCCTCCAGAACAGAGAGAAGTACTTGGTAATTTCTAAATTCCCATTTTAGGTTATTTTATTCCAGCAGCCGAAACTGGCCAAGGCAGCCATAGTGCTGACTTAGTAACGCTGGCATAGTCGCTCTCCCAGTCCAGTGGGGCGTCAAAAGCCTACAGCATACATTTCCCAAGGAAACAGCCAACTACCTTATCTCCAAGTCAGGGGTCTCCTGACGGGATTTGGAGAAAAACAAATTCTAGTCTATAACAATGTGCAAAGCACATTTACATGTGCAGCTGTGTGCAGGAGCCTTGCAGGGTCCCCAACCCGCTGCTGCCGTCACATCCTACATCAGTCCACGTGGCAGATGTGCCGGCACCAGAAGTGGTACAGTCCTCACAGAGGTAATTTTACTGAGTGTCTCCATTATGCCTTTTTCTTCCTCCCTCCCTCCCTCCTTTCCCTCCTTCCTTCCTTCTTTCCTTCCTTCCTTTATCTCTTTCTCTCTTTCTTATTCTTCTTTTTTTATTGCTGTCCTGGGATGGAACCCAGGGGCATTCTACCTCTGAGCTGCACCTCCAGTCCTATATTTTTCCCTCCCGCCCTCCCTCCCTCCTTTCTTTCTTTCTCTCTTTCTTTCTCTCTTTCTTTCTTTCTTTCTTTCTTTCTTTCTTTCTTTCTTTCTTTCTTTCTTTCTTTCTTTCTTTCTATTTTTGCAAGTCTGGGGATGGAACCCAGAGGCATTCTACCTCTGAGCTACACCCCCTGCCCTATTTTTTATTCTTCTTTATTTTGAAACAGAGTCTCACTGAGTTGCAAAGGGCTTCACTAAGTAGCTGAGGCTGTCGGTGAACTATGATCCTCCTGTCTCAGCCTCCCAAATGCTGGGATTACAAGTGTGCACCACCACACCAAGCTCTATTACTCCTGATGTGACTACTGCTTTAATTTCAAAGAGATAAATTTTTTACTCATAATTAACTTACAAGAAAGTTATTTATTTCATTTTTGTAATTTTTTCAATTTTATTTATTTCATTTGTAAAAAGAACTTATTCTTCTATTTACAAATTTATACATTTTTAAAAAAAGATGCTTTTTCTGTGCTCATCCACTTAGGATTAGGTAAAGGTAAAAATAGGTACAGCCAGCAAATATTCTTAAAATTAAAAGAAAATGTCAGGCCGGGCGTGGTGGTACACGCTTGTAATCCCCACGCTTGGGAGGCAGAGACAGGAGGATTACACAGGTTTGAAGCCAGCCTCTCTGGCTTAAGAGACCCTGTTTCAAAAAATATATGTATGTATGTATGTATGTATAATAGGTCTGGGAGTGTAGCCCAGATGTAGAAGCGTTTTTAGGAATCCCAGTACCATAAAAAAAATAAATGGCAGGCAATTTCCTCAGGGATGCTTGGTCCTCTCATAGCGGGTCATCTGGTCTTGCTCTGTCTCTTTCCTTCCTAAACAGTTTTGTATTTCCTTCCCTCTCTCTCTCTCTCTCTCTCTCTCTCTCTCTCTCTCTCTCTCTCTCTCTCTTTCTCTCTCTGTGTGCATCATATAGTAGGTCAATACTTCAGACTATGTCTCCAGGCCACATCAATGGATGCTGCTTGGCTCTGATGGGGTAGGATTTGGAAAATCTCTGCTGGAAGAGAAATGATAATTAAAAAAGCCCAAACATTTGAAAATTTAAAGTAATTAAATCAAGTAAAAAACTAAAATTAATGACTGTGGGTACATTACATGTGTTTTCCCAGAACAGATATTCTACCGAGGGCTATGATTATGGGTGGAAATTTATAAGAATTATAAGAAGCAATATAATCATCTGCCTATATAAACTATCATAACAAAAACTAAGCACTACTAATATAAGTATAAAAAGAGAAAAAACATATCTAACATTTGATTGCAAGAAAAATCTAAAAATTTTCAAAAGATAACAAAGAGACTTGAGAATCTACTTGGCAAACTGTCTATGCTAGTTAATGGATAAGAAAATATAGCAAGAACCCAATAGACATAGAGCTAGTTTATAATATTTGCAAAAGAATTATGAAAATATCTCATTAAAAGAGGCAAATAAATTTGAATGAAAATGTCCTTCCTTTATAAAACCTAAATACTAACCTGTATTTTATTAATTACAAATTATTTTATACCATCTAAAAATTACATTTTAATGCCATTAATTAAGCACATTCCTGTGATAATTTATCACAGTGCTCTGGACGGTTGATATCATGATTCCCCAAACTTCTGTCCCTGTTCGTAATCTTCTTTCATCCCTGCACCCATCACACTGCATCCTACTCCTCTGCCCCATTCTTGAATGAAAGAGAGAAGATTCAAAAGTGAACTCGTTCCACATTCCAGCCACATTCGTGGATTCAAAAGTGGACTTATGCACACGTGTATTCCCAGCATTCAGGAGGCGGAGACCTGAGGATTGTGGTTCGCAGGCAGCCTCAGCTACTTAGCGAAGCGAGGCCCTTCACGACTCAGATCCTGTTTCAAAAAATATAAAGACTAAAAAAGTAGTGCTGGGGGCGTAGCTCAGAGGTAGAATGCCTCTGGGTTCTGTCCCCAGTAACACACACACACACACACACACACACACACACACACACTGAAATTAGCCGGGCGTGGTGGCGCACCCTTGCAATCCTAGCATTCGGGAGGCTGAGACAGGAGGATCGTGGTTCGCGGACAGCCTCAGCTACTTAGTGAGGTTCTTTACAACTCAATGAGACCCTGTTTCAAAATAAAGAATTAAAAATAGGGCTGGGGGTTTAACTCAGAGGTAGAATGCCCCTGGGTTCCCTCCCAGGTACTGTAAAAAAAAAAAAAAAAAAGTGGAACGGTACACAAAGCACAAAGTTATTTTCATTGCATCTGCTGCTATAATCCATGTCTTATTTATTTATTTATTTATTTATTTATTTATTTATGTACTGGGAATTGAACCCAGGGGCATTCTACCTCCAAGATACACCCAGCGATTGAGGCTGAGCTGGCCTCGAATCTGCAGTCCTCTTGTCTCAGCCTTGCATGTACTAGGATTCCAGGCATGCACTACCATGCCTTGGCTTCCATGTCCTTTAAATTTACCCAACTGGGAATAATAAAAGAATAGCGTTTCCTGTTTCTTAGAGTGGTTGAGTTATGGATGTTGGAATGATTCTGAGGTTCGGGAGAAAGGTTGGGCCCTAACCTCTATCTGATCTCCCTGGATGGCTGCCCAGATCCACTTTCATCATTATTACTATTCTTCCAGGTATTTTCTTTTTTAAATTCTTTTTGGTACTGAAGATGGAACCCAGGGGCATTCTACCTCTGTGTGACAATCCTAGCTCCATTTCTTTTTTATTCTTTTTTTTGAAACAGGGTCTCACTGAGTTGCATAGGGCCTCACTAAGTAGCTGAGGCTGTCCTTGAACCTTGGTCTTCCTGTCTCAGCCTCCTAAATTCTGGGGTCACCGGCGTGTGCCACCACACCTGGCTTCTTCCAGGTTTTTCTCTATGCATGTATGCACATATTTATCTTACAAAATTGAGACTACCTTGATTATTAGATTGCTTTCATCTTGCTTTTTTATTTAACAGTATATTGTGAAAAAAGCCCCATGTGATCAAATTCTTCTATAATAAGATTTTGTTTATTTTTGTCATGCTGGGGATCAAACTAGGGCCTTGCACATGCTAGGCAAGTACTCTGCCACAGACCTACATTCCCAAGTCTTCTTTTTTTATTTTATTTTATTATTATTTATTATTTATTTATTTATTTATTTGTGGTACTGGGGGTGGAACCCAGGGGCTTTCCACCTCCAAGCTATATTCCTAGACCTATTTTCTGTTTTATCTGGAAACGGTCTCACTAAGTTGCTGAGAGCCTCATCAAGTAGCTGAGGCTGGCTTCGAACCTGTGCGATCCTCCTGTCTCAGCCTCCCAAGCGCAGGGATTGCAAGCGTGCGCCACCACGCCTGGCTCCAAGTCTTCTATAAGAATATTTTTAATGGTTTCATAGTATTCTATTGCTTGCCTTTACCATCATTTCTTTTTTTAATTTTGAGCTAGTTACCACTGTTTCACTATTGTAAACAATGCTCTAACATTCTTGTATAAATCTTATGTGTGTGTTTATGATTATTATTTGGGGGATAATGGGAATCAAACCCAGAGGCATTCTATCTCTGAGCTATACACCCTGCCCTTTTTATTTTGAAACAGTCTTGTTAAGGTACTAAGGTTCTAGCTAAATTGCTGAGGCTGGCCTCAACACTGCAATCCTATCCTAGCCTCCCAGATACTAAGATTGCAGACATTCACCACCATTCCCAGTTTGATTACTTTCATAATAAATTCCTGAGACCTAGCATCATATAGACACACACACACACACACACACACACACACACACACACACACACACACATTTATTTATCTATTTATGGTACTACAGATTGACCCCAGAGGCATTCTACCTCTGAGCTATATCCTCAGCCCTGTTTTGTTTGTTTTGTTTTTTTGATAAAGGGTCTTTCTGATCTGCTAAGGCAGGCCTCAAACCTGTGATCCTCTTGTCTCAGCCTCCCAAGTACTAGGAGTACATGTATGGGTCAGCGCGCCTAGCCAAGTATCACTTTTAGACAACCTCTTGTTCCATGGGCCACAAACAGAAATCTTGCTTTTCAAAGGGAAGAAATTAGCCGAGCATGGTGGCACACACTTGTAATCCTAGTACTTGGGAGGCAGAGACAGGAGGACTGCAGGTTCGCGGTCAGCCTCAGCTACTTAGCGAGGCCCTCCGCAACTTAGTGAGACTGTTTCCGAATAAAGAACAAAAAATAGGGCTGGGAGTGTAGCTTGGAGGTAGAATGCCCCTGGCCAGATTCCATTCCCCAGTACCTCAAAAGAGATGAAGAAAAAATTTAAAACAAAATGGAAGAAAAGTAAAGCTTTGACTCACCGATTTTCTCTTTTTCTCTTGTATATTCAGAACTTGATGAGTCGGTTTTATTGCTTCCAACTCAATTGCTTTGCCAAGTTTTCTGGGAACAGAACATAAGAGGCAAGATGATTGTCTTAGGGTTTACATATACTTTTCAGTTTACTCTCTAGGGAAATGAAACTGCGGGCACCCCGTATCTGTGCCCTGCAAGTCTGACGTGGAGAGTTTGCCCGCCCACCTGCACCTGCCTCCCAGGGGCTCTGCGGAGGCGGAGCCCGAGCACTCACTGATGCAGGTCGGCTGTGGATTTCATGCCCTCTGAGGCCCAGGCCCAGGCGTTGCTGACACAGCTGGAGGCAAAGAGGGGAGAGGGAGATCAGGGTGCGAGTTATTTTCCCGGTGAATGCTGAGAAATTAAAAGCATCCTGCCCAGCGCGTGGCGTTCGGTCATCGCATCCACCCGCAGCCTGGGCTCAGTTTCTCTGTGGGATTAAATTCTGCTAATCTATTTATCTGCACATATAGTTGTCATTATATGTACTGCTTTTTCCTCCAGTCGTTTTTCCTTTAGGTTTTCATCCTTCATGTCTCCTCTGTAGAAAAGCAGGGAATTCAGCTAGTCAAGGATGGGAGTGGGGGTGGGGGCGTGCACGGTTAGAAGGCGCTCTGGGGCAAGGCCGTTCAGGTTCCGCGAGGGAGTAAACAGAGGGCAGGAGACTCCATTCTGCTCGCTTTTCTAGGGTTGGGGTCCAGCTTCAGCTCCTTCCCAGCTTCTAGTGCAAGCCCCCATGCCTTTTATACTACTCAGAGATATATTTCAACCGTGTGTGTGTGTGTGTGTGTGTGTGTGTGTGTGTGTGTGTGTGTGTGGTACTGGGGATTGAATCCAGGGGCTTTCTATCTCTGAGCTATACTGCAATCTATTCTTTTTTTATTTTTTTATTAAAGACTCAGTTACTTTGGGCCTGCTAAGTTGCTGAGGCTGGCCTCAACCTTGCAATCCTCCTATCTCATCCCCCAAGTGTGGGGTTTCAGGTGTGCACCACTATGCTGGGCTGAGCATTCAAACTGAACACTAAAGGTGGCACTGCTAAGTCTTTAGAGGCACCGAGGGAGGATGAGGAAGTGTGGGGTTAACTTCCACAGAAGGGACCCAGTGCTCAGCAGCCCATGAACAGTCAGCCTGCAGAAGTCAGGACAGTGAACCCAACTGCATCAACGAGCCTCAGGAACAGAGCCGGCATTGACTTGGATGAAGGATGAGAAGGACCTGCATCCTGGTTAGAGTCAGAATGCTGCGGGGGACTTACCTTCACAGCAGAGCTTGCACCGTGCAGCCCAAGAGCAGGACCAGAGGATCATGCAGTCCTCCCGTCTCAGCCTTGGATTGGTTTTATAAAAGTATGCCAGGAACATTTTAGGGGAGAGAACCTCTCATTTGTCCCTCAGAGCAGGAGCATCTGGGATTGGAAGCGCCCCCTCCCCGCCCCCTCCTCACATCCCACCTGACCTGGGAAGAGCCACTCAGCTCCTCTGACTCTCAATTAACTGATCTTTTAAAATAAAAATACATTAGGACATCTGTAAAAATAACTACCCAACACAGATTTGGGTATAGAGAAAAGTTCAGTTCGTGTTTATTACTCAATATTACGCTAAGGCTGGTTAGCTGAACGTTCTGGACTGCCATCTCTTTAGTGGTTTTATGCCCAATGCGAGGGCTGCAGCCCAATAAGAATGCGCTCCTCCTCCTCCTCTCATTCTTTAGGAGGTAATTAAATCAAAGTAATTAAAATCAAAGTAGAAAAAAAGACATTTATGAAGCTTTTATCCTAAGTCCGTTACTCTGCTAAGTATACTTGCATTATCCCGTCTAATCCAACCATGACCCTCCTGTCTCAGATGACTCTCGAGGTAAGAGAGAACTGTGTTGTACTGGCCCCTTTACAGTCTACCAAAACATCATCCTAAAAATAATATAAAGCTAAAACAATAGAGTGATTCCCCACCCTCCATCCCTTCCTCCCTCGCTTCCTTCCTCCCTCTCTCCCTCCCTTTCTTGTGCTAGGGATTGAACCCAGGGCCTCACACATGCTAGGCAAAAATTAAGCTGTACCCCAGCCCTTTTTAAAAATTGTTTTTCAAGACTGGGTCTCACTATGTTGCCCGGACTGGCCTCAAACTTATGATCCCCCTACCTCAGCCTCCCGAGTACATGTTACCATGCTGGCTAGCCAGAGCAATTTATTTTTGAGGGGGAGGAGTATTGGGGATTGAACCTTGAGGCATTCTACTTTCAAGCTACACCCCAGCCCAATTTTTATTTCTTATTTGGAAACAAAGTCTCACTAGTTTACTAAGAGCCTCACTAAGTTGCCAAGGCTGGTTTTGAACCTTTGATCGCCTTGTCTCAGTCTCCCAAGTACTGGGATTACAGGCATGCACCACCACGCATGGCTCTGGCCAGAGCAATATTGAAGCCATGTTTGCTATCATAGGTGAGTCTAGCAGGAGTGGGAATTTGGACCCAGTAGCTTTTTTTTTTTTTTTTCCTGTTCTTTCCTTCTCTCTTTTATCATGGTAGGAATCCTTTGAAATAGCACTGCCAATTTAGGGTCACATCTGTGTGCATTAGCTAAGAATCTTCTTAGCAAATTATCACTAATGGACCACTTTCAGAATACCAGTGTCTTTTTTCCAGTCATCTAAAAGAAGAAATCTACTTTATTCTGGCTGCTGCAAAATAGTGAAGAGAATGTGAGCCACTTTTTTTTGACCCAATATGCTAAGCTCTTTTAACTCATTATTTTATTTATTTATTTATTTATTTATTTATTTATTTAGTACTGGGGATGAAAGAACCCAGGGGCATTCTACTTCTGAGCTATACCTCAGCCCTATTTTATTATTTTTATTTTGAAATATGGTCTCACTAAGTTGTAGAGGTCTTCACTAAGCAGCTGAGACTGACCTCAAACCTGCGATCTTCCTATCTCAGCCTCTCAAGTACTGGGATTACAAGACTGTGCCATAACATCTGGAACATTATCTCATTTAATATTCAAACCCTCACATACACACATTCACATACTCACAATAGAGGGCATATCATACTCCATCTAACAGAGGAAGAAATCAAGACACAAAGAGAACAAGGTACTAGATAACACGGAATTCACACTTCCCAAAGCCAAGACCCCTGGATTTAACACCACCACTTCCTAAGCTCAATTTCATCACCAAACGGATCAGGAATGTGGGTTCAAGAATCATAAAGATCCAGGAAGAACCCAGCTCTGTAACTGTTTTCATGTGAGATCTGGAGTTTCTTAAGTTCTCCAAGTCTCAAGCCCTCATCTGTAGAGAGGGATGAAGTAAGGCCTCTCAGGGCTTGTCCTCAGCATTGAGTGGGATGACCTGCAGAGCACTCGGCAGTACCTGGCGCATCACGGGGGCCCAGGGACGGGAAGCCACATGTGCTGGCACGAATCTGCCACAGCTATAAGCGGAAGCTGGAACTGGATGTACACCTCTGTTTATTCTTTTTAAGAACGATTGTGCCTTACCTCTGTCAGGATACTTACTTCTTCTTTGTGCTCTGTAATGCTTTGCTCAGCTTGATTGCCAGTTTTTGAAGTCCTTTGGCGTAGCTAATCTCCAGATTTGCCCTGTTAGCAAGAGGTTAGTTATTAAATAGGATAAGAAAATTGTGTAAATACACACACACACACACACACACACACACACACACACACACACACACGGGGGGGGGGCTGAAAATATAATGCCTACATAAAGAAGAGATGATTTGTTTAAAATAAAGATCCTCTTGTCCTTAGGCAAACCCTTGAAGATATGGAAGAGGGATCCTACAAAAGAAAAGTATTTTATTTAACCTTTTTTCATACCAGCAGTATGGACTGAATTGTTGTGTCTTCAAAAGATGTTGAGGTTCTGACCCCCAGTACCTATGATTGGGATCTTCCTAGAAGTAGGGTCTTTGTAGATGAAGATCAAGTTGAGATGACATCATTAGGGTGGGCCTGATCTCAGTGTTTGATGTGTTCTTATTGAAGGGAGAAATTTGGACACAGAGGCAGTCATGAACATGGGAGAGGCCGTGTGAATAGGAAGGCAGAGACAGAGAGGACGCATGCTCCAGCCAAGGAGTGCCACATGTTGCCAGCAGATATGGAACGGATCTGCCCTCGCCGTCTTCAGAGGAACCAACCAGGTGACACCTTGATCTCTAAGTTCTAGTCTCCAGAACTGTTCTTCAAGCCACCCAGTCTGCAGTATTTTATTATTGCAACTCTAGAAAACTAACATGATAACTAAAGGACAGAACTAGCAAAATCAGATTAGCTCTAGATTATAAGGGCTGGCAATAAAACGATATACTACTATTGAATTACCAAAGCAATAGCTTAAAAGCAATCCTCCTGCCTCAGCCTCCCAAGTAGCTGGGACTATAAGCGCATCCATACCTAGTAATATTATAATGGGAAGCTGAAGCAGTGGCCAATAGCAGATTTTTTTTTTTTTTTTTTTTTTTTTTTTTTTTTTTTTGGTGGTACTGGACTTCCTGGAAACGCTTCTACCTCCGGGATACACTCACAAACCTATTTTATATTTTTATTTGGAAATAGGATCTCTTAAGCCAGCGATGCTGGCTTTGAACCTGTGCGATCCTCCTGTCTCCACCTCCCAAGCGCGGGATTACAAGCGTGCGCCACCATGCCTGGTGTTCCAATATCAGATTTTTAAAAACAAACTTCTATTACGTTCCATGCAGGACAGGATGCAGCAGGAGGTCTGAGCATGCCCTCAAAAGCCACCTTTTTGGCTCTATTGAATAGACTGAATCACTCTCATCTTAAATGGATTTTACCATGGACTATTTATAGGTCCATCTTCTGCTACAGTGAAGGCAGATTCTTATTCATTCCACTGTGACTGCAGATAATGGAAATGTAGGGAATTAAGTTCAATCTCTAGTTTTCTTCATAACACAGACCATAAGAAGTTTCACTGTATGGTTTTCAATATTATAGTTCTATTTTTATTATAAAAGGTATTTACATTTTTTTTCGGTACTGGGGATGGAACCCAGGGGCATTCTACCTCTGAGCTATACCCCTAGCCCTGAGTTTTATTCTTTATTTTGAAACAGGGCCTCACTGAGTTGCAGAGGGCCTCACCAAGTAGCTGAGGCTGTCCGTGAACCGCGATCCCCCTGTCTCAGCCTCTCAAATGCTGGGATTACAAGCGTGTACCACCAAGCTCAACTTAAAATTATTATTTTTTTTTACTTCACTTCATCTGGGAAACAATCCCAGAGCTCTTCACAAACTATCTTAATAACATTTTTATACAAATGTAACTCAGTGCTATGAACTAAACCAAGAAAGAGTTTTTCCAGATGGATTTCAGAGTTCATGGGATATTGATCCATTGCTAAATTTCTAGTCATTCTCCCAGTTACTATGACTATGCTTTAAGTTAATTTTTTTATACCACTTTTCTTTGAAAGAAAGAAGATAATTATGTTATGTATGTTAAAGCCTAGATTCAGAAAATACCCATTTAGTATAAAAGTTAAGACAGGTATTTTCTTTTTTGTTCTTTTTTTGTGGTACTGGGGTTGAACTCAGGGGTATTCTGCCTTTGAGCTACACCCTCCGCCCTGTTTTTATTCTTTATTTTGAAACAGGGTCTTACTAAGTTGTGGAGAGTCTCACAATGTAGTTGAGGCTGTCCGCAAACCTGGGATCCTCCTGCCTCAGTTTCCCAAGTACTGGGTTTACAAGTGTGAGCCACCATGCCCATCTGAGACAGGCATTTTAAAAGAATGAAGCTGGGAAATAAATATCTCATTGCATTAAAAACTAGATTTTTAGCTAGGCATGGTGGCACGCGTCTGTAATCCCAGTATTTGGGAGGCTGACACAAGAAGATCTCATGTTTGCGGAAAGCCTCAGCAACCTCACGAGGCCCTTTGCAACTTGGTGAGACCCTGTTTTATAATAAAATAGGGCTGGGAGTGTACTTCAGAAGTAGAATGCCTCTTGATTCACACACAGATCACATAGATTCCTCTGCTCTGGGTATGTGCTTCAATTGATGGGGAAGGAGCAAGAGTAAGTGAGAGCCAGCGCTAGTTCAGGAGCTGGGAAAGGCCACCACTCCTGATGCACTCAGGTGCTCTAGACCAGGAGGGCTCTCCTCAGTGAGGTGGCTGCAGGCACCATTCAAAGGGAGTGATTGTACCTGCCTCAAGGGTTTTTATGAGGGTTAAAATGTGGTGACAGCCCGAGCCTTGTAGGAGGTCGGTGACTGGACCCTTGCTGTTGACCTGGAAGGCTCTGTGTGATCTGACTCGCCTTCCTTCTTCATTTCCCCTCCTGCTAGTCACCCCTTCCCTCATTCTACTCCTTCAGTGGCCCCAGGACCTCTGCACTTGCTGTGGCCTCATCCCCAACAGGTCTGATTCAAATGTTATCTCCCCAAAGGCCAGCCTGTCTAAAAGAGGATCGTTGTCACTGTCCCTTACAGCTTTATTTATACCCTAGTGCTTATCTAGTGTGCTTAGGCCACATTAGATTTGTGTGTGTGTGTGTGTGTGTGTGTGTGTGTGTGTGTGTGTGTGTATACTTCTGTGAACACTCATAAAATGCAAATAGTTCCATGAGGCTCAAGAATTGTTTTGTTCATGGCTGAATCCCTATACTAGCACTTGGTGCATAATAGCTACTCAGTATGTGTGACATGAGGGAGGGAGGGAGGGAAGAACGGAGGGAAGGGAGGGAAGAATGGAGGGAAGGAAGGGAGGGAGGGAGGGAGGGAGGGAGGGAGAGAGGGAAGGAGAGAGGGAGGGAGGGAGGAAGGAAGGAAGGAGTAGATGGCTTCTCATCAGGTCTGGGTTGGAATCCTTACTGTTCCCTGCTACAAGTTCCTTCTTGCCTTACTACTTCTGAAAACTTTGAACCGACAAGGGGGACTAATGCATCCCCACTAATTTGAACTGTGCTTAGCCCTGATGTCAGAGTAAACCATGTCCTAGCACTCAGAATAACTTGGCACATAAACCTTTTCCTAGTCCACCAACCAAGGGGGCTTTGGGGACTTTACTTTCCAGTATTCCATTCTCTCTTGAACGTAGCACACAAAGCATTAAATATGAGAAATTTCTGGTGTTCCGCTCACTGTGCTCAGCACAAAACAAATCTCAGCCAATATGAGTTTCTCTAACAGGACTATTGTTATGAAACCAAAGGACGTGCCATTACTCTGAGGATCCCAAGTCTGCAGAGGGAGACAGAGAGGAGGAGAATCTGCAGTTCCCTGGCTCATTGTCACTCACAAACAATGCAGTAGAATTAATAGTTTCTAAGGGGACAGGTGATGCTGTGGGGCACAGCCTCTTCCTCACAGTTCAGTTTCGCTTCCAGAATGTTCTTTCAGGCTACACAAAGGGTCTCAGAGGCTAAGTAGAGATAAGAAAGGCCAACTGCCAGAAAGAAGCGCTGCTGTCCTTAACGTGGTTAAGGTCATTGGATTCACTTGAGGGGAAAGGACTTGGTGGCAGGAAAGGGAGAGGGTCCTTGCTCGACTTGAGGTATTTGGCATTTCTTTGAGTCTGGCAGTCTCTGCTCCTAAATGCCAACATTTCCACTAGCTTTCTCTTGAGATCAGCCTAAAGAGACTCAGTGACTACCCAGACTTTTTTGTGTTGGAAGGATTCTCTTCATGTGCAAGTGTCATGGGCATCTGAAGTAGGGCAGAGCTATGGGCAAACAGATAAAAATGTCCTAATCCTGCATGTGAAAAGTATGTGTCCAAATGCTGCTCTTGACCTGGGTTCTTTCCACACACAAATTAAGTCCGTCCAACATTTATTGACACTTAAAATGTGCCAGGCACCATTCTCAGTACTCCAGGAATATTTCCTTGTTTAATCCACCGCAGCCCCATGAGGTTGGCACGGTTTACCCGTTCTTGAGAGGAACACCAGTTTAGTCAGTCATTTGCCTTAGGAAAAACATGAAGGAGGTGACGGAGCTGGGTTTGAACCCAGGCAGTCTGGCTGGGTTCAACTCCATCTTTCTGCCTCAGAAGTTGAGGGGAAGAGGGTGCAGATGCAGAGCTCCGTGGGAAGTCAAACAGAAATGCTTTTTAAAATTCACACCACTGCCCTCTTGCTTTTAATCGCAGTGTTTGGAATCACCGCAGCTCCTGGCAGGTCCACCCCACAGGCACCACAGTGCAGACACAGGTGCTTCTGCACTTCCAGGGCCTCTTCTGTAAGCTTCTGTGCAGTTGTAAGGCATCATGGGGGTGGGGGTGGCAGGTACAGCCAAGTGGGAAAGGAGGAGACTTGGACCTCAGAGGCCATCCACTTAGCCTTTTGAGGCTGGCCTGGGTTGGACACAGCCCCCTGAACAGCACAGTTGTGTCTTTTGACTCTGCACTTGGAATTTATTGATGACCCAAAGGGTTTCAGAAACAGCATTCAGGTCCACCAATCTTCTTGTAAATTTTAAGCCCTGGTGACCATTCAGGTATCCTCAGCAAATGACTCTGCAAATCAGAAGGAGTTGAAATGAAAGGTGGTGAGGAGGGTGGATATGGGACATTGTCTCCCAGGCTTCTGACCTTCAGTGGCTTTTCACCTTAATAGATGTTGATGATAAAATTACAACCCATAATAAATCACTTTTACAAGAAGCCCAATTCCAAGTGGCAAGAGCAGAGACTGCTGTCCTTTCTTCTAAGTTAGTATGCAGGTTAGTGGAAACAAACACCTCCGTGTGGCTTGTTTGCGCTACGGTCTAAATGGCGACTCTGTGTGCATCCATATACACCCTCCTTTCAGGATGCCTGCTGAAATGACCTCGGGGTTTTCCCGAGGCAGAGGTGGCGATGCACACCTCCACTGAGATTGGAGTCTTCTCAGTCCCTTGAAGGAAGCAGCTTCATCATGGTGTCCGGCCAAAAGGTATCACATGCTCAGGGATTCCAGAGAGGCAGAGCTCAGCTCAAATTAAGACATGGAATTTTCTTTCCCTCATTAAAATGATCAAAAACAGTCCAGAAAGGATGGCGTGTTTAGTTATCTAGACTTTTCCATGTTTTCCTTCCCACTCTACAGCCACCATTTCTAATGTGAATAAAGTCACCTTCTCCGAATAATTGTCTTGACATGAGTGAGATTGATGGTGTTTATACCTTTTGATGGGCAACTTCAGCTCAGAGTATTCCTGTGAGTTTTTAAACATTCCAAGCCAGGGAAAAGACATACATTGCTTTTAATCCATTTATATTCTAATTTTCTCCCTGTACACAAGACAGGTTAGTAACCTTTTTTTTTTTTTAGCAGTAACAAGGACTAACCAGTCTGTCAAAGGCCAATATTTGACTTAAATTTTAAAACATATTTTACTTTTGAAACAAAGAAGCAATGGAAAAATATGCAGCTATAGGTTCAACGTTTTAGATATAGCACAAGTTGAAGCGTAAGAATAATATAAGTGGCAGTGTAATCAAATTTAGAGGATCCCATTCTAATGATAAAATGTGGATTCGAAAAAGTCCTGTAGCTTCCCCTGCGTCTACCAGGAATTAATTAAAACTAAGCTGAGCCTTTTTCATGCTTCAAAAAAGGCAGGTCAAGCACCCTTCCTTCTTCCTGAATTAAGAAGACATTTTCATCACAAATCCTTCAATTGTGATAAAACAACTGCCCTCCATTTCCTTTGCACCAGCAAGGGCTTCTGGTTTAGGACCAGGTATGCTGCTATTTGCCATTCAAGCGCTATCATTTTACTTTTTAAAAATTACAAGCTCATCTTACAAAAGTTATTTGAAATTTATAGAGACTATGGTGGAGGGGGTTGGTCAGCGGGTACAGTAGGCAGGAATAAGTAGGCAGGAATAGTGCTAGTGTCAGAACAAGTACTACTGTACTGCATGGTAGGGTGAGTACAGTTGACAATATCCTAAAATAGGTAGAAGAGAGATTTACAAGCGCTCTCAGCACAAAGACATGATGAATGTATCAGAGGATGAATACCCCAGTCTCCCCGGCTTGATCAGTGCATTCTGCATACCTGTACCCAATCATTACATTGTACTCCATAAATATGTACTCCATAATCTTTAAATTGACATAATCATGTGTCAACTTAAAGATTATCCAAAGAAAGTGCGGGCTGGACGTGTAGGTCGGTGGTGGAGCACTTGCCTATCATGCGTAAGGTACTGGGCTTGATTTTTATCGACAAATAAAAGTTCGATATTGGTCATTTGAATCAAATCAAAGCTCTGTTATTCAAGTGGCTGAGTTCTCTGGCTAGCCCGCATTATCATTTCCGAAAGCCTTGATTCTCGTTCCTGAGAACAGTAAAAAGAAGTTGAAACAAGAGCATGAGCCTTGGGTATCCAGGCTGGGATTCACCAAACCATTGCTCTCTCTGGCCCAGGAAACACAGAAGCTGCGGCAGCTCCAGGACCCCAGTCCTGGGCATCTGTTCATTCCCAAGCTGAGAGAGCTCTCAAGGGGGGCAGTGTGGTGAGAGAATCAGGTCAAGTAGATAAAAAAAGGCAGTTTTTAGAGCTTTTTAGCAATAAAACAGATTTTTTTTTTGGCAGCATCAGGGATGGAACGCAGGCATATTGTACCTTCGAGTTACACCCCCAGCCCTATTTTTTATTCTTTATTTTGAAACAGGGTCTCATTGAATTGCAAAGGGCCTCGCTAAGTAGCTGAGGCTGTCCTGGAACCGCGTTCCTCATATCTCAGCCTCCCAAATGCTGGGATTACACGCATGCGCCACCAATGCCCGGCAACAAGACAGAATTTTATGCTGAATCCCACTCTATCATATAAACACTAGTAAATTTATTCTAAGTAGGAAGGAGGGAGAGAGAGCAAGGAAGGTGCTGAAGTCGCTGCTGAAGGCTCCTCACAGACACCTTGCACTACGGAGTTTGAAATCCAGGAGTCTTGATGACCACTAGTGTCTCCTCTCATAGTGGACCCTAAGGCTCTGTGAAGGGAACTGTACCAAGACTCCTTGAGCATGTCGGGATTCCCACATCAGCACTCAAAACTGCCTTCCCATTGGAGGGTGCCCTTGCACTGAGCCTGGCGCAGGCTGAGTAAGAGGCACATCCCTATCTGTAAAATTCCACATCCCTATCTGTAAATGGAGAATGGCTAAGCTCATGTATGTGCCTCCTCGGTTTCTGAGGATTAAAGAGACCAAGTGCAAGACACATCTAACATAGTACTCAGTCTATAGGTTGTGGTGGATAAATGGCCTCTTCTGTGATTTTATTTTCTCCAGCTTTTATTCAAAACAATATGCTATGTACAGTACCATGTTAGTAAAAGTTTTTGACATACCCCATTTTTACTCTTCAGGAATCGCCTAACTTTAACTTCTTAAAGGTTATAAGTGCCACTTAGTAATGCCAGCATTGATGCATTTGTTGGCATGGACATCTACTGAATGCCTGCTCTGTGCTGGGCCCTTCCTAGTCTCATGGGATACAAAGAGCTCAGCCTCCAGTGGGGAAGAAAGACAAGTGAAAGAGAATAGCAGCACAGGCCAGGGAGGGCTACAGCAGAGATAAGCTCTAACTTTGTACGTAGGGCTGCAAACTGCGAGGACACTCTTAAAAATGAGGAGTAGAGTCAAGGAATACCTTCAACGTTCAGACAACTGAATCGTGACGAGTGTGCTGTACGGAGCCAGCCAGTGAGGCAAAGACGCACCAGGCAGGGACACAGTCTGTGCTAACACAAGTCCCGTGGGTGGTGATGGTAGTGGCAGGGACCCCGGGGGGACTTGCAAGTGGTTCAGAAGAAGACAAGGGTCAGGGATCATGAGGAAATGTAGAGAGACAAGGTAGAAGGCAAATCTCTCAAATCTCAAAAGTCCTTAATAAAACACTCTGAGAGCTGAATTTTACTCTAAAGGTCATGGACATCTTTGAAGGGTTTTAAATAAGGTCATAGACATAGGATGGAAGACATAGAGAGCTAGGGATAGCAATCCAGCCAGCCCACAGGTTGAGGAGCTTCTCTCTTGGAATTAGAAAAGGGAAGCCAACCCAAGGGACAGGCTGTAAGCTAGGGTTCAAGACACAAAGGGCGAGAGTGAATGCGATTTTTGTCTCCATGTGTTCTGCTCAGGTGCCTCTGGGTAGTGCATAAATTACACAGCTTCGGGACAGTGACCCTAGGTAGAAGACTGGTTCAGGAGAGTTTTGCCTTATCAATGGGGAGGTCATAAAATGAAAAGAAAGTTATGAATATAGGTATAGAAAGGAGAAATATGAAGCCATGGCTATGAATTAAGATAGGAGTTGTGGGTATTGGAGGGGGCTTCTGGGTTGGGTTTGATTAGGTGAGCAGTAGTCTCAGTACCATGGTTTAAAAATATATATGGTGATACTGGTGGTTGAACCCAGGAGCATTCTACTTTCAAGGTGTACCCTCAGCCCTATTTTTATTTTTATTTTTATTTTTATTTTAAAACAAGGTCACTAGGCTGATGAGAGTCTCACTACTTGCTGAGGCTGTCCTTGAACCTGCGATCTTCCTGTCTCAGAGTCCCAAGTACTGGGATTACAAACATGCACCACCACGCCCGGCTTGGATCTGTTTTGGTTGGGTGGGGCATCTGGATGGAAGAAAATATCCAATATACTGTCGAATATATGTATAGTTTGAAGTACATTAACGACATGTTGCCTAGTAACGTCCATTTGGAAGTCATCCATATGCAAAACAGCGGAATCTGTGGGAACAACAATCACCCAGGACACTGAGCAGAGTAGAAAGGGCGAGGATTTACCTCAGATTTTATCTGGATGTTTTATTCCTTTGTTGACAATGTCTGTAAGGGATCATGGATAGAACAAATGGCCAAGTGTACCTTCTTATTCTTTTTTCTTTTCCCTAATGTCCATAGCAATGGTTCTTGCCATTTGAAAACCCGGTCTTAAGCTTCCCTTCAGAGGAACAATTGATTTTCCCAGCAGTGCCTGTTTAAACATTAACTATGAGGGTGTAGGTAGCCAAACATTCATAATTTTTGGGAATGTGCCTTTGTCTCTTTAATCTGATTTGTAATTGTATTAAAGTGAGCCTGAGGACTATGAGTATTAGGCATTGTAGAAGCTTCTGTGTGTCTCTGGCCAATATTAGTTTGCTGCTTTGGGGAGGAAGGGAGAATAAAGTAACTAAGGTGTTTCAATAATAACTGCACTTTCCTACCACTTCCAATTAGAATGAGCACGGGAAGGCCGCTGAGCCTGGAAAGGAAACAGAATCTGTATTTGCGACTTGAATGCCATGCTGCCCCTTATGGACATGCTAATACAGAACTCTGCTCCTAGGTAATGTGTCTGGAAGTGTGAATTTCCAGGGACAACAAAGACCTTATTCTAGTAATGGGGAAAAACATTAACAGTCCCTTTCATATTAATTCTTTCTTGTGTGTGTGTGTGGTACTGGGGGTGGAACCCAGGGGCCTTCTACCCCCGGGCTACACTCCCAGACCTATTTTATGCTTTATTTGGAAACAGGGTCTCACTAAGCTGCTGAGAGCCTCACTAAGTAGCTGAGGCTGGCTTCGAACTTGTGTGATCGTCCTGTCTCAGCCTCCCAAACGCAAGGATTACAAGTGTGGGCCACCACGTCTGGTTTATATATATTCTCTCAATCTACAAATATTTACTAAATGCATTTTTTATGTTAAAGATTAAACTCTGGGACATTTTACCTTCAAGCTATGTCCCTTGCCTTTTTATTTTTTATTTTGAAACTGAGTCTCTTAACGTTGCTCCAACCAGTGATCCTTTTGTCTCAGCCTCCCAAGTTCTGGGATTTAGGCATATGCCATTGTACTTGGCACTAAATGCATTTTATGTGACAGCCAAATTTAATTCAAAGAAGACCCAAGGGCTCCTTCATTATATATTTCATTATGCTGGACACTGACTGGGTTTGCCTTCATGATTTTCTGTGTCATAACAATCATTGGAAATGTCTGCTGTATGTATTTTTAGGGTACCATTTTTCTTGTCTTATGGGGTTTCACATTACTTGTTGATAACTCTAAGTAACAGAAAAGTTTCTTTCTTTCTTCCTTTCTTTTTTCCCTTCTTTCTTTCTTTTTTCACACTTCCTTCTTTGTGTGTGTGTGTGTGTGTGTGTGTGTGTGTGTGTGTGTGTGATACTAGGGATTGAATCCAGAGACATTCTACCTCTGAGCTACACCCTCATTCCTATTTTTATTTTTTTATTTGGAAACAGGGTCTCACTAAGTTGCTGAGAGTTTCACTAAGTTGTTGCGACTGTCTGTGAACCTTTGATCTTACTGTCTCAGCCTCCCTAGTACTAGGATTATAGGCATATACCACCACACCTGGCTAGGATAGTTTCTTTTTAAAGAATATTAGATTTCCATGCAATTATCCAATACAAGGAAAAGATGTAATTTGTTTATATGTAATAAACCCACACATTTAAAAATAAAATAAACCCAGAGCCCATTTCTGGATAGCTGAAAGGAACCAGCCTTTTACCTTATCTATGACTAGGGAAGTAATTTCTGACTTCACAGAATGGGGAGAGTAAGGGTGGCTGTAATACCAGCTATGCTGTGACCATTCATCCTGGTTGACTAAGTTATTATGTCGAGTCACTTCAAATACAGTAGAAAAGGTAGTGACCTCAGAATCACATCACTCCCAAGGGAGAGGAAGGATCTTGTCCTGGAAGATGAAGCAGCTTCTGTCTTTGCCAACTGACGTATAAGAACACACAATGCACCACGTATCCATAGATTAATAGAATGTTGTATTCATTAGAAAGAGGTTATCCTTTCACGTGGACAAACACCCTTCGGGTTAATTACATCACTGGAGCCCTGACAGCTCAAGAATGAGGGGTACTGCCAATGCACATTTGAAAAGAATCAAGTACCTCAAAAGTGGCATCTTGGTAGAAGGGAATGCTTTTAGTTGTACCAAGTTAGCTTTAGGGAAGAATCTATCACAGAAATGGGCTAGTGTTTAGTATCATTTTGGGGGGGGTGGGCTAAAACATTATCTCCATTTTTGCATTTATGCTATGCATTTTTAATCTTTTTTCTTTTCTTTTCTTTTTTTTTTTTTTTGGTGGTACAAGGGTTCCTGGAAACCCTTCTACCTCCGGGCTACACTCCCAGACTCATTTTTATACTATTTTTAAATTTGGAAGCAGGTGGTCTCTTCGAACCTGCGCGATCCTCCTGTCTCTCGCCTCCCAAGCGCGGGGATTACAAGCGTGCGCCACCACGCCCGACTATGCTATGCATTTTTTAAATCCAGAAATGTATTATCATTTTGCTAAGCAGGAACACCCTTTAGATTTTCCAGTTCTAAATTCTGTTGCACCAGGAAGCAAAATCATGAAGGGAGATATCTTCAACTACCCAAGTGCCTCTTTTGCTCTGAGGCACGTTTGCCCCTCTAGACCCAGCAGAGGGAAGGTTTTGTACTGGGATAGGATCAGGGCAGACGGAGTCCCTAGGAAGAGACATCTAGAGAGACACAGACAGGAAGAGAAGGCAGCCGATATTCATGCGGTGGCTGCAGATGTGCAATCATGAAGATGGGAGCGGCAGCAATGCCATTTTCAAGCGCCCACTCGAGTCTGTTTAGCAGCAGATGTTATTTATCCGTCACCTTCAGCACCAATTTTGGACTCTCGGGCATCAAATAATCAAGAGCAGATGATGACAACCCAGGTCGCACACACAGCTAACTGCGTACAGCTTCTTTCTGATCTGCAGGAAAGAGCTACTTTCTAATCTAAGTACTGAGTGGAATTTACAAAATAATTAACTGGTCTTATTTTAAACAATTTCCTTCCAGGCTGATAAAATATTTTCTTAGAGAAGAAATATCTCCCTAGATGGGCCCTTCCCTCTTCTCTTTTAGGAATCAAAGAAGTTTGACGGTTAGGATGAAAACAACCTCATATTTAAAACCTCTTTCTAGGCGAGCATGGTGGTGGTGCACACTTGTAATCCCAGGAACTGGGAGGCTGAGTCAGAATTGCAGGTTCTCAGCCAGACACAGCAACTTAGTGAGGCCCTCTGCAACTTAAGTAAGACCCTGTTTTAAAACAAAAAATAAAATAGGGTTGGCTGTGTAGCCCGGAGGTAGAATGCCCCTAGGTTTAATCACCAGTACAAAAATAAATAAATAAATAAATAAATAAATAAATAAATAAATAAATAAATAAAAAATTTTAAAATAAACCCAACTTTCTTTTTTACTTTACTTGACAAACGTAGCTTTTTTCTTCAGAAATGTCTGTTTGAGCTCTCTCCATCTTTCTTTGGTCTCATTCATTGGTCCTGATAGAGTTAGTGTTCTTTTTTGGTCTTGATATACTAATGCAGAATGTAAATGACCCATGGTATCTTTTTCTTATGATACATATACACTATTTAAAAAAATTTTTTTTGTGGTACTGGGGTTCCTGGAAGCCCTTCTACCTCCGGGTTACACTCCCAGACCTATTTTATATTTTTATTTAAAAACAGGGTCTCTTAAGGCAGCACAGCTGGCTTCGAACCTGCGCGATCCTCCTGTCTCTGCCTCCCAAGCGCGGGGATTACAAGCGTGCACCACCACGCCCAGCTACATATACAATATTTTAAGTTTGAAATGATTTTCCTTAAAAGAATCAATTATGGAACCAAACTGTATCTGTCAACAGATGAAAAGATGAAGACAATATGGTATATACACACAATAAAATTTTACTTGGCCATAAAGAAGAATAAAAATTATGTCACTTTCAGCAAAATGGATGGAACTAGAGACTATTGTTCTAAGTGAGATCAACCCATTTCATAAAGTCAAGGGTCAGCTGGGTGTGGTGGTTCATACTTCTAATCCCAGTACTTGAGGGGCTGTGACAGGAGGATTACAGGTTTGCCGGCAGCCTCAACTACTTAGTGAGATCCTGTTTCAAAATAGAGGAAAAAAAAATAGGGCTGAGAGTTTAGCTCAGAGGTATAATGCCCCTGGGTTAAATCCCCAGTACTGCCTAAACAACAACAACAACAACAACAAAAAAAAACCCCTCAAGGGTTAGATGTTGTTTCTCATATGTAGAAGGTAGGGAGACAATAGGAAACAAAAGGAACTTCAGATAAATGAGAAGAAAGACCAGTAGAATAGTGGAAGGGGGTTAGGAGAGGGAGAAAGGGCAGGGGACAGAGGTTGATGAAAGAAACAGTCTAAATAATTCTATGTCCACATATGAAGCTATCATTATCAATCTCACTAACATGTTCAAGGAGGAGTGGGGAATGGGGTGGGGTCCAGAGAGAATCACACCAAATGCTATGTGCATCTATGTCCGTATCACATTGAACTTCCCTGTGATGCATAATTACACAACAAAAGAGTATTTCTTAAAAATATAGGAAAATAAACCCTTCTAAACTCAATATAGAGCTTTCTAGAAGTAGGAAAAAGACTCCTATGAGTCAATTCAATCCCTGGTTTCTCTAATTTTAAGCTAGGATTTTTTTTTGTTGTTGTTACTTTCTTGACTGATTCATTTTGTTCATTTCAGCCCAGTGACCAGCTTTAGACATAATCACATGTAGTACTAAGAGAAGATGATACTGATGGTGCCTTTCATCCATCCATCCATCCATCCATCCATCCATCCATCCATCCATCCATCCTTCCACCATCAGACATTTACCAAACAAAGCAAAAGAGCAGGCTCCAGGAGCTCGGCACACAACAACGAGTGAGACACAGCACCTGCCCTTGTAGGGGAGGCAGAGTGTCACTAGTATTTGCCATTAGCATGAACATGCAATACTGGGTGCGTGCAGCAGACACAACAGGGGCCCCCAAGGAGGCGAGAAACTCAATCTGAGGATTCGGAAGAGACTTGGCTGAGCCTTCCTAAGCAGAATTCCCTCCTCTCATTCCTTGGATTTTATGGTACCCAATCAATAAACGTGTGGTGGAAGGGGATTGTTCTTCAAACCAATCTCTCAAGTATCCACATATAACACTGTGTTCTGGAAAGCAGGAGAGCTTGTAAGCAGTCCTCAAGTCATATCTCTTGCACAATTACAGAAGAAGAACTGTTTGTTGCAAAAGTGGATTCTGTACCTTTGCTGAAGAACGGACGTGATCTGCTTGCAGAAACTCTCTCCATTCTGAGAAAACTCCTTCAGGCTCTTGTATACCTTATTATACTGGGGGAGGGAGAAACAGATAAACAGGAGGATTATGAGCACTTCCAAAGATAGAGCACCCAGAAATTCAGAATGCTAGTGACAACTGTAATTGTAAATGATTGTGCAGCTACAGGGAGGAGTTCTTAAAATAAAGATTAAGCCTGTGTCTGGATATGAAAGATCCTGGAGAAATTTTGAAAAATAATGTTGTTTCTATCTTTTCTCCTTTAGGGTAAATGAAAACAATACATTAGTGGGGGTGCACTGAGGTCTGGTTTCCTGGTTACCCTTACTGTTCTAAGGAAGGTCAAAAGTACCTTCTATAGGATTACCAAATGCATAGGATTACATAACCTTTTTGTGTCCCCCATCCCACCACCTCCAACATAGTATTTCCAGGCTTGTAAAGAAGCATGAACTGTTAAAATAAGCATTTTTTTTGCTTAGATACAAAATAAGTGAATAATTTATCAATAAAATTTGTCCAGTGCTGGGCATTGTGGCACACACTTGTAATCCTAGTACTTGGGAGGTTGAGACAGGAGGATTCCAGGCTCGAGGCCAGCCTTAGCTATTTAGTGAGGTCCTCTGCAACTTAGTGAGACTCCATTTAAAAATAAAGAATAAAAAATAGGGTTGAGGGTGTGGCTTGGAAGTAGACTGTCCTGGGTTCAAACCTTAGTACCCCCCCAAAAAATTTCTAGTTACCTCTATGTCTCATTTAACTCTAGTAATAAGAATATTAAAATAATGAATTAAACATTCTGTTTGAACCACATCATTATACATTTATAATTAAGTCTTCATTATTCACATATAAATTTAGCCGACAGACACAAAAATGTCCTGCAGCCATTGGTGATGATAGCACAGAGATGGCAAATGTTGGTTGATGCTGCAGCAGCTTGTTCTGACACAGGGCAGGTGAATTTGATGATGAATCTTCTCTACCTGGGAAGTGCAACAGTGGCCTGCATTTTCCAAAATGAAAGAGAACGTAAGAGGCCGCAAGTCTGTGGACTCTGTGCCGTGCTGTGGTGGCTCTTGACTCACAGAACGAGCCAGCCTCTTCTGGTGTTCATAAGAGCAGCAGCATTCAGGTGAGCGTGGTACCCACAGTGGCCTGTCATGCCACCTCTGCAGCAGGCACAGCCACACGCAGCACCCTCCACCAGAGCCTTACAGCTGACACCGCAGCACCCAGCATGAGCATCAAAGGCGGGCTGGGGCCCACAGAGGAGGAAGGACCCCAAGAAATGACCCGGCCCATGACCCTGCCTTTGAGCATGGAACAAACCAATATGGTCTTATAGGTACAAACTCCTTTCATCTGTAAATAGAAGTTTAACTTTCCTTTATTTATTTATTTATTTTTGGGGGGGTACTGGGGATGGAACCCAGGAGTATTCCACCCCCAGCTCTATTTTCCTTTAAATTTAACACAGAAAGCTACAATAGAAGTTAGAAGACGTGCAGTACAGGTCAAGTATCCCAAATCTGAAAATCTGATGCTTCAAAATCCAAAGCCTGTGGAGTGCTGCCCTATGCCACAAATAAAAAACTCCACACCTGACCTCATGTGAAGGGCCATAGTCCAACTGAAGGCACAGTAAACATGTTGTAGAGA
Organism: Muscardinus avellanarius; assembly: GCF_963383645.1. Classification (NCBI taxonomy): domain Eukaryota; kingdom Metazoa; phylum Chordata; class Mammalia; order Rodentia; family Gliridae; genus Muscardinus; species Muscardinus avellanarius. Next base: position 66,963,726 of record NC_137787.1, read on the forward strand.
GTTACCCTTTGGCTGTGCATATAAGGCATATATGAAACATAAGTAAACTTCCTGTATAGGGTTGAGTCCTATGGTATGCATATGCAACTATTTTGAAACCAGAGAAAGCCCCCAATCTGAAACACTTCTGGTCCCAAGCATTTTGGATAAGAAATATTTAACCTACAGAAGCATACGGCTCCACTGAATCTGCCTGGGACACAAGGCAGTAGTGAGAATACAAATCTTTGACAAGAAAAAATTTCAACTTCTAAAGCAGGGCTCACGAACTCATGTGCCTGCAGGTACCAGTTAGGCACCGGAACACACGCAGGGCAGGGTGGGGGGAATGAGCTGCAGAGATAAGTGCCAGACCACCGTTGCTTGGGAATGTAGCCCAGATAGCCAGACCTCCCAGTCTGTCCAAATAAAGGGGGTATCAGGATTTGCATCTGAAATATACTTTTTAAAAACTTGTACCAAATAATTCACAAACATAGTGAACTGCAGTGCAAGCAAAGCACACACAGTCACACTGACTTTTCATCCATCCATCTGACATTTACCAAAGAAATCAAAAGATCAGGCCCCAGGAGCTCAGCATACAGCAATGGGGTTCTGATTGTAGCCTCTGTCATGAAGAGAGAGTGATTCTCCTCTGAGAGTCATGAGACAAAAATTACTATTTGGTAACCAAGCTTCAGATTTTTATTTCCAACACAACTAACCTCCCCTCTATGAATGATGTAATACTATTGCTGTTGTAATGCTCCTTCCTTCCCTTCCATGGGCACTGGGAAAGTTTTGGTGCATTTTGAAATTGGGAGAAATTCTGCAGGAAAGAAACTTGGTCAACTTCTTTGTGTATTCATATACCACCTAAACATTTTCACGGAATTCCTCCCTAAACCTTTCATTTTCTCTCCATAATACCTAAGAGTATCCCATAATACATTCGCTGGTGCCAGGGTAAGAAAATACATAAATGTTTAGCAGGGCACACACCCATGAAATGAAGTAGTTTCTTAGCTTCCATCATTCATAAGTAGATAGCTGTTAATTAAATGCTGTCCAGAGAGATGTGAAGAAAGTTTTGTTTGGGGTTCCAGTGAAGGCTCCTTCTTCTTTCCTGCCTTCGGGGCTTGGAAATGATGGGCAATGTCATAAAGGGGTATTGAGATTGGACATCATGAGCTAGAATCATAGAGCAAAAAAGAGAAAGCGCCTGGTTCCTGATGGCCGTGGAGGCCAACACACAGGCTCCTAACACTCTCCTGTTGGGCTTATTTTACTGTGAGAGAAGTACAATGATTTAAGACATTGTTATTTAGGATTTTTTTTTTTTTGCAGTACTGGGGATGGAACCCAAGGGCATTCTACCTCTGAGCTACACCCCCAGCCCTATTTTTTATTCCCTATTTTGAAACAGGGTCTCACTGAGTTGCAAAAGGCCTCACTAAATAGCTGAGGGTGGCCTCAAATTGCAATTCTCCTGTCTCAGCTTCCCAAATGCTTGGATTACAAGAGTGTGCCACCATGCCTGGCTATTTAGGATTTTTCTAATGGACCGCTTAACATAGTTTGAATTCAGGCACAGTCTTTAGGCTTTATGCTCTAAATTATGAAACATTTCTATGTTCCATATGATAATAATGATACAGAAAGTAATGGCACACATTATGTATTTTATTTAAATTATAGAGATATTAATACTTTTCTTCTGTCTCTTTGGGCAATAATTTCTTTAGCTATTTGGGGGCATTTATTTTTTTTCCATATGAACATCTAAGTACATTTTTTTAAACAAGACTAAATTTATTCAATATTCTAGTAAAAGTTTTTTTTTGTGTGTGGGTCTAGGGATGGAACCCAGAGGCATTTGACCTCCGAGCTACATCCCCTGCCCAGTTTTTTATTCTTAATTTTGAAACAGGGTCTCACTGAGTTGCAGAGGGCCTCGCTCAGTAGCTGAGGCTGTCCACGAACCGCGATCCTCCTGTCTCAACCTCCCAAATGCTGGGATTACAAGTGTGCGCCACCACACCCGGCTTCTAGTAAAAGTTTTGATTATAAGTATTCAACAGTATAAAAAGTACAAGACAGATTTGTAGATTTGTATTATATTAATCCAAAGTACATGACTACAGGCAGAGAGGTGGAAGGGGAATAGAAGACGGTGGTTGCGGTTTAGTAACAAATAAATACGGATGTAGATGTGATCTATATTAAAGTATATTCTACTACCAATACTCCAGCCAGATGTACAAAAACCTATTTCAAAATACTTCAGGAGGATGATATGGCTGCACTCTTGCAATGCACCTTGAAGGCTATGGGAGCGGCCTCCCAACTCACCATGGAATCTGTTCATACGGCGGCTCGTAGCATGCAGGTTTTTATCCCAAAGGAAGAAATATGAGATAAGTTCACATTTGGTTCTGGTCTTTTAGAGTTTTTAGAGGAAACCCAGCACCCATTTGAACCAGCAATAATTGTAGAAATATTGTAAAGTTCTGGCTGGGCTTTGGGGTGGGAACGCACTATCCTATTGAAGCCATCAGTTCTTCGAAGAGATCACCTGGGTTTGACTAGACTGAACTGAGCATCTGCTCACTGACCTGTGGGCAACAAGCTAATTCTAAGTCCACTCTGATACAGCACCCAACATCGGCAAAATGAGTGTCCGATCTTACTACGGACTGGAAGAGCCATATGGATTTAAATTTCATAATCTTCGTGAATCCCCATTATGGTATCTTTCTTTCTGGTGAGCAAGAAAACCCAGTTTATTTCTTAGTGAGATCATTCGCTCTTTAAAGTACATTCATTATCATTTTAGTTGCTGACATAAAAAAGCTGTTTGTTTTTTTTTAAATTAAAATTCTTCATATATTAAAAGCAATCCCTCACCTTTTATTTTCTTTGCAAAAGAAAAATAAGACAGACGAGAAAATGAATAAACCAAAGATACCAAAAAGAGTAAGATTACATTAAGAACTATTAAACTATAGGGTGACCATAACAAATGGCTCACTCCTCACTGTGACACTTATCTAATTTTTTGTGTGTGTGTGGTACTGGGGTTCCTGGAAGTCCTTCTATCTCCAGGCTACACTCCCAGACCTATTTTATATTATTTTTGTTTGGAAACAGGGTCTCTTAAGCCAATGCGGCTGGCTTCGAACCTGCGCGATCCTCCTGTCTCCGCCTCCCAAGCATGGGGATTACAAGCGTGCACCACCACGCCCAGCGACACTTATCTAATTTTTAATGTCCAGTTTTGAAAACAGGCGCTGAGTCACATTATTATTAGGCAGGCAAACACATGTTCCTCGTTATGAAGTCTGAACTGGTGCTATCGCTACCGGAACTTTTAGAATGAGGCGATGACAGTACTTTGGATTAGGCTCAAGTGATAGACTTTTTTTTTAAGTACTGGGGATGGAACCCAGAAGCATTCTACCTCTGAGCTACTCCCCCACCTTTTTTACTTTTTTGTTTTGAAATAGAGTCTCACACTGAGAGCCTTACTACATTACTACATTGTTGAGTCTGCTCTCAAACCCACCATCCTCTTGACTCAGACTCCCAAGCACTGGAATTGGGAATTGAAGAGCTGAACATTCAGCCTAGCTCAGCGTTCAGAAAGCCCAAACCAAAACCAACCCACTTACCATGCACACCTTTTTTCTTAGTAAATTTTACTTTAAATAGAGTGAGAAAACACCCACAACTCTAAAAGGTTAAGACAAGTCAAACACTTACTGTATACATAAAAACCTTTACAAAGGTCAAGGGAAGTAATCCAGAGCTAAAATTGAATTGTGTGGATTTTGAAGAAGTCACCAAACACCATGTAACATTAAGTCAATTATTTACACGCAGCAAGCTGCTAAGCAATGTGTCCCCAAAAGCAGTCACCTTTGCTCTGTGCCATCCTGAGACTGGCGAGTAGTTTAACATTTCTAACAGAGCGTGTTCTTGACCAAGCGGTAATGCTTTGGTAGTATTCATACAGAATCTCGCCTATCCTACAGATTTGCCATTTCCCCAAGAGGTGCTGTGACTCTGCTTTAGAAGTATCACATACGTTAAAATCTTTATCAAATATTAATATAAAGGGAGGTGACACAGAACGCAACATACAGTCAAGCTACCTCTCTGCATTTTTAGAAATCACTTCATCTGTTTGAACCCGAAGGCTCAGTCTGTCCTGCTTAACAATCAGTAGTACAGGTCTGAATCATCAGAACCTTAGCAAGACCCTAATATTTCAAAATTACTAGCAACTACCTCTAGGGGCAAGACATGTTACTGAGTCATGACAAATCTATTATCCTGAGGGAAAACAAGTGTAGACAGCCATCTTAAAAATATGCCCCAACCACTGCTTCTCAGCACAGAACGACTAAAACTGCATACAGCTTTATCATACAAAAAAATCCCATTGCTGTTAAAGTCCCCTAATTTCACTTGTTAGAAGAGGATTAAAAAGAAGTAAAGATCATTTTACATCGGCACTCACTTTCCTATGAAAAACTCAGCATCTTAAATATCATGTACATTTCTTTTTCTTTTAGTAAGACAGGCACTGGTTTCAGAGTTTGTGGGACTGGGGGGAAATAATCAAAACGATTCTAGAAAAATGTCTTTCGGCAGAATAGCAGGTATCCAAGTTAAAAATAGGAGGGTCAGCCAGGCGTGGTGGTGCATGTTTGTAATCCTCGTGCTTGGGAGGCTGACACAGGAGGATCACGTAGGTTCGAAGCCAGACTCAGCTGGCTTAAGAGACCCTGTTTCCAAATAAAATATAAAAAATATAAAATGAGCCCAGGAGTGTAGCCCGGAGGTAGAAGGCCCCTGGGTTCCATCCCCAGTACCACCAAAAAAAAAAAAAAAAAGGAGGGTCAGTTTGTTGCTTTGTGGTCTTTTCAAAATTCAAATCGCAAGCCGGCGTGGTGGCGCACATTTGTAATCCCAGCATTTGGGAGTCTGAGACAGGAGGATCGTGGTTTGCAGACAGCCTCAGGTACTTAGTGAGGCCCTCTGCAACTCAGTGAGGGCCTGTTTCAAGATAAAGAATAAAAAATAGGGTTGGTGGTATACCTTGGAGGTAGAATGTCCCTGGGTTCCATACTCAGAACCGAAAAAAAAAAAAAATCAAATTGCTTTTGTTTCCTTTCTACAAAGCCTCAGTCTCTACTATTGTTTGGAGCTTGGCGGAGGCCCCGCGCCTGCCCCTCTGGCTTCTCCGAGCTGCTTTCTCCTTGCTGCAGCAGGGCTTGAAGAGGTGTGTGCAGATGAGCACTTCTCCAAGATGGCCTTTATAGATGATCCCACAACAGATGTTCTGTCTTTTCCAGTATGTAAGAACTAGAAAGGAAAACAAAACAAAACAAAACAAAAAACTGGTGTTCTGTTGGAGCCAGAAGCCATCTCTGTACCTGAGCATCATCCGACTGGTCACTGCAGCAAGAAGACTGAGCGGGGGACACACTGGGTGCTACTATGAGCATCAGAACGGTGACACTTAAATTCCTTTGCCGTTTACTGATCTGGTTGCTTTTTATCCTGTTTCCAGAGAGACTCTTCACTTTCTTTGGTTTCAATGTAGTCTTTAGGTCCTGCCTTGGCATCTACCACATGATTCTAGTTTTTTGTTGCTGTTGTTTTGATCCTGTGGGCAACTTCTTCCATCTTTTCACAAGCGGAACACAGGCATTGCAGATGTCTCCTGAGTAAGTCTCATACAACCCAAAACAGCTCTGGAAGTCCTTCTCATAATGTTTACTGTTGGTGAAGGGAAAACTGGAGGACTTAGCTCTGCAAATAAGCAGCTCTCCACACTTTGGTACATCTTTGGCTTGTGAAAAACAAGCATCTTTTCTTCTAGGCAATAGTGCTCCTATAGAGGCCGATCCATGTGCAACCACGTCCCCGGGGTGTGGGGTGCACCCCAGGCCAGCTCCTCCAAGCGCTCCCTCCTCCTCCTCAACTGCCTTGTCTAGAAAGATTGTCTCCTGCAATTCTCTGTGTAAATACATTTAAAAAAATCCGTGTTTGGATTCTAATTGAAATTCTTATATATATCTTTTTTTGGGGGGGTGGATTTTTATGGTATTTAGACTTCCTATCCAAGAACACAGTCTTTTTATTTGTTCAATTTTATTTTTGGGGGGTGGTCTGGGGATGGAACCCAGGGGCATTCAACCTCCAAGCCCCTGTCCTATTTTTTATTTTTATTTTTTGAAACAGGGTCTCACTAAGTTGCAGAAGGCCTCACTAAGTAGCTGAGGCTGTCCTTGAACTGCGATTCTTCTGTCTCGGCCTCCCGAATGCTGGGATTACAAGCGTGTGCCACCACACCTGGCTTGTTCAAATCTTATGTTTAGTAAAATTTTATGATTTTTATAGATCCTGTGGTTTTTTTCATTGAGGCTATAAAATTTTATGCCCTGTTGTGCTTGTTTTTCTTTCCAGCCCAGAACAAAGTAGAAACAAAGGACCCAACAAAGAAACCACGGGGCTATGTGCAAGAGAGAAAGGTTTGGATGGCATACTTTTGGAATGAGTTTTTCTTTTTTTATAGTTATTTTTAAAATTTTTATTTGTGCATTGTAGTCATACATCTTAATGGAGTACAAGATGGTAGAGGCATACATGCACACATCACTCATTTAGCCCTTCCTTAACTCCCACCCCATTCCCCCTCCTTCTCCTGTTTGGCTTAGTGACTGACTTTGATATGTTTGTGAATGAGTTTTTTCTGCTCTTAAATACAGTATAAGCCTGGGGCTTGGAAACAACACAATAGAGACATAGATTGGAGAGACCTGAAGTGTTCAGAGTGGGACCTGAAGTGTTCAGAGTGGGAGCAAAGGAAAGGGCCCTCCCCCCATCAGGAGAACTGGAACAGAAGGAAGAAAACCCAAGATGAAACGCTGAGGGTGCTTCATCCTGGAGCTCATTCTGGAGCAGAGCTGCACAGCACGGCCCTGCGGGGAGGAGAGGGGGCCCTGGGCCCCAAGTGCAAGATGGAGGCATGCAGGAGAAACCTTGTTCATAGACAAAGTGGACATGAATAAGCCAGTCTATGTGCTGTGGCTGTAGGAGATACTGCCCTTCCCAAATTTACCAAGTATCAAATCTCCCTTAGACACGTTTATTTGTTTCTAGGAATTGAACCCACAGCCTTCGACCTTTGAGCTATAATCTCAGCCTATTTTATTTTTTATTTTGAAAAGGAGCCTTGTTAAGTTGCCAAGGCCAGGCTCCACCCTGCCCTCCTCCAATCTCAGCCTCCCAAATCCTAGGACTCCAGGTATGCACCACCATGCCCAGCTAAGACGCATTGTTTTATTCTGTCTGCAGGGAGTGGACTTTAGAAGGCTGGGTCATCCTGAAATCTGATAAAGCAGTGATTGCAAGTTTAATGGCCTTCAACAGTAGTGGTGGAACATGTGGCAAAGCTAAGAGCACTGGTCTCCCTGGAGACATTCACACTCTTTTTAAATCGGGGTCTTCTCAGCCAGAGCACAGTTCGTGGCTCCCACTGACCCTTAGGCTGCCAGGTCTAGACTTTGGAAGATGATTTTTGTGTGTGTGTGTAGTACTGAGGGTGGAACCCAGGGGCTTTTTCCCTTGGGCTATACTCCCAGACCTATTATTTTATACTTTGTTTGGAAACAGGGTCTCACTAAGTTGCTGAGAGCCTCACTAAGTAGCGGAGGCTGGCTTTGAACTTGCACAATCCTCCTGTCTCAGCCTCCCAAGCACTGGGATTACAAGTGTGTGTGTGTACCACCATGCCCGGCTGGAAGATGATCTTTTGTCATGTAATAGATTTGTACTTCTTAACTTTTTTCACGTCATGGCACACACAAGAGAAATATTTGAATAGCAACAGTGGGATGTGTGGGCAATGTTGTCCCAGGCGTTACCCCTCAGCCAAAACCCTACCAATTCCATGAGCCGAGGGGATTTGTCTCGGGTACACTTGGAGTCCATTTCCTGGACTCTGGTGTGCCCAGGCACACACAAGTCAGTTCAATGGCCTTCAACAGCAGCCAGGAAGTTTTTCAGTAGAGTACATTGTTAATTTAGCTATCAGAAAAGAAAGGAATGTTCTGCTTGTATCAGCAATGGAGAGATCTTTATCTTTGACCCCACATACAATGTTCAGGGAAGTCCCCAATAAACCCTGACCATGGTGAGATAAAAGTGACATCAGTAAGTAAAAGAGTCACTAAGAATATGCCCATCATCTCAGCATAACTAATATCTTGTAACTCATAACTCATAATTTATAACTCATAACTAATGCTTCTGTACCTTTAATCACGTACCATCTACTCAGACTTGACAACAGAACCATAAAAAGCAGCCTTGCTTAAATAGCACAGCAGACCTCAGAGACCACCTAGTCCAGTGTGTGTGTGTGTGTGTGTGTGTGTGTGTGTGTGTGTGTGTGTGCGCGCGCGCATCCAGAAACTCTTGGGCCATATCTGGTTTGACAGGGTGAAATCCCTGGCTGTGGGCTTTGGCTCCCCTCCTATTGAAACGGGGATTTCTTGAGAGAAAACCCGGCGAGTTCTTGTCTACGGTGAGCGAAGAATGACACCCGCAGACCTCAGGAAGGGGAGTAAAAGGTTTATTGGAAGCAGCAGGGAATGGGGCAAGGGTGGCTGAACACCCCCAAAGGGGCTGGAACTCTGGGTCCAGCAGCTGCCTTCAGGACAATACTTGAAAGTAGCCCAAGCCGCCTGCTTTCTTGTCGCCCAAGCCAAGTGCCTATCAGTTGCAAACTACTTTCTCTCCTGGCCAACACTCCCCAAAAGGGGAGGGGGTCCCGAGCGGGAAAGTACCCCTTTTGCCATCCGGTCAGGCCTTGCCTGACTGCTTGCAAGTCCGTTTTTTGGTTAGGGTGACTTTTGGGATTCCAAGGAGAATTTGCATAGGGTATTTGCAAGTCCTTCGAAGGGTCTCCTTTCATTCAGTAGGAGTGTCCACTTGCTCTGTGCTGGCTCCTGGGTTTGTTGATTAGTAAACAGAGGGCTTTGTGAAGCTCTGGCCTTCTTATCTCTGAGCCTTTGGAGTTTCAGGCATTTGTCCCCCCTCAGGAAACTCAGGAAATTAACTTTTTTTCTACCGAGGCCTTTTCCCTATTTGCCTATTTCCTTTCTAACTCCTCACTATCTCTCCTCCCTTTCCCACCCCTATTCCCATCCACCAGAGAGGACCCTGAAGGGGTTCTCTAGAGCACAGTTTGGAAACCATGCAAGTCCAAATCCTCTTATTTACAGTTAAGGCTTAAAAGTTGAAAAAAAAAAGTTGAAAATAACCACATTCGGTAGGGACAGAATTTTTATTAGAAATGTTAAACAAATTGGCCTGGTGCAGTGGCGCACACCTATAATACCAGTACTCAGGAGGCTGAGGCAGGAGGATTACAGGTTTGAAGCTAGCACACAGTTTAGTGAGACATTGTTTCAAAATTAAAAATAAAAAGGGCTAGAGGCTTAGCTTATTGGTAGAGTGCCCCTGGGTTCAACCCCCAGTATCACCCCCTACACACACACAAAAAAAAAAAAAGAAAGAAAAAAAAAAGAAAGAAAAAGAAAAAAAGCAAAGAAAAAAGAAAAAGAAATAATGTCGCCGGGCATGGTGGTGCACGTTTGTAATCCCTAAGCTTGGGAGGCAGAGACAGGAGGAGCGCGCAGGTTTGAAGCCAGCCTCTCTGGCTTAAGAGACCATGTTTCCAAATAAAATATAAAATAGGTCTGGGAGTGTAGCCCAGAGGTAGAAGGGTTCCATCCCCCAGTACCACCAAAAAAAAAAAAAAAAAAGAAAGAAAGAAAGAAATGTTAAGCAAATTGGTTAGAGAATTTATCAGAAGTATAACTGGCTTCTCCTCATTCTTCTTCTTGAACCCAAGGGCATTCTACCCTTGTGTTATACACTCAGCCCTATTTTATTTTGTATTAACAGAGTATTGCTTTGAGGCTGAGGCTGTCCTTAAACCTGCCATCCTCCTGTCTCAGCCTCCAAGTACCAGGATTACAAGCATGCACTGTTATGCTCAGCTCAGGTGGCTTCTCACTGTCATCAGCTAAAACAAGAGGAAGGCTCCTACCCATTGAGTTTCAAATAATCCATCCTCTCTCAAATATGCATTTCAGGAAAGAATCTAATATTGATTTTTGTATGTGTGTGGTACTGGGGATTGAACTCAGGGGCTTTCCACCTTTAAGCTACATCCCCAGCCCTATCTTATTTTTTGTTCAGAAACAGTGTTTTGCTAAGTTGCTGGCAGCCTCACTAAGTTGCTGGGGCTGGCTTCGAACCTGAGATCCTCCTGTCTCAGCATCCCCAATACTGTAATATTGATTTTACATCTCTATATGAATTTACTTTTACATGCTACACATCTCTCTGGAATCACCAGGAAAATTTGCTATGTGATTTTATTTTCCCCTGATAAAGAATTTCAGGCTGCTGGTAGGATATTTGGGACACTTCTGAGCCCCTAATAAAAATTCTACACAGATATTTTCTATTCAGCCATTAGGAAAATGTTTCTGCCCTTATAAGTAAACTCTGCACTTATAAGCAAATTCTACTGTATAAATATTGTCATTACAAGAGAATGACTTTAAACAGTATAAAGTGCCTCTCTTGAGCTTTGCCTAACTATTCTGGTTTTCCATAGCTTGAATGATTAAGAAGGGTTAATTCTGTTATTCTAGAAAAAAATTATTTTTATTCTATATGCTAATATGGAAAGTTGGAAGAGGATAATAGTTACCCTTAGTGTCAAACAGTCATGATATTCCACTTAAGCTTAATTAAATAAGCTTTTGCTGCTATTCCAGACACCATGCTCCTGATTTTGTGTGAATCCTGATTGATTGTTGGGAGGTGTATTTCAAAGTACTACGCCCCTCATTAAGGGGTTACCTGTATTTGTTAGCCATGTATGCCATATTTGGAATATGTACAGAAGGCTGTCACAGATTATGAGGTCTAGAACACTAAAGAACACAACCTACTTCATTTTATCTGCCTCTTATTTTACAGTTGAGAAAACAGAGGCCTAAGAAGTATGCAATGGCATGTTACACATCTCACTGATGCACATCAGGGATGCTGTGGGCCGTGCAACATCTGTGCCAAACTTGACCTGTCTTCTCCATCTCTGCAGGGTATCAGAATCCTCAGGGGCCATGGACCATTGCACCAGAATCCTCTGAGTTAGCATCAGTCTCTTCTGGTGACCCAGGTGGAGCCATGAAGATGGAAAGTTCAGGCTGGATTTGAGGCAGGCTACCAAGCTAAAAAGCAGCCAGGCGCTATTTCAACTGCTGATGCCATGAGGGAAGGGCTGGCTGTGAGGGGCCTGAGGCTCACTTCAAGAGGCTTCCACCTGGATACCGCATAAGCATGTAAAAAGCAAAAACGTGGCTACAGCTTACTCACCACTGGTTTCTACGGTGGGGTTTCATAGGAAGCTGGTACTTTAAAAAAAATGTTGGATTATTTCCTCTGGGGATAATTCTTTCCTGTCTATTTTCTAGCACATGGATTTGAAGATGATTTCCCTTGGCATATTCTTAGGTTTAGAAGCTAAGCTCTCAGGATTAAGGCACAGAGCCAATTCTTTTTCTTTTCAAAAACAGAACTTTAAAAATTCTTCTTTAAATAAGTTCTGACATTCTCAAGATTTGTTAAAAGTTTTACATAGTACTCAGACAATCTTTGTACTGCCCTGGTAACAATAATTTGAAAATAGATGCTGATTTATCTTGTCAAGATTAGGGGGCCAACTATTAGCTCTTTTTTTTTTTTCTTGGAGCATGACCTAAAGAAATTTTTTAAAGTTTTTTTCTTTTTCTTTTTATACCAGCATTTGTTTCAGTAGTTTGGTGAAATTCATTTCATTCAGAACAATATTTTTACATGAATAAAATAAGATTACAAAGGAAATTTACAGTATCAATATATATTTATGAAAGCATATTTTAAAATGATGATGTCATGTGTGCTTTTCAAATAACATACTAAATAACAAGTCTTAAGAATTACCAACATTTCCAAGTGAGGCTGAGAATAAACAATATTTTTAGATATCTGCAATAACTCTAGTGTTTCATAAAAATATCTGTGGTTTTTATTGGCCATACAGTCAAAGACACTGGTAACACTATCACATTTTGTTGCCTGTATTCGTAACTGAAGGAAATTCTGAACTTTAGTTTGAAATTATTACAAATAGAGCTATTTTCTTCCACGTAAGTTCACGTACCCCACAGAGTCATGAATCCACTGGTGTAGAACAAGTCAAGAACTACAGGTAAGACAATGAATTGTATTCACCGCATCCCCAGTGACTTATGGGACAGGACATTTTGCAGTGGGTTAAAGCTTTGGATTTGTTTATGTAATGACTTAAGTCTTTTGTGAAGTGTTCGTTCATTTGTAATCCATGCCCTTGTTTATTGTATTCCCACACTGCAGCCTCATCTTCACAGAGCATTGTTCTCCAAGTACCCGCTGAGGTTGTAGCAGGAAATCAACTCCAACGCTTGATGAAGATAAAACAATTACAAATAAATAGATGCTCTGTGACTTTAGAGGGTTTTGAAGCCAGGCTGAAGGGATATCCGCCCCCCTCCCGACTCCCGGATACCTTTGGTGGCCATTGGCCAAGGAGATGACCTTCAGAGTTGTGGACAAGGACACGAGTCTTGGGGACAATAGCTCTGAATAGGGCCAGGGACTATTTATCTTCCAGGGAGAGGAGCTTTGAACCCATGTAGAGGAGAGGGGAGAGATTGTCTTGGGCTGCTTAAAAAATAATTTCTCCCAGGTCCTGATTAGAAGATGGACTTCACTGCCCACAAAATGGGTGTTAGGCCTTCAGTTCCTTCTTCCTTTCTTCTTTTTTAAAAACTTACTTGAAGCTTCAGTTTCTCTCTCCTGTCTAGTACACTCTTCTCTTGGCATTGGCTCTTTGTAGGTAACTGTTAGTGTCAAGTTTTTGCCCCCACTCAGCCCATTTCTGCCCCACCCTACCACCCCTGTACAGTGCAAAAATATCCTCAGTATAAATGTTGAGACAAGAGAAGATTTAGTAAGAGAGCAAACTCAAGCAGAGAAAAATAAATAAGCAAATAAATGCTAACAAGACTTCAAAAATAAGGTCTCCATAATAACAAATGGAGACATTTGAGACTGAGGTAAGAAAAGAAAGTTTCACCCTGACCACTGTATACAACCATCCTGTTGAAATATTTTTTTACATTAAGCACATCTTATGTTTGTGTTTCAAGAGTAAACTGAAGCAGAGCTGTCTAGTATGTTGTCATTATTGATCTTATTAGCCATTTATGAGCTCACCTCACTTAGGTTATCTGATTCTTTAATCCATTTTGTGGAATAGCAGCTATAGTTCCACCTTTTCTAAGCTTATGATTTCTTTGTCCCTTGAATAAACAAAAAGGAAACCAATAATCCTCTGTCGATCTTTTTCCTTATGACTTTATTATGGGCCCCATTTACCTGCCTCCCCCTAGTTTGTCTTCTGAAAATAAAATGCATGAAAGACCAGTACAGTCCCTTGTCTTCTAATGTTACCAATTTTAGCTAAGCAGCAATCTTAGCTTAGTGCAATAAGACATGAACACTGCTCAATTATTTTTTTTTAAAAACAAATGTACCCTTTCTTTAAAGTTGCTTCTTATCTCCCTTGATTTTAGTTGCTACTGCTTGTTAATGATCTCACAGCGTCTTTGGACTTTTGACTAATCTATGTTTTTGCACTGCTCCCAGGGCTGGAACAAACATGCTGGCAAGTCAGCCTGAGATCCACCACTGCTGACAGCGTGGCGTTGACTCTCCCTCCTGCAGGACACGGGTCCTTGACTCTAAACCATGTGGGGGGAAACCACAAAATCCCACCTTCCTGACTTCATTCTCACAGCCATAAATTGCCCACAGACATTCTGGGTGTTTTCATCTCTGTTCCACATGATGTTGGGACCACTGGTGTATGTCCTAAGACTGTTTTCCAAACAGCCACCATCTGGATCCAAATATGATGCTAGATACTCATTCAAACTTTTTCTACAACTACGAGAAGGAAGGATAGCAATCACTGTGATTTCTTAGAAAGGCCTGTTTTAAATCAAACCAAAAATAAAAAGAAAAAACCACCAAACCACAGACTCTTACCACATAGCCAATAACTAAACATGTCTGTTTGCTGAGTGTCTCAGATTTCTGAAGTTCAAAGCATTTGTACATAAAGTTACCTTTCCCACTATACACACACACACACACACACACACACACACACACACACACGTACACATACACAAACTGCACTGAGCTACTCACCGAGCAGTCTGCCAGTGGGTCCCTCATGTTGGGCTGGTTTTGCTTTTGTCCTTGTGCCTAAGCTGCAGCCTTCTGGACTCTGCAATCAAGGCTGGGTGTGCCCTGGACTTCCGGGATTCAAAGGCCTAGAGTACGTCAGTCCTTGTCAAACACACCAAGGAGGAAGTTCCAGCCCTGGACTTTCATCCAGTTTGTTTCCTGAAAAAGCAAAGAACTGCTCTGGGTCAAGGGAGTGAGTACAAGATGGTGAGAACAACATCTGCAAACTCTCTAGGCATAATGAAAGAAGATAAGTCAGATTAGAAACTGAGATTCATCGTAAGTAATGCACATTCCCACCAGATGACTTCCCTTTCCTCAGTGATTGATGCCAATGTGGCTGGAACCTGAGTTCCAGTCCTGGGGCAGCTCAGCGTCTTCTCTGGGATTCCCCGCCTGGTTTTCCTGCTGATTTTTGTCTTGATTCAGTCTTAACCCATTCAGTCTTAACCCAGTCAAAACAGGGAGCTCGGCCTCATTTCCAGTTTCTCTAAGATATGTGAGCCCAGGCGGCTCACAGTGATCTTTACAGTGGACTGCAGATGGGTGTTCCTACACCCTGCACCTCACTTGCTCCTTTCTCAGAGGCTGACTGGCTTTGCCTGGTGCCGCTGCATGTCTGCTAAGGTGAAAGACCTCCACTTGGCCTCCCTACAGATCCCTCTCTCAGACTGTGCAAGGGCAGCAGCAGGTCCTGGCTGAATACGGATTCACGATTTGAGAGTCAGGTGTGGTGGCACACACCTGTAATCCCAGTACCTGGGAGGCTGAGAGAAGAAGATCCCAGGCTCAAGACCAGCCTGAGAAGCTTAGTGAGCCTCTTGGCAACTTAGCAAGACCCTGGTTCAAAATAAAAAGGGATGAGGGCATAATTCAGAGGTAGAAAGCCCCCGGGTTCAATCCCCAGTGCAAAAAAGGGGGAAAAAGTTGAGTGGGCTGTTTTAATTGGCTTCCCAGAGGAGTCTTTGAAACACACACACACACACACACACACACACACACACACACACACAGAGAGAGAGAGAGAGAGAGAGAGAGAGAGAGAGAGAATAAGAATAAGAGGAGGAGGAGGAGGAAGAGAGAGAGAGAGAGAGAGAGAGAGAAGAAGAAGAAGAAGAAGAAGAAGAAGAAGAAGAAGAAGAAGAAGAAGAAGAAGAAGAAGAAGAAAGAGAGAGAGAGAGAGCACACAAAAAGAGGGTGGTATTATTTATTTATTATTCCAATAATACTGTGTGTCAGTGGAAGAGCTCAAGGCCTCGGGATGTACAGACGGGGAACTGACGCCATCTTACTAAGCACACCCAGCTGCCCAAAGCCAGACCAGCCCAGATTCAAGCAGGTGGAGTTGAATGTCCCATCACAGGGCACAGATCCAGAGCGGGACCCAGAAGTAGGATTCCTTTACAATTCTATCTACCACAATGGTTGCTCAATATTTGTTCCTTGGTGGCTGGAGAGATAATATGGCAAGACTAGAGGCCGTGGCTACTCCTTCTCCCTTCTTCTGTCCAGACTGGGGGGACAGGCTCTGAACCTCAGCGGATATTGGGAATAGAGAGAAAAATAAAAGGAGTTTAGTTGGTGAGTGGCTCCAGGCTAGATTTGGAAGAAGACAGTCTCCTCTCTTGACCTCCTGTGCCATCTTACCAGTACCCTGCCCTGGACCACAGTGGCCAGCTCCCCAGGGTGGGGAGGGGGACACAATGACAGAGCCTGGCTCTTCAAGGTGTCTCCAGCAGCCAGGGCTAAGGCCAATGAGTCACCCTGACAAGAAAGTCAGAGCAAACAAGGTGAGTAAATGTGTCCTGGGGCAGGAAAGGATCCCCCAGGTCCCTAACTTCCAGGCTCAAGGAGACTCTGGGAAAAGGAGGAAGAGGAGGCAGAGTTCCTATGTAGAAAAGAGTGGCCTTGGAATTAATATTAGCACAGCCTCAGCTGCCTCCACAGGTTGATGGAGAGCTATGTGCATGGTGGGTGGAGCATCTCTTTAGAGGAGGTGTACCACACCCTTTTTCTGAGCATCTTTTTGAGTTCTGTGTCCATAGATGTATTTCTGAGTGTATGTTTCTGACCTACACTTACTCTCTGGCTTCTTTCCAGCCCAGATTTCTAGTTTGACTTCCTGCCTGGCCTCTCAGATCCCAATTTTCCAGCTTCTTCTCCCTGACTTGTGCAGCATTCCCCTTCTTGGTATGGCCTCTCTGCAGAAGGAAAACCTGTAATGTGTTCCCTTGGGGCCTGGCCTGGAGGTGCCTCCTCTGGACTCACCCACTGCATTTTGTGCTGCCTCCAGGAAGAGTTGACAATATTAGTATAGAGTTATGAAATAAATGTGGAGTGTTGGTAAGTTAGTAAGAAACAGAAACCCAAATAAAACAGAGGCTAGGACAACTCAAAGCTTGCCTTGAAAGTCTCCTGAGTAGCCAAAGCATGCAAAAAGAAACAACAACAACAACAACAACAACTACAACAACAAAAAATGGCATAAGCATCATCAGTAGGGACCTGGTTAGATACCTTACAGTGATATGAGGTCAGTAGGGAGGAGCTGTCAAGTCAGGCACTATCCTAAGTGCTTTATAAATGTTAGCATTTTGAATGAGAGCAAACATTTGGGAGTAAATATGTTTTTGACCCTTATAATACACATAGGGAAACTGAGGCATGAGGCAGTTAAGTGATTGACCCAAGGTCACCCAGTAGGTGGGCTCTCTGGATTCCTGTGTATCCACATTTAATTATTGTGTTATATTACCACGTAATTCAGACAATAGGATACTAAACATAAAAAAGATGATGATATAGTATAAATCATTTAATTATATGTACTGATTTAAAATCAGGTTATAAAGGAATAAATATTATTCTGGTTTGATATCTATATCAGAAAAAAGGCACATATGTACCAGACAGACAACAGTGTATCTCTGGGTTTTTTTTTGGGGGGGAGGTTTGGTGATTGAATTCAGGGTCAATCACCAACCCCAACCACTTCCTTTTTAAATTTTTATTTTGAAACAAGATCTTGTTAAGTTGCTGGGGCTGGCCTTGAACCCATGATTCTCCTTGCTCAGCCTCCCAAGTACTGGAATTAAAGTTGTGTGTACTGTTTGTGGCTCACAGTTATCTCTGAAGACTGGGATTAAAGAGGACTCTAACTTTTTAGCTCATACATTTTTGTGTAACTTTAAAATCCGAGGTAACTATTTATGGCCTTAGAAACCAAAAAAAAAAAAAATACAAGTGAAAAATGTTTTAAAAGGATGACACTTATGCTTCCTTTAACTTTTATAAAGGAAGAGCTGACAGGTGACATGGTGACAAGGTGCCTTGTTATTTCATGCCTTCAGCTTCTGCAGATTCTTCCTTTGACTTGGAGGTCCTTCATCTTCATGTTGGCCCAGCTGGCTTTTCTTTATCTCCAAAGTCTAGTGTGTGCCAATTTCCCCAGACTGAGAATACATTCTTGCCCATGTACTACTGCTATCCTTTGAGCATATGTCTTTTCATTTATTTATCCCACTGCGTCGGACTTACTAGCTTGTGTTCTTCTTACATGGCTCAATGAAACCCTTATAGACCAGCAAAGTAAAGGTTCAATAAATATTGCTTTCACTTGATGGAATTAAATACTGAAAAAGTGACCTCATTAGCTAGTTCCTCTTCATTGACAAGTCAGAAAGTATTGCTTTTGAGTAGGTCAGCATCCTCAGCCATCAGGAAGCAGAGTTCAAGACATTGAGAAGGAAGATAAGTGTGACCTTCTGGGCAGGAACTCTAAAATGGGAAATGGCCCAAATGCACTTGGAAGGCTCTGACATGATTAAAAATGGCCTTGACAAGCAGGAAACTGAGAGGGACTCAGCGAGAACCCCCAGGGGGCCAGTTAGAGAACTTTCTTGAAGATGTGTTGCTTCAAAAGATATAAACAGATGAAGAGTCTTGGGACCAAGAATAAAATCAAAGAGTGCCCTTAATGTTAAGAATGAGTTTGGGAAAGCTGGAATCTAAAATGAGCTAAGTTCTGAAAACTTTGCCAAGAACTACAAGACTTTTTGCTATATTTTTCAGCAGATGAATAAAAGGGACTGTATTTTTTTGCGGGGGAGGGCGCAGCTGGCCTGTGTTACTGATGATGGAGTGAGCAGGAACGCTTTGCCAGGCTGCGGGGGGCCAAGGGCTGGGGTCTAGCATGGCCATGTGTCACTTTCACAGCGCTTTCCTCCCAGGATTCGCAAAAACACAGGTGACAGGTCTGGACACATCTTCCCAAGGCCAGATCTGACTTCTGAACCCTGGATGATGCTCCCAGGAGCTGACAGAGGATGGAGACTGTTCTCTGCTGCCATTTCAGGCACAAGCAAGCCACAGAAGTGTACTGGACATGGTATTGCTTGTGCCAGTCACCCCTCAGAGCAGAGCGGGGGAGAAGTTTCATTCTGATTCCATGACTGTTCATTTTTAGCTTCTGCAGTGATTTCTTTCCTTAATTTTCATATCTCTTCAAAGAGAGATGTATTTCAGAAGTCTTATGTGACTGCCCAAAGCCTCGGGATAGGAAAAAAAAATCTATCTGATGTAGAAACAAAAATGAACATTCTAAAGGTAGTAGAGGCAGTGGGTGCCTGGGCTGGTGCGGTTCTCACTAACACCAGCCAGAAAAGGTATGTAACATCTGGGGTAACTCTTTTTTTTTTTTTTTTTTTGGTGGTACTAGGGGTGGAACGTAGGGGCTTTTCTACCTCTGGGCTATACTCCCAGACCTATTTTTTATACTTTATTTGGAAACAGGATCTCACTACGTTGCTGAGAGCCTCACTAAGTAGCTGAGGCTGGCTTTGAACCTGCGTGATCCTCCTGTCTCAGCCTCCCAAGCGCGGACATTACAATGGGCCACCACGTTCTCTTAATGCTCAGTTTGTTTTAATTACATTGTGTACTTTAAAATCACACAGAATAAGCATTGTGTCTCCTCTCACTTCATAAAAATCATCCATTTAAAAAATATGAGTCCAAATGGTCATAATTAACTTAACATATATATTTATATAAAATGTCTCTGTATTCAGTGTGTTACAGTTTAATATTTATTATGCATGCCAAAGTTTCATATTAATTTAAAAACTCCAGGTATTAATAGAAAAAAAGATGAAATCAAATAGATTAATTTGCATAAAACAAATTAGAGTAAATTTACTTTTCCCCAATAAGCCCTCAGAAATGAACATTAATAGACAACTAATTAACAAATTGTCCTACATTGTGATCTATGGTTCTGACTTCTGAAAAAAAAAAAGCATACAAGCAAGGACATTTTACTAATGCAAATTTTCCCAAATTGTATTATATCTTCATTTAATTACCTAAATTAGTATTCATGTGCCATTACTTATATTTTTCGAATTTATCTTATAGATCTCAATTAAAACACACACTGGAATGTCTAGTATAAGTCTGTTTTAATCTCCAGGGCGAATTATAAGTTTGGTATTTCTGTATATGTAAATAAGGTGCCACCCACAGGATTTATTTGCCTTTCCACCTTGGTCCCCGCGACATTTTATGAATCATTGATTTATAGTTATTTCCTCTAAATCATTTCCATGTTCTAGAAATAGAATCTCAGGGAAAATGCAAAAACACTCAAAATATTTATTGCTGCTCCTTCTGTGACAGGAACTGAGATGGGGGTAGGGAGGGGTGGAGAGGAGGGAGAGCTTTGTTCTTTACTGCATTTCCGTTTGCACATTGGCAATTTTATATCCTGTGCTCTCATTACCTATTCAAAAATCTATACTAATTATTTTTCAAGCCATCACACACCCTGGGGACTGGGAGCACACAATCTATAAAGCCTGATTGCTCAGGACTCAGATTCAAGCAGCCCTCTGTGTACTTGTTAAAAATCTTCCCCTGTTGTCTTCTCACTCAAACCACTTAACCCCTTAGTTACTGAGAGTCTCCAGTAACTCAAGTCACTCAACCCCTTCTCTCACAACTCTTCGTAAGTGGTTCCACTGCAAATCACCTCATCTTTCCATTGACCTCTTTGTAGCATTTTACACAATTGATAACGCAATTCATATGTGTTTGTTCATCATCTATTCAATAAACAGTTCATAAAGCACTCTCTCGGTTCCAGGTATTTAATGAGGGATAAACGAACAAGTTGCAATCCCTTCTTTCAAGAAGTGGTTTGATCAAGGAAGGATATATCACATTATGAAAGACCTTTAAACAGAGGTCTTTGCAGAAATTTAAAAGCAATTCCAAAGAGGTGTCCATCTCAGTCTGGTTGAGGAAGAGAAGCATGGAAGAAAGTGCTGGGAAGAGATGGTGCCAATTGCTGGTGCTTGAAGTGCACACCTTAATTGTGTTTGTACAACAGAACATGTGTTGTTATCTCCAGAAAATTATAATCTCTCAGGATACCTTGAGCACACAGGACCTTATAACTGATGAGGGTGGATAGGTACAGAGGCCAGAGCTTGGGAAGACTTGGGTGCCACGCGTTAGCTTTAACCCCAAGGTAAGTGGAGCCATGGGGGTCTCCTCTCTGAGCTAGAGTTAAGCACATTTGTGATGTTTAGATTTGCATTTTTAGAGGAATCGCTCTGATGGCTGTGTTGAGGCTCTAAGGAGGATTTAGAAGAGGATCAGTAAGAATAGAAGCCCTTGCTGAGAAGCAGATGAGGCCTTAACAAACATGGAGAGGAAAGAGAAACATTTTAAAATGGAACCAGGAAGGCTGGGTGATGGATTGGATTGGGTGCAGCTAGTGAAGGGTGGGAGGAATCTGGAAAGCAATGCAAGCTTCTAGTGTCCTCCTTAAATTTTCCTTCTCTATGGTTTCCAATGCATTCCTGCTATAGAGCAGGAATTACTAACACAGGAGTCATGGAGGTTTTGATTTATGGAGGGTTCAAACACTGGCTATGCTACATAATAGGGTGCTAATTTGGGAAATGATTTTTAAAATCTTTTAAGTTTCAATTTTCTGATATGTAAAAATCAAAGGAGTAATATCATATACCTTATAGTTAGTTGTTCTTGTTACTCTTATTACATTATTATTATTATTATTATTATTATTATTATTTTGTGTCACTGGGGATTGAATGAGGGGCATTCTACCTCAGAGCCACAACCCCAGCCCTATTTTATTTTAATTTGAAAATAAAATATTTTTATCCATATATCTTATATAAATATATATATGAAGTTAATTATGACCTAGGGTCTCACTAGGTTAACAAGTGTTTCACTACTTGCTGAGACTGTCCTTGAACCTGCAATCCTCCTGTTTCAGCCTCGCAAGTACTGGGATTACCAGTGTGGGCCACTACACCTGGCTACCACATTATTTTTTTGCAGAAGAAATTAAGTTATCATTATAGATGATTCATATTCCATATAAAAGAATAAAAATGTAATTCTGGTTCAAAAACTTGCAAAAACTAACATGACTACTCACCAAACAATGTAAAATTCTCAAGAAGTTTTAATTAATGCAGTTTATTCCTTTACTACATTTTCCTTTGATAGGTTGAAGCATTTTGTATCACCTTACTGCTTCTGGAATTCAAAGACAGAAGTCTCATTAAAAAAAAAAAAAGACATTGCAGCCGGGTGTGGTGGCGCATGCTTATAATCCCAGCATTTGGGAGGCTGAGACAGGAGGATCACGGTTTGCGGACAGCCTCAGCTACTTACTGGGGCACTCTGCAACTCAGTGAGATTCTGTTTCAAAATAAAGAATAAAAAAATAGGGCTGAGGGTGTAGCTTGGAAGGAGGGAGGGAGAGAGAGAGAGAGAAAGAGAGAGAGAGGGAGGGAGGGAGGGAGGGGGAGAGGGAGAGGGAGAGGGAGAGGGAGAGGGAGAGGGAGAGGGAGATTATCAGCTTTAAATATCTGCAAATTTGGCTGGGAAAAGTACTAGGATCTTGAAAATTATTAATATATTTCTTAAAATAATCTCGAAGTTGCAGACAAATTGCAGGTTTGGTCTAAAGAATCTTCTTTTTTCCGGAATGAGTTGCCAACCTCATGCTCTATCACCCTCTAATACTTTAGTGCATATTTCCAACAAATAAGGACATTCTTCAATGAAACAATAACACAACAGTCAAGGCAGGAAATTAGAAGGGATTCATTACCACTGTCTAATCCTCAGTTCCACTAATTGTCCTACTTACACTCTCCATAGCAGCAGGGCCGGGTCAGGCTCAGCCTTGCATTCAGGTCCTGTCTCCACACCTCCTTCCCCCTGGCCTGATTCCTCAGTCTTCCCTTGATTTTCATGCCGATGGCTGATTTGAAGATTACCAACCAGCTGGGACAGCCTCTCCCTCCTCTGAACTTTTCTAGAAATCACTATCCTAACAGCATATTTAATACAATGATGATAGTGATGTCTTACATCTATAGAACAATTGTTATTTTAAAATCATTTGCCTTTATCATTTGGTTAGAAATACACAATGGAACAAATATTCTTTTCTTTTTATTTTTGTGGTACTAGAGATTGAATCCAGGGATATTCTACCTCTGAGCTATATTCCCTAGCCCTATTTTACTATTTATTTATTTATTTATTTATTTATTTATTTATTTATTTTATTTTTGTGGTACTGGGGATGGAACCCAGGGGCCTTATATCTCTGAGCTATACCTCCAGACCTATACTTTTAATACTTTATTTGGAAACAGGGCCTCACTAAGTTGCTGAGAGCCTCACTAAGCTGCGGAGGCTGGCTTTGAACCTGCAATCCTGTCTCAGCTTCCCAAATACTGGGATTACAAGCGTACACCACCATACCCGGTTTTACTTTTTATTTTGAAACAGGGTCCTCACTAAGATACAGAGGGCCTTGTTAAGTTGCTGAGGCTGGCTGTGAACCTATGGTCCTCCTGTCTTAGCTTCCCAAGTACTCCATGTACTGGATTACAAGTGTGCATTATCATACCTCACTTGTATTATTTCTTTTAGAGCAATCTTGGCCCACTAAAATACCTACTGTCAGTGCCCTCCTTTTCTGACTAGGATGAGAACTCCAATGCAGCAGCTCTGCCTTTGACTTCTCTTTCCCTCCTTCCCTTCCTTCCTTCCTTCCTTCCTTTTTCTTCTGGTACTGGGGATTGAATCCAGAACCATTCAATCCTCGAGCTACATGCCCAACCCCTTCTATTTTTTATTTTGAAACAGGGTCTAAGTTGCTGAGGCTGGCCTTGGAACCTGTCATCCTCCTGTCTCAGCCTCCCAACTACTGGGAATACTGGCATGCTCCACCAACCCTGGCAGCCTTTGACTTGTTATAGTTTTCACAAAGCCTAAAATAATGCCCCCTACAGAATTGGTCCTCAGTGCACATGCAGACTTACTTTTGATGTACATTGTATCGCATTCATTACTGTTCTGTTTTCCATGTCCACAGGAGTGACTTGTAAGCCCTACAACTAGAAATGTCAGCCTTGGAAATACAGCACGTCAGGGCTCTGTTCTCTAGGCCAGCTAGTCCCTGCAACTGAGCGAGGGAGCACCCACTACCTCACAAGCTCCAGGGACCCTTTGCACTCATCTTTGGTGCTTCGGCTCCAACTGGTCTGACATTCCACATGCTGTTAACTTGCTGGCTTACCAGATAGTTACTAGCATCCTGGCTAGGAAAACTAGAAGCCAAATGTTTAATCCTGATAAATCAAATGATCTGTCGTAATTCAACAAAGGAAAGAAAGGAGTGAAAATTGTCCTTTTGTTTCCTTCTATAACCTCACTCTGCAGCAACCTGCCCTTCACCTATTGCCCACTTCTAGTAGTATTTCTCTGTGAGGTGTCAGCCTATTCTGGAACCCCAAATCTCTAAATAAATAATTCTGCTACCTCTTTTCTTCCACTCTTCTAGGCTGCAGTGCATCAAATTATTGACCTGTTTGGACTTGTTTCTCTTGAATTTCTGTTCTGGAATATATATTTGACCTTGTGGATTCCCAGAGTTTTGTTGAGGATGGAAATGTGTGTTTTGTGAGTTGGAAAATTGATCTCAATCCTTTGTATACTAGATTTATTGGGGGTTCTCCCAAAAAAGGGTTTCTAATGCAGTTGAGAGAACTAAAGAATATAATGTTAAGGAGGAAAATAGGGATAAAAACTAAAGGGGAAAAATTTTAAGTCTATAAGGAAAACTAATAGAAGTAGATAAGAAAAAAAAAGCCAATGGAGAATTCAAATACAGGAGGAATCTCAGAAACAAGCATAAACATCGAAAGGAGTGCAATGATCCAGGAAGAGCGTGTAAGTTTGGGAATCTCTCAGGCCTAGGATCAAATCTTAACTCGACTGCTTACCAGCTGCACGATAAGAGGGAAGTTATTTAACTTCTTTGAGCCATAGTTTCTACACCTTTAAGTTATGTGTGTGCTGATAAATATTCAGCAATAGGCTGATCATAAATAAATGAGGAAGGAAGGAAGAGAAAGGGGACCGAAGGCCTGATCTGCAGCTTTCACCAGTTTCTATAGAGCAAATACTTTCAACATGAAGGGTTAGGAACTACCAATGGGACGTCACTGACACGGAGCTGGGACGAGATGCCCATTAGTGCACTGGTACATGGTGTTTCCGTCACCCAGGTATGATAGATGTAAATAACCTCGGAACACAAATGACAGTAAGAATATAAAATGATCATTGGCTAGCAACGTTTTGGAGTATTTATTGCCTGTATTTCTAAATATGATTTTAATTTATAAGTTTATATAATCATTTGTTACTTTTTTACATTTTGAGACAGGTCCTCACAAAGTTGCCCAGGCTGGCCTCAAACTTGCAATCTTCCTGACTCAGCCTCCTGAGTAGCAGGGGTTATAGATGTATGAAACCATAACCGGCAAAATTCCAGAAACTTTACCAATCAGCTCATTCACACTGGGATGAGCTGACTCTACTGCTCTGCTGAGGGATGTTGATGCAGTTGCTCTTTATTGGTGGGTTCTGTACTAGTTGTTCACCTACTTGTTGAAACTTCTTCCTAACCCCAAATCAGTTCTTATGGTGTGTGTCAATTAATTTTATGTCAATATAACTGGGCCATAGGGTACCTAGGTATTTGTTTAACTGATATTCTTGGTGTGTCTGTGAGGATGTTTTTGAATAAGATTAACATTTGAATCTGTAGACCGAGTAATTTTCCAGTGCAGATGGGCTTCATTCAGTCCATCCAAAACCAGAATACAACAAAAATGCTGAGAAAGGAAGAATTTGATCTTTGCCTATCTTGAGCTGGGACCTGTGTCTTCTACCTTGAACTCAAGACGACTGAGCCTCACACGATAGCTCTCCTGTCACCATCAGTTCACCATCTGCAGACCAGCAATGTCTTAGCCTCCATAGTCTCGGCGTGAGCCAATTCCTCATGACAAATCCCTCTCCATGTCTCTGTGTGTCTCGGGTGTGTAGTTCTGTTACTGCATTTCTCAGGATACTGACTAACAAGCTGCGCTTTTATGGCCATCCAATAGAAACACGTGAAGGTTGGCACCGAACAAGGTGACACTGTCTTCTTGTTCCAGTTCTTCTGCTGGAAATAAATGTTCTTTTTTATTTTATTATTACTATTTTTTTAGTGGTACTAGGGATGGAACCCTTCTACCTCTGGGCTACACTTCCAGACCTATTTTATATTTTTATTTGGAAACAGGGTCTCTTAAGCCAGCGAGGCTGGCTTCAATCCTGCGCGATCCTCCTATCTCCACCTCCCAAGCGCCGGGAGTACAAGCGTGCGCCACCACGCCTGGCTAAATGTTCTTTTAATGGCTTATATAATCTCTTATGATTTTTTGTGCTTTTTCCACTGTGAATAATGAGAATCATTATTTTAGAGATAGCTTGATTGGGATAGTTTTGCCACTAGGGGGATCTGATGCCTGACACACAGGTGTATTGTGCCCTGTGCTGGGTGGTGTGATGCTGAGCGGCACGGCTGGTCACCTGCAGCCAGCAGTATGGAATCCACAGGGCAGCTTGACTCCTTCAGAAGCAGGCTTTGGAAATTGCTGTCATCTGTCAGGTCACAGTCCCCTGGGGGCCTTTGAATTGCACACAGCAAGGTGCTACAGTAACAGTGAGAAAAAGCTGCCTTGTCTGGAAGTGTGCCTCCCGCTTAGGGGTCTCCCCGGCTGATGACTGCCAACCTCCGGTATTTTTCCAAGCTGCTTTCCTTGAAGGGGTCTGGAGGCTTCTCCTGTCCAGATCCTTATAGCAGAACCTTCCACCTGTTGCTTTCTGCTACCCGTGGCTTGAGTCTTCAGTGTGACTTCGTCCTTTGTATCTTCCAGTGACTACTTGCCCATCACCCTGCCCATGATCACTGTGCCCACCACACATCTGCAGACACCACTGCCACCCTGAGAGTATGGAGGGTTTTCTTTTTTCTTTTTTCTCTTTTTTTGGTGGTACTGGGGTTCCTGGAAGCCCTTCTACCTCCGGGCTACACTCCCAGACCTATTTTTACATTTTTATTTGGAAACAGGGTCTCCTAAGCCAGTGTGCGCGGCTGACTTCGAACCTGCGTGATCCTCCTGTCTCTGCCTCCCAAGCGCGGGGATTATAAGCGTGCGCCACCACGCCCAGCTTCTGGAGGGTTTTCTGATCATGGTTAGGGTGGGCATTGTTGAGCCCATGTTCTGTTATTAATGATGATAACCAGTTGGGCCATGCAACTCCATGTCTCAAATCCCTAACAGGTTTCCCATTACATGCGCCCCAAAGCTATCCCTTCTTACCCTGGAATACAGGCCCCGTGAGACCTGTCTCTCCCTCTTTTCAGTCTCAGCACTCATGTCCTCCCTCGTGCATATCATCCAGCACCCACGGGGCCTTCCTGCTGCTCCTGAACTTATAAGCTATCTTCACCCTTGAGGCTTGGTGCTTTAGGCTCTGCTGCTCGGATTCCTCCTGCCCCAGCCCTGCCCCCAGCTCCGCCTGTCTGTAAGGTCTTAGCTCAAACCTCCTGTCCATGAGGCATCTGTGGCTGTCTGGCCTGAACAGTTCTGAGCTCACTATGGGAGTACACCGTTTCTTGATTACTTTTGTGTGTTGTCATTCTTCACCCTTGAGGCTTGGTGCTTTGGGCTCTGCTGCTCGGATTCCTCCTGCCCCCGCCCTGCCCCCAGCTCCGCCTGTCTGTAAGGTCTTAGCTCAAACCTCCTGTCCATGAGGCATCTGTGGCTGTCTGGCCTGAACAGTTCTGAGCTCACTATGGGAGTACACCGTTTCTTGATTACTTTTGTGTGTTGTCATTCTTCACCCTTGAGGCTTGGTGCTTTGGGCTCTGCTGCTCGGATTCCTCCTGCCCCAGCCCTGCCCCCAGCTCCGCCTGTCTGTAAGGTCTTAGCTCAAACCTCCTGTCCATGAGGCATCTGTGGCTGTCTGGCCTGAACAGTTCTGAGCTCACTACGGGAGTACACCGTTTCTTGATTACTTTTGTGTGTTGTCATTAGGTGAAAAGACATTGTGTTAAGAGCTAAATCATGACCCACTCTAAATTCATGTTGAAATTTTTACCCCTACTTCCTCAGGATGCAACAGTATTGAGATAGAGGGTGTATATATATATATATATATATATATATATATATATATTTTTTTTTTTTTTTTTTTTTGTGGTACTGGGGATGGAACCCATGGACATTCTACCTCTAAGCTACACCTTCAGCCCAATTTTTTTTCTTTATATTGAAACAGGGTCTCACTGAGTTGCAAAGGGCCTCACTGAGTAGTAGCCGAGTCTGGCTGCAAACCACGGTCCTCCTGTCTCAGCCTCCCAAAAGCTGGGACTACAAGTGTGTACCACCAGGCCAAGATTCAAGATATAGGGTTTTTAAAGAGGTGCTTAAAATAAGAGCCAAGCGTGGTGGCACATGCTTGTAATCCCAGCACTTAGGAGGCTGAGACAGGAGGATCACAGGTTCAAGGTTGGTGTGAATTTTGGTAACTTAGCAAGACCTTGTTTCAAAATAAAAAATTAAGTAGGGCCAGAAGTGTAGCTCATAGGTAGAATGATCCTGGGTTCAAAACCTAGTCTTACACACACGGTAAAATAATGTCATAGGAGTGGGCTGTAATTCAAAATGAAATATGGCTAGTGTCCTTATAAAAAAAATAAAAAGATTAGGACACAGATTCATATAAGAAAACACAGCAAAGAGGGCATTCTATAAGCCAATGAGAGAGGCTTCAGAAAAAATCAATCCTGATGACAGTTTGATCTTGGACTTCTGGCCTCCAGAACTGGGCCATAATAAAAAGCCACCCAGTCTGTAGTATTTTGTTATGGCAGCCCTAGAAAACTAAAAATCCTAGCTGGGCATGGTGGCCATGCTTGTAATCCCCGCGCTTGGGAGGCTGAGACAGGAGGATCACACAGGTTCAGAACCAGCCTCAGCTACTTAGTGAGGCTCTCAGGAACTTAGTGAGACCCTGTTTCCAAATAAAATAAAATGGGTCTGGGAGTTTAGCCCAGAGGTAGAAAGCCCTTGGGTTCCATCTCTAGTACCAAAAATAAGAAAGAAAAAAAAAGAAAACTAAAAATATTCATTTCTTTCTTTTCTTTAATCTACTTCACTTTTTTTATTTTATTATTTTATTTTATTTTTTGCAGTAGTGGGTATGGAACCCAGGGGCATTTTACCTCTGAGCTACATCCCCCGGTCTAATTTTTTTTTTTTTTTCAGTACTAGGGATGGAACCCAGGGGGCATTCTACCTCCAAGCTCCATGCTCTGCCCTATTTTTAATTCTTTATTTTGCAACAGGGTCTCACTGAGTTGCAAAGGGCCTCACTAAGTAGCTGAGGCTGTTAGCGAACCGTGATCCTCCTGTCTCAGCCTCCCGAATGCTGGGATTACAAGCGTGCACCACCCTCCCCCCCGCCCTATTTTTTATTCTTTAGTTTGAAACAGGGTCTCACTGAGTTGCAAAAGACCTCACTGAGTAGTAGCTGAGGCTGTCCTCCAGCCACAATCCTCCTGTCTCAGCTTCCCAAATGCTGGGATTACAAGCATATGCCACCATGCTAATATACTTCACTTTTTTTTTTTTTTTTTTTGGTGGTACTGGGGTTCCTGGAAGCCCTTCTACCTCCGGGCTACACTCCCAGACGTATTTTTACATTTTTTTATTTGGAAACAGGGTCTCCTAAGCCAGCGCATGTGGCTGGCTTCGAACCTGCGCGATCCTCCTGTCTCTGCCTCCCAAGCGCGGGGATTACAAGCGTGCGCCACCATGCCCGGCCTATACTTCACTTTTTAAAAGAAGTTTTGGCTCGCAGTAAAACTGGGTGGTATGCACAAATATTTCCCATATATTCCCTTCTCCTACACATATATGGCCTCCCTGTTATCATCATCATCCGCTACTGATCCTTTTACTACAACTGATGAACCTACATCATAGTTATGATGACTCCATAGTTTACATTAGAATTCCCTCTTTAAAAATTTTTTTTTTCAGTACTGAGGATTGAACCCAAAGGTGTTCTGCCTCTAATATGTATCCCCAGCCCTTTTCATTTTCATTTTGAAAAAAAAAAGTCTTGCTAAATTGCTGAGGGTGGTCTTGAACCTATCCCGGCCTGCAAGTACTGGGATTACAGGCATGTGCCACCATGCCCAGCCCACATGGGCAGCTTTGTGCTGGGTTCAGCCGAGAGGTGGCAGAGCAAAGCTAGATGAGAGAGATAGCAGGGTTTTTGCTCTCCATCCAGATTTACTGCACACAGAGTGGCCTTTACTATCTACTGCGTCCTCTCACTGGCGTCTGGTTGACAGCCCAGCGTGGCAATGGCTTTCACCTCGTTACACCCCACCTCGTGCCTTTGTCTCCCGGCTCTCTATTGTTGCTCAGCCCATGCTTCTAAAAGTCACCCTTCCATTGAAGCTCTTCACCTTCACCATCTGACAAGGACTTCTGGTTTCCACGGATACAGGCTGTATGTTATTTCTTAATTTCAATGTTTAGGAATGACCTAACTCTTGCTTCCCCATGGTGTAGCACTTGAGGGAGAATCAAGAGTGTGGGTGCCTGGCTCCAGCTATCATGATGATTGTTTTGAGGGTCCACCAACATCCCATGAGATTCTGGTACAGGGCCCCTGCTTTGATAGCCTCCCCTCTTCTATGTTGCTGGCACTGTTGCCACTCTTCCTGTGGAAGTAAGTGCAGAGTTGGTAAAAACAGACTGGAGGGAAGAAATAGTGTATGTCTGGCTTGGATGCAGTGTCCCCAGCAATAAGGAAGGGGCCTGGAAAGTAAGTTGCTTTGTGGCCATTTGGAGACCTTCTTCTAGTTTCTCTCACTAGAATCAAACAGATTCCTGTTTGCAGAACTGAAGAGTTCATGGCTTCCCAAGAGAGGCATTTTTATATAGTGTATCTCTCTGCCTTAGAGAAATTTTGGTAGTTGAATTTAGAATAGCTTATGCTTGAGTTGGATGGTGGTTGGAGTGGTTTTAAGATTTTTGATGGGGTGCCTTCTTTTCTTTTCTTTTTTTGTATTAAATATTGAACTCAGGGGCATTCTACCTCCAAGCTATATCGCCACCCTTTTTATTTTTTTATTTTGAAATAGGGCCTAAGTTGTTGAGAGCCTCACTAAGTTACTACAGCTGGCTTTGAACTTGTGATTCTTCTTTCTTAGCTCCCAAGTACTGGGATTACACATGGCTAGGGTCTTGTATGGTGTTGGAGTATCTGATTGAATTTCTATGCTATTTTAAGAATTTTTTTATGCCCCTCTTGTTATAGCTCTTTAGATATAGATGACATATGCTCAGAAGAGAAGAGCAGCTTAGGGAAGACAAGGGTTTCATAGCAGAGGCAGAGAAAAAAGAGGGAGGTCTAATGACATGAGACCTAGACTCAGAGAGGTGACATCAGCCAAGCTCCTCTGAGCTAGACATAAAGAGGCAGCTCTGTGATGTGCTTTGGATTATGGGTCCTAAATACATCTTTTATAATTTAGAAAACCCAGCCTAGTCTGATATATTTAAACAGCTAATTCTGTAAGTCATCTTTCCCCTGCATGAAGTGCTACATAAAATTTAACACTGAAGCCAAGCGTGGTGGTGCATGCTTTGTAATCCCAGCATTCAGGAGGCAGACACCTGAGGATTATGGTTCGAGGACAGCCTCAGCTACTTAGCGAGGCCCTTCTCAACTTAGTGAGACCCTGTCTCCAACATAAAAAGACTAGAAAATAGGGATGGGGATGTAGCTTGGAGGTTCCATTCCTGGAACCACGCACACACACACACACACACACACACACACACACACACCCCTGAAGCTTTTACAACATACTTTTCAGAGATCCCACAGAGTATCACAAGATAAATTATTACTACTTTTTCAGTAATCAGAGTGATTTGGAGATTTGAGGAGGCTTGTAAGAAATGACTGCGTCATCCCAGGAATATAACCCCAGGAACACAACCCCACCCAGGAAGGAGTGATGTATTCCCAACATGAGCTGGTTAGCTCTTGCAGTAAGGACACTTAACGCTGCACTCTTAAGACTTATCTTTATTATGAAAGTGTTTTCAAAGTAAAATGATCTTCATAATAATGATTGCTTCCAGAGATCAAGAATGAATATATTTTCATATAAAATCAGCAAAACACAATAACAGTACATGAAATAATTCTAATTTGCTAACAGTACATCATTTCATTTCAGACAGAGATGCTCAAGCACTGAATTGTCTCAAGAAAACAAGTAGTTTTGTTACCTATTTCTCACTGAAAAAATTAGATACAAAAAGCGAACCACCAACCCCTTCCATGACAACAAATGACTGTGGAGGTAAATGATGATACGTGGGCAGAGAGTTGATGAGAATTGTGAGCACAGGATATTTATGAAACGTAGGGAAACTGAACTCGGAGGGTGTTTTGATGTCTAAATGAATGAAGCTCTAAGATAAAGTTTTAGAATCATCACATAACTGTTCCTGTTATAGAACCTTTTTTTGTTTTGTTTCACAGCTTATCTTGAAAAATTGTTTATCTTAAAGGGCAACTGTATGATGACAGTTTAAAATAATTACTACAGATAAAAGAGACCAGGAGGAAATCTGAACACAATTTAATTTTTCAACAAACCTAGAAACCACACTACTAACAATTGCTGTTCCCTGGCTTCCATGCCATACAGCATACACCAACATGGGAAGCCAAGCTTTCATGGACCCATGTTAAGGGAACACTCATGCAGAGCCACAATACTTTTGTTTTTGCAGAAAAATGAGATTAGGCAGGGGAGGAGGCATGGGCAGAACTGACCCAAAGGCTGTAGGGGAACTGACAGCAGAACAGTCTCTTGGCTTCCTTGCATGGAAAGGAATGTGAGTAGTGAGAAAAACAAGGCAGATACTAGTCTAACAGGGCTCTCCCATCACTTCCTGGGTCATCCCAGCAATGCTCTGTATTGTGGAGACAATATGAGCTGTCTGGCCACAGAGACCTTTGAAATTGCTTTGACCAGCTGGGGTTTCCTGTGTACCTATTTGGTAATGCATTCTTTTAAAGGCTTTGGGTTTAATTTACGTTGGGAATACCTAGGAAGAATAAGGTTCTCCTTTGGATGCCGGCAGATTCATGAATAATATATATGATGCTCTATGGTCTCAAATAGAATCTTCTCCATGAAAACTAGCATCTGGTAGGCTACCTCTGAGTAAGCGTGGACATGGCTTCTCAGCATCTAATGAGCACCCCCTAGGGGCAGGAGGGTGCTGTGCACCTGTGGGCAAACTGCTGGGACTCTGGCTTCTCACTTTCTAAATTACTAAAATGTGGTAGGTGAACTAGTGCTAATCATTATGTGGCAATTTGAGAATGCACAATGCCATTTCACCAAAAGAAACCAAAACTGATTCTGGGGACAACAACATACTTATTTAAGAAAAAGTCTTGTCTTCTCTTCAAGAATTGTTTGTGATTACCCCTCCCATGCACAGCCTGCTGTATGGCAGTGTGATTCCTGGAGCATTCTGCTCTTCATTTTCTCTTTGCATCTAAATTACCGAGAACCTGAAAGTGCCTTTGATCACTTTCCCACCAGGCTGACTTTGATCTAATTTATTTTCTTATCTGGATGTTAGAAACATTTCAAGGCTATTCTTTATTTACAAAGCAGAAATCAGCCAAAGAACAAAGGAAAGTAAGCTAATTAGGACTTTAAGAATCAACTATCACATAAAATGTAAACATTTAACCTTTCATTTTCTGAAACCTCTTTGGATGATGTCACACATACTGAAAAAAATGGGACCTATTAACACCTTTGGAATTATTCTGTATACTTCTTTCTTTTTTGTGGTACTGGGGATTGAACACAGAAGCATTCTACTGCTGAACTATACCTGCAGCCCTTTATTTTTTATTTCGAAACAGCGTCTTGCTAAATTGCTGAGGATGGCCTTGAACCTGTAATCTTCCTGTCTCAGCCTCCCAAGTATGGGGATTATAGGCGTGCATCACCAGGCCTGGCTTGTATACTTTTGATACTTTAAGAAAAGATGCTCAAATATCCAGACGACTTTGGCATTAATGTTTCCAAGATAGGAAAAAATTATTACTACAAAATCATGAACGAATGGTGGGCCACTGTGGGCACCCATAAATTTCTCTCTTAGGAGCTTTTTAGCAAGACTCGTTGAAGCTGAAATGAAATCTCACTTTTCACTAAGACAAAATGACAATGAAATTTAAATACAGAGTAAAAGATTCAGATACTTCTTACTTAAAAAGAAGGCATTCAGTTTGTTCAAGTTTAAACTCTAGCCGGGTGTGGTGGCGCACACTTGTAATCCCCACGATTGGGAAGCTGAGACAGGAGGATTGCACAGATTCGAAGCCAGCCTCAGCTACTTAGTGAGGCTCTCAGCAACTTAGTGAGACCCTGTTTCCAAATAGAAATAAAATAGGTCTGGGAGTATAGCCCAGAGGTAGAAGGCCTCTGGGTTCCACCCCCAGTACCATCAAAAAAACCCAAAAAACAAAATTCAAACTCTACCAAAGATAGTCATACATTGCTTAACAATAGGAATACATTCTGAGAAATGTGCCATTAAGCAATTTCATTATTGTGCACATATCATGAGGTATACTCACAGGAACCTGGATGGTAGAGCCTACTACACATGGGCCGTTTATAATCTCATATACAGTTGTATATGAGGCCCATTGTTGATCAAAACAGTGCCATAGGATACACGACTGTATTCCGAGTGGAAAGTCTGGCAACAGAACTAGACGTTTTGAGGTTCACCTACCATTTTGATTGCAGATGATCTTGCTTCTTGCCTAACTTTTCTGCCTCATTCATCTTTATCAGATGCTGTGGCATTATCTCATGGTAGCTCAGGAAAACATCTGTCTAGCAGCCTGGCGGGAGTAGAATGCTAATACAAGCCTGGGATTAAGTGGCAACCACATGGATTCTTACAAGAAACACTTGAAAAATCCAAAATACTGATAGCTACTTTTATACTCTCAACATTCATAGGACTGGATTTGGAAAGGTGAACTGTGTGGCCTCTTTTTGACTTTATGACCTGGTCTCTATCATATGTAGCTCTGTGGCTAAGACTGAATAGGTTCTCCTACTCTCAGCTATGTGGGGAGAAAGAACAAAGGAGAGGGGAGGTTCTGTTGTACATGGTAAATGGATTTTATGACAAGAAATGGATAAAGATAAATCAGTGACATTTTGGTTTTATCAGTTTTTGGAGAAACAGACACATACAAACGTAAATCACACACTTTTATATTATTTGTTGACCCAAGGCCAAATTCTACTTGATTTTCTATTTTTCCCCCACTAAGAGATCTAGAAAAGCTATAACATTGGAGATTAAAATATTACTTTTTCTAGAATCCTTTCTACATACTCCTTGGTACCCTGGGAAGGTTTGCATGTGACCAGGAGGAAGGAGATATCACCACAGGCTAAGTTAATTAACGAGAAACAACATTCACTAACCTACAGCTGAATTTACAAAATACACTTCCAAAAGCTATGGCCTGGCACAGATGGAAGATAAGATACCTCACATAGTTTTCTTTCTCAGCCTTATCAGGCCACCATAAGACAGCAGTGGACAGAGATTTTTTTTTTATTCTACACCATAAAAAGCCTCTTCACTCCATTTTAGTTAGCTCCAAAGAACTTTTTGTCCTAAAATATAAAATGAAATAAAAATCTATATTCATGTAGAGGACTATGTTAATGCCATCAGTCAGAAAGACTGTTTCAAGTCTTCCTCCTAAGTTACTTTTGAGAAAAACAAAAGCTTGTTTAGATTTTCCTTTGCTAAGGATGAAATCAATTTACTTCATTTTATGCACCTCTTCTAAGTTTACAAACTGATCTAAAAATTATTCTTCTGTGCTAAAGGATGTCATGTGGTCCAAAGTGGAACTATCATTTAAAAATTCATTCTACCCATTAAGAATATCTGCCCAGACACTAAAGTAAGGTGACTATGAACCAAAGACTCAGTTTATGGGAAACTTCCATCTTCTTCTCAAAATTTTCAGGTGTAATATGCTTGATATTATTTTCATAAATTTGCATTTGAGCAGATGTTCTGATGAGTAACAGTAATTTTTGTGTCTTGTGGCCAGTCTCAAAAACCTCAACCATCCAGAAATTATACTCTCAGAAAGACAACTGTTTCATGAAATAGAGTAATAAGGCTCTACAGGCAGACTCATTTGCCTCATTTTCTACATGAATAAGCACATAGTCCTGAGCCTCTTCAGGTATTATGGACCATACTAGAAGCATACTATTTTGTCAGTGGGCAAGGAAAGATCCAATATTGCAGTGAGAGGTTTTGATTTGGGAGTAGTCTTATAACTGCTATTTCATAGGATGCAAAGTGTGGACACAAAGATTTTTATCTCAGACAGCATTCTCACTGAGGTAATCCATACCAACTGACCATACAATTTAAAGAAAGATTTATTTGCTCACAGTTTTTGGAGATTTCACAGGTTCAGTCCATGTCAGGCTAAGTTTGCAGAGCTCAGGCCATGGTGGCAGGAAGCAGAGAGAAGGGAAGAACAAGGGCTCTGCTCTCACATCACAGAGGGTGGAAGCCAGAGATAGCAAGCAGAGGAGGGACCCTGTATAATCCCTGAGGCCACACCTCTAGCCAAGTCACACCTCCAACATGGCTGCCTGGTTTCTGTGAGGGACAGTGGGTCATTCTAGATCCAAACCATTGCAGGTTTTTTTTTTTTTAATGTAAACAACTGCACAGGACGGATACTCACTCTCTAGGACTGTGCTGTTGTCTATGTTGTGGCCTGATTCTCACATTTATATTACTGCATTTTTAAAAATTTTTTGGATTCCTGTTTTAGGTGATGGGTCTTTTTGATTTGTAAAATAAATACTTATAATCCCCATTTTATCTTCTCTTACTAGAAATTAGAATAAAATCTTTGGCCTACATGTATGGGTTTCTTATTGATACACAAATAATGCTGCCATGTGAGAGGCTTATGAGGACTTTTTTTTCAGTAATTTTTCTCATCACTGATATGACCATCGTCCAATGGTCTTTTTGTTGTTTTTCTGGAAATAGCTCCATTTGGGACAAAAAGTTCCTGGAAACTGAACAAGTCTTCAAAGAAGGAAACAAAAAGATTTGGAGTGCAACATTGCTCATTTTCTAGTAACAAGAAAGTCATTGTGGGTTATGTTGAAGGAGAAAAGCAATGGTTCTTTCTCCCACTGGCTTTATCTTGCCCAGTAAAATGAAAACATCAAGTCAAATGCCAGCTAGGCTTTTTTTATTTTTTGAAAGTTGGCTGCAATAAAGTGCTTTGCCAATAAAGTCATCTTTGCCAACTCCTTCAAGATTGCTTTTGTCTGTCCCAAAGTATATTTGGCTTCCTTTTATTCACGACATAAGACTACACTAATTATAGGGGTAGTGGCCAAAACTGGTTGAAATCAGTTGCTCTCCTTAAGTTATTCCCAGAACATGGTGCCTATTCCCAACACTAGAAACATTTTCTTGCTTTGTAACTATGAGCTTAAGTAAATTATCTTTCCTCAGAGTCAGAGCACTCACCTCATTACAGAGGCTAAAGTATTCCATAGCCTCCGAGGTTAATCCTCAACCAACCGCCACAATCAGCAAAGAACCCTTGGCTGTGCACACAAGAAGTGAAGTTTACCCCAAAGCAACTTGATACAAAATTACAAGAATACTCGCCCGATAAGTATCCTCTTTAAGATCAACTGCTAATTGACCATCAAGAATGACCATTTCAAAACCAAGTTTATCCTTTAAACTCCACACTGGGAGATGGGTCATGGAGACTATACCGGCAACTTCAAAACAGGCATGGTAACACAAGGAAAGCAAACCCCTTTGGAGCTGTATGAGGGTCTTCTGTTGAGTTTTGCTTGCTCTAAGAGACAAACTAAGCTGATGCTCACAGCACACTGGACAACAGCAAGAGAAAGGGGAGAAGCAGATGGAGCATCTCCTTCACTATCATGAACCCAGAGAGTAAAAGGAGCGAGTAAACCCTCTTTTGTCCACAGATTTACAAACAAATAAAAAAATAAATAATATTCTAAGACAGTACAAATGCAAACACTGTTCCCTTGTGTCAGTTACACACAGCATGCCTACATATGGAGAATGGTATTTCTTCTTCATTCACAGACAGGGCATATGGCAGTGCACTATTCAAAATGCTTTGATAATCCTAATTTTTGTTTCTGGTGCTGAGATATTATGAGAGGAACTGCATTTGCAACTTATTAAATACTTCCAGGAACAAACAGTTCACTTTGTTCAGGACTTGTAGCTTTGAGTAGTTAATCATCCATGGA
Source organism: Muscardinus avellanarius (assembly GCF_963383645.1). Classification (NCBI taxonomy): domain Eukaryota; kingdom Metazoa; phylum Chordata; class Mammalia; order Rodentia; family Gliridae; genus Muscardinus; species Muscardinus avellanarius. Next base: position 67,002,052 of record NC_137787.1, read on the forward strand.
GCAAGGACCAGTCAGGAGATACCCATTGGTACCACTGGTGCCGTTGGTGGTTGTCCCAGTGTGAGGGTTCTTCCCTGGAAGTTCTGAGTCCTCCTCATCTGAGCTAGACTCAATATCACTTCGATCATCCTTGGACACCTGCAGGATACAAGAAGAGGAGTGTAAACAACTCCTGGGAAACCATCAAGGTATGGGATGCTCAGAAATATATGCAATCATGCATGAAGGTAGATCCGAATGTTAAAAGATCAGAACATCAGATCATTGCCATAAGAATAAGTTTTCCTTCACTGGGGAGATGTGATCTGAAGGACAAAGTCAGTTATCAAGGAAAGTGGGTGGATTAGGCATCACAGGGCTAGGTTGTTGACCTCTTTAAGGTATCTTTCAATCCTAAATACATACTGGACCATGAATCCCTCTAGTACCCCAAAATGGCATACTATCCTCCTGGAATATTATTATAGAAATGGGTACAAATGGATCAATTTACTTTCTAATGACTGCATTCTCCTTGAGAATTATGGTCAGCTCTCATTCACACTAAGGGAGATAGTCACCAGCACAGATCACTTAAGAAATCATCCCTATTTGGCTTTGTAATGCAGTGTTTATTTTCTGTCTGTTAAAATTAATTTGAATTTTTATTTTATAAGTCACATAACAACTTAATGGCATCAGAAAGCATTTAAAGAGCCTGCTGTTTGAGGTCTAGCTTGAACTCTTTCTAGGGGAAAATCCACTGACTAGATCTCATGGCAACATAATGCATCAAGACATAATCTATATCTTACCATAAAAATCCTACTACTCTAGCAAGAAAGGAACTTCAGGGGAAATTAAGGAAATACTCTATTTTTGTTGTTGTTTTTTTTTTTCTGCAGTACTGGGGATGGAACCCAGGGGTAATCTACCTCTGAGCTACACCCCCAGCTCTGTATTTTTTATTCTTTATTTTGAAACAGGGTCTGAGTTGCAAAGGGCCTCACTAAGTAGCTGAGGCTGTCCATGAACCTCAATCCTTCTGTCTCAGCCTCCCAAATGCTGGGATTACAAGCATGTGCCACCATGTCCAGTTACTCTATTGTTTTTAAAATTAAAATAGTTTGAAACTCCTACTCCATAAGTCTAAATTACTAGCAGCCTTTTTACCCAACAGGCTTTAAGGCCCTTGAGTAAGTGAATACTGCTTACTTAAGTTTTTAAGTGGGGTAGTCAAAGGGACCTATTGGTCTAGCTGCATAAAAACTTTCCCCAGTGTGGTCTCCTGTGATTCTCTAAGGTTTGAGCTGAGGAGATTGGTAGTCTTTGAGAGGTATTTTTTGGGGAATTTTCCACATCCTTTCTTCTCTGTGCCACTACTATACCAACTTGAGAATCCTGGAGTCTACCACTCCTGAGAAGGTACCATTAGCCTGAGAGAATGTCATCTCTTGTAGGTGGATGGGAATGTCATCTCTTGCAAGTACAAGCTGAGAACTATTGCTCCATTCTATTCAGTGATGGAATAAATACCATTCACTTGAACCCTACTCACTCCAGTACCCCTGGAGAGGAGACTGCACTCACATAGACCATCTCATCAAAAGAACTTAAAATACTGAGACACCAACATGACTAGATGGTAAGTATATGTCAATTTAAAGAACATGGGTCAGCAAAGACAACATTATTGTAGAGCTCCACTGTGTTTATAAGTCTGTTTGTAATAAATTAAGCTGATAATAAAAAATTCTAGTTCGCAGAGAATGATTATTTTAAATTTTCATGCCTAGTAAGATAATTTTTAATTGCATTTGGAAAAAAAATCTATATTTGTGCTTCCTTCAAATAAAGGACAATTTTGAATATTTCAAACTAACCCATAAAAATAACCTTTGGCCATATGATTGATTTTATTTTCCCAGATTGGTGCAGCAATGTTGGTTAAAAATTCTGAAGCTTGAGAGCTGAAATGAAATTAATTGTCATCTCTTTACAACAACAAAGGAAAAAAAAAGTGAGAGAGAAGATGCTATTTCTGGTGGAAACAGCAATGCAAAAAGAACACAAATAATTGAACCCACTATACCCTCACATGTTTAGTTATTATCACACTGACAGGACTGTGCACATTAGTCTAATCTGTAGCCAAATGAAGACAAGAAATGTTTTAATAGAAATATGTGCTCACATTAAAGAGTAAGATGTCACAAAAAAAATAACCCTCAGTGCTAGGGAATTAACTGATGGAAATATTTTGGATTTATATAGGAACTGCCACCAAGAGCTGGCTCCAGTGTAGATGAGTAGATGCCTCAATTTCCCCTAATGAAGGGGCTTAGTTCTGTGGACCTTGGTGAAGACAAAGTGGTCACGTGCTACCCATGGCTCTGTAAAGATCAGGCAACCGGCTGATGCCCAAGCCTCTATTCTGCACTACATCGATCCTCCCCAACTCAACTAGTTTTGTTTCTATTTCACTTTGGTCTATTTCTGTCTTTTGGCCAATGTGATAAACACCAACAAAAGACATTCTTATCCTTTTTTTATTGCATCATGCAAAATATACAGACTACACGCTCATTTTAAAAGAGTACTGACAGGAGCTGTTCCTCATATCTTTTGCACCCGATGGAAAGTATACCTCATAGAGAACTTTCAGTCAGTGGCAACAGACAAGGCGGACAATATGCCTAAACCCTACGCATGTGTGTGCCCCTGCAGCAGGACCAGAAGAGACAGAACGAGAAACTTACATGTAAAGGGTTCCACTTCCCAGCCTTCCAGGGTGGCAGGAGGAAGAGAACAAACAATGAAGTAAGAAAATGTCATAGAGAACAATCCAGAAAGTCATTGCTCTATGCAAAGGGGCTGAGGTTCAAGTCAGCCTCATGGGTCCATTTTTAATTAAAGAGATTTAAATATTGCTGGAAAAGTCATGAATATCCTTATTCTTCAATTTGAGAGAGGTTTCTTTTCTCTTTTTTAAATGACATACTGTGCCGACTGACCTTTCTCATAGAAGGAAAGATCTGTGTGGTATAAAATATCCAATATATGTTTGGTATAAAAATAATCAGAGAAAGATCAAGGGGGACAGAGAAAAGGATAGGAAGAACACAATGAATTGTATATCATCGTTAAATCTAAAATTGAAAATGCAGATCACTGGGCATCATCATCATCAACAAAGCAATAAAAAGACTTTAAAAGTGAACTAAAGGAAATAAAATAACTCAGGTTTTGTACTGGGTGGATTTGCTCAAAGTTGAAGAAATGACACCAATTTTGATGAAATCTGAAACAATAATTGTTTCAGAGAACCAAAACAAAAAACCCAGAAAATTTTCTGGGACATATCGGAAGTTGTAAATTTTAGCTTACCTTGCCTTTTGAAACAGCTTTGCAAGCTATTTTTACAATCAAGTAAGACCAGAAGCAGTTCAACCCTTGTATTAGCAACAGCAGTAGGTTAAAAACCCACCAGGAAGGGAAAGGTCCAACGATCTCCCAACTTTCAAATACTGTAGTATTTAACACCCTAAGAAGGAGAAGAAGAAAAGAATAATTACTAAACATAGCATTTACTGTTCTGTCAAAGGAACCAGAATCACTGCATGGAAGCACCGAGGCCAACAATTTCCCAAACTATTCCCTTCGAAGCAAGATGGTTGTGGTAAAATACACAGAACCCAAATTTACCTTCTTAACTATTTTCTTTCTTTCCTTCCTTCCTTCCTCCCTCCCTCCTTCTTCTTTCTTTCTTTCCTTCTTTCTTTCTTTCTTTCTTTCCTTCTTTTGTGGTACTGGAGGTGGAACCCAGGGGCTTTCTAACTCCAGGCTATACTCCCAGACCTATTTATATTTTATTTGGAAACAGGGTCTCACTTAGTTGCTGAGAGCCTCACTAAGTAGCTGAGGCTGGCTTCGAACCTGTGTGATCCTCCTGTCTCAGCCTCCCAAGCACAGGGATTACAAGCATGCGCCACCATGACCAGCTCTTCTTAACTATTTTCAAGTGTACAGTTAATTGGCATGAAGTGAATTCACACTGTGCTGTAACTGTCACTACCATCCGCCTTCAGAACTCTTCTTGCAAAACTAAGTCTCTGAATCCATTAAACCGTAACTTCATATCCTCTCCACACCCAGCAACCATGTTTTACTTCCTGTCTCCATGAACTTGACTTCTCCAGGAACCACATATGGGTGGAATATACACTCATCTTTTTTGATGGTACATTTCACTTAGCCTAATGTCTTCAAGGTTCATACACATTGCAGAAAATGTTAAAATTTTCTTCCTCAAAGCTGAGTTACATGTATAGACCACATTCTACTTACCTATTCTTTCATCAGTAGACACTTGGGTTGCTGCTAAGAGAGCATGGGTGCACAGGTAGCTCTTCTAGTATACATATTCTGAGCAAATGCCCAGAAATGGAATTGCTACATCATTTGATTTCTACTCTACTTCACTTCTGTCATTATTTCTTCCATTAATTTTCATTCATTTTTAATATGACGCTTCTAACTACTCATAAAAGTCTGCATGGTCTTTGAAGTTGCTTTTGGCTCTTAATAAGTGTGAAGAACACTACTCAATATCATTACATTGCAAGGAAAAAGATTAACCCCGGAAACATTTGTTAAGTGCAAACCACAGGCCTTACATACTGGGAAGTAGAATGTGTGTGAGACCTAGGCTGATTGCTAGCTAGTAGGGGGCCAGTAGAGGGCTCTTCATTTTGTATGGCTTCTTCCAGGAAAGAATCGACAGCTGAAAGACATCCTTTCGGAGTGCTGCCTTGAAAAAATATTTGGAGGATCTTTTAAGAGAAAAAATCATCATCAGATTATGAAGAATATATTTAGTTTTAAGAGTAGGTAGGAGTATGTACTTGAGGAGTGAAAGCTATTTGAAGGAACTGGCTCTCTAATCCACCCTCAGAAGTAGGACAGCGCAACTGCCTGAAGCAGATACACGAAGGCTGGTTCTGCCGCCTGGCTCTGGTCTTTGCCTGTGTCCTAGACCTGCTGGACCCACATTGCTGCTACAGAGCTGCATGGCGCCATATAATGCTGGAATCACTCTGACTTCCCTGCCCTCCTCCTCAGTGGACCAGCTACTGTGGCTGGATGGGAGATCTAAGGATGCTCTTAAGAAAACTCATCTAAGTGCATCTCTGGCACCTGCTACTCAGCACTTTGCTAGGACCAGCCTGATTCTATGGGCCACTTCACACAAACAGAAGACAAATACAATAAACTTCAAGAGAAGAAATGGTGTGATGAGTGCTTTTAGAGAGGTTCAGAAAAGTACTCTGTGAATTCATAAAAGGAAAAAAAAATACTTGTGGCAATTGGGATAAGAGGTCAAGAAGAAGAGGAGGCTGAGACACAGACATGAATAGGTTCCCACCCCATAATCTCAGCAACCCCCTTTATAGACTAGAATGAGACCAGCAGTTGTTTGGTGGTGATCCTGGGGATTGAACCCAGGGGCATTCTAAGTCCAACCTATACTCCCAGCTCATCTTTTTTTATTTTATTTTATTTTTATTGGTGTATTGTAGTCATACAAGATGGTAGAGGCATACATGCACAGATCAATTAGCCCTCCCCCGCTTCCTTCCCCACTCCCTCATTCTCATATTTGGCTTAGTGATTCACTTTGATATGTTTGTGAACAGAGTCTTGCTAAGTTGCTGAGGCTGGCCTCAAACCTGAAACTCTCCTGTTTCAGCCTCCCAAATATTGGGATTACGGGTGTGTGTCTCTATGCTCAGTTCCAACAGATTGTTTTTAATCCTGCCATAATACTTTTCTCTAAAAATGCATAATAAACATATATACTAATATCCTAACAACAATAGTATGACATTGAATTTAAACCTTTACTGAAAGTATAATACTGCATGATACAATAGGGTTCACTATGAGGAAGGAGATCTTATTAAATTAATATAATTTTCATATTCAGAGGCCAAATCAGTACAAACCTAATTATTTCAACAATACCATAAGCTTCCAGTGTTTAAAAATGAAGATTAAAAGGACTTACTATGGCTTTTAACCCTTTCAAATCAGTATACTAATAAACCCTAGAGTTACTTCTTTTAAAGCAGAAACAAAGCAGAGTCAGTCAGTTTTTTCATTATTATTTAACACTATTCTAGAAGTTCTGATCATTAGTATTGGAAAGAAATAAAAAACTTAATTTCAAATACAGATATAATATCTATAAATATTTTTAAAACAACAAACAATAAAAATATTCCATAGGAGAGGATGGTTAACAAATTAGTTTTCATTGTTATTTCAGAAATTATGAAGTCAGCCAAAGAATTAAAACCTATTTCAAGGGTTTCTAATGATACAGAAAAATTCATAGTATCAATTAAGCTTCATAAAATATGGGGGGAGAGGGAGGAATTAAAAATCTTTTAGAGAAATTAGTCAAATCTATTACAATAGGGCTTTGGTAGATAAAGGAATTTTATGTATTTTGTTTGTTTGTTTGTTTTGGTACTGGGGATTGAACCTAGAGGCATTGTACCGCTAAGCTACACCAAAGCTACACCGTCAGCCCAATTTTATTTCTTATTTGGAAACAGAGTCTCACTAAGTTGCTAAGACCCTTGCTACTTTGCTGAGGCCGGCTTTGAACCTGAGAGCTTCTTGTCTCAGCCTCCCAAGCACTGGAGTTACAAGCACCAGCCACCACGCCTGGTTTACATATTTTTTACATTATTCTATTTTCCAAATTCATGACATGGAATCAGAAAAATACTATTTGTGACAAGGATTATGTTAGGATAATGCCTATATTGCTGCCTTGTTGATTCTCCTAAGAGGCAGTGGTTTTTTAAAATGCCAGCTTGCAGGCCAGGGGACAACAGATCGAAAAAGGCTCAATTTTGTGGTCATGCAGAAGAACTCACATACCACACACTTTTCTATCTCTGGAACCTCCCCAAATACCTAGAAGTAACATGTTTGCCAAATATGTGTATTGATTAACCCTGTACCTGCTTATCCACCGATAAAATAAAGAAGTATGCACAGGAAAGCGCTTACATAATGACAATTCCGTCTTAATATTAGCTCTGCGTCTTGATACAGGAACTATACAGTTCCATGTTCAGACGAACTTAGTTTCACTGGAGCAGAAGGTGGTCCTGTGTGGTAGCTGCAGGGACCGCATTATGCTCCACATCATAAATTTGCCTTGGCTAGAGTACAAGTCAAGAGACTTTCTCACCATTGCAACTCTAGGGCTGCCGCTGGGTTTAATTTGAAGAGGATGCCAAGGCAGTTGTGAGCAACCTGGCATTCACAATTATTTCTGAAGTGCCGCATCAGAAATCATCAGCTCTGCTGTGACAGTCCGTGGCACTTCTGAGATGCCATGGGATTTTGTTGAAAGTTTAATTGTCTGCTTGTAGAATACTTGGGAAAATACACTCAGTAAACAGTGTATTAGGAATTTACAGTGGGTAGAGAGATGACATCATGACACCAGGATTCTGAAAAACAGTAAGCCTAGGTTTTCCTTTTGGACAAACTATTAAAGTGTTGATTATGGGATTTTATTCTTTCTGTGAGGTCTGAACTAGGAGTATATAGTTTAATGATTCCATGACACATCTATGATGATGGTGAGCATGGTGGCTATCTTTGAGGGAGGATGAATAGGGGTGATGCTCTTGGGTTTCTGGAAACTTCCATGTTTTGATCTGGGCAGTGATTATATAGGCTATCCATATGTAAATTGTAAAAATGTACAAATATTGGTAAAGCCGTATCCTGAAGGCTTGTGCACTACACTGTATGTGTGAATCATACCTCATTAAAATAAAATGTAAGAAGTACTCTGTGGGCCAAACAACATTTGTACCCTGTCAACTTGCAACTCCTAGCTTGAATACTTACTGTAATATCAATGTTTTCTTTACCACAATAATTTGTGACTAATGTATTGATTCTAAGAAAATATTTTTTTTCTTTCCCAAATAGTAGTTACTCTAAAGCATCAAATCTCTTAACTCAAGTGGTAGAGAGCTTGGAGACAGAAGGAAAAGACCATTTGGCTCTTCATCGCTGTGAGGCTCTACTTAACCACTAGGTGGCACACCACACATTCACAAAGCACGCTCACAGGGGCTGGTTCTGCCAGAACCTTTTGCTCAATGTGAGCCCCCGCAAAGAAGAAACCTGGTCTCTATTGCACTCCCTTCTAAGGCATCCCATCAAATATGAGACTGTAGATTCTCTAGGCTGAGCCCTTGCCTCCCTGCCTGACTCCTGAGAGAGGCGGATAGCTGCGGGGCAAAGCCGAGCTCGGGCCACTGGTTGACCATGTACAGGAGCCCTGCTTACTAACCAACAGCTGAGCCTTACTGGGCCATTTTCATGGGTGTTTAGCAAATCATAAGAATTTAATTTGGCTATGCCCTGTAGTTAGCTTGCTCATTCTTACTTTTTGTGGATTTTGTATCTTAAATTTGGTTATCATAGAAATAATGTATGGGATATGTAGGGGATGGGATGCATACCTTTATGCAGAAAAGTTTACAACCTCTTGTTAAGCAAAAAAAAGAAAAAAAAAACACTGAGTAGTCTCATTTTAATAGGCTACTTAGGGCTGTACTCATTTGCATTCTAAGTATCAGTGTGACTAAGGCATTCTGCCTTCCCTCTTAAAGTCTGGGATTTGGGACATTTTATAATGTCAAACAGTGTAAAAAGATCCCCATTGGCATCTCATTCACTGAAGCCACCTTCAATGCTTAATTTCTTTTCACTTTTATTGCGATGTCCAAATGAGAGTTTAAATTTGCTATCATTAATATGTAAATCTGGATCAACAGTCTCACTTTCAGCGCCATCTTACTTTAAAAATAGTCCAGGAAAAATAAAATAAAATAATAAAATAAAATACTCCAGGTACCAGGTGTGGTGGCATACACTTGTAATCCCAGTACTTGGGAAGCTGAGACTGGAGGATTTCAGGTTCATGAACAGCCTCAGCTACTTAGTGAGGCTCTCTGCAACTTAGTGAGACCTTGTTTCAAAATAAAGAATAAATAAAATAGGGCTGGGGATGTAGCTCAGAGGTAGAATGCCCCTGGGTTCCACCCCCAGCACCACAAACATTAATAGATAAAAATAAATCAAATAAAATACTCCAGGCACACACAATGGTAATTGATTATACTAAAGATGGCCCAGGTGTTCTCATTGTGTGGACTAGTAACAGGTGGATGTTTTAGATGAGATCATGGCCTCTGGTTGTGGCAAGTAACTACAAGTTTTGTCTCTGCACCTTCTTCCCTCTATTCCCACTGGAAAGTTCCATCTGAGTTTGGGTTGTATGTTTCTAAAACAATCTACATTAAAATATCACAACAGCTGGGTGAGGTGTTGCACGCTTGGGATCGCGCAGGTTCAAAGCCAGACTTGCTGGCTTAAGAGACCCTGTTTCCAAATAAAAATATAAAATAGGTCTGGAAGTGTAGCCCGGAGGTAGAAGGGTTTCCAGGAACCCAGTACCACCAAAAAAAAAAAAAAAAAAAAGAATCACAACAGTAAGCAGACCCACATCAAATATGCAAAGAGAGCCATGATTTCTTCTCCAGGAAGCAGTCAGTTAGGGCTTCGTTTTGAGGAGTGCTATCTAATACCAACAAGAACATTTGGAAAATAAAATGCACTTTGTAATAAAAAATTTGGCTACCCTAGCCGGCTGGGTGTGGTGGCACACACCTGTAATCCCAGCACCTGTAAGGCTGAGCCAGGAGGATTGTAGGTTCAGGGACAACCTCAGCAACTTAGCAAGACTTTCAACAACCTAGTGAGACCATATTTCAAAACAAAAAGATAAAAAGGGGTAGGAGAGCTGGGCATGGTGGTGCATGTTTGTAATCCCTGCACTTGGGAGGCTGAGACAGGAGGATCATACAGGTTCAAAGCCAGCCTCAGCTACTTAGCTACTTAGTGAGGCTCTCAGCAACTTAGTGAGACCCTGTTTCCAAATAAACTATAAAATAGGCCTGGGAGTATAGCCTGGAGGTAGAAAGCCCCTGGGTTCCATCCCCAGTAACACCAAAAAATTTTTAAAAAGGGGTGTGGCTTGGAGGTAGAATGCCCTTGTGTTCAATCCTCAGTAACACACACACACACACACACACACACACACACACACACACACACACCTATTTTGCTTTGCTTCAAGTTTGAATGGTCTTGTCATTATCTTCCTAAACAGATCTCAGTACATCTCATGACATGTGTTTCTCCTGCATAAATGCATTTGATTTATACAAAACATAAGAGAAAAGTGGGTTTTAACTAAAGATTACTAATAATCTACTAGAATGGTTTGCCCATTGTAAAGTAGATGCTGATAGAAATGTGTGTAAAATTATACTAAATAGAAACCATGGGCACTTAAAACATAAAATTCAGGTAATTAATTACTGTAAGAAAAGCTTTTTTGTCCATTTTTTTTTCTTTGAGAAAAACTCCAGGTCTAAATTGCATTTCGGTCAAGGGTTGGAAGTCAGGCTTGGTAAAAGGCTGAAAAGCATCTTTGCAATTTACTCCCTTTTAACAAGACACCCCTACCCACATCTTGAACCTCTGCATGACACCATTGTAGTTAGCAAGTTCCCTGACTGGGGAGGACAGCTTCTGGGTAGCTTGGGGTTAGGTGCCTAATTACCTTGAATGATAGGGTCACTTTGCTATTAGTCTATAGCAAAAAGACAAGGGATTTATTCATCCCTGATAGAAATCTAAACTTGAACCCGGGTTCATTTAGAAATGGAAATACTAGTACTGTCTGTATCTGTATCCCTATACAAATAAGGCATGGGGTCAATTCATTTATTTTTTTACTTTTTATTTTTTTTTTGGTGGTACTGGGGTTCCTGGAAGCCCTTCTACCTCCGGGCTACACTCCCAGACCTATTTTTACATTTTTATTTGGAAACAGGGTCTCCTAAGCCAGCGCGCGCAGCTGGCTTCGAACCTGCGTGATCCTCCTGTCTCTGCCTCCCAAGCGCGGGGATTACAAGCGTGCGCCACCACGCCCGGCCAATTCATTTATTTTTACCTTCATTCATAGTGCAGCAAGACTTAGGAATAAAGAATCCCTTATCATAGGAAGTTTGTAACTGTTGACTTCCTGGCTGGGGCAGAGGTTTTCTAAAAATTAGTTACTGGCCTACTGGTACCCATTTCCTATCTGCCTTCATTCCTAACCCTGCCCCTGCCCAGGCTTTTCTCTGTGCTCCTGATCTCCCAGCCTGAGTCCTCCTAGCTAAGCTGTGTGGTTCAGGATGTATCCTGATCCTAACAGGCTTGTTTTCCACTGTCTGTCAAGGGCTTTGTTGTGTATCTGCCAGTAAAAGAGACTTTTTCCTGGTTGCTTGTAACTGATTTTTATTGACTAGTTACTGTAAGTTTAGCACAGTGCCAACTCTCTGACATACATTGTTTCACTGTGTCTTTTCAATGTCCTCAGGACAGTCCTGTGTAGTTAATCCTGATGCTAGTTAGTGTTGATTGAAAATAAATAGTAGGCTTTACATATTAACTTATTAGGTTTTACATGTTAACTTCCTTAGTCTTCATAAAATAAACCTAAACCCTTTGGGATACATTCTATTTTCACCCCACAGTGGGTATTACTGTTCTCCCTATTTTTCAGATGAGGACATTGAAGCACAGAGATTGTAAATAACAATCTCAAAGTCAGAGCTAGGCGGCGGGCAGGCCGGGATTTGAACCCCGTCTACTGGTCTAGGCCCTTGGGCCCTAGAATTGCAGAGCTCAAGCTCTGCAGCCCTCCCAGGCCTTTCTTAGCCCTTCACCCTTTGCTTAGGCTCAAGGCCAACTCATCACCATAGTGCCACAGAGATGCTGCTTTGCATTTGTGAAGACCTTCCCTGTGGCCTGTCCTTCTTTGCCCCCCGCCCCATGTGGGCTTCTGTCCCCTACAGAGCTCATTATTAATATAGAGGGTTGGTTATAATTGAGTCCTGAGGGTTGTAATCCCGGAAGTGGATAAATCCATTGAAATGAATTTGCTCGGGTGGTACCCAGCAGGCCGTGGGTGTGGCTGGAGGAGGTGGTGTCTGGGGGTGCCGCCTTGAGGATGATATATATAGCTCCTCCTCCTCCTCCTCCTCCCTGGCTCGCCTTCACCTTCTTGCCTCCAGCCTCCATGATGTGAGCACAGCCCATGTGCTCTTTCTTTCTCCACTTCCTTCCGCCATGCCCTGAGATTCACGGTCCCCAGCTTCACATGGATTGAGCCTGAAACCTTAAGAAAATAAATCTCCTTTCCTTTAAATTCCATGGTCACATCTTTAGATTATGGCTGTAAGAATGCTGATTGGAATAGGCTAATGATCTGGTTTCTACTAGCCATATTCTAGGCCCTTTTTTTCTTAAATGACCCATTTAGGATTAATTGGTTTCCCCACTTTGGCCCATCATCCCATTTAAGCCTAAAATCCCAACAAAATTATTCTCATGACTGAAAATCATATAAAGTCCTTCACTACTCTCTCATCATATGCATGAAATATTGAAGATATAAAAATCAAAGGCCTCTTTCTAAATTTTTCTCAGAAAATGGGAGTGCCAGTTCAGTGCCTTTTGTTTTGTTATTCTCTTGGGAAGGGTCAAAGGCTATCTCTATATCTATATCTGTATCCATATGTCTTCTCCAACTATCCTTCATTTCAAGAAAAGGTCAGATAGGGCTGAGTCCTGCAGGCCAGGTGGAAAGCTAAGACAGAATGAGACTCCAGGGACTCGCCTTCCAGTTTTCTAAGAGAGTTTCAAAGCAATCCTCCACCCTTCTGGGGCAAGATGGGGGTACACGCTCTGACACACTCCACATGTGCATGCTCTTCCCTTGAGGGGCTACATTTTGTGCTCTTGTCCACCAGGCCCAGCAAGATCAATGGCAGGCCAAGGACTCCAGGGCTGAGGCTGCTAGCCTCTTTCTTCTTGGGATTTGCATTTATTAGTTTTTTAAAAAATAAAGGCTAAATATATGCCAACTTGGAACTCTGGCTGTATGGTTATTGCTTTAGCTTCCAAGTTTTGGGGTCTAATCAGTTGACTGAATCAACACAGAAAAACTTATTTATTCTCAGAATTCACTGAACTCACCCTGAGGAACTCCACTGGCTTCTGGCATGGGATCAGAGAGAAAAGGTCTGGTTGCATGGCAAAAAGATCTCATTGACAGTAAGACGACTTACAACACAGACACAGAGAAGTTGCTCTAGTTACTTGTTTCTTGGGAACAGTTTCTATTTTGGCTTCCTATTCAGGTACTTGCTGGGGCTGGAGCTATTTGTGTTTTCTCATTAACTATTTCAGCAGAGCTTCTGTCTGGGAAAGTCTCTGAGGCCAGAGACCCTGCAGGGTGGTGGGTATGTGCTTGCTCCCTTGGTTACAGTCCATGGGAGTGATGTGGTCTGTGCTTTTGCTAAAGCAGGAAAAGCAGCACACAGCACCCACTTTTACACCTCTGCGCTGGGAGATTTAGAATGGGCCTCTCTGGACATGAAGGGCAGAATGTATCACCATCTCACTAGTCTACTGAAGGATTTAAGAGAGCACGAGTCTTAGTAGTGCTTTGTCCCATGTGATGGCTATTCAAAGCATTTGCATGTTTATTAGATCAAGTCTTGTTATTAGCCTGTGATATTGGCAGAGCAGATATAATACCAAGCTTTCTGGTCAGGAGATCAAGATCCCAAGATAGTACTTAATTATCCAGGTGATGACACAGAGGTTTTGTTGTTTTAAGTCTAAACATATTAACACTACATGCCCCTTTCCCTTTTAAAAAACTACACCAAAATGGAGAATGTGTACTCTTGATTAAATTTTTAGTAGATGAGAGAAAACAGCCATCATGTTCAGAAGCCATCGTATTCAGGCCAACAAAGCCAGGAAGAATGCTATTTTTCTACTTCTTAAAAATCCTGTGGGGAGGTTCCAATGGGGTCTTGGTTTTGTAAGGATCTCAGTATTTGACCATTTTGGAATCAAACTCCACTCATTCTGCTTGAGAGTTTGAAGAGAGTCAGTGTTACCTTAGAATAGTGTGTGTACTGGAGGTATTAGAACTCCAGGTAGGCCCTGCTGTGTCTGCTTGGATGTGAGGTTTTCCTGCACCATCACGGAGACAACTGTTTCCCTGAAAACAGTATAGTAACTACAGGTTGACCATCCCTAACCCGAGAATCTGAAATCTGAAATACTGAGAAACCAAAGCTTTCTGGATGCCAACATGGTACTAAAAAATGTTTGGATTTGGGAGAAGTTTAGGTTTTTAGATTAGGGGAGATCAACTATAAAGTTTATGCAAATATTCTGAAATCCCCAAAACTCTGAAGCTGGAAACATGTCTGCTTCCAAGCATTTTGCATAAGGGATATTCAACCTGTAATGGGTTGATTTGAAGTCACTAAAATTTTCCTGGAAACTGAACAAATATTAATTATATATGAACATGTATACTATATATCCTCCCTCTAGTAGACGCATGACATTTGGGCTTTTAAGAAATCCAGGTCCACACACCTAGCACACACCAACTGGCTGGTAGGTCTAAAAGATAACACTTTGGTATTTTGCTGTTCCTCGCTCCTTCCCAACTTCCTTATTCTTATGTTTGGCCTTCTTTGCTCTGAGACTGACTCATGGTTCCGTCTGGTTTCTGCACTGTGTGTTTTTATATGGTATCCCCAGTGTCTGACGCCTGGCTTCCCACCCTCCTGGAACACTTGGACCTGCCTCATGTTCCCTGATCTAGCGTCCCTGACTTGATGCTCCCCCACGTGAAGCCTCAGGACCATCCCACTTGCAGGAAGAGAGGGTGGAAGTGACGGGTGGGGAAGAAGAGTCAGTCTTTTACCACCTCTATTCAAATGTGGTTCTTGGTAGGGGTGGGGGCATGATTCTGCCAGTAGCATTTTTAAAACATGCATGGATTCTACTGGAAGTGTTACAGTACTCTTTGAGATCTGTGCTTTTATTTAAATATTCCCAGGATTCAATCTTTAATTTCATTTTAGAAAAATGTCCCTGAAATTTTTGGAAAGTGCTGCTACAAACAGAAAATGTATCATACACTTGCTGCTTTGAGGGACACTCTGTACCTTAGTATACTTATTATCTTTGGATTGGCAAGAGAGATACAGCAAAAGTGTTTTAAACAAAGAATTCCCTCCCCCAGAGTAAAGCAAGAGTTGATGGAACTCAACTGTGAGATGTGCAAAATCAAGGGTAAAAAAACTGTAGGAGAATGAATATAGAGATTCAGGTAAGAAAAACTTGCTCTTGCAGGCTCCACAAGTTTGAAAGAATAATAAAACACACGAAACTATGTGTACTGAATCGTAACAAGGCAAATGATCCACAAAACATAGCATTCTGACTAAAATAAAATTGAAATAATATTAACTATTGGAATAATTGCTGCAGGACATAATGGATGTGTCTGAAGTGTAGGCAGGAAATGGGCTTACTCAGAAGAGAGCAGACAATATTATGTCTGAAGTCAAAACACCCAAGTTCTAGGCTTAGTTCTTGCATTCACCAATTCTGTAATTCCTTTTTTCTTCTTCAGAGACCGAGTTTCCTCACTTACAAAATAAAAGCCTAAGCCAAGATGATTATTAAACTTTTCTTAAACCCTAACATAAATAACTGTATGAATTTTTATTTATTTATTTATTTATTTAGTTTTTTATTTATTTTTTGGTACTGGGGTTCCGGGAAGCCCTTCTGCCTCTGGGCTACACTCCCAGACCTATTTTTACATTTTTATTTGGAAACAGGGTCTCCTAAGCCAGCGCGCGTGGCTGGCTTCGAACCTGCGCGATCCTCCTGTCTCTGCCTCCCAAGCGCGGGGATTACAAGCGTGTGCCACCACGCCCGGCAAACTGTATGAATTCTTAGGTCTGCAGGTTTACCTAAAAATTCACTTGTTCTGATTTTTTTTTCCATGCAAAAGATTCCCCATATATATAAACACCTTCTTCTCAAGTGAATTTAGCCTAATAAAGCCAAGAAAAAAAGAGCTAAGGCTTTGTTTTACGTTTTACTTTTAGGTATATATGTAAAGGTAAGAAAATAGGAAACATAGGGGAAAGTATAAACTCCCAACTGTAGGAAGGAACCAATGAAGGACATAAAACTTACACCAATGTTCTATTTATGAGGGTGAACCTTTGCTTGTCTCTGGCTACAGAGCAGTGTGCAGATCCTGAGCTTTCGGCAGCAGGATGTTCAAATCAGCCTGCAGTGGCTACGAGGACTCCTCAGCAAGCACTCAGTGTAGCTGTGCTGCAGTTGCCAGCCCTGGGCCAAGTTCCTGTCATACCTGCCACTCACTAGTTTCCACATGGAGGTAGGTGGTCAAGGATACACAAGGCCAGGCCAGGAATGATTTCGTGGTGAACATGAGAGTCCACAGTTCTTGCCGGGCATTCCTGATCAATCCAATAAAGCTGTTTTACCATATTACTCTCTTTAACTTTCAATCTGTGTGCAGGCTTAAGGAATAAACTCTACAAACCGACACCACTGGACACATTCCAAGATCAAATACAGTAGTCTTAAAAATTATCCCCTATGACCAATACATTGTATATAAGAAAATGACATCTTTTAAAATAATGAGACATCTGGGTCACCTCTCACCCACCGGAGCAACTGTATCATCAAGAGGGATTTTATAATGAATAAGACTGTTTCTATGCTTAGAGTCTTACAAATAAGGGTAGGATAATCAGACAAACACATTGCTTATTGAGGTATTTTATGTCATAAATCCAATAGGTGTTTCAAGCAAAGGGACTACTTTGAGCAATGTCACTGTAAGGCTAGTAAAGCAAAGAGTATACACAAAAAATCATGAAGTTGAACAAGGTATCTATCTGTAAGGCTGTTATCTGGAGTATTAGTATTAGTATTAGTAGTGGTACTGAAGGTTGGGCATTCTAGGCAAGATATACCCCCAGCCTCTTAAATTTATTTTTAAACAGGTTTCACTAAGTCACTGAGGCTGGTCTCAAACCAACAATCCCATCTCAGCCTTCCAAGTACTGGGATTACAGGTATGTGCCACTACATCCATCCAGTTGGCATTATTTTGTGGGAGTTTTTTCTTTTGGGGAAGATAAGTGTGAACTTACAGGAGAAAACAAAGGAAGTCCTGGATGATCTGGGAATAAGTGGGTGGGTGATCAAGAGATTGACTTTGGAAGAACCTTATGGAAACTGTGTTTGGGATGATTTCCACTTGGGGGAGGGGATATGTGGATGCCGGGTAGAAGAACACAGAGATGTTTAAAGAGTGCGTAGCTATTCTTTAAAATGACAGTGGCTCACACAGAAGGGTCTACAGTCACCTCCCCATCATCCAGGAGTGCTGAGTGTACTAGCACAGTGCCAGGGTGCTAACAAAGTTCCCCTATGGCAGCCCATACTGCTGGATTACATCCTCAGTCCTTTCCTCCTGAGGAATGGTGATCAATATTTGTAATAGCCAGTGTATGAGAAATGCCTACTCCTAGGCTCTTAACATGACACTTACTGCAATAAGCCTTTAGAATCAGTTGTTAGGTAAAGTCTGATCAGGCTCAATTCGATCACTGATATTTAACCCAATGATTCATTTACTTTTTGCAGCTACAACATGAAAACAAGGTAGCAAAAGCAGCTTGGTTAATTATTTGGTAATCAAGAAAGTTAAGTAGAATGAACTTCATTAAGTTTGTAGCATATGCTTGACACTGCAAAGAACCATGGGACATAGTAGTGAGCGTCAAAGAACTCATGCTGTGGTGAGGAACTGGGATGGAAGTATGAATTGGCATATTCTATTTGGCTGGTGATATGGTATATATCACAATGTAAACATCTTCTGTGTGATTCTCTTTCCAAACATTTCTCCTAATCCAGGATTTGTGAAAAGATTTGTCCAAAGGGATGTTTATTTAAATATTTATAACACTAAACCAGTGGAAATATTAAGCAATGCTCCAATAAAATAAATAATGACACCGGGTGTGGTGGTGCACGCTTGTAATCCTTGCACTTGGGAGGCAGAGACAGGAGGATCGCACTGGTTCGGAGCCAGCCTCGCTGGCTTAAGAGACCCTGTTTCCAAATTTAAAAAATATATAAAATAGGTCTGGGAGTATAGCCCAGAGGTAGAAGGGCTTCCAGGAACCCCAGTACCACCAAAAAAATAAAATAAAATAAAATAAAAATGAGTTTTTTACATGGTAGAATATTCTGTAGCCAGTAAAATTATGTCTAGATATACTCCAGGTGAGAGTATATCTTACTTAATAGCTAATAAATTTGAATTATAATGAAAATATTTATAACACAAATTATTTGGGCTTCCTCTTGTACTGTTGCCCTGGGTCCTTCAAGGTTAGGGTTGAGTCTGGCGTGATGCATACAGCAGGTGCTCTACAAGTACTTCCTTTTTTTTAAAAACAATGCTTTTTGATTAACTGAGCATATGTGAGATTGTAAAGTCTGTATAAACTACAGACAACATGTCCATTGATATGACTCTGAATCAGCTTTTAACTGTAATGGTGCCTTTTATCATAAAACTAAGTTCTTTTCACCTGAGCAGCCAGGCTCCAGTCTTTCCAAGTGTATGCCACATACTTCCCGAAGTTTGTTCCCAGGTCAGTGGCTTCTGACCTGCTTGCTCATTTGAATCATCTGGCAGCTTAAAAGGAACCCCCTTTGAAACTTGTCCCCAGAGATCAAAATTTAATTAGTCTGATGTATGGCCTGGGCATTGGAGTTTCTAAACAATCCTCAGATGATCTCACAATGGGAACTGGCCCTAGTAGGCCCGGTCTCCTTTTGTTTTCTACTTCCTATCCTTTGTGTGTGGTGTGTGTGTGTGTGTGTGTGTGTGTGTGTGTGTGTGTGTGTGTGTGGTACTGGGGTTCCTGGAAACCCTTCTACCTCCGGGCTACACTCCCAGACACCTTTTTTTTAAAAAATATTTTCATTTGGAAACAGGGTCTCTTAAGCCAGCAAGGCTGGCTTTGAACCTGCGCGATCCTCCTGTCTCTGCCTCCCAAGTGTGGGGATTATAAGCGTGCGCCACCACGCCCGGCTCCTATCCATTTTTAGAATCTACAATTTCAAGTATCAATTGTGAATAATTCTTTATTGATTCCCATTCTCAGTAGAGCCATGATTATGCATCATTTAATGATCATGTGTGCCTTAATTTTCCCAGGCAAAATTCACTGTTTAAAATGTTGTCCCCACCTTCTATTTTAATGAGGACAATGGCGTCGATGTTTACAATTGCAATTACTGCACCGACTCCGATATCTGAAGACCCACTCTCTAGTTTCTTCCTTACCCTCTTCAACCCAGAGCCACTCAAGCTATGTTTAACTTCCCAAGATTTTTCAGAAATTGTCCTTTGAAAAAAACAGGTCTGAAGCACGAGTTTGTAAACTCACTTAGAAAGTAAAGAAGCCTTATATAGAAGAGGGAAGATCCATAGGTTCAGATAAATCCTAAGCCAGAATAAAGGATCATGTTCTTATCTCTGCCCACGTGTAACTCATGCCAAAAGTGATACCACCAAAAAGTGTAGGGAAATTTCTAAAAACTTTTTGTGGTTTCCTGGTATGGAGAACAAGTCACGTTCCATTAAAATAAAAATATGTATATATTTTTTGGTGCTACTGGGGTTTCTGGAAGCCCTTCTACCTCCGGGCTACACTCCCAGACCTATTTTTTATACTTTTTTATTTGGAAACAGGGTCTCTTAAGCCAGCACGGCTGGCTTCGAATCTGCATGATCCTCCTGTCTCTGTCTTCCAAGCGCAGGGATTACAAGCGTGCGCCACCATGCCCAGCGTTAAAATAAAAAGTATTTTAAAAACTGAGGCTGAAGTGGTGGCACATGCCTGTAATCCTAGCACTTAGAAGGCTAAGACAGGAGACTTGCAGTTTTGAGGGCAATCCCAGGAACCTAGGAAGACATTTAGCAACTTACTAAAATGATATTTTAAAATACAAATGGCTGGAGGTGTAGCTCAGAGGAAGCATGCCCCTGAGCTAAATCTCTAGTTCAAAAGAAAGAAAAAATAAACTATCTTAAAGAGGTCAACAATCCATTCCTGTGATGCCCCAAATCTTTATACCTGGCTTGTCATCCAAATTGTATCTCCTCCATGAATGAGAACTTATGAGGTCAATGTTCTTATCCTTCAATTTTCTTTTTTAACATTTGGATCATTTTACCATCCATTTTCCTGCAAATGACATAGTTTTGTTCTTCGTTATGGCTGAGAACAATTCAATTGTGTGTATATACCACATTTTTGTTATCCATTCATCTTCTGACAGATACCTAGATTGGTTCTATAATTTAGTTATTGTGAATTGTGCTGCTATAAACATGGATATATACATATACCACTATAGTATTCTTACTTGCTTTTAGAAAGATACTAAGGAGTGTTATAGCTGGGTAATATGGTGGTTCCATTCCTGGCTTTTGAGGAACTTTCATACTGATCTCCATAGTGGTTATACTAACTTACAATCCCACCAACAGTGTATAAGAGTTCCTATTTCCCACATCCTCACCAGCATTTATTATTGTTTGTGCTCTTGATGGCTGCCATGTAATGAGTTAGATGGAATTTCAGTGCAGTTTTGATTTGTATTTCCCTGATTGCTTATGACGTTGAACACTTTTCATACATTTATTGGCTTTTTGCATTTCTGCTTTTGTGAAATATCTGTTCAGTTCAATTGCCCATTTTTGATTGGGTTATTCATTTTTAGTGTTAAGTTTTTAAAGTTCTTTATCTATTATATATTAATTCTCTATCAAAGAAGTAGCTGGCCAAGACTTTTTCCTATTTTGTAGGCTCTCTCTTCAGATTTTTGATGATATCCTTTGCTGCAGAGAATTTGATGTCCTCTCGTTTATTGATCCTAAGCTTATTTTCTGAGCTTTAGGGGTCTAAGAAAGTTTCTACCAGTACCTATATGTTGGAGAGCTGGTCCTACATCCTCCTCTAGTAATTGCACTTCTTGGTATAATGTCTACGTCTTTGATCCACCTTGAACTGAAACTTGTGCAGAGAAAATGGGAGTCTGATTTCATTTATCTACATATGTATATCTGGTTTTCCCAGCACCACTGGGAAAAGTCTGTTTTTGGATTCTTTGTCAAAAATCTACTGGCTATACATGTGAGGATTTGTTTTGTATCTTCTATTGAATTCCACTGATCTAGTCTCTGTTTTTGTGCTAATATCATGCTGTTTTGAACTATAGCTCTGTAGAATGATTTGAAGTCAGATACTGTGCACAAGAGCTTCAAAAATACTTAGAAATAAATCTAACCAAGGAGTTAAAAAACCTCTATAATGAAAACTGTAGAATGCTAAAGAAAGAAATTGAAGAAGACCTTAGAAGATGGAAAGACCTCCCATGTTCTTGAGAGGCAGAATAAATATCATCAAAATGTCTCAACTACCAAAAGCAATCTACAAATTCAATGCGATGTCTATTAAAATATCAATGTTATTCTTCATGCTGATTTTTTAAAAAAGCAATTATTATAAGGCTATAACTAGCAACTCATTGTTTCTTTTTTTCTTGCTTCAGGACAGCACATATAAATATGGATACTGACATTCCACCTTCATTAATCAGCTTCTTCAACTGGGAAGGCTGAGACAGGGCCCATATATTATGAGAATCTGGAGCACACCTTATCGTTGTCCTTTAAAATATTTTTATCCAAGGGAAAAATCATTCCACCTGGAAGAGCAACCAAATAAGCAACCATCCCAAGTAGATGGGTATCCAGGAGCAACAGGGAGAGAGGTCCTACTGTTCTGTGATGCTGAAGGGTGTCAGGGATAATCATGACCATTTGAATCACTTTCCTGCTTTTCATCTTCTGATGACTGACCACTGCAACTAGAATAAAGCCCTAAATGCCTTACACCAGGACCCACAAAAGTCCCTAAGCTGCTCTTCTACCTTTCCAACCTCAGCACCAATCATCCATTCTTCCATCCATCCATCCATCCATCCATCCATCCATCCATCCATCTTCTTTTTGTTCCAGGAATAGGTGAAGATATTTTCACCTGAGGGCAGAGGTGCTGGGGTTTTGTCTGCCTGGAAGCTTCCGAAGACTGGTCCTTTAATGTGTATCTATTTCCTTTTAGATATTTGTCCAGGCTTTCAATGCCTCCTACTTTAAAGCATAAGTTCTAAGACAGTAATGACTGTGTGCACTGGATCTTCTCTGGATCTACCAAGACACTCATGGACCCTTAATGAAATGCTAGGGAGTGATAATGAGGAATACTTGGTCAATTTCTATTCCAAGCAAATAAGAAGCAGGTGGATCCCACACTCGAACAGCTCACAGACTGTCCCTGCTGGACACACTGATTGACAGGTGCAAACCAACAGGGCTGCTTTTCTTTTCACACTTCCCTTGCAATATTTATACCCATAGGCATAATTTTTCAGTGCCATGTGCAGTGTGCCATGATAACTTTTTCTGGCCTGCTTACTGCCAACAGCTCAGTTTTATCAAAAACATTAGACATGCAACAGAAAAAAGAATGAGAACATTAGGTCCCCGAAAATAGTTATTAGGATGGTTGACAATAAAGGAGATGAAACCTCACATTGAAGCTAATTCAGAGTGACTTTGGAAGCTGTTTGAAGGGAGCCTCATAACAGGCAGAACTGAAGCAAATTGCAGTACCAACAAAAT
Source organism: Muscardinus avellanarius (assembly GCF_963383645.1). Lineage (NCBI taxonomy): Eukaryota > Metazoa > Chordata > Mammalia > Rodentia > Gliridae > Muscardinus > Muscardinus avellanarius. The sequence continues at coordinate 67,024,886 of NC_137787.1, forward strand.
GCTAATACTATGAATTTTTATTATTACCTATGGTGATTGTTTCTCCTCTGCAGAGTAAGACAAATGACAGCCAAGTCAAAGCTCAATTTTCCCCTCCTTAATGCTCTGCCTGAAGTTAGGCCCTCTATACTCTGGAGCTGCCGACAATGTGTTCATCTTTTGAAATGAGTCCTTTGCTGATCTTGTTGTTTACAGAGGCCGACTGTGCAACTCTGCAATTTTTATGTTTAGTTACATGCCTCTTGCACCAAGGAGCCAAGGCTTAGATGGCTATTGTTATTGCTCCCCAAATGCAGCACTGTAACACCTGTGGATAGTGACACATCCTTAAAGTGGACCTGTCTGTGACTTTGAAATAAATACTTTTCTAACTTATATATGAACTTTGGTTTCATTGACACCATGCTCAACCATGCAGTTAAAATGATGTTTATGATTTTCCAAATTGGTATTCCAGCTAAGTTTGTCAATTTTTTTGTGTGTGGTACTGAGACTGAACACAGGGACATTCTACCTGTGAGCTACCTAAACCCTGTTGGTTGTTTTTTGTTCTGTTATTTATCTATTTATTCATTGTGGTACTGGATATTGAGCCCAGGAACATTCTGCCTCCAAGCTACATCCCCAGCCCTACTTTATTTTTGTTTTGAAACAGGTCTCACTAGGTTTATGAAAGTCTCACTACTTGCTGAGGCTGTCCTTGAACCTGCAATCCTCCTGTCTCAGCTTCCCAAGTACTGTGATTACAAGCATGTGCCACCATGCTCAGCTTATTTTTGAAACAGGGTCTCACTAAGTGTTTGAGGTTGGCTTTGAACCTATGATCCTCCTGTCTGAACCTCACAAATACTAGGACTACAAGTGTGTGCACCATGCCCAGCTGTCTTTTTGTTTATGTACTAAGTCAATATATTTATGGATTGGCCCCTTCTCTTGGGTATGCATGAAGCACCTTTAAAACAAAACTTATATTTACCCATATCCCTATTCCTGTCTCAGTAACATCACTACTGCTTTTGCCTATCCTGTTATTAATCATGTGGCAATATCTGGTCAGGAGGTGGCCATTCAGATAATCCAGAATATGTGTACTTAAAGTATTTAGACTAGATTGGTGAAAATTTTCAGAACACTTTCTTAATTCTCAAGAAAATCCAAGTTCCCAGTGTCCAGTGTGACTCAGACTCATTCTTCCAAGAGGCAGGTTCAAAGTCTTTGTGCAGGGAGCTCTGCCTGCCCTCAGAACAGCTGGATCCTACCATCTGTCCACATCTTTACAGCACCATCCTGTGGCCAGGTGACAGCTGCCTGCTTAGATCAAGAGCTTCCAAAGGCAATGGGAATGTCTGCCCTTTAAAAAAATCACTGGTCCCCAGTACCTAGCAAAGAATTTGGCAAAAAGTAAATTTTCCAAATTAAAATTATTTCTATTTTTTATTGTTTTCTGGGGATTGAACCCAGGGAGCATTCTATCTCTCAGCTACACCCTCAGCCCTACTTTAATTTATACTTTGAAACAGAGTTTCACTAAATTGAGAAAGGCCTCACTAAGTTGCTGGGGCTGGCCATGAACCTGCGATTATCCTGTCTTAGCCTCCCAAGTAGTGGGATTACAAGTGTGCACCACTATACCCAGCTTATTCCTCATTTTTATTATAATTATTTCTATTTTTTCTGTAATTAGAATGGGTTTAATATTTTCTAATTCAAAATGACCATATTACCAGTTCCTATAGATTCAATGCAATTCCTGTGAGAATACCAATGTCCTTCTTCATGAGCTAGAAAAAAAAGATCCTAAAATTGCTATGAAAACCAGGCATGGTCATGCATGCCTATAATCCTAGTACATGGAAAGCTGAAATAGAAAGATCGCAGGTTCAAGCCTAGTCTTAGCAATTTAGAGAGGTCCTTGACAACTTGTTGAGATCCTGTTTCAAAAACAAAATATAAAATAGGGCTGGGAGTGCCGTGCAGAGGTAAAAGGCTCCTGGATACCATCAACAACAACAACAACAACAACAACACACACACACACACACACACACACACACACACACACACACACACACTCTTATATGGAAGGACAAAATACCCAGACTAGCCAAAGCAATTCTGAGCAATAGGAATCATGTTGTAGGCATCACAATACCTGACTTCAAATTATACTACAGAACAACAGAAACAAGAACAGCATGGTATTGGCATAAAAATAGATTCATAGACCAATGGAACAAAATAGAAGGTAAAGAGACAAATGTATACTCCTAAAACCAGTTGAATTTTGACAAGGTGCCAAAAATATACTTTGGAGAAAAGACAGCCTTTTATCAAATGTATTGAAAAACTTGATATCCGTATGTAGAAGGACAAAAGTCAACTCAAAATGGATTCAAGACCTAGACGTTAGGTCAGAAACTTTGCAAGTACTAAAAGAAAACATAGGCCTAACTCTCCAACCAAAGGCACAGGCAGAGACTTCCTTTAAAGCTCAGTAAATAAAATCAAGAATCAGCAAATGGAATGACATCAAAGTAAAAACCTTCTGCAAAGCAAAGGAAACAACCAAGAGCATAAAGAGAGGAACTACAGAGTGGGAGGAAATCTTTGATAGCTGCTTCTGTGATAGAGGACAAATATCTAGAACATATAAAGAACTCAGCACAAAACACACGCATTGTGCAGACAATACATATCTTGTAGAAATTTTAAGCTATATAAAGAACTTTAAGAAAGTAAAGGCATCTCCTTTCCATTTTTTCTTTAGATTGTGCACAATTAGTATTTACTTTTGCCTATTAAGAAACAACTTTGTCTGGTGTGCTGTTAAATAACATGCTTTATTCATGAAATTTTCTTTCTCTTTTTTTTTCTTTTTGCGGGACTGGGGATTGAACCCAGGGGCATTCTACCTCTGAGCTACACACCCCAGCCCTATTTTTTATTTTTTATTTTGAAACAAGATCTCACTAAGTTGTGGAGGGCCTCACTAAGTAGCTGAGGCTGGCCACGAACCTGTGATCCTCCTGTTTCAGCCTCCCAAGTATTGGAATTATAAGCATGTGCCATCATGCCCGGTTATAGAATTTTCTCTTAAATGTGCCATGTGTGTGTTCGTTTTGGAAAAGGACACAACACTCCTTTTTCCCTTACTATTTTTTTATCATACTGAACTTTTCAAAGTCAGTTCCTCATTGGACCTGGAGAGTTCAGGGCACATCTCTTTTAATTTTGGTTCATTCATTCCTCTCTCTTCTCCTGCATCCTCTTCATACCATGCTAGGTAGTGGAATCAGCTGCATTATGTAACATTTAACTAAGGATACAAGTATTTATGCTTAGCAACAAAATAACATAAAATAATGATAATGCTGGCAACAAATACAAAGCAACATGAGGGCAATCTGCCTGCCATTCTTCCCAGCACACTCAAAGCAGGATGTGTGTCTTCTGAACCCTGTTTCTTCTCAGTTTTTACCTTGTTTTTTATACTTAGATCATCTTATTGCATATATGGTAAAGTTAGGAATTTTTATGGAATATTCTAATATACTACTATGGCCTAACGTAAGACTTGATTCCTTGACTAGGATTCTACTCCACATCCTAACTTGTTTCTACCTCTCAGCTTTGGCATTATCTTCTTCCCGCTTACTAACCATTTATTCAACACTGGTCAGCTCAAATATTATTGCCTTGATTAAACCATCCTTGCTTCCCTGTTCATATAACCAAAACATCTATAGTGCCCTTGTTGCAAAATTTGCTACCTCTGTGTACTACTTCTGGTCATCTGCTGTGGGATAGAATTACCCAGTGCTAGAACTGCATTGTCAGCTCCTTGGGAAAAGAGGATATTATTTTGTATCCCTGGAGATAAGTTATATTTGATATAAAAGGAATCTCATAAAACTGTCTTTGACGAATAAACTATCAAGATATCTACGATGCAAACTCTAAATTATGATATTCAGTTGTATGCTTTCATCAAACTCTATCCCTTAATAAACTATTTGTTTAATTTAATATGTTCAAATTTAGTTCTAAGAAACAATAGTTAACAGTAAGATACAAGTTTAAACTTTTTGAAGTTCTAAACTTCCATATTCTTAGCATACACACATTATCACATTGCTAACACAATCATTATATAACAAGAACAACTTATATGTGTTTCAGAAAAATAAAGTGACTCTTTCCTGAATGATTCCTGATAAACTGCCATTATTTTTAATAATCAGCACCATCTGTCATTTAAATTTTTCATCTCATCTGCCAACATTGTACCACAAAGTTGATTCACACTTCTTGTTGATCAAGAGTACAGTTTGGTGCAAGTAACTGTTAGCAGAAAGCAATGCTTTGGCTATCAAGTGCTTCCATATGGAACTTCGTTTGCCATAGGGGGATCTGACTGTAAGCCAAATCATTTATAATTTGAGTCTCTCATCCTGTATATAAGATATAACTATCTTCCATATTTAGGTTAATCAGGTATGTGTGGGTGGGTACTGGGGACTGAACCCAGGAACATTTTGCTTCTGAGCTATACCCAGTCCTATTTTATTTTGAAACAGGGTCTCACTAAGTTGCTGAGGCTGCCCTCAAACTTGTAATCTTCTTGTCTCAGGCTCTCAAATTCTAGGATTACAAGCATGTGCACTGTCCAGTTAGTTTTAATCTTTTTTAAATGAAAAACTTCAAATATATATACATTTGTATAATATACATATCATATATAATGTATATATTTTATATTTTAAAACTCCAAATATATTTATGTTTGAAGTTTTAAAACATATATAAATATACATATTTACATATAATATGCATATTATATATAATATATATTAGTATAATGACCCTCCTTTCAATATATACTCTGCAGAAGTTTCAACAATAATTCATAGTCCATGTATTCTCAGGCCTGCCTCTCTCTCTCTGCCTATCTTGGATTATTTAGAAACTAATCCCTGACATTGTATTATTCAATCTATAAATATTTCAGGCTCTTTTGAAATGCCTAGTCCCAGTGCCATTATCATACTTAAAGACAATAATAGTTCACATTTGCCTATTGACCTCATCTGGATCCTGCTGCAGAGATGGTGGCTCTTACTGAATATTTCCCTACAAATACTTCTAAGGCTGTTGATAAACTGTACACATGCTAATAGACTATTACAATGCCCCTTTTGGGACAAAGAACATTCTGTTCCCTGTATGCTGCTTAATAGTGGATTCAGTTTTGGGGAGGGACTTACACATTACATTCCTTTATTAACATAGAAAGTAAAGAACAAACTCATTTGTTGCCACACTATTGACAGTCACTCTTCTTTCTGAACTCCGTCAAGGATCCCAAATGCAGATAATTTCATAGAAGATTTGTTGTACATCTGCACAACTGATTTTCTATGCTGCAACCCTTCATTTATAATCTCCCTTCTTCCCTGATGAATCTCCTATGAATATTGCCATTAAAGAATTTGAAAGAGGTGGCACTAAAAAAATGCCATATTTTTGAAAAGGTTGCTGCAGATTTTTTCCCTTGTGCATTAGAGAAAAAAGGACATTTATGAGATGAAGTGTGTTTCTGTGAGCCAATATTGAATTTTCCATCATTGGCGCTCAGCCTCCCGGGAGGCACTTAATTGAATCAGTCTTGAAAGGTTTCCATTGTGTTTTTCTCAGACCTTCTTATGGATTGCAGACACATTCATAGTGAGCACAGCTCTAATGGAAGATGCTGTCATCCTATTCCTCAGTCGCATACGTCACAATTGCTCATGCCTCTGAAGAGGCTGGCATGCTATCAGGTCAAGAGGAGGTCAAGGTAGACAGACACAGGAAGTGATAATTCTTCACAGGGAAGGGGAAATAGTGGTGGAGAGACAGACATGGTAAAGCCACCAACTAATCCCCTTAGCACAAATTCTAGACACATTCACCAAAATATCGAGTCAGGTTCACTACCTGACAAGGACCAGAGGCCAGGGAACATAACAGAAATTTGTCTTAGTTTCTAAGGGCAAGCCAGGATGAGGGGGGCTGCTGGGGAAAGCAGGCATCAGTGCCTTGCCACCAGTAAACCTGTCAAGTTGCCACTTACCACACCAGCCTTGTCTTCACACATGAATCATCTCAATCTGAAAACCTAGAAGCAAAGACTGTGACTTTGTACTTGGTCCGTCAAATAATCTTCCTCTGTCTTAGTACTCTCATTAAAGCTTACTGCTGTCTAATAAGGTTTTCATCTACATGTATGACCCATCACTTCAATGTGCCACACAAAATGCTATACAGTATTTTAAACATCTCAAGATTTTTTACATGAATTCTAACTTGTTATCTACCAAACTCTTAATCAAAAACGCTTTATTCATTACACACTTATAATTATTAATTAATTACAGCAGAGCTAACAAAAGTAGGGAGAAGAGTGTCATTTGATCAAGTTCACTGAGTAAATTAGTACCCGAATTAAAACTTGAACAGGATTCTTGGTTCAAATATTATTCTCTAATTAGCTCATGATCCTAAATGATCTCTTTTGACCATTGAAAATGAAATGGATATATTACTATAGTTCTCTGGTTTCAACCCCTTTAGGAAGATACCAAGTAGTAGTATAGCCAGATCATGTGGTGGATCCATTCTCAGTTTTCTAAGGACTCTCCACAAATAATATCCTTAGTGGCTGAAATAGTTTTGCAGTTTCACCAACAGTGTAAAAGAGTTCTATTTTCTCACATCCTCTCCAACATGCATTGTTATTTTACTTCTTTATGCTTGTCATTCTGAATGGGGTTAGATGAAACTTCAGTACAGTTTTGATTTGCATCTTCCTGTTGCTAATGATGTTGAACATTTTTTCATATATCTATTGGCCCGATGTATCTCTTCTTTTGTGAAGTATCTACTCATAGCAGCACAATTCACAATAGCAAAACTATGGAACCAACCTAGGTGTCCATCAACAGATTACAAAGTTATGGGAAATACACACAATGGAATTCTACTCAGCAATAAAGAACAAAATCACATCATTTGCAAGAAGATCAAAGGATCTGGAGAACATTATGTCAAGTGAGACTAGCCAAGCACAGAGGGTGAAGGATTATATGCGTTCTCTAATATGCATAACCTAGGGAGTATTAGGGATACCAGAGTGACTCGGGGAGGAGGCGGGACAACATGCACTGTGTGCGTGTGTGCCACTGTCAACATGATTTACATTATGATACGAGACGATAATGTACTAATAAAAGCAAAAAAAAAGAAGCCTATTTTAAAAGCAATCTGTCTCTGAATTAACATTCAAAACACGTAAGTCGGGCGTGGTGGCACATGCTTGTAATCCCAGCATTTGGGAGGCTGAAACTGGAGGATCGTGGTTCGAGGACAGCCTCAGCTACTTAGTGAGGCCCTCCGCAACTCAGTGAGACCCTGTTAAAAAATAAAGAATAAAAAATTCGGCAGGGGGTGTAGCTCGGAGGTCAAATGCCTCTAGGTTCTATTCCCAGACCCGCAAAAAAAAAAAAAGTAAAGAATTAAAAATACTTAATATAAAAAAACCCAACCCAATCAATAAACGAGCAAGTGAACTAAACAGATGTTGCTCAAAAGAAGAACTACAAATGACCAACAAGTATATGAAACAATATTTAACATCTTTAACAATCAAAGAAATACAAATGAAAACTACAGTGAGATTACATCTCACTCCAGTTAGAATGGCAATCAAGAATCCAAATAATAATAATAAAAGATAGAGAGGCTGTGAGAAAAACAGAAACACTAATATTGGTAGGATTATAAATTAGTACCACCACGAGGGAGATCAGTAAGGAGGTTCCTCAAAACACTAGAGATGGAACCACCATATAATACAGCTAAACCACTCCTCAGTATGGTTCCAAAAGATAACATCAGCACACTACAGTGACACACGCATACCCATGTTTATGGCAGCACAATTCAAAGTAGCCAAGTTATGGAACCAACCTAGGTGCTCATCAACAGATGGAGGGGTAAAGAAAACATGGTATATACACAGTGGCACAATACTCAGCCACAAAGAACACGGATATGTCCCTGGAAGAAAAAAAAAATAAAACTAGAGAACATCATGCTAAGTGAAACAGGCCAAACTCAGAAAATCAAGAGTCATATATTTTCCCTCGTATTAGAAGATAGAAAGACAAACGGAAAGAAAAATGACCTCATGAACATTAGGAGACCAGCACAGTAGGAGAAGGGAAACATGGGAACAAGGAGGGGGAGGGATGCATGAGGGATCACAGCCCAATTATGCTCTGTGAGTGTATGGACATCTCACAATGAATCCCACTATTATGTAACATTATATTGTCACAGTAAAAATTAATAAAAAGAACCCGAACATCCTCTGTACTACTGAGAAATAGCTTTCCAATATCCTTCGCCAACAGGAGCTCAATAACATAACTTATAGCACAAATACATATATACTTCTATGTATATTGTTTTGTTATTATCTGATCATAGTTTTAGTAATTGAGAAAGATTATTCAGGAAAAATTAAAATAATACCTATGTAACTAGGTGTACATGTGTACTTTCTTTCAAGTTTTGAATGTGGGGTCAAGAGTTTCCCTTTTGAATATGAGTTCTCTGGTGAATTTACCTTGCATAGAACATTTTCAAAATGCAAAGTCTACAAGTTCCACTTTGGGTTGCTTTAGGTGAAAATTTGAAGTGATTTGGAAACAATCTCAGTGCAGAAGCCTTCTGAATTTTTTGATTTTTTTCAGTCTTTTACAATAGTCTTATGTACACTTAATTGAACTTTTTTTAGATACCTGTTTTTTTATTTTTTACAAAATATTTAACTTCATTTTTATAGTTTATCTTTCCCATGTCTCCTTTCTTTTCATTCTGGGTTCTGTCAGCCTGGTAAAATATTTCTTAAGTACTACTGATGACAAAATCTCCCTGGAAGAGGGAAACCATTTCAGAACCATACTCAAACACCATTTCAGTCCAAGGCTACCACTCCTCAAACACTGAAGTGGTTGGATTACAATTATTATCACAGAATTAAGGGGTCGATCACCCTCCTCTTACCAATAGAAAACTTTCTTGTATGAGCTTTCAGGAAACAAAAATAACTAAGGCGGGTATGCCAACTTGTAGATTTAAACCTACCATGACTTCAACTGAATTAGCTGCTATTTATATATACCTTGGAAGGAAGAAGAGGGAAGAAGTCTATTAAAGGCATTAGATGGCATTAAGTTGCATCAACACTGATAGCTATGAAGGAACCCAGTACAGCTAAAAAGTCCCTAGTGATTGAATAATCAAAGTGCTATACTGTACAATCCAGGAAGGATAAGACACGAATCAGTTCTGTCAACCTAAAAAACACAGGCTCAGGAGAGGACTGAACCACTCAAGAACCTTTGTGTATCTAAAGCATTGGTCTGTGGGTGTCTGATTCTTAATTTTTAACTTATAAGGTCTTTGATTTTTAAAAGATCATTCTACCTTATTCATAAGAAACTGACATTCTACAAAGCCATTTGCCAGGACAGTGATTATATATAAGTGGGATTTTTAAAATCAACAATAAATGTCTTACACCATGAAAATAGCAGCTTGCCTCCCACATTCATTTCATAGCAGGAGACATGAAGTGAATTGGCCCTTTTGAATTACTCTGAAAATGTGTTCCAGTTGCATACAGATAGATCACTAAATATAAACCAAGCTGATTTTTTGCTGTGTTGTTTTGGTCCCACTGCTAAGCAACTTTTAAAACAAAGTGTTTGATACAGGATGAGTCCCTTGTCATTACATTATTCAAAATAAAATTAAGTTTATAAGAAAGCAAAGCAATGTTTGTTCCCCAAACACAATCCAGTGCTGGTGACTGCAAAGGTAGATGGTCAGACGCAGTCACAACGAAGTGTGCAGGTTTCTGTGCTTGTGTCTGATTCATTCATTCCAATCATTCAGTGTTACCCTCCTATGTGGAGTAGCATAAGCGATGCCAAGGCCATATGCTGCCTGGATCTCCCTTCAAGATGGAGCTCAACATTCAGTTGTGAGGAGCACAGGTGACCAACAGCCTCCAGCAGCAGTGTCCTCGAACCTGCCCCGTCTCTGAGCCAAGACTGGCCTTCTTGGGCATCTCCTAGCCAATGACTGCTGCTTATCTTCTTTCCTTCTACACAGCACAAGTTTTTTGTTTGTTTGTTTTTGTTGTAGTGGTAATGGTATCAGGGATTGAACCCAGGAGTGTTTTAGCTCTGAGCCATACCCTCAGACCTATGTTTTTTTATTCTTTATTTTAAAATAGGGTCTAAGTTGCAGAGGTCTCACTAAGTGGCTGAGGCTGGCTTTGAACCTTCGATCCTCCTGTCTTAGCCTCCCAAGTACTGGGATTACAAGTGTGCACCATCTTGCCCGGCTTAGTTATTAATTTTTTATTTTGAAAGAAGGTCTTGCTAAATTGCTAAGGCTGGCCTCGAAACTACAATCCTCCCATCTCAGAGTCCCAAGTACTGGGATTACAGACATGCTATACCACTTCTGGCTGCCACCAGTGTTGCAAACAATTTGTTTTGTGTCTACAGTCTCTTACTGCTCACCACCCACTTGCCTTCCTTTGGTTCCATACAGGGATTACTTTATAATATGGGGATTACTTCATAAAAACTTCTTACTAGAAGGTCATCATAACTCTTTTAAGTGTCCAATCATAGAATCCAAACAGTTTTTAACTGGAAGGTGTGTGGTATTAATTCTTGCATTCCATAGATAAGGAGAGCACATTTGCACTATCACCATTCACCTGGTTAAATGACATCTCTAGTAATTCACACTGTTTTACTGTCAAACTTTACTCTCCTTCTCCAGTAGAAAAGTGCATCACTTTTTCCTGTCAAGAAGTCCTCAGATGTAGAATCAATAACAAGCAGTAAGTTGTCACTGCCTAAGAGTGGTCATTTAAGGAAAATTAAGCTTTGCTCTCCATTTGGTTGGGGGAAGAGAGTGGGATTCGTTTCATGTGGTCTGGAGGTCTACATGGCTACTTTTTAAGGCCATAATGATACTGGATCAGGGAAGTACATGCTGACCCTAGTTCTAAGTGATGATAGGGCACTTTTAGGCCCATTTGTAGCACTAAGTCTCTATAGGCAGAAAAAAAAAGTGCCAGTAAAATGTAGTTTTAATAAAGTTGTTGAGTTTTCATATAAATGCAGTAGAATTGTTTTAGCTGAAGTCTCAAAACCATTAATGCCCTTATTTATGTGGCAAATATAACACTCAATTTTATTCTTCTTGTAGCAGGAAAAAAATCAATGATCTCACCATGTTTTAATTACTAAAAGGAGAAGCCCCATGAACTCCTGCAGGCAGCTGGCATGGCATTTGTTTTATGTTGATAAGCGTAGCTTATCAACACACACACACACACACACACACACAACACACACACACACACACACACACACACACACACACACCTACTTGATGTCTATTTTAGGCATATCTATTTATCTGTATCATATACATACAACAAAGCCACATTTTATTTCACCTTTTTGAGAAAAAGTAGGCTAGAAGATAAAAATAAACAATGACCCTAGTTGTGCATGGTTATTTTCAGAATAAGGCAATCTTTCATAATCTTCCCCAAATCTTTGAAGGATGGATAAAGATCAACTTTAAAAAAGAAAAAAAAAGTCACAAGCCCAGCATGTCAAGTGTGGGTCAACCAAAAGCCAGTCCCCTACAATTATGCCCCAAAGAGTTCAATGCAATACATTAGCTGCAAGGGACAGCATGCGGGTGGATAAATAGCTATCGGGGAATGAAGTGGGTTAAGTGGCCTTGGGAGAATAAGGCAGTTGAATAACCATTACCCCCTGATTTTAGAAGGATTAGGTTGAAATAGGTGAATTATGTGCATGTCTGGAGAGGTCTTTATAAAAGCAGATTCCCCCATCAGAATGTAGCATAAATGATAGAAACCTATGACTAAATAAGCACCAGACATTATGCAAGGTATCAGGCATATAAAGTGGGAATAAGATGTGGTCTCACTGGAACTCAAACCTGAGTGGGGAAAGGTAACAAAAGAATGAATGTCTATCAAAAAGTACCATTACAACAGGCTTTAAGATGCCATGTGGCTGCCATAGAGAGGAGGGGACATGACCTCTAACTAAATTTTGCATGGAGTATGAGAGGAAACAATTAGAAATAAATGCAATCTATGGACAAAGAGTAGAAAGGAAAAAAAGGGGGCTCAAAGAAGGAAAGGAGGTTATGAATAACTGATTACTTAGACATCCAAACTCTATTTCTTAAGTAGTACCTTTTCCCAGTAGCTTTAACCCATTTTGTGAAGCAACTGACTTATTTCTGGAAGATATGGTAGACTTAATGCAAAGGAAAGGGTGCTGCCCCCCTTTTTTGCAAAGTGCTGACTTTATCAATTGTGTTTCTAATATGATACAGGGTTCTTGGAAAAGAAAGTAATTGAAAGAACAGGTACATCAAGGAAAACACCTTCCGTGGTTCATATGACTCCTGAATGGACTGGACAGGATCTGTTCAAATGTTCCATGTCAACTTATGCTGTTCATTGCTTTATCCTTCAGCAGCATACAAGCGATAATACCTGTATACGTCTATGGAATACGATCAAGGAAAATCTGGTGGTCTAAAATTCTGATTAATGAAAATACTCTAGTTAACGTAATGATACCTAGAAGTACTCTCTTAATTGGTTTTATTCAGTTAGTCAAAATAGTTAATAAGGTCATTGACAGATCTTTTACTATTATTGATGGTTTACAGTCTTATGCTGCTTTAGATTAGCATTCTAACACCACCAGTTGCAACTGCAGAGTATGACAGGTATAGCAGGTAGAAGTTGGAAAAGTGACCTGGGCACTCCCTGGATCTCCTCTCCTCTCCTCTCCTCTCCTCTCCTCTCCTCTCCTCTCCTCTCCTCTCCTCTCCTCTCCTCTCCTCTCCTCCCTTCACCTCTTTGCCATTTCTTTTCTCCCTTCCCTCTTCTCTATCTCCTCCTCCTCCTCCTTGTTCTTCCTCCTCCCCTTCTCTTTCTTTCATGGTAGTAGGGATTTAATCCAGGGGTATTCTACCTCTGAGATGTACCTCCAGCCCTATATATTTTGTGGTTTGAGACAGAATTTCCCTAGTTTGCTGAGAGTCTCACTACATTGCTCAGGCCAGTCTCTAACCTGATATTCTCCTGTCTCAGCCTCCCAAGCAGTGGGATTACAGGCATGTACCACCCCACTCAGCGACCCCACATATTTCTGTATTTGACTAGTATATCTCACTGAGGAGTAAAATTAGTTAATAGATAAATCTATTTCATTAGATACATTTTGCTGCTTGTGAAACATAAGCTAACAATCATGAAAATATCACTTCTTCATCACTCAGAATTCAAAAAAGCAGTTGAGACTATTTCAGTCTGGTCATTCTTACATGGCTACTAACAAAGTGAAGAAGGTCGGAATCATTTCTTTGAATATGCTTCTCAGACTTTTTGAATGTGCTTTAATAAACACTCCAATGAATGCTGTATGTTACATTTATTCCTATCTACTGAACATATAAATCAAATATCATAATACAACATATTAATCATCAACAAATCAATTTTTTAGTTGGGTGTGGTGGTACAAGCTTGTAATCCCAGCATTTGGGAGGCTGAGATAGGAGGATTGCGCAGGTTCATGGCCAGCCTTAGCTACTTAGTGAGGACCTCTGCAACTCATTGAGACCCTGTTTCAAAATAAAGAATAAAAAATAGGGCTGGGGGTGGAGCTCAGGGGTAGAATGCCCCTGGGTTCTATCTCCAGTACCACACACACAAAAAAATCAATTATTTTTATTTTGCAATGACTCTTGCTAAGGCATGGGTTGGGGCGTGCAGGATACAAGGAAGTCTAATACAAAAGAGTCTATGAAATTGAGGTATGAATTCATACTCATTAAAAAAGGAGTTAAGACAGTTAAATTGGGCCTGAATGCACAGCTGCACAGAGCCCTCCACACTGGGAGCTCAACATGGACAATAGTGGAAAGCTGGCAGGAGAGACCCAGGAACCAAAGTTAGGGTGGTTAGGGTAAGTGAGGGAGGGGAGGATTAGCCTGATGCACAAATGCACTTTGTAATAATGTAAGCAAATAGAACCATAGTTGATATCGGTTCTTCATCCGCTATAGTATTTTTCAAGGATCAGTTCTCTCAAATAAGTGAGGCCCTTGGTCAAATGTACAATTTTCAAATCTCTGGTCCTGGCATTAGACTTTATTATACTAGTTATGGTAACAGGGATTGAACCCAGGGGCATTTTACTTCTGAGCTATACCCCCAGACCTTTTTGTTTTTTACTGTAAAATAGGGTCTTGTTAAGTTGCTGAGGCTCAACTTGAACTTTCCTCCTGTTTCAACCTCCCAAGAATGAGGATTAAAGACATGCATACTGTGCTCAGTAGCTTTTTTTTTTTTTCTTGGCAGAACTAAGAATCGACAACCCCCCACCCCGCCTTCTACCTACAAGCTACACCCCCAGTCCTATTTTTATTCTTTATTTTGAAGCAAGGTCTCACTCAGTTGTGGAGGGCCTCACTAAGTAGTTGAGGCTGACCACAGACCTGAAATCCTCCTGTCTCAGCTTCCTGGGTACTGGGGTTACAAGTGTGTACTTCTATACTTGGCTATTGGCAGCTATTTTGAAAACAGATGAAATGATCATACTAAATTTTTCTTATAGATGATATGTAAACACATTTATAATAGTTTGGGAAAACAATATTCTAATAGATCTTTTAATTTTTTTCCCTTGTTCCCCCAGCAAATGATTCTCTGCAGTAACTGTAAGGGAGGGAAAGAGGAGAGAACACTGAAGACATTGATCCTGTATACTTAAGATACTGCATTTTGTTGTTGCTGACTCAAGTCACGAAAGGAAAAATCTACTTCATTGAGAGTATATTCTGCCCTACCCCATCCCTCCCATAATATTAAGACTATTTGTCTGTGTATTTGCTTCAGGTAGAGAATACTATCCTATGGCTAAACACATTTAATACATCACCCCCCCCCCAATGCCTTATTCTTTCTGTAATTTTAAGTCTAATGCTTAATGGTCTAGCCAAAGAGTTGGAAAACATCTTTTTCAAAGAACAAGATAATAAGTACACTAGGCTTTAGGGGCCATAACTCTGTCACAGACTCGGCCATGCCACTGCAGCAGAAGGTTGTCAAAGATAGTATGTAACAGATGGCAAGGCTCTGTTCCAATGAAACTTTATTTATAAAACAGGCAGTGCCCTGCTTTGCTTTCAAGGCAGTGTGTTGACACCTGGTTTGGCCCTTCAATTATACAATTAAATTAAAATTATAATGTTCACAAGAAAAGAGGTAAGACATCTGAACATGCACCCTGTGTCCATCTAACTGTATTCCAGCTTAGAAGGTGCTGAGATCAAGGCATGTAAGTATTAGTAACAATAAGCCAAAATACTTAATGGCCAGAAAATTTCATGTTTCATCCTTTATTTTTCAAATATATTTAACACAGACCAGCATTAAGGCAAATTTCAGAGTACATCTGTCTATCACTTCTAGGAAAAATAAATCAGCTTTTCCAAATTTATGAACTGAATACTGAGAATAGATGTGACTAAAACAAGCATGTTTGAGTATCAATTTTTGGAGTGTTTTTAAACGTATTTCAAAAGTACCTACGGTTAGAGTTCCTTAATCTAGACTAGTTGGAAGGCTATTAAAATAGCCATAATGAAAATTTCCATCTTTAACAGTAACAACACATTTTGAAAATGTTTAATATTTATAAAGTACTATATAGGTTATAAAGTACTGCCATAAATAAAATTTTACTTGATCCTTAACCTTTTTTGTAGGCTATAGTATATACTTTTTCTGTTATTTTACTGATGAGGATATAGATGTAGAAACGTTATATGACTGGTCTTGAGACACAGTGAGGCACAGAACCACAACTCGAAACAAGCAGTCTTTTATGGCACTAATTCACTTCCCTCTCAGGTTATTTCTGGATTTGTCTTGTTCTTTAAGGATTCTAATGCATGGCTGAGAGGTGATGTCATTTACAAAATGGTATGATGGCTTGGGCAGAATGACAGGGACAATTATTTTTAAATGATTTTTTCATTTGTTTAACAACTACCCAAAATGTATGCCATCAATTGCTTAGTGAATGAAGAAAATAGTGTGTGTGTGTGTGTGTGTGTGTGTGTGTGTGTGTGTGTGTGTGTGTGTTTTACTGGGATGGAGCCCAGGGGCATTCTACTTTTGAGCTATACCCCCTAGAGCCCTATTTTTTATTCTTTATTCTGAAACAGCGTCCCACTGAGTTGCAAAGGGCTTCACTAAGTAGCTGAGGCTGATTGCAAACCACGATCCTCCTGTTTCAGCCTCCCAAATGCTGGGATTACAAGTGTGCGCCACCATGCCCAGCTTGAAAACAGTATTTTATTATAGAAAGAACAAATGAAACATAGCAAGGACTCGTTGAACTGAAATTGGAAGACCAGAATCCAGAGAGCCTGGTGAATCATAGACTAAATGATTCCAGCTTCTCTGTAATAAGGAATAAATCATATTCATCTAATTTTACAAAGGAGATCAACTAAAAAAAACAACAAAAAACAACCAACAGATGTGAGGCCATTTAGAGCTAAAGAGAATTTAATTCACTCCACAGTCCTTACTGAGTAGCCATTGTGATGGATGCTATGTTGAGATTCACCACTATCTACTCTATCCAACTGAAACCACAGTTCATGAAATATAGTATATAATTAGGACCTTTAGGGATCACACAAGCGGAGCATAGGGAAGAGACGCAGATCAATGGGAATGTAATGCTTACAATGATGGATAGGCTTACTCTCAAAAAGGATCACATCGTCGACTTTCCAATTACAAAGTAAAGGCTAAAATGCATAGATTTTTGAGTGGAGGAAAACTAATCAGATGCAGCTTACTAAAAATTTAATAAAAGAGGAAATATTTAAGCGACTGATTTTTATATTCTTAAATGATAACCAGATTATATGACACATGTACTTGGGGTAACTAATTACTTGTTTGGTAATAGTATAACACATGTCTAATGTGTGTTCTTGGAGCGTCTGAATACTGATTGTAACCCCCAAATTTTCAAAGTACACAATAAATAAAGACTTGAATAACATGTGGTCCTGGCTATGTATAAAACTGTCTGGAATAAATAAGTATATATTTGGGATAGGTATAAGTTTGAAAGTCTATTTCATATTCTATTTCATATTGTATAACAGTGAAATTACCTGAATCCACAGATAACATTTTTTGTGATACCAGGGTTCCTGGAAACCCTTCTACCTCCGGGATACACTCCCAGACCTATTTTATGCTTTTTTATTTGGAAATAGGGTCTCTTAAGCCAGCATGGCTGGCTTTGAACCTGCGCGATCCTCCTGTCTCTGCCTCCCAAGTGCGGGAATTACAAGTGTGTGCCACCATGCCCGGCCACAGTTAACATTAAACAAAGGAAAAATCAAATATGTGAAAATGTTAGAAAATAATTTCCACAAGATAAATCCTGAGCCTCCACTAAAACTCTTGGTATAGTAAACCTGTCCATATGTTAATTCACATTTTGGCAAATAATCATGTGACTATTGCAGGAGAACATTATACCAAGAAGAAACACAGACCAAGGAGCCTGGCTTCCAGGACAGTCACAATTCCAGAAGTTTGGGTTAGTAAACTGTGATTAAGAAAAGTGAGATAAGATAATAAGGAAATCCAGATACTACTAATCAGATTACCTCAGAGTCATCATAAGATAGATCATAAGAAGAGTAACTCAGAATAACAATGTGTTACTAAGAAATGGCAGAGAGACCTACATGCCTACATTAGGAAGAACTGATATAACTTTCACAGATTTGATACAATAAAATTCAGGGTTAGAGAAAGGGGAGCAGGAAAGCTGAGAAAAAGGGGACTGGAGGAATTTACAACACTTATCTTGATGAAGAGAGCAGATAAGGGGGCACAGGAGTTTTTCTGGCTTTCTTTTGTTTTAAAATATTTTCTGGGTTGTGTATAAAGTAGATATTGGGGTGAGAGCTAGGATTAAAGGGGATGATATTTGGAGGTAAACTGTGACAGCTAGAGGCAGAACGCCTGCAATTACTGACCTGTGGAATTAGGGGGACAGGCTTTAGAGGTGGATGGTCTTTTCCAAAGTCTGCTCCCTCAATCATGCATACAACAAAAATCTGGGGACAACAAAAGGTGAGGCATGGAATTCAGTGCAAACGGGGGGGGGGGGTGTCAAGAGGAGCAACGGTAACTTTAATTACCCTTCCTCCAAAACACACAGGTCACAGGTAGGCAGGGCCAGGGCATGTGGAGGGGGCGGGGTGTGTCCCCAGACATCTCTGGACAGAAAAGTGTCTCTGTTTCCTGTCTTATGAGTACAGAGTTCCCAGACAGGATGGATGACTCAACTGAGGATAAAATGAGTGATTTCAGAGGCAGAAATGGGTCAAAAGCAGTAAGCAGAAGAGCAGTACATCAGGAATGTGGCAAAGAAGAGTTCACTCCATTGCAGTTACATAATAAAGATGGTCATCAGAAGACCAAGAGTCCATTAAAAAATGATATGCAGAGGCCTGAATGGCTTTGTGCACAAGAATGAGACTGAATTACTACTGTTCACTGCATAAGAAAATTATCTCAAGCACAGCACAGACCTGAGTGGAAGAGTTAACACTATAAAACTCTTAGAAAAAAACTCAGAGGAAATCCTCAAGATCTTGAATTTGGCAATGGTTTCTTATCTATAACACCAAGACCGTAAGTGACATAAAAATAAGTTTAATTTTATCAAAATTAAAAACTTTTGCACTCTGAAGGACCCATCAAAGAAAATAAAAAGACAACCTTCAGGAAGAAGAAATATTTTCTAATTATATGTCTAAGTGACTTATCATTTATGTAATTAAATATAATAAACCCTTACAACAAGAAAAAGACAGTCAAATTAAGAATAGATAAAATATTTGACATGCAAATCAAAACCACAAGAAGATACCACTTCAAACCTACTAGGATGAATTAAAAAAAAAAGCCAGATGTGGCAGTGGACACTTGTAATTCCAGTTCTTGGGAGGCTGAGACAGGAGGATCACAAGTTTGAGGATCACCTCAGCAAGTAGGAAGACTCTCATTGATCTAGTGAGAACCTGTTTCAAAATAAAAATAAAATAGGGCTTGGGGTATAGATTAGAGGTAGAATGCCTCTGGGTTCAATCCCTAGTACTGCAAATCAATCAATCAATCAATCAATCAATCAATCAATGAGTAAATATAAGATAAATAAAAA
Organism: Muscardinus avellanarius; assembly: GCF_963383645.1. Lineage (NCBI taxonomy): Eukaryota > Metazoa > Chordata > Mammalia > Rodentia > Gliridae > Muscardinus > Muscardinus avellanarius. The sequence goes on from NC_137787.1 coordinate 67,044,349, forward strand.
AGACAGATAAGAAGAAGTGTTGGTAAAGATATGGAAAAAGTGAAACCCTCCTGCATTGCTGGTAGGACTGTAAATGGTGTCACAGTTTTGATAAAGAGTTAGTAAAGCTTCAAAAGTCAAACATAGATCTACCATAAAATCTAGAGATTCTATTCCATGGTATATGCCCAAGGGAACAGAAAACATGTTTTCACACTAAAAATTATATACAAATATTGATAACAACATTTTTATAATAGCCAAATAGTGGAAAAATCCAAAGGTTGATCACCTAATGAATGGATAAATAAAGTATGGCATATTCACACAGAATATTATCAGCAACAAGAAGGAAAGAGGTACTGATACATACTCCCACATAAGTAAACCTTGAAAATATCAGGTTCTTTGAAAAGAGCCAATCACAAAAAAATACATCATATGAAACAATTTATATAAAATGCCCAGAATAGGCAAATACACAGAGACAGAAGGCAGATTGATCACTGCCAAAACCTACTGGGAGGGAAAAATGAAGAATGACTTCTAATGGGTCTATCTTCTGGGGAGATAAAAGTTCTAAAATTAATTGTGTTGGTTGCATAGATTTGTGAATACATTATAGCATACTGAATTGTGTACTTTACAATGAGTAAATTTATGGCATGTAAATTATATTCCAATGAAGTTGATATAAAAATTCATATGCTAGTATCCATGCAAAGTAAGTCTTTCTTTTTGTTTGTTATGGGGGCCAGAACTTAGGGGCATTCTATCTCAGAGATATACCCTGAGCCCTTTGTGTTTCTTACAGCACCTCACTAGGTTTGTGAAAGTCTCACTAAGTTGCCAGGACCCTGCTGAAAAAGTAAATCTTTACTCCTAATATAGTTAATTATCTAGGTGAGAGAAAATATCTAAATCTTTTTAAATTAAAAATTTTAATTACAAAAGCAATACAAAATTACTTTGGAAAGGTTTAAGCAGAGCATCTATAAAGAAAGAAGTCATTTCTAACACAACTACAGTCCACAGAGAGATACCTTGCTATAAAGATAACTTCCTTTCTTTTGAAGTTTAGAAATCACAGATCTCTGAGAATCTAAACCCTCTTCTCTCTCTCTCTCTCTCTCTCTCTCTCTCTCTCTCTCTCTCTCTCCCTCTTTCCCTCTCTCCCTCTCTTCCCCTCTCTCCCTCCCCCCTCTCATATATAGATTTAGGAGGTTCTAAATAGATTGAATACTTAACTTAGAAATTATAAGAGGCCAGGCGTGGTGGCGCATGCTTGTAATCCAGCATTGGGAGGGTGAGACAGGAGGATCACGATTTGTGGACAGCCTCAGCTACTTGGTGAGGCCTTTTGCAATTCAGTGAGACCCTGTTTCAAAATAAAGAATAAAAAATAGGGCTGGGGGTGTATCTCAGAGGTCGAATGCCCCTGGGTTCCATCCCCACCACCACACACACACACACAAAAAGTTGTAAGAATCAGGGTCCTCTCCCCACCACCACCACCCAGTACTGAGGATTAGACCCAGAGGCATTCTCTAGCCCTATTTTTTATTCTTTATTTTGAAACAGGGTCTCACTGAGTTGCAAAGAGCCTCATTAAGTAGTTGAGGTTGGGGGTCAAGGTGTGATCCTCCTGTCTCAGCCTCCCAAGTACTAGGATTACAAGCTTGTACCACCACACGTAGCTTCCCAGGTCTTATTTCATGTAAGATGATGTCCATCAGCAAAGTAGACAGAAGAGTTCTTATGGGGAGAGGAAGTAGGGGCCTTAAAGCTGAAACCCGAAAGGTGGTGCCCAACTTTAGGATTCTTTAGTATAAAAGGGATTTTTAAATAATTTTCTAGTATTAAGAAAAATACTTAAAATACTAGTTGTTATTATCATTTATGTGAAAGTTTTAGATAATAATAATGCTAATTATGTCCTAGTAGAATCCAAACAAAGTCCATTCAGGCACTAACATAAGTACTAGATGTATGTAAAATGATTTTATTCATATCTGACATATCAGAAAAAGATTTTATTATTTATTATATGCACTACAATGGCAACAGGTACAAAGTATTTTTATTACAAGCAATAAAAATAATTTTATTCTCAAGTTGTCCTTAAGAAACAGCTGCAAACTAGATGCGATGGCACATGCTTTTAATCCCAGTACTTGGGAGGCTGAGACAGGAGGATTGTAGCTTTGTTGCCAGCCTCAGCTACTTAGTGAGGGTCTCAGCAACTTAGTGAGATCCTGTTTCAAAATAAAGACTAATAAATAGGCCTGGGTGTATAGCTTGGAGGTAGAATGTCCTTGGGTTAAATCCCCAGTACTGCTGGGCGTGGTGGCGCACACTTGTAATCCCTGCGCTTGGGAGGCAGAGACAGGAGGATCACACAGGTTCGAAGCCAGCCGTGCTGGCTTAAGAGACCCTGTTTCCAAATAAAACCTATAAAATAGGTCTTGGAGTGTAGCGCGGAGGTAGATGGGCTTCCAGGAACCCCAGTACCACCAATAAATAAATAAATAAATAAATAAATAAATAAATAAATCCCCAGCACTACAAAAATCAATCAATCAATCAATCCAGTTTCCCAGAAGCTCTTGTTTTATATGTTGTTACAAGCACTTGTCTTTGCAGGTAGCATAGGTCACCATCATTGGCCTTGAGTGATTGATCTTAAGGGGAGCTCGACAGAATTTCTTTCTGCAAATCTATGTTGTAGGTAACTCACTGATGTCTGCACCTCAAGAGCTTTTATATATTAACTTGAGGAAAGATGAGATTCATCTCAATTTTAATTCTACCCTTAAAGGGAAGGAAGCAAAGAAAAGAACTCGGTAGTGAGAAATATGCCCTTAAAACTCAGGTTCTCAGAAATTCTAAGGAAAAGCTTTTTGTTATTCCTCTGACAAATTATTCCCTGGATTTTACTTGAATTTTTTCCTATTTAAATTTTTACCATTAGTTCTGATAATGATCTTGAAAGAGCTCCAACCCTGAGATAATTATAGACACATTATATTCAAAATTACTTCAGTGTTTTCTACCTGCAATCACATTAAACTATAATGAGGCTTTGTAAATGTCTGTTGCCAATACACAGCGCTGCTACTTGGAAATGATTTTCACAATAGATAAGTGTCCAAAAGGTCTGTGAGCTTCAGGAGAGGCCATGTGCATGTGTGTGTGGGTGAGTGCATGCGAGTATGGGAACAGAAGCCCAGGGATAGACATTATGCACTTAAAGGTCCTGATTTTATTATTGTTATTTTTCTATTGGGGCCAAAGGCCCTTCATTTCTCTACTTTCTCCAATTCCCATAGCTCAAATTTCCCACTGAAATTAACCTCTCAGAAGAAAAAAGTCTACCATCAATGGTAGACTTCAAGTAATACTTTTAGATCAAGTAATAGTCTTCCAGAAAAATGTTAATGAGAGTGGACCTATTTCCTATGGAAAGGACTGTCAAATTCCAGCAAAATCTGTCATATCTTTTTCTCAGCCCTCACCAAAAGAAAAGCCATTTAGACATTAAGGGGTCACAGAGAATCTCAGAGGTGATTTTTGAGTTTTACTTTCCATCTGTTGTAGCTGTAAATGGAGCTAATGAGAATTACATAAGATAGTGGTTTTCAAACTTTGCGTACAGGAGAATTATGGTCCCATTTCTAGAATTTCTAACTCAGTAGGTCTGAGGTGTGGCCCAGCAGTATGCATTTTTTCTTTATTTTGTGTATGTGGTACTGTGCATTGAACCTAGGGGCATTCTACCTCTAAGCTACACACTTAGCCCTATTTTATTTTCATTTTGAAACAGGGTTTGCTAGGTTGATGCACATCTCAACTACTTGGTGAGATTGTCTTCAAATCTGCAATACTCCTGTCTCATTTTCCCAGGTACTAGGATTCCAGGAGCACACCACCATGCCCTGCTGCCCTTGGGTCAGCCCTTTGTGAACCCCTGAAAAGGACAGTCCTCATATGCACCTGGTTGCAAAACCATCTTCATTTCTTAATTCAAAGTTTCAGGGCTGAGGTTCTTGACTCATATTCTAGAATAGAGATGCTAAAATGAAGGAACCTATGGATATCAGCCACATCCTTCTTGAACTATGCTGTGGGAAATGTTAAAACAGAATCCCACTCTCTCTCTTGGAAAAAGAAATCAAACTATTTTTTTTTTTTAGTCATACTCCATTATCTTTAAACTTCTAAGTATTTGTTAGTGAAATTCAAAAGGAAACTGTTCTGTAAAGTTTATTTGGAAGGAGTGGCTTGATCAGAAAGAAGGCTGGCATACTCACCAGAGAGGAAATATACCCAGCCGTGTGGTGATAAAAACCATGGCAAACATAACAAACAGGAGGTCACACATTTTCTGAAATTTGGCATAATTTGCCATTTTGGCAACCTATAAAAGGAAGAAATGCAACATATTAATTTAGTTGAACTGATAAATATAAGTTTCTTTCAATATGCATGGGTCCCCTATAAGATATAGCTTACCAGGTACATAAAACTACGTGCTACTTTAAAACGCCATGCGTCATACATCAGCAGTTATAAATTACCCATAACTTGAGTGAAAGGCAGCATTACCCATATGTAGATCTACTGACTGTCACAGATTTAATAAAATATTCAGCAACCTGAAAATTCAATTATATGGTTGATTTCAGGAAAACAGAGAGGAAAAATAAGAAATTTTTGCATTACAGATGATATTAGAAAAGCCAGAGACACCAAAACAAAAATTTGGTATAACAGATAAAAATAGAAAGTGCTACATAATCCTTTAAACCTTTACCAAATCCCAAATACTGAGACCACAAACTTAACAGAGAGCATAGGGAGCTTTTCTGCATTTGTCTTTTTTTCTACTTAGAATTCTGGGTTTTATTTAAACAGCCACAGGCAGTACTCAGGAAACAGTATCTTCACATATTCTCATAAACTTAGAAAGAAGGAAAGTGTCAAGACCATGTTATTTCAACTGATTCATTTATTTAGAATCTGTAGTTACATTACTGGTCATTTTCGAGATGAAATTCACTAATGTTCAAAGTGTCTGTGAGAAGTACTCTAATAATTTACGACAGTGACTTAAATAACTGCTTTTTTATGTTCTAAATTTGTCTAGGGAAGAAATCATATCCCCTTTCTCTACCATTTATGATTCTAATTAAGAACAGATGAGACTGAAAATGGCAACTGGCTTGATCACTTCTTACTTTTTTTTATGTAAGCACTCACGGCACCTACACACAGTTATAAATTGAAGATATCTTCTGTATTCATAACATTATTTTTATACTTGGAAAGATTGTGGACAGTATACTCAAGCTTAAAATTTAATAGTTTTAAGCACAGCACACCACTATGAAAGAAATGTGTTCCTAAGAGGAACAAAGTGGGAGCCAGGATTATGAACTTTTAATTTCATGAACACTTTAGATATAATACCACAAACTGTGTTGAAAGAAAAGGTATCTCTGCCTTCTTCTGGCTAGGTAAACTACGTACTTCTTTTACATTCATCTATCAGTGGTTAATAAGTAAGTAATAGCATCCACTTTTCAGGAATATCTAAGGCTGTTGATCCCATTTTAAACATCTCATTAATTGAGAATCTCAAGCATTTTTATAATGTCAAAGAAAATGCAGGTGATGAAGAACGTTTGCTTTTAAATCACATGACTGAGATTTTTGGGTTGCCTTTCTTTTCTGGATAAAAGGATGGATGACAATGCAACCAACACCTTCTCAATCACAACTCTACCAAGCTTTATGCCAGCAACTGCCACAGGGATTAAATTTGGCTTCTTGTAGTGGATTGATTTCAAAACCATAGGTTGCTGAATAAATTTCTGCTTCTAAGTGAATAGGACTTAACCAAATAATAGTTGAGTTCCAGGGGACTGTCCTCATTAAACACCTATTTTTCCTTATAAAAACTATGCCGAGTAGAATTTAGTTTGAACTGCTTAAGAATTATAGCACCAGAATTAAGTAGCCCATTGTAGAACTATTTTTCATTTTCATAATATTAAAGGGATCAGAATGTTTAATAAATTGCTGTATATATGCTAAACTTTAAATAAGTGTCTCTACGGTAGATTCAATTTTATAGAATTTGGATCTATATTGCAACCACATCATTATTTGAAGTCACTTCTCTATTCACAGTAATGATAAATGCTTCAAAGGTAGCAAAACTATGGGGCCAACAAGAATTTTAAAAAGTCAGAGTATGGATTCTAAGACTTTTTCTACATAGATTTTATACTATTTTTAAGTTAATTTTGACAAGTTATACTAATTGTTTAATATAAAGTAAAAAGACTTCTACTATATAGCATTTTAATTATATAACATTATTATGGTAAATTATTTGCACAGTTTCTACATGTAATTTGCAATTCATATGTCCTCTTCACCATAAAACACTAGAATAATATGTATATTGGTAATAAAAACTAACCTACTTAATTTTATTGGGATGTAAAGCTTTCATTAACAACTAAACTGAGTTACATGTAATTGTTAGATAAATTAGAATAAGACATAAATAAAATCTATTAAAACAATAATTTCCCCAGTGTAAAATCAATCTTTTAAACACGGACTAGTGAAAGTTTTCATCATTCTCTTAGTAAAGTATAACTATAATTAGTATAAAAGTTAATACACAAAGGTCTTATTTTCACCAGTGTAACTTACAAAGAAACCCACTGCAGTTTCAAAGCACCACCTAGTGAATAGAACTGCTGGTCTTGGAGACTTCACCAACTCTGGATTTTGTATTCTTAAAGATGAAGGATTTTTTTTTTTTTTTTTTTTTTTTTTACCTCTAGAAGAGCATCAGCTGAGTCGTGAAGACAAAAAACCAGGGTCCCTACTCGGGCCATGTTGTTGACATATGAAAAGGTAATCAAGGAAATAGTTGCGAGGTGGTGCAGGAACATGATGCCAAAGTCCTTGAGGAAAGAAAAAGCACAGCCATATTAGGGCTTGGCAACACAATGGCACTTGTGCTCATCCAGTCCCTGAAACCATACTTCCTGAGAACCTCTATAGCCCGGGGATACTAAAATGAACAAGACATGATTCCTGCGCGCTGGGTATCCACCATACAGGACACTTGTGACTATGGAGAATGTGACCAATGCCGGGACAAAAGGTGCTTCACAAAAGCCAAAGAATGCATCGCTATGGGAGAAATTTCCCCAGGAGTCAAGTGAAGAAGGGCACTATGTGGTCGTGAACTCTGACATGGTTTGGAAAATGTTCCCCAAAGACGCGTGTATTAAAGACTTGGATCTCAGCCCATGCTACTACTGGGAGGTGATGAAACCTTAAGGAGGTAGAGCCCAGAGGGAGGAAGTTAGGTTTCCGGGGTGTGCCCTTGAAGGGGGTATCGGGGCCTCAGATCCGTCTAGTCTCTTTCTTCCTCACTTCCTGGCTGCCGTGGGGTGAGCAGCTCCCTCTACCACATACCTCCCACCCCATAATGTACTGATCTGCAGTGGGTCCAAAAGCAACAGGCCTACTGGCCACACACTGTAAGCTGAAACCAGAGGCCAAAGCAAACCTTTCCTCCTTCTACGTTTATCTGGGGCATGTTAGTCACAGAAACAGAAGCCATTGAACACAAGCTTTAGGAAGATTTCAGGGGCAGCAGTGCAGTTGGAACATTTCTTTTACTAGTGGTGGCCATTTCTGTAGTTAAGTTCTGGCCAGCAAGTGGCACCTCTGAAGGGACAGCTGGCTCGGGTCAGAGGACAAAGGCACTGCATGGCTCTCACACCTGAGAGTCTGCTGGCTACAGGAAGTCTGAAAAGCCACATAGCAAGGTTTAAGGTGGTGCTGTGGTCTGAATGCTTGTGTCTGCCCTTGCCCTCAAATTCATACGATAGATGTGTGTGTGTGTGTGTGTGTGTGTGGTACTGGGGATGGAACCCAGAGGCATTCTACCTCCGAGCTATACCCCAGCCCTATCTTTTAGTCCTTTTTATGTTTGAAACAGGGTCTCACTGAGTTGTGAAGGGCCTCACTAAGTAGTAGCTGAGGCTGTCCATGAACAGCGATCCTCCCGTCTCTGCCTCCTGAATGCTGGGATTGCAAGCCTGTGCCACCACGCCCGGCTCATACGATAGAACTCTAATGCCCAGGGTGATGATGTTAGGAGGTAGAGCCTGTAGGGGGTGGTTAGGTCATGGGGTCAGAACCCTCAGGAGTGGAATTAGTGCCTTGATAAGAGGCTCCAGAAAACCACCTTGCTCTTCCACCATGTAAAGACAGCTCAAAAGTGCCATCTAAGAACCAGACCCAATGTCTCACTAGACCCAAGTTGGCCGATGCCTGGAGCTTGGACTTCCCAGATTCCAGAACCAGGAGAAAATAATTTCTGTTGTCTACAAGTTACCCACTCAATGAAAATTTGTTATCAAAGCCTTGTTCTTTCTGCAGACATTTCATTTTCCTGGCTGCTTCCCTTGTCCCTGGCACACTGGACAAAAGGGTCTTGGGGCCGCACTCATTTATGCTGGTTCTGTAGTCACCTTTCCACAACTCAGACATCTGTTTTCCAGTTCAACTAAAAAACTGTGGGGTACTCTGGTATGGTGGTGCACGCCTGTAATCCCAGTACTTGGGGGGCTGAGATAGGAGGACTGTGGTTTGTAGACAGCCTCAGCTAGTTAAGTGCGGCCCTTTGTAACTCAGTGAGACCCTGTTTCAAAGAGTAAATACTAAAAATAGGGCTGGGGTGTAGTTCGGAGGTAGAATGCCCCTCGGTTACATCCCCAGCACACCCCCCCCCCCCCACACACACACAAAATGTGAGTTTTTTTGGCCAGTTTGCCTGTGGTTAAGGACAATACCTTATTTTATTTTATTTTTGGTGGTACTGGGGATCCTGGAAACCCTTCTACCTCCAGGCTACACTCCCAGATCTATTTTTATATTTTTATTTGGGAACAGGGTCTCTTAAGCCAGCGCGGCTGGCTTCGAACCTGCGCAATCCTCCTGTCTCTGCCTCCCAAGCGTGGGGATTACAAGCGTGCCCCACCATGCCCGGCAGGACAATACATACTTTTAAACTAATGTCCCACAATGCAAAACCAGAGTTTTGCTGACATGACTAGACTTCTGAAGAATGTTTGCATCTTATTTAAGTCAATGAACAATTATGGAACACACCGTGCCTGGGAGTTGATTTGTAATCCAGGCTTCACCTTGTAATCTTGTAATTTTTAATAAGGGCATCAATTTCCTAATTTTATAATTAAGAGACCAGATTAGAATTGTAAAATTCTAGGTTTGGTTGCTGTAGCAATTTCTACCTGTATAAATTAGAGAGGGAAAGAGTGCACACACATGTCAGAAAGATCACGCATACACATCCTCTGCTCGGTAGCTCAGTAGCAGCTGGTGTTACTACAGTTTGAGATTTGAAGAGTCAACTTCCGCAAGTTCTATGTACACTCTAGTGACCATGTCCGGGGTTACTTTTCTCCCCTGGGCAGCATTTATGAATAATCATATGTAGTGATTCATTACTGATATAAACAACACAGTAGTTTCTTCAAAAAGGTCAGGTAATTTATAAAATGAAATGAAAATATTTTTCTTATCTTCAATTGACCTCATCTCCAAACCAGTCACAGTAAGATGACATGGTCAGAAGAATAATCTATTCTGCCTCGGTTAATTCTAGCTGCTCACAGCAGAGCTGAGTATTGCAAAATCACGCCATCTGTTGGCCCACCTCCACGCCTTCCTGTAGAGTCACATTTACATCAGTTCTCAGCTCAACGGCAGATGAGAAACTATGACAGTACTCCAAGTTTAATGAGTAATCGCATACTGGTGCAGCTACCAGTTTTAGCTACTTTTGAAATTCTGACATTTTTGTAGTATCTAGAGCTTTCCTAAATCATTAAAGTTAGACAATTCCAAGATGATTTCAGCATACACTAGGAATGGCACAGATGCCAGATGTGCTGGCACATGCCTCTCAAGTAATCCCAGTACTTTGGAGTCTGGGAAAGGAGGATTATAGATTCAAGGCCACCCTCAGCAACTTAGTGAGACCCTGTTTCAAAATAAAAATAAATAAATAAATAAATAAATAAAATAGGGATGGGAGGTGTCACTTGGAAACAGAATTCCTCTGGGTCCACTAAAAAAAAGAAGAAGAAGAAGAAGAAGAAGAAGAAGAAGAAGAAGAAGAAGAAGAAGAAGAAGAAGAAGAAGAAGAAGAAGAGGAGGAGAAAAAAAAGAATTGTTTTGATGATGTTTTCCACAAGAAGATGAGATCTGTTCTCTCCAGGTGGTTGTTCTTTAGGTTTGATCACCTGGGGTACCCTTCTCTGCCAGACAGTAGCTGCCTCAAAACAATGGCTCAATTACAGTAAGAGCTAACCCCTATCAACGGATATTTCAAACTTTCTTAAAAGTAATTAAATTAAACATACAGTGCTTAATTGAACAGTTCAGTGAATTTATATTAGCCCATCTTCAATACACAGATTTTGAGGTCTAACCAGCTGAGCACCTAACCAGAACAATACTCCACACATTTGCCATTTTTCAGGCCTGAATAACTGCTTTTGGCTCATCAAAGAAGAGTTTTTTTCCTATTTAATTTTTTAAGAATACACACAAATTGATTAAAACACTTCTGGAAGATTAGGACCATTTTGTAATTAGGATTCCTAATTCACATCTGATAAAAATGTCAGTAACCACACAATGCCCTTGAATAGAGCAAGACTCCTTTAAAAATAAAAGCCTTGTTTTTTCAGACAAAGATTCCTTTGTGAAGATGAATTTTGCATATAAATCCCTTGGTCCTAGAAAACACTTGTTTTATTACTTTGGAGCTCACAGTTAGGCCCATAGCAATAGACTAGTTTTCATTATAGTCATTTTTGTATGAATATAAAGAAGTAGAAATAATGGATTTTGTCTTTTACATTTCTGCTTCAGAAAGCATTAGATACAATGAAATACCTTTAATATAGCCACACCGTGTTTATTTTAAGTGTGTTACTCAAAACCTCCCACCCCAATACTTTTCTTTGAGTAGGCAGCAAATCAACCCATTATAACAGTTTTTAAACAAACTGTCGATTTGGATTTTATCAGTGCAGGATTGAAAAGTTTCCTCTGCTTGCTGAAAGTGATTAGTGCGTATGTAGGAAAAGGCTTGGCTGAAAGAATACCAGCATTTCAGGTTAAAAACTGTTTTCCTGCATTTTCAGTTGAAGCAAGTAAGTGAAGAGATTTTGATTTCTTGTTGGCTCTTAGACTGCAGATTGATCACTTATTCAAAACAGGCTGCCCGGGCACTCCATCTTGGTGACACCTCTGACCTCCTGCTGTTCTGTCACATTATTTCTGGACACAGTCACTTGTCATCTCCAAAGCCTCCTTCTATGTTTTCTGTCTGGTGTTCACCCGGACCTCAGACCCAATTTTGGTGGCTTCTCTTGGGTTAATGATCAGTACAGGAGGAAAAAAGTCTCAGACTCAAAAAACCTCTGAAATGAAAGAATGAGAGGACAAGCCATCCATTCTAATACCCAAAGTGGCAAAAACAAGGCTACTTTCCCATATTATATTTCCAAACAATATTTAGGGTATCTAGAACGGGTTTTTAATCTGTTCTGTATAGTGTCCATGACAGAAACTGCTAGATATAGGTACAATTTTACCCAATACTTGGGCTTCAACTCCAAATGCTAAAATGAGAAACAGCATCTTTAATTTAGTTCTCTTGGGAAATTTTATGCACAACAAAACATTATCCTTAAAAGGCCAGAGAGATCAACCTCTCAGTAAGATAGAGGTCTCATGATCTATAGGATACATTCCCTTCACAATGGTCACAAAATCTTCAAAGAAACAATCTGGATGTACTTGTCTTTGCAAAAACAAAATCTGTCCATTCTCATTTTAAAAAACACATCTGTAAGGCGAGGATGCCCAGTATAACCATTCATTTTCAACACAGTACTTGAAAAAGAAACTAAAGGAATACAAATAAGGAAAGAAGAAGTGAATGATCTCTGCTTGCAGATGACATGATCCTACACTTAGAAGACCCAAAAATACTCAATTAGAGGACTTCTAGAGCTGATAAATTCAGCAAAGTAGTTGGATAAAAAAAATTTACAAAAGTCAATATTTTCTATGAACCAGCCACAAACCCAGTAACAAATCTGAAAAACAATTCCACTCACAATAATCTAAAAGTTAATTAGAAATAAATCTAGCCAATGTGCTAAAAGACCTCTACTTAAAAATTATAGAACACTGAAGAAAGAAATTAGACATTAGAAGATGGAAAGATCTCCCATGTTCTAGAGTAGGCAGAATGAACATTGTTAAAATGGCCATACTACCAAAAGTTATCTACAGATTCAATACAATTCCTATCAAAATATCAATGTCATTTTTCACAGAGCTAGGAAAAAAAAAAGGTCCTAAAATTTATATGGAAGAACAAAGGATCCCAAACAGCCAAAGCAATTCTGAGCAATAAAAACCACACTGCAGGCATCATGATATCCAATGTCAAATTATACTATAGAGCGATAGTAACAAAAACATCATGGGATTGGCATAAGAGCAAACAGACTAATAGGACAGAAGATACAGACACAAATCCTCACACTTAAAGCCAGCTGATTTTTTTACATAGGTGCCAAAAACATACACTAAAGAAAAATAATCTTTCCGACAAATGATGTTGGGAAAGCTAAATATCCATATGTAAAGGAAATTAGACCTTTATCTCTCATGCTGCATAAGAGTCAGCCAACTCAAGCTGGGTGTGGTGGCACACACCTGTGATCCTAGGACTTGGGAGGGTAATGCAGGAGGATTGCAGGTTCATGGCCAGGCTCAGCAACTTAGTGAGGCTTTGGCAACCTAGTGAGACCCTGTTTCAGAATAAAAATAAAATAGGCCTGGGGGGTATATCTCAGAAGTAGAATGCCCCTGGGTTCAATCCCCAGTACCAATTAAAAAAAAAAGCCAACTCAAGGTGAATCAAAGACTTAGAAATTAGACCAGAAATTTTTAACTATTAGAAGAAAAGAAGAAAACATAGGACCCTCTTCATATAAGCACTGGTTGCGACATCCTTGATACAACCCATAAGGCTCAGAAAATAAAACTAAGAACCAGTAAATGGGATGGCATCACAGAATAAAGTTTCTGCATAGCAAAAACAAAACAAAACAAAAACAAACACACGAAAAACAAACAAACAAAAAACAATCGCCAAGCATGGTGGTGTATGCTTATAATCCTAGTAATTGGGAGTCCGAGAGAGGAGGATTGCAGGTTTGTGGCCAGCCTCAACAACTTGTGAGGCCCTCCACAACGTAGTGAGACCCTGTTTCAAAATAAAGCATAAAATAGGGCTGGGGGTATAGCTTGGAGGTAGAATGCCCCTGGGTTCCATCCCCAGTAACACACACACACACACACACACATACCCCAAAGCCAATATAAAGAAAAAACCTACAGAATGGATAAATCTTTACCAGCTACTCCTCTGGTAGAAGACTAATATCTAGAATATACAAAGAACTAAAAAAACAAACAAAAAAACCCCCCAAAAACTCAATGAACTAAAAAAAACTCAACACTGAAAACTCCAATTAAAAATGGGCAGTTGAACTGAATGGTCACATTTCAAAAGAGAAAATACAAACAATCAACAAGTATATCAAAAGAAGTTAAACATCATTAGCAATCAGGGAAATGTAAATTAAATTATTCTAAGATTCTAGTTAGAATGGCAATCATGAAGAATACAAACAACAAGAAATACTGGCAAGGACATAGGGAGACAGGAACTCTTATTCGCTGTTGGTGGAAGTATAAATGAGAACAGTCACTCTGGAGATCAGGATGGAGGTTCCTCAAAACACTAAGGATGGAACCACCATGGTCCAGCTATATCACTCCTCGGCATCTTTCCAAAAGAAAGTCAAAATACTACTGTAAATATGCATCCTCCTATTTATTGAAGCACAATTCACAACAACTAAATTATGGAACCATAATTCCAAATTATGGAATCAATCTGTCCATCAAGAGATGAATGAATAAAGAAAAAGTGGCATGCTGGTGGGCTGTGGTGGTGCATTTCTGTAATATGTACTTGGGAGAATGAGACAGGAGGGTGGCGGGTTTAAGGCCAGTCTCAGCAACTTAGCCAGACCCTGTTTCAAAATAAAATAATATGGGCTAGAGTGCAGCTCAGAGGCAGAATGCCCCAGGGTTTAATCCCTAGTGACACGTTTCACACACCACACACACACACACAGACACACACACACACTAAGGCATATATACACAACAGATTTTACTCATCCAAAAAGAAATTATGTCATTTTCAGAAAAAATGGATGAAACCAGACAGTATTATGCTTAGTGAGATCAGCCAGTCTCAGAGGGGCAGGACTGCACATTTTCTCTTATATGCAGAAGATAGAGAGAAAATAGAAAACAAGGAGCTTCCAATAAATGCGGAGAGACCAGAGCAGCGGGAGGGGCTCGGGGAGGGCAGGGGGATGAGTAGAAGGAGGCTTGAGGAAGGAAACGCTCAAAGCATGTTATGTCCGCACATGAAGGTATCAAGTGCCAATCTCACTGACATACAGGGAGGGGAGGGAAGGATTCTGAGGGAGGCCCACCAGGTGCAGTCTGCAGGAACATTTCTATCACTTCAACCTCACTATGCTGTGTGACCACACTGTGCCAATAAAAGTATATAAAATATTAATAAAACTGATGGTATTAGTTTCCTTTTACTAATTCACAAAGTCTTACATTAATCTCTCCCAACTCAAGAATGCAGTGATATGACTTAGCACTCTATTACTGTTATAGCTTCAAAATGAAAGTCTGTTTAATTTTACATGTAGAGAAGAAAAGTATGTGCATTACAATTCTAAAAAAGTTAACACAGAAAAATCAGGATTTAAAAATTGGCTAAAATGAGAATTTTCTTCAAATCACAAAAGGATTATTGGTCTTACAAATCAATTTCTAAACACGAAATAATATATCCTAGCAATTAAATAAATAAAAATAAATAAAAGACATATATACACACTATGCCAAGAAACTGGTTGCCTAAATTCATATCTACTGGATACAATATTAATAATTTTATACAGTCTTTTTTGGGGATAATCATTACAAGTGAATAAAGAGAAACATTAGTGAGTCTCCTCATAAAAGGAAGAAGACCACCAAAATTTTAATTGATGGTTGATTTAGATGTGCACAGATGGTGAAGAATATGAAACACTTCCTAAGTGTTAGGCAAAAAAAGGCTCTTCTCTCTCAGATGTAATGACATGTATTAGCTTCCTAATGTAATACAATTAATGCACATAATTAATAAACTTGCAATCTAACTCATATGAATTTAAATCACTTAGGACCATGTTACCAATTCAATTCAGACTCTAGAAAATAGAAAGATAGCATCTTGTTTAAAGTTGATTTGATTTTGTGGCAACTGCAGTAATAACAAGTCTTCAATCCTCTTTTAAAAATAGTTTCATATTTGAACTGTCAAGGCATATAAGAATTTGTATGGCTTTTAAGAGAGTTAGATATTCTTCTTTCCAGAGTTCAATAACAAATACTTTTTCTTTTCCGTCATCTGGAATTTTGCAAAGTAGATGTAAAATTCAGAATGTCGGAGGCACGATGGTTGTGCAGGAAGTGGATTTTAAGTATGCAACGTGGCTCTGTGCACGTGCGCTACCATTTGGGCTCCATCTCTGTTCCAGAACAAATAAACACACAGAGAAAGTGAGGATTTCAAAAAGTTACATCCACCAAAAATAACTGCAGCTAAACAGTGTTTCCACTGAGTGAAACGAAAATATAAGAGGTACTAACCTTTGGAGATGGTCTGCTAAAATCTTGATTAATAGCATGAATATATATATAGCCTTATATAACATTTAATAATTATATAATAGACAATATGTCATGTAATAAATTATAAAATTATCTATTATACAATGTATTATTATTAAGGTTCTATTTATATTCATGCCGTATATAATATATATAATCTTTCCAAAACACATAACCCTAAAGTAGGGCACTAATAAATTTTTTTTTTTGCGGGTTTGGGGATGGAATTCAGGGGCATTTGACCTCTGAGCTACACCCCCTGCCCTATTTTTTATTCTTTATTTTGAAACAGGGTCTCACTAAGTTGCAGAGAGCCTCACTGAGTAGCTGAGGCTGGCCGTGAACCGTGATCCTCCTGTCTCAGCCTCCCGAAAGCTGGGATTACAAGCGTGTGCCACCATGCCCAGCTTACTAATAAATCTTAATATTAGTAAAATGTTCAACCAAAATAAATTACTAAAGCAAAAAATGACACATAGCATTAGAAATTCATAAAGGTGTAATTAGCTGTTTTGTCCTGACTTCAGGAGATTTCTAAAATAACTAACAAGTAGCACAAGTTTTATTATTTTTATTTTTATTTGTATTTTATTTTTTGATGGTACTGGGGTTCCTGGAAGCACTTCTACCTCCGGGCTACACTCCCACACCTATTTTATACTTTTTTATTTTTGGAAACAGGGTCTCTTAAGCCAGTGCGGCCGGCTTTGAACCTGCGCAATCCTCCTGTCTCCGCCTCCCAAGCATGAGGATTACAACCGTGCACCACCACGCCCGGCTGAAGCACAAGTTTTAAAACTTAAACAATTTTGGTTAAAGTAAAATAGAGTAAAACAAAGAAACACAAGGCTAAAAACTGTCTAGGTCTTGAGACAATGACTAAAATGAAGTATTATTCAAAGGGTTTAGAGAAATCAGCTGATGTGGAGTTGCCCTGCATTTGACAATTTGAGGAAAATTATACCTTTCTCTTACTGAGCATGTGGTGATATACTTATAACCTTCGAGTATCTGAAATCTACAATTTATCTGGTTGTTATATTTTAACTGGCCTTGAACTCTGGCTCATTGTTAAAGAGAATTCATTAAGTGAACCATTTAAAAACAAGATATTTCAAATAACGAGATTCCTGAAAACTGTAAAGTTGGGCATAATGGCGCACACTGGTAATGTTAGCTACCTGGGTGGCTGAGTCAGGACAATTGAGAATTCAAGGACACATGGGAAACTTAGTGAGACCCTGTCTCAAAATACAAAGAATTAAAAGAAATTTTAAAAAGGGCTGGAGATGTAGCTCAGTGGTAGGGCACTTGCCTAGCAAGCTCAAAGCTCTGGGTTCAATCTCTAGCATGATGATGACAAGAAGAAAACTAAAGTCCCCTGTTATTCTCATCTATCACTCGTGCACTGCTGGGTACTTATGGCAAAATGTTACAGGAGTAAAAAGTGTGACTTATGTGAGAAACATCTATACAGTTATAAAGTGGAGGAGTCCTATCAGGAACGAGCAAGTTGTTTCCATTTCCTAAATGCAACCTGCAAATAAAAACTAACTCTCACTAAATCTAAAGTCAAATTTATTTCAACATTTTTTTCAATAGATTGCGTTTTCTCATCACACAGGATTAGGTCCTTGGAGGAGATAACTTTCACACACAGACATCACTCTAAAATCAGTAGATGTTGAGAAATTATTTGCTTAAAGATTTTAATTTACTATGGTTACTTTAGAAATGTTTGTGAGTGAGTGTGTGTGTGTGTGTGTGTGTGTGTGTGTGTGTGTGTGGTGCTGGGGATTAAATCCTCTGAGCTATACCCCAGCTCTGTTTTTTTTTTTTTTTTAAATTTGGAAACAGGGTCTTGCTAAGTTGCTAAAGTTCTCACTAAGTTGCCGAGGCTGGCTTTGAATCTGCAGTCCTCCTGTTTCAGCCTCCCAAGTACTCTGATTATAGGCAAGTGACACGACACCAGGCTCAAAATGTTTTAAAAATATGCACTAATGTGATTTAAATATTTCTACTAGCCTTTCTTAAATTTGGCTTCTCTACTGCTCACCAAATATGCACATCAGAGCTAGGTGTGGTGATGCATGCCTGTAATTCCAGTACTTGAGAAGTTTAGACAGGAGGATTGCAGATTCAAGATCAGCCTGAGTAATTTAACAAGACACTGTTTCAAAATAAATAAATAAAATGGAGTTCCGAAGTAGAACACCCCTGTGTTCAAAACACACACACACACACACACACACACACACACACACACACACACACACACACTGTTCATCAGGTTATTCCATGACAGAGAAGAGGCAGGCAAAGGGCCAAATTTGTATTTGCAAATAAAGTTTTATTGGAACACTCCTATGCCCATTGGCCTTTTGTCTATGATAGTTTTCTTGCTACAGTGGCAGAGATGAGTAGTTTCACCAGAGACTACTAGTCCCACAAGTTTAAAATAGTATTTGGCTCTTTACCGAAAAGCCCTGTTTTAGAGTGACATCAGAGGGTGAACATGGGAAACTAAGTCATGCCATCTGATATGTGAAAACCTCATAGTGTCATGGCCAACTTCACATTTTCTTCTGACAAAGAATGTGTAAGAAATTTAATTTTCACAGATATTCTGAAGTAATCCATTAAATATTACTCTCAAAATTCAAGTAAACTGTAAACTATAAATAAAGAGTTCTGTTAAGTACTTCTATCAAAAGTCTCATGGTCAGCTGGGTGTGGTGGTATAGCCTTGTAATCCCAGCACCTGGGGGGGGGGGTTGAGACAGGATGATTGCAGGTTCAAGGATAGCCTTAGCAACTTAGATCCTATTTCTTTCTGTGGTGTGTGTGTGTGTGTGTGTGTGTGTGTGTGTGTGTGTGTGTGTTACTGGGGATGGAGTCCAGGGGCATTCTACCTCCGAGATACACCCCCAGCCCTATTTTTTATTCTTTATTTTGAAACAGGGTCTCACTGATTTGCAAAGGGTATCACTAATTAACCGAGGCTGTCTGTGAACTGTGATCCTTCTTTCTCAGTCTCCCAAATGCTGGGATTACAAGGATACACCACCACTCTCAGATTAAGATTCTATTTCAAAACAAAATAAATAAATAAATAAAATGGCTGAGAATATAGATTGGAGGAAGAATGTCCCTGCATTCAGTCCCTAATACCACAAAAAGTCTCATGGTCAATTATAATTACAACTTCAAGGCAATCTGAAACGCAAGGAGTTCTACAAAGCAGGGGCTGTCTGCTTTGATTCACTGTGCTTTCTCTGCTGGTAGATGTGTCATTACTTTATAGCTTTCAGAAACAGATATAAATGAAATAGAGACCTACTGTGTAAGCAGTGTTTACTCAATCTTTCTCCTGTGCAACATTTATGGTTGTTACAAGACCAAGAACTCATAATCTGGTCTACTGATGAGTTATTTAGTTAATATTTCATCTTAATTGATTTTGTTACTATGAAAAAGGGTACAATAACATTTTATTTGCACAATAGAAAACAATATGATAATGCTACCAATCACTTTCAGTGGGCCTGGCCAGATCATGGCACTTGATTTGCTAAGCTTCTGAGTCATTCTTCAAGATTTCCTTCTTCCCCCATCAAAAGCACACCCTCCAAATGTGTTCTGGTTGAAAATGAAGTAGGTAGGAATTTTAGATTATACATACACGTCATCTTTCTCATTGACTTTTAGGTCCTCAGACGCTTCACATTACTACAAACCTCTCCAAATCACAAGTGTCTGGAGTCAAAGGTCTTTATATGGCCCTTCCAGCCTCTGTATACATTATCATTGGCTCAGCTGATTTGCTCAGCTTTTAATGGGGAAAGATCACTTCTGAGACATTTAACATAAACTCTATTACTAATCTTAAGTGACGCATGAATAAGCAGACTTAATGCTCCATTTATTTTGTAATCATCCCTGGGGACCCAGGTAAGGGACCGAGGCAACACCTTAGGACCTTAAAAGCCCAGGTAAGTTGAAAACACCTGGAGTGATCAGTAGGCGGAGGCTACACTCAAGTAAAATCAGAAATACTGCAGGATGCAAAAGCTATCCTCTTCCTACATACTACAGGGTCTTGAGTCCCCAATGACAGTGGGCAATGAAGGAATCGGTTCTGTGCTGCCCTTAGAAGATGGAGAAGGTCTTCCTCAGGTCAACCAGGTTGGGATGGTGCTATGAACTGAGAGGAAGAGTCAGGGCACTCACTGTGGTCACCAGCTTCTCTTCTCCTCACTCCTCTTTCTTCAGCTGCCTGAGCTCCCCCAGCCCCACTTCTCACAAATACCCAGAACTCTACCTATAGAATTTATGCTTATCTTCTTTTGCCTCCACACAGATCTCTGGCCATGCATTTTTCCCTTGGCTGCAATGCTTGCATTTTCTCCTCCATTCTCCAACTGCCATTTCTTCCTGACTACTTGATAAGCTCCTAAGTGCCCTCTAATACATGCACTCATTTTCATGCACCAAAAGCTCTGACAGTGTGATTTATGCCTAACACAACACCACAGAGTAAATTACTACTTCAAACTCCTTTATATGGAAACTGAGGCAGAGATGCTACATAAATTTTCCAAAGTCACATAGTGCATATCTAACAGTGATGAAAATATTAATCAAATCCCACATTATCTTTGTACTTTCCATGCATTTTTTATCTCTTTAAAATTAATTGGTTTGAGTTCACACTTTCTCATTTCATTCTGTTGGATGAGCTCATCTGATAGATGAGGGTTTTTTTTGCTAATTATTGAACAGTATGTAAATCATTCAAAGTTAATGTATATTAATGTTCACTAAGAATGTATACCAAGCTGGGTGTGATGGTGCATGCCTGTAATACCAGTACTTTGAAGGCTGAGATAGGACCATAGATTTGAGAACAGCCTAAGCAACATAGTGAAAACTCTCAAACAGAAAAAGTTTAAAAAGGGCTGAGGGTATAGCTAAGAAGAAGAATGCCTCTGGATTCAATTACCAGCACCACCACAAACAAACAATCAAACACAAAAACAAAAACACGCACACATACAATTTGGTATACATTCTTTTTATCAATAAATAGCTAGAGACAGATCTGAACCCAGTTCTGTGTGCCTCCAGAGCTCAGGCTCCGAGCTACTAGTCATGTTTTGGATATAGAATGTCCCCTGAGTGGCTCATGCATTAATGCTTAGAGTTGATCATAATTAAGCCATGAGGGTTGTGATTTCTTCAGTGAATAAACCCACTGTAATAGATTTACTGGGTGGTAACCCAGAAAGTGGGGTGTGCTCCTGGGGACTGTGCATGTGTCTTTGAATCCCCTTGCTTGCTCTCTCTTGTGGCCTCCATGATCTGAGAGAGAGCTTTTGTTCCCTCCCTCTCTGCCTCCCACCGAGCTCCACCGATGTAACTTGACTTGACATAGACTGAACTCTTAAAGTCTCCAGAACTGTTAGCAAATATATCTTCCTTCCTTTAAGTCATGTGGCCAGGCTTATTGGGTCGCAGTGAGAATGCTGATGGAAGTACTAGCACAGCAGCTGCAGTGGGAAAGATGTTGGTGAGGAAGGAGGAGCACCTTGGAAAACATTTAGAAGCTGAAGACTGACAGACAGAACAAGGTCCGCTCCTAAAGCATGGGAAGAGACTGCGGATCAAGAGCCAAGGTGCAAGGATTGGTCATGAGCAGGAGATCCATCTCTGCTTAGGAGGCCAAAGGGAAGGAGAGAAGAATGGGTTTGTTGGTAGTTATGAGGACAGAAACTGAGAGAGTTCATGAGTCCAGGAAGACAGAGCTATAATAAGCCAGAGCTGGTATTTTGCCCCAAACTCTACAATGACCAGAGAGAAAGTCCCCAGAGGAAGCTGAATGAGTCCCTCCTTCCCAATTGAATGAGGAACAATCCAAATGGCCAGTGGCACCTCCTAAGAGTAGGAAGGACTCCTGAGGTCCTACACCTAAGGCCCCAGAGCCCCAGCCCAGCCACTGCTTGGCGCCTGATGGTGGGTCCCCTGGAAATTCAGCCAGGCTGTGACCCTGTGCAGTGTACTAGAAGAGGCTCCTGGCTCTCATCTTCCTGTAATTTGAACAGGAGTGTATGGCTGAGTGTGTGAAAACCCCAGGGCTTTCTAGTGGCCAGCCATCTGATTGTGACACTAAGAATGTTTAAGAGCTTCTCCTTTGAGAAGGTACTTGGATGTCTGATTGCCAGAGAAAGCTATTAATTAAGGTAGCCTTTGAAAAAAAAAATCCTATAAAGTTAACCCATCAAGTCCATCTTTTTTCCAGGTAATAGTGTTCGTTGTTCTTCCACCAGCCTGCACACAACACTGGGCTGAGATGCTTTTGATCACAGATGGTAACTCATTAAAAATGAGCTGCCTCTTATTCCCATTGAGAGTCTGAAGACGCAGTACTGAGAAAGAGACAGGATGGAAGCCTAAGAGCCAGGACTCTCTGCCTCGGAAGAAACCTAGGCCTATCCAAGGGCAAAATATTTTGACCCAATCATTAGCAAAGAGGTGAATGAGCAACCTCACATGTCTGTGAAAGAGGCTGAGTGGCCCTCTAACTGTGTCAACAAGAGTAGCATGAGGTAACACAGAGCTCTGCATCCTTCTCTGCCCCTCTTGGGACACTTATGTCACCTGCTGCAATTTTAGCATTCCATGAAAAGAAAGGATGTACTGATACCATCCAAGGCACCATCTGGGAGTCACATTCTTAGGAAAGAATAAATAATCTAGACAGTGTCTCATACACATTTGGGTCTCAGGACCACTTTACATTCTTAAAATCAAACACCAAATGAACACCAAAGAGTGTTCATGCTATAAGTTAAACAGAAATGTAAAACTTACTAATTTCGCCGGGCGTAATGGTGCATGCTTGTAATCCCCGTGCTTGGGAGGCAGAGACAGGAGGATCGCACAGGTTCGAAGCCAGCGTTGCTGGCTTAAGAGACCCTGTTTCCAAATAAAAATATAAAAATAGGTCTGGGAGTGTAGCCCGGGGGTAGAAGGGCTTCCAGGAACCCCAGTACCACCACCCACCACCAAAAAACTTATTAATTTCAAATAAGATCAAATTCTATTACACATAAATATTATTTTTATGAAATATATCTACATTTTCTGAAACAAAAAAATAATTGATGACAGCTGCATGGTTTCACATGATTGTGAATTTCCTGAATGACTGAATGAGAGTCTGATTCTCACAATGCATACATTCAGTCTACTGCCAGATGTTTTGGTTGAAGGTTATGATGAAAATCTAGCACCACATAAATAAGTGGTTGAAAAGAGAAAAGGTTCTTGATACCTTTTTCTGGATAGCTACTGATATTCTTCTTTTGATGATATACCAAAATTTGACAAGTCAGATATTTGTTTATATTCCCACTATAAATGTAAATTCCCATTTATCTGTATTTATTTTTTGGTACTAGAGGTTGAACCTAGAGGCATTCTACCTCTGAGCTAAAATCCTAGCCTTTACATTTTTTTCTTACTTGGTGCATTTCAATTTTACAGCATATTGGTGTATACAGTGTCAGAAAAATATATGCACACAGCTCTTGGTGCCCTCCCCACTGGGTCCCTTCCCTCTCTCTCATCCGCTCAGTGTATGTCTTTGAGATTAGAATTGGTAACTTTGTATATACTCACAGCATTAAAATCAACCTATGAAAATTATTAGAATTCCTTTACACCAATCATGAATCCATTGGAAAAGAAATAGAGAAAACGGTTCCATTCAAAATAATCTCGAAAAGGATAAAATACTTAGGAATAAATTTAACCAAGGAGGTTGAAGATCTCTACAAAAAAATTACAAATCACTAAGTAAATAAATTGAAGATTTTAGATGATGGACAGGCAAAATGATATGCTCTTAGACAGGCAGAATGAATATAATCAAAATGGCCATCCTACTAAAAATGATACAATCCTTGTTAAAATATCATTATCATTTATGTCGGGTGTGGTGGCGCACACTTGTAATCCCCGCTCTTGGGAGGCAGAGACAGGAGGATTGCGCTGGTTCAAAGCCAGCCTCTCTGGCTTAAGAGACCCCGTTTCCAAATAAAAAAGTTAAAAAATAGGTCTGGGAGTGGAGCCCATGCGAGTGTATCCTGGAGGTAGAAGGGCTTCCAGGAACCCCAGTACCACCAAAAAAACCTCCCAAAAAAACCCCAAAAAACAAAACAAAAATATATATATATATATATATATATATATATATATATAATTTTTCAGAGACATAGAGAAATCAGTTATAAAATTCATATGATAAAACAAAACACTCAAAAATTGCCAACACAATTCTCATCCATAAGAACCATGCTAAACGCATCACAATGCCTGACTTCAAACTATACTACAAAGGAATAGTAATAAAAACAGCATGGTATTGGCACAAAAAGGGAAACACAGATCATTGAACAGAACAGAAAACTCAGAAACAAGGCCCCATAACTATAACCAGATTATCTTTGATAAAGTTGCCCAAAATACATTGAAAAAAGAACAGCCTTTTTTTCAATGTTTTTTTTTATTGTAGCTTATGTTATTTTTTATTTTTATGTGGATCACATTGAAAATGGCATATATTCAGACTGTTCGTGGTACCCTGTCCACTTCCCCTTTCCCACCTCCCAACAATGAGTGCCCAGGTTAACCATGCTACATTCACACTTATACACATATTTGAATGTAACTCCTTCAGTTAATCAATCTCAGCCTTCCTTCTCTCCTACCCTTCCTTTTTAGCTTTGCTGAGGTTTTCCCTCCATTATCTGGAGTCCCTCTGCTATCCCTAATACTCTGTAGTTTGGGCATCTTAGAGAAAACATGTGTCCCTTCATTTTCTGTGCTTGGCTGATCTCACTTAACATAATGTTCTCCAGGTCTTTCCATCTTCTTGCAAAGGATATGATTTTTTTCTTTTTATTGCTGAGTAGAATTCCATTGTGTGCATTTCCCATAATTTTGCAATCCATTCATCTGTTGATGGAGACCTAGGTTGGTTTCATATTTTGGCTATTATGAATTGTGCTGCTATGAACATGAGTGTGCATATGTTACTGTAGTTCTATGATTTCAACCCCTTTGGAAAGAGACCCAGGAGTGCTATAGCCAGATCATGTGGTGTTTCCATTTCCAGTTTTCTAAGGAATCTCCACATTGATCTCCATAGTGGCTGAAATAGATTGCACTTCCACCAACATATAAAAGAGTTCTTCTTTCCCCACATCCTCACCAGCATTTGTTGTTATTTGACTTCTTTATGCTTGTCACTCTGATTGGGGTTAGATCAAATCTCAGCATAGTTTTGAGTTGCATATTCCTGATGGCTAATGATGTTGAACATTTTTTCATGTATCTATTGGCCATTTGTATCTGTTCTATTTTGAAATATCTATTCAATTCAGTTGCCCATTTCTTGACTGGGTTATTTGTTTTGCTAGTGTGGGGTCTTTTGAGCTCTTTGTATATTCTGGATATTAGTCCTCTATCAGAGTGGCGGCTGGTAAAGATTTTCTCCCATTCTGTAAGCTTTCTCTTTAGGTTCTTTATGGTTTCCTTTGATGAGCAGGAATTTTTTAGTTTGATGCAATCCCACTTGTTAATTCTTGCTTTAATTTCTGCTTTGGAGGTCTTGTTGAATAAACCTAATCAAAGACGTAAAAGATCTCTACAATGAAAACTATAAAACATTAAAAAAAGAAATTTAAGAAGACATTTGAAGATGGAAAGATCTTCCTTGCTCATGGATATCATCAAAATGGCCATTCTGCCAAAAGTGTTCTAGAGATTCAATGCAATTCCTATTAAAATACCAATGACATTCTTCATAGACCTAGAAAAATCAGTCATGAATTTTATATGGAGAAAGAGAAGACCCAGAATAGCCAAAGCAATTCTGAGCAATAAGACCTATGCAGGAGGCATCACAATCCCTTCAAATTATACTACAGAACAATAGTAGTAAAAAAAAAAAAAGCATGGTATTGACACAGTAACAGGCATACAGACCTATGGAACTGAAGAGAAGATACAGAAACAAACTCACACACATATAGTCAATTGATCTTTGAAAAGGGGGCCAAACGCATATCCTGGAGAAAAGAAAGCCTTTTCAACAAATGGTGTTGGTAGAACTGGCTATCCATTTGTAGAAAGATAGAACTAAATCCTTACTTCTCATCATGTACAGGAATCAACTCGAGATAGATCAAAGACATGAAATTCGATCAGAGACTGTGAAGCTATTAGAGGAGGGCATAGGCTCAACACTCCAACATATAGGCACAGGCAGTAACTTTTTCAACAAGACCTCCAAAGAACAGCCTTTTTAACAAATGTACTGGAAAAAAATTGTCTATATGTAGAAAAATAGAACTAAACCCTAACCTCTCACTCTGCACAAAAGTCAACTCAGATGGCTTTAAAACCTTGAAATTAGACCAGAAACGTTGAAACTGCTAGAAGAGGGCATAGGACCTGTTTTTGTTTTTCTTTTTTGTTTTGTTTGGTACTGGGTGTTCCTGGAAACCCTTCTACCTCCAGGCTACACTCCCAGACACCTATTTTTTATATTTTTATTTGGAAACAGGGTCTCTTAAGTCAGTGAGGCTGGCTTCGAACCTGCGCAATCCTCCTGTCTCTGCCTCCCAAGCGCGGGGATTACAAGCGTGCGCCACCACACCTGGCATAAGACCATTTTTTTAAAACATGGTCCCACTAAGTTGCTGAGGCTGATCTTCAACCAGTCTCAGCCTCCCAAGTACTGGGCTTCCAGGTGTGCACCATCAAATAAAAAATCAGATATTCTTAAAGGTGAGTTCAAGTGTGGAATCTAAAACCATATCAATACATTTATGTTCTGTTACACTAAAAGCCATTGGTCTTATACTTTGAATATGTATTTTGCTCATACAGGATTATAACATTGTTTACTAGTCATTTGAAAAACACTGGCTCACTGAATTAGTAATAAATTTTGTTATACAATATTTTTTAAATAAAAAATGAAAAATAGGGCTGGGGGTGTAGCTCAGAGGCAGAATGGCCCTGGGTTCCATCCCAAGTACAGAAAAAAAAAAAAAAGAAAGAAAAAAATCACATAGCTGTATCACTATGAATCTTATCAGAAAAGTCTAAGTATCGAGATGCTATCAAGCTCTCACTGGTAACATCAAATTTTTTGCTTGAAAGCCCAAGTTCTATAATGGACCAAAAATGCCAGTTGCTTTCCTCAAAAAACCGGACAAGCTCACATGGCACATTGTCATGAAAATGCCTGCCGAATGCACAAGTTGAGATAATGCAGATTGTCAGCTATTCTTTCAAGTAAGAATAGAATTTATGAACTAAATCAAGCAGTTTGTTCAGCTCACAATGCAAAGATCTGCCTGTGAGCTCTCTTGAAATGCCAATGTACACTGCAATGCAGAAGTTCTCTATGCCCCCTCCTCATTTCTTAAATGTATACTCAAGAATAGAAATTTAATAAAATTAGTTCATTTCTTGGGGAGTAGCTGGGATGGAACCTAGGAGTGTTCTATCTCTGACCTACACTTGCAGCCCTATTTATTTATTTATTTTATTTTGAAACCGGGTTTAAGTTCCTGAGGGTCACACTAATTTGCTGAACCTGGTCTCAAACCTGGGGTCTTCCTGTCTCAGCCTCCCAAGTACTGGGATTATAGGTGTGTACCACCAGGCTCAGCCAATTAGTACCTTTTAATCTTTCATCAAATGAAACTGATACGTTTTTCTTCTGGAAGGTGTTTAGCAGTGAAGAACACCACAGCTACTGTGCAGCTGGTTGCTGCTGCCAGCAATCTTGTCCATTGTTACTTTTTTACTCTCCCTGCAGATTCTCATCAGTGAAAAGGCAGCTGACATCTTAGCACCATAATAAAAATGGTTTGCCTTTGCTGATCTCCAGGGAAGGTCTCAATGATTATCCAGAATCCAAAGACTATACCTTGAGAACTGCTGATTTGGACAAGTTATTTAAAAATATGATTCTAGGAAATAACATTTAGTTATTTTATTAATAATAGCTGTACCAGTTAGGATAAATTAGGTTATGGGGCAATAACAAATCCCTTAAGATCTGAGTGGTTTAAGACAAAAGCTTATCTCTTACTCCCTCCATGTTACCATTGGTTGGTGAAGGAAAGGGTCTGTTTGCCTGAGTCTCCCAGGAACCCAGGTGGATGGAGCAGACTCCATCTCAAACTTCACCAGTCACTACACCAGAGGAAAAGAGAAACACCTGAAGGCCTCCTACTGGTAATTAAACAAGTCAGCAGAGAGGTGACAAACATGATCTCTGTCCATAGCCTACTGTCACAGGGGCCCCCTCAACCCCAGAGAGGGTGTAGCCAAGAAGTATAATCCTAGTTGTGTCTGAGGATAGAGAGCTGAGAAGGCCTGTGGTAATGGATGACATGTATGGAGTGTTTATGGTGTGCCAGGAACTATTCCAAGTACATGTGTTATTTATGCCTATAATTCTAGCATGAGGCAGGCTATAGAAATTCCATTCTTTGGATTAGAAAAATCAAAGGTTCAGAGAGGAAAAGGAGTATGATGCACATGTTGGTGCATGCCTATAATTCCAGAACTTGGGAGGCTGAGACAGGAGAATGACAGGTTCAAGGACAGCTTCAGCAATGCAACAAGATTCTCAGCAACCTAGCAAGAACCCATTTCAAAACAAAAAATAAAAAAGGACTGAGAATTCAGCTCTGAGGTATAATGCTGTTGAGTTCAAACTTAAGTATCAAAAAATAGAAGAAAAAAGAGAAAGGAGGAAGGAAGGAATATTTCACGATCATACCAAATCAGGAGTAGTATTGGACAGATAGTTGGACTCCAGAGTTTATAATTTTAACCTCTAAGCCATATCACCCATGACAATGTCTTCCCCAGTCTAGGAAAAAGGAGAAAAATATAACTTTTTCATAATGATAAATTTAAAAAAGACTGTCCTTTTCTCTATAAACTCATGGTGAAATGCTACATGCTTTTCAAAGTTCCTTAAGGAAACATAAAGATCTGGCAACCTTAAATTAGTTCCTCTTCATTATTATTTTTATTAATTTTAATTTAATAAATTAAAAATATCTGTGAGCATTAGTTTTGAGTTTATTTTAGTACGAGGCTTCAACTCAACTAAATTGTGGTACTGTGTGTCAGGTACTTTACTAAGTCCTATTTTTCAAGCTTTGTATGAGACAGTTTTATGTACAGTATTTCACTTAAATATGAATGCTGCATCCTTCTAAGAAGATTAAAACATGCATTTTGTTTTACCCAATGGAAAGACCTAGACCATGGTTGGGCTCAAAAGATAGCTAAGACACAGTATAGGTAGAGGACACCAGTTATTTTATTTTATTTTTTTTACAAAAAGTTACATGAAAGCAAACACATAAGTTTTTCTTAAACTTAATCATTGGGAATCTTTGACAAGATATATTTCTCTCAGGTTAAAGACCAAGAGATCAACAAGCTGAGTTTTCCAGCCAGGCCCTGGACCTCTGCCAGGGATGCCTTCCTGAACATGAAAAAGACTTATTGGCAAGGGGCCCAGGTCTTTGAGCCAAACAGCAACTCAGTTAAAAAAGATACAAGGGTTTGGGGGCGTAGCTCAGTAATAGGCAGAGCACTTGCCTATCATGTGTGAGGCCCTGAGTTCGATCTCCAGCACTAAAAAGCAAAAATATGGGGGGCGGGCAAGGTTTTGACATGAGCAAGCAGTTTTGAGTTCAGCATAACAGTATTAGCATCACCTTAGAAAATTCAGATGTGCAGCAGAAATGTTCATTGTGAACAGGTGCTAAAGGACAGAATTTTACAAATTAAGCTTTGGGAAAAAGATGTTTCAAACAGCACTGATTACAAAGAATATGCCTGCTGAGTTAAGAAGATACGATTTTCTTTTAACAAGAAAGGAAAAGAGGGAAGGAGAGAGGAGTGGGGAGAATAAAAAACTTTGGAAATCCAGATATGGTGGCATATGCCTCCCAAGTACTGGGAGTCTGAGCCAGAGGATCACAGGTTTGAGACCAGCCTTAGCAAAGACCTCAGAACTTAGTTGAGACCCTGTTTCAAAATACAAAGTAAAATAAGGCTGAGATATAACACAAAAAAGTAAGAAAGAATCTTTAAAAAGGTTTACATATTTTTGTAGTATACAATATTTAAATAACAAGTCCATTTTGTCTTGACTAGTCCCTCCCTCTGGAAAGATTAATAGTATTTCTCCTCACTAACCAAATATGCACCAGCTTTGGAAATGAGTAAGAAGCAATGTGTTCTGTCAACATGGGTAGGAAAGTTTCTCCCTTCAGTTTTTAAACTCCAGATCCTTGAAACAGAAAAATTTTAATGGTTTAAAAAAAGAGAAGAGTTTGTGAATATGAAAGGCATTCCATAAAGACTCATCAAGTCATTCAGTCAAAAAATTGATTCAGAGTTTGAGACAAGCATTCAGATCCAATGCTTATAACTCCGGGTCCCTGTTAGAAAATGGCCATTCCAGCTACTGTCATTTAACAGTAGAGCCAAAGAAACATGTGCTCACCCTTCTTTTAATGACCTCATGAGGAGTCTTCAGTAGCTGGTTTCCAAATACTGTTGCCAGTGAGTACCTTCAAACATTTATCTCTATGTCATGATTAAGAAGCAGGCTGTTTTTAGAAGGTTTAGCTAATAGTCCCCATATAGAGGTGGAGAGTATATCTGGCAGAGAGAATGTATCCTAAATCATCCCCGACAGCTGGAACAGTAGGTCCTCCAGGTGAGAGCAGAATAACCCATGGGGCTGGTCAGCAAGATGTGAAGGGGAAAAGAGGAAAGCAGAGTGCTCTAATGAGAGACGGCAGCAGAGGGAAAGGATTTGCTCATCAAAACCTGTGCCCACTGACAAGCATGGCAGGTAGTAAGCAAATTCTCATTTTGTGTAGGAAATAAGAATGAACCAGCTGTACTAGTAATGCCCAAAAGGAGCCTGGCCATCAGAAGAAAAGGGACCAGACGTCTAAAACAAATTTTTGGAGTCAACTGGGAAAAATAGAATTTATTTCTAAAAACTCACAATATTTACAGACCTAGGATCAATTCCACAAATGTCACTGTAAGATTATCCTTTTTGCAGATTTTTTCTACACTGGTGCTAAATATGTTTAAAAAAACATACAAAATGATAAAGTGAAACCCTGTTAAGTAATCCACCTGTGGACACTATTGAGAAAGTGATGAAGACAGCCTAAGTTCTGCTGGTCACTGAAGAAACAAGTGACAGGTGTGATGAGAAGACCTAAGAGGAGGAAGAGGTATGGCATCATAGTGTCTTGCTAGGATTAGGCTTCTTGAAGACAAGGACAGCTCTTCCTACTTTAATTTCTTTGGCTCTTGGTGGCACCCCTCATTCTCACTAAGCAATAGGGGTGTGGACTTGTCTAAAGTGGATCATAGAGTTTGGCTTGGTAAACTGGAGTTCTAATTCATTCCCACATCGCATGGCCTTGAGAAACTTACATAAACTCACTGTGGACCAAATTTCTCCACTTGAAAAAATAAGAAGAATGTTCTACTTCTCTCTGTGTTATATAAAAGTTGTGAATGACTACCAGGACAAAGTGGCTACTCAAAGAGAAAATAAAATGCAAAATGAAAATGAACCTTGCACAGAACTTGGCATGCAGAAAGTATTCACTCTAGGAGTTTTGACTACATGAATAAAGAAGGGCCTCATGCATAACAGAGGCCATCTAGCTGGCATATCATCACTGAAGCATCTTTAAATGTTTCCAGAAACTGGCCCAGAGTATTTTGTAAAATGAGTAAGGGAACCACAAGTTGTGGGTGTCAATGAGTCACCTGCTATGTCTAAGTTAGTTTTGACAAGGGACCTCCACTTCTGAGGATCAGATTGCACATACCATATTCAGGCCTTAAAAGCCAGAAAAACAGATTTTTGTCCACCAAGGAAGTGACTGCTGTTGGATGGTGGGAGTATACCCGAGGAAAAAGGACTCAGGTTCTATAGACTTCTGAATGCTTGTTAGCTGCTTGGCATTTCAGCACTGCAGAACGAATCCACTTTGCAATTTAGCAGATCACTGATCTAACCAGCAATGATTCACTCTAGTACCATGCTCCATCATAAAGTACTTTCTTGTTTGCAAGGGAACTGATCCATTTATTCCTTCATCCTAAACTTACCGATGACACCTTAACCAGTACACTAATAATCACAGGTGATACAAAGATAACACTCTGATTACTACAGGACTGAAAGTTTGTGCTCTCCCCCAATTGATATGTTGAAATTTTAGTCCCCAGAGTAATAGTACTAGGAGGTGTGGCCTTTGGAGAGGTGCCCTCTTGAATGGAATTAGTGCCCTTTATAACAAAGGCCCCAGAGAGCTGTCTTGACCCTTCTACTGTGTGAGAGCACAGGGAAAAGGTGCCATCGATGACTCAGAAAGTACACTCACACCAGTTACAGAATCTGCCAGTGCCACGACTTTGGACTTCTTATCATCTAGAGCTGTAGAGATTTATTTTGCTTATAAGCTATGCCTCCCTGTCTAGCCAAAGGGAATAGGCAGGTCACCACACTGTTCAAATACAGTGCAGTATTACAAAACGATACATTTGTAAAGTAAATACAGAAGGAAAAGTCAAAAGCCTTGAGGGAAAAGAATAAGGTATCAAAGAAGTTACTTTTGGGCAACGTCTTGTTTGGTGTCCAGAGTGAAATAGGGTATATTCTAGTCCTTTGAAGGGTCTTGTAAATAGCAGAGATGCACAAGGAAAACTCAGGGTGTCTGAAAAATGGTGAGAAGAAGAGAGCTGTAACTAAAGCCTGTGGGGGGAGTGGATGAATGAGTGGGGGGTGAGTTTGAGTCATGCTGCTCACAACCTTGAAAATCACTGTAAGTAGTTTGGCTTCATCTCAAAAGTTTTAGAAAGTTAACACTCAGGTGAAAGGCAGATAAGAGTGGCTCTTTAATACAAGGACCACTTTGGAAGCTGTTAGAGTAGTCTGGGCACACATGGAGAGGGCTCAAGCTAAGTGTCAGGGAGAGTAAAGAGGAAGCAACATGGAACCACCAAGAGCCCATGGCTGCTGGTTAGGAGGCTGCTGGAGGAAGAGTAAGAGTAAGACCATGTCCTCGGCCAGGAACATTTTGCAAATGAGACACACTGTCCTCATTTACAAAATGACAAATTAATCCAATTGGAACTGGAATTTTCTGAGAATAAAATAATACAATGAACACAAAAATATAATACTATTCTTCACGACTGGAGATGAGAAAGGACTCAAAGAGAATCTGGAGCTGGGCGTGGTGGTGCACACTTGTAATCCCCACACTTGGGAGGCAGAGACAGGAGGATCACGGAGGTTCGAAGCCAGTCTCGCTGGCTTTAAGAGACCCTGTTTCCAAATAAAAAAAAATATAAAATAGGTCTGGGAGTGTAGCCAGGAGGTATAAGGGTTCCATCCCCAGTACTACCACCAAAAAAAAAAAAAAAAAAAAAAAAAAAAAGAGAGAGAGAGAAAGAATCTGGAGCAGAAGAGAAATGTTTGGGGGTTACTGGCACATGGACCATGGCTGAAAGTGTTGGGAAGCAAGCCTGAGCTCAATGGTCTAGGGAGATGCACCTCATCATCTGGGTCCAGAGTCCTGGTGCACCCACACACGTAGAGCCATGGGGCATGAAGACAGAGGCCAGCGAGGCACCTGTGAAGGACTGACCCAAAGATGGGAATCTTGAGAGAATGGCGCCCTGGGTAAAATGAGCAGCAAACAGCCCCAAACATCAATTCTGCCAGGAGCTGGCAGAACAGAAGCCAGAGGTGTGGATTTAACTTTCAGAAGTTCATGCGTACTCTCAGTAAAAGCAATCCCAGTGGAAGAGAGGCCAGAAGCAAGATCACGGTTTATTTAGGAATGTTGCATTTCTGAGACATGTTTTGACCACAGGTAACCTCTTAATTGGGAAATCCATTCTGCAGGGTTGAAGCAACAAGACTTTGCTCTCCGTGGGAGCTACAAACAAATTTTTATCCTTATTTAATTGAAGAACAAAGGGACTTGGGGTTCAGACACAGAAAATGACTGCCATCAGGATTCAATTGCTATATATATATATATATATGTGTGTGTGTGTGTGTGTGTGTGTGTGTGTGTGTGTGTGTGTGTGTTCATAGAGAAAAAACACTGCGTTTTGGGGGACATCAGAACAAAATACAAAATGGCACAAACAAACATTGAGAATTTTCTCTAATAATGTAGAAAGGAGTGCTAACCTAGCACTATCAGAACAGAGGTGAGAGTCTCTTAGGCTCTACACCCACCTGCCAAGGGCCATTAATAAAGACACATATCTGCAATCACTTTACAACATAACCACTCTTACCTTCCTTTTGATATCAGTGAACTGAGAAAACATTAAAGACCAATAAAACGACAGCTCCAGGATGTAATAGTAGTGAAGGTCAGCTGTGAGTGGCTGAGGATGAAAGAAAAGAGGGACAGATTAATAGTTAATAGGAAACCCATCTGCATGCCAAACATTTCAAGCTCAGTGCTGAAAAGTACCATGGGCCTATGTTCTACAAATGCAGTTCCTGCCCTGTTCTTTTTGCAGATAATGGAGCTTTCAAGAATGCCTCTAATCCACAGCTTGGTGGCTTTATTTTCGTTTCATCTCAAACCCAAAGAGCATTAATCAGTATGGCCATTTGGGCTCAAATTCGTTATTCAGTTTTTAACAATAGCATTTACGGGTTTCAGGTGAGTAGCTGAAAAATTCTTTAGGCAACCTGGAAAATAATTCTAGTGCATATGCAAAAAGAAGAACCCTGGATGACTGCCGTGAGAGTCCAAAGAGCAGGGACGACAGCGGCAGGTGGCAGAAACCGGAGTACTATATGGGTCGCCAAGCCACAGTGTCAAATTCTGCATTAATCAGAAAGCATTTTTGTTATTAGAAAATGTTCTGTACACTGCAAATATCAAAACAAAAATGATTTCAAAAATATTTATTAAAAGATCAGAGGACTAGGAAGGCTGCCAAGCGATACCAGACGAGGTACCCAGCCAGGAAATCTGCTGTGGAGGCCCAGCCCCATAGCTCGGGGGGTATAAAACTGGGTCTTAGTTTACTTACTTGTAAAGGGGAGGAGGGTGACACCTGGGTTAATGGCCTCTGAGGCTCAGGGATAGGGAAGCTCAGAGAGACAGTGAAGTCAGAAGTATTTACTTTGAACCTAAATCCATAAAATTAGAACTGTTTTTCAAAAACATTTTTGGTGAGTTGCTTTCGATGATTTTATTGGGTTGCAATGAAATGTCTTGCTTTATCAAAATGAATGAAAAACCTTTGAAACTCATCAGGCAAACAGGTCCACACCCTGCCCACAAGGTGACACTATATGTAGTAAATACAAAGTTATATGCTTTGTACCCTAATAACGCCACAAACAAACTGACTACCATGAGAAGCTAGAACTCACTTAATTTGCAACACTAAGAATGGATATCAAGGAAAACAATTGTCCTTCTCAGATTACAACAATCCTACATCATAGGATACTTTTGAAATGGTGATCCTAATCTCTAAGTGACAATAACCATTCCTATGGACTGATGTTTGTGTCTTTCCAAAATTCATGTGTTGAAGTCTAATACTCAATGGGATGGAATTTGGAGCTGGGCCTTTGGGAGGTTATCAGGTCATAAAAATGAAAAAAAAGATTGAGACATAATCTTTTATAATATTCTGTTATGGCATCCTGAACTACAAGCAGCAACATTTATCTCAAGCTCAGCATTGCCCTGGAGAGAGTATAGACCCACTGAACTGCCTTTTCAACAGTGAAGGCATACAGGGTATGGTGGCACACGCTTCTAATTCCAGTGCTTGGGAGGGTGAGGTAGGAGGATCGCAGAGGTTCAAAGCCAGCCTCAGCTGCTTAATGAGGCTCTGAGCAACTTAGTGAGACCCTGTTTTCAAATAAAGTATAAAATAGCCCTGGGAGTATAGCCTGGAGGTAGAAAAGCACCTGAGTTCCACCCCAAGTACAAAAAAAAATGAAGGCATTAGCAAAGTGGGGGGAGCACTGGGACAGAAGCTGGCCACAGTGGAACCTGGAACACAGGGCCTTGGAATCTGGCCTTTGAGCCAAAGTCAAATTTCATTTTTAATGAGATTCTCTTCTAGCATCAGTGCGTAGAAAAACACTCCAGATGGGTTTTAAGCACAAGTTGGTTCACCTCAAGAAACTTCAGAATTTTTAAGAGAGCGCCTCATTTTAATCACTATATCCATGGATTGTTCTGTAGCTGACAAAGCTCACAGGTTAACTTTACGATGCTCATAAAATCCTATAAAATTAGTACACTCAACCTGGATCCAGATTATACAGTGGAAAAGAATGCTGCCAGTTAATTCAGGTTAAGAGGCCAAGTCCGGGTCTCACGGTGAGTGAGGCCCAGGACCAATGCACAAGGGCTTCCCATGCCCAACTTGCGCTACTGCTAACAAGATGCACAAGGGTCAACTGAGTGCAACTTTATATAATCTTAATCTTATACATGTATATGTAAAAGTATTACATAGGCCACAAATATACATGCTTCTACAGGAGGAGCAGCATGTTCTTAAGAAAAATAAAGTAGATCACTACTTTTTTTAATCCAAAAGTCTGCTTAGTATAAGTATGCTAAAGATATAGTACATGTGTTTACTGAGCATGCTCAATCTTTGAAAAATGGTTTAAAGGCTTGAGGTTGACTCTGAACTATAATTTACTATATTTTATAAATATGATTAAACAAAGCACTGTAATTGGACAGTAATCCTATGCCATATGCCCCGACACAAAAGGAAAGTCATTAATTTTTTATTCCTACATGGCACTTGTCAAAGATGACCACTGTTTCCACAATAAATCATGAGTTTGCCCACATGTTGGGAGATTTATTCTGAACTATCCAGTGTTGAACACTGAAGCTTCTCAGCAGAAGACAACTTTGACCTGGATACCCATGTATAGTATATTTTCTTCCATACTAATGATGCTTCCTATTTTTAAATATAACTGTCTCAACAGACCCTCAAGCTTCAATGTTGAAGTAGCTACATTTTGGGTCACAGCAACTCACTTTCTCAGAAATAAGCTACTTCTCAGTTCCAGTCATAAATGTGAAAGTTATTTTGGACTATAGTGTAGTTAAGAAGAAGAATAGGCATAACATTTCAGAGTCCTTCATGTTGCTGAATTTACATTGTAAACATGGTGCATTACAGCAGCTGTCCGGCCAACATCCCAGTTAAGGGTTCTAGAAGCATTTAATGTACTTTTATAAATAGAAATTTAGATACATATGGACCATGCTACTCAGTATACCATTATGGGATACAAGGAAGCCTTAAATGACAACCTTCCAAGTATTAAAGATAGCAATTAGGCCTGAGAGTTGCAACTGTGTAAAAGAAGAGATCTGCGCCCACACGGCTTTAGTCTCTGTCAGGTGTCCCTCAAATGCCCAGCTCTCCAGCCATGTCATTCGCTTGCTTACATTCTTTTCTCACCTGAAGAAGCTACTTGAAAGATGAAACTGTAGACTAGAATTTCATTTCAGTGTGTCCTGAGTTTTGAACTTGCCCAAGGAGTATCAATGCCAGTTCCTATCCCTGTCGTGATTCTGTTTGTAACAGTAAAGACAGGGAACATGCTGCTCCACGCTAACCAAAGTCCAAACACCTCTAGGAAAACCCCAAACCCAAAAATCCCAAGCTCCTTATTACAAAATATGTCTCTCTTTTTTTTTTTGCACCAAAATATCTTACTGCAATTGCCTCTCTTATATAACATTATCACAAAGGAAATAGAAATTTCCAGAAAAGTTCTAGTTTTGATAGTTAAATATTAATGGATATGGAAGCCACAATAAGACATGTTAATATTACTGAATTAATGGATTAACGCAAAGGTATGTCAGCAGACAGGGATCTATTTTAACATACTCTCTTTCTGGGATATGATTAATCTCATTTTCAGTAATGCTTCCTTTGGTTGAAGAACAAACCATTCTCATATAATAGTTCAAGCCTATTTGTCTTTCTGCACTAAAGGAAATGGTGCTTGATCCATATATTCAGAGGCTGCTCCTCAGCTACAACGTGAACTGAACTCGGGTGCCAGCTCAAGCACCACACTGGGCCCCCGCTGCTCCTGCTGAGGCCTGTGCTGTCCTCTGGCCCACAGACTTCCCTCAGTAACAAGCAGCAGACTGGCTGTTACCAAATGAAATCATCCACCTGTTGAGCTGACTGCATCCTGTTCAGAAAATGAACCTTGCAGGCTTAGTCCATCTGCTAAAGCAACTGGGCTTTTAATCCGAATTCCTCTGAGAACGTACAACTCTTGTGGACACCAAGTTATGTCCAGCGTCAATCAGCAGGGGTGAGGCCAGAACACAGGTGGCTGTGAGGACATGCCTGAAACCCCCAAAGAAGGATGACGCTCCATGGGCATGAAAACCTAGGCAGTAGAGCCCACTTACCTGGTAGGGGTAGTTGTACCAGCAGTGTTTTGTATTCCACAACCATGGAGTCTGAAAAAAAAATGACAAAAATACATTTTACATGTTTTGGAACATGGACAAGAGGAGAAGTATTTATAATAGGCTCTTGGGATTTGAATAATTTACCTATGTGAGAATTGAAGAACTTAAACTAGGCACAGGATATTAAATCACCTGTGTCTTCTCAACAGAACTGGCAGTATTTTATATCATTCTGACATGGAGTTTTGCCTGATGTTTCCTTCCTTTCCTTTCCTTTCCTTTCCTTTTCTTTTCTTTTTCTTTCTTTTTTGCTGGTCATTTAGACATATTGCTGCTTTAGAATCAGCCTGAATAATACAGCCTCCAGAGTCTCACCAGGACCAGATGGAAACACCCATCTCATTAAAAAAAAAATGGTGATAGTTTTTTTTTGCACTCAGTATTTGCAACATTATTCATGCCTTGACCAGGGTTCAGTAACATGCGGGTATATTTCATACTTCAGCAGGACAGTTCAGACTATCCCCTACGGCATATATACCTCCTGACCTTTAGCGAAGGTTTGTTTATTTTATTTATTTATTATCTATTTTTAGTACTGGGGATTGAACTCAGGGGCATTCTACCTCTGGGCTACACCTCTAGCCCTATTTTATTTCATTTTTTTATTTTGAAACAGTTGTTGTGTTCTCTCACTAAATTGCTGAGGCTGGCTTCTAAGTGATCCTCTTATCCCAGCCTCCCAAGTACTGGGATTACTGGTGTGCCACCAGGCCCAGCTACTCAAGGTCTTTCTATGATAAAACAGTCATTCGTAGTTTGGCAGCAATCACTTGCTTAACAAAACTGTATAAATAGGAAATCTAACTGTATGCATGGATTCCAAACATTTGTAGTAACCAGAGAGAGGTTGGTATGGATTTAAAGACAGCTGAGCCATCTAATACATCAGCACAAATTTTCTGTTTTCATATTCACTTAACCATTCTTTTGCATCCATCCCTTACAGCCTCAGGACTTCCTAGTATACATCTGTGTATTTCTTATGATCAACCCAACAACATCCTCATGAACTCTACACCATGGGTATGAGGATGATTAGTTTTAGGCAGCCAAGACTTGTGGAGTCTTCCCTATTCAAGTCC
Organism: Muscardinus avellanarius; assembly: GCF_963383645.1. Classification (NCBI taxonomy): domain Eukaryota; kingdom Metazoa; phylum Chordata; class Mammalia; order Rodentia; family Gliridae; genus Muscardinus; species Muscardinus avellanarius. Next base: position 67,084,064 of record NC_137787.1, read on the forward strand.
TCCCTATGCCAAGTATACTTTTAAAGCACTGTACACATAGCAACTTGTTCAATACTTACAATAGCTTACTTACATCTGCCTTATTATCTAGATAGGCAAATACAAACCCTAAGTCTATAAATAACTTTCCAAGTTAAGTAGTTGCATAATGCCCAGGTTACAACTAGAACTTTGACTGCCTGGCCCCAAACCCAAGTGTAACTGCCCTGCACACTTTCTCTGAGTTTAATAAAACTGAACCAGACCTTGGTGTAGGGAGCCAGACTGAAGTAAAGTCAGGCCATGCCCTAACGCTAACAGTGATCAGGAATCTCCGCACTTCTTTTCATTCAATCACTATGAATTTCCCTTCTTTCTTGAGGTTTTCATTCTGCCCTGGTTTTGCCATTTGCTACCTGTCTGGCACTCTATGAATCATGCCATCTTGCTGCTCAGGTGTCCCACTGCCTGCCTGTCTGTCTCTTCCAGCTCTCTCATCTGTATCACTGATGTTTGTTATTGAGCTCAGGGGGTTCATGAGGACCAAACAAGATAGTGTGCATAAAATGCTTTGGAGGCTTCAAAAGTTTCATATGTCACTGTATTTTATAGTTATAAAGATGATCTATGTCCACAGTAGAAGACACAAAAAAACAAAGAAAGGGACAACAATAAAAACAATTTAAATTCTGACCACCATTAAGATTTTGATGTAGAGCCTATTTTTGGTCTTTTTAGCTCTATTTATACATTTATTTTAAAATAAATATATAGCCGGGCGTGGTGGCGCACGCTTGTAATCCCCACGCTTGGGAGGCGGAGACAGGCGGATCACGCTGGTTCGGAGCCAGCCTCGCTGGTTTAAGAGACTCTGTTTCCACATAAAAATGTTAAAAAATAGGTCTGGGAGTGTAGCCCGTGGGAGTGTATACCAGAGGTAGAAGGGCTTCCAGGAACCCCAGTACCACCAAAATAAATAAATAAATAAATAAAATAAAATAAATGTATAAGTGTGTGTGTGTGTGTGTGTATGCAAGTTTAAGTGTGTGTGTGTGTGTGTGTGTGTGTGTGTGTGTGTGTGTGTGTGAATGCAAGTTTGTGTGTGGTATTAGGGATTGAACCAAGGGGCATTCTACCTCTGACCTACACCCCCATCTATTATATATATATTTAGCTTGTTTTGCAGTACTGGGAAGGCAACCCAGGGGAATTCTACCTCTGAGCTACATCCTCAGTCCTATTTTTTATTCTTTATTTTGAAACAGGGTCTCACCAAGTTGCAAAGGGCCTCACTAACTAGCTGAGGCTGGCCTCAAACCGCAATTCTCCTGTCTTAGCCTCCCAAATGCTGGGTTTACAAGTGTGCGCCACCACCTTGACTTTTTGTTTTTGTTTTTGTGTTTAAACAGATCTTCACCTGGTTTCTGACAGTCTTGCTGCTTGCTGAGGCTGTCTCTGAACGTGCCGTCCTCCTGTCTCAGTTTCCCAAGTACTAGGATTACAGGGTTGTGCCACCAGCCTGGCATAGATGCATTTTTAAAGTGTGGGCATAGCACACCAAATTCTACTCTAAGGTATAATGCAAATATTTGTTACTAACTTTCTCTCTGGTAAAGCAGTTCATCTTCACAATTAACTAAAAGTCCCTGAGGGAAAATTATGTAACATGTTTATTCCCCCCAGGATCAATGCTCAAAGTTGATAGCTCGGTGTACATGTCCTGAATGCTAATGAAAAGGATTACAAAATTAAATGCAAGTGCTCTAACAAGCCTAGTAGTGATTTTTAAAATGCATCAACCCCAAACCCAGGGGCATGGGGTGTGCTTGACCCTGAAGTGAGGACAAAGGTCTGGATGCAGTGACTCTGACAAGCTATCGGGACCCCGGCTCAGCTTGAACCAGATGAGCTTAAGCACTTGCTTTCTAAACATTTGAATAGTTAGTTCTTTCATATACATGTTCACATATACCCCACTCGCTGACAAAGCTAGACACTGATATAGCCTCCTATATACACAGAACATATTTTTCTAGGATCTCATGTTATGTTTTTCAAATATTGTGAGACAGGTAGGACAAACATCTTTCCCCATTACAAATGATAAAATGGAAGTCCATGAAAAAGTGATTCTCCTGATTTGTTTACAGATCCATTACTCCAAATCTTAAAATTCAAAACCTGAAGTGCTCCAAAGTCCAGAACTTAAAAATTCTCAATCAGTAAAATCTATGCAAATATTCCAAAAAAGTAAAAAAAACCTTGGAATGTGAAACACTTCAAGTGCCAGTGTTTTGGATAAGGGATAGTGAAGCTGCAACTTAAAATTTAATTCATTATATATTACTGCTTTAATTTGAATTAATACAATGAAATTATAATTTATCATCTTTTCCACTAATAAAACTTTTTTCATTTTTCAAGTGATCTTTTTCAGAATCATTTCCATATTTACTTGATGTCAAAACCTATATAGCCCATAACACAAACGAATGGATAATAATATAATTATTATTATGAAAAGCTGAATATTTAGATGCTATAAAAGAGTAATGGTGGTTAAAAACACACTGAAAATCCTCAATTTAAAACTGTAGGTCTGCCGCGCGTGGTGGCGTACGCTTGTAATCCCCGCGCTCGGGAGGCTGAGACAGGAGGATCGCGCAGGTTCGAAGCCAGCCTCAGCTACTGAGTGAGGCTCTCAGCAACTTAGTGAGACCCTGTTTCCAAATAAAATATAAAATAGGTCTGGGAGTATAGCCTGGAGGTAGAAGGACCCTAGGTTCCACCCCCAGTACCACAAAAAATAAATAAAAAGAAAAGTGTAGGTCTAGCATCCCCTAAACAATAAAATCTTTGTACCGCAAAGAAGTACAAAGCAATTAAAATACATTTTCTAGAAGCAAAATGTATTTTTCACATGGCATGACAATATAAAGGAATGCTCTAAGGGCTAGAAAACCTAAAAATTTCAATGATTCTCAAAATTTGTTGTTCAAATAACTTATGAGATTCATCATTTCTCCTCACATCTGTACATTTTAATAATGTTAAGAGGCACTTAACAGATTTAAAGTAATATTTATATATATATATATTTGTATATATCCACATTTAATTCTCACAAGGTGTAACTGTTCAAGTCAACATTAAAAGATTTACAAAGAACATGCCAGCTCAGAGCTTCTCAAAGTGTTATGATGCAGGCTGTCATTTGGTAGATCTGCTTGAGGGGATGGAATTCTACCTGTCTAAAGTTCCCAGGTGATAACGGATGCTATTTGACCATGGACCATGTTTTGCCAGTGTACGGTGCTTTGGGAAAGTAAGAAGGATGATTCCATCTTTACAACATTTACTGTGTACAAGACAGCCTGCTGAACACATAGATACAATATTTTACAATTCAATGTACTTGAGTTGATAAATTATTTCTAATTTTTACAATATACATTTGTGGCAGAGTAATCATTGCTAGTAAAAATAGTAGCTAGAGGTAATGCTTCTCACTTAACCTGTTTGTCTAACATAACTATACATCTAACCTCTGGCTGAAGGGATGTGAACAAAAATCCTGAGTGCCGCTTCAGGATGTTGTCCTACCAGTTCCTGTGAATGACCTCATCTCGCTCCTACGTTGCCATTAGAGGAGAATAAGAGAACCGGCACTGTTTGCTCTGAGATTGATGTTTCTGTTGAGGCTGGTGTTGGGGGTCTCCAACCTTACTGCTGGATTTTATATGTAAGATAAGTAAATTCCTATAGCATCTCTCATACCTAAACTATGTTGTTTTGTTTTTTACTTATTTATTTGTTTTGGTACTGAGGAGTGTACTATCTCCAAGCTACAATACTAGCCCATTTATTTTTATTTTTAAGCAGGATCTCACAAAGTTGCTGAAGCTATCTTCAAACCTGTGATCAACCTGTCTCAGCCTTCCAAGCCCTGGAATTACAGCTGTAATTAAAAACATGCCCTGCATGGTTTTTTTTTTTTGTTTTTTTGTTTTTTTGTTTTTTCGTGGTACTGGGGTTCCTGGAAACCCTTCTACCTCCAGGCTATACTCCCAGACCTATTTTATATATATTTTTGGAAACAGGGTCTCTTAAGCCAGCAAGGCTGGCTTGGAACCAATGTGATCCTCCTCTCTCCGCCTTCCAAGCGCGGGGATTACATGTGCAACGACGCCCAGCAGTCCTGAATGTTTTTAAGATAGATATATAGCAGCATAGCCTGTATTCTAACATATGCATATAAATGCATAATGATACATATCATTTCATTAATCACCTTAGAAACAAAACATCTCAGAGAGGTATGTTAATAAGTTGAAAGTATCCAGCTGAAGGAACTCTAAATGAAAAAGGAAATCCTATACAGGAGCAAACAAGACAACCTAAAGGAGGAGAAAGGAGGAGGGAAGAGGAAAATCTCTAAAACATACAATGTACTTAAACATATCGAATTCAACCACTAAGCCAAGCAAGGGAAGGAGGGATGGGGAGGGAAAGGGGTGGGAATTGGGTAGGGGTTAAATCGGTGATGTGTACATGTATGTACACAAGCTTTTTTTTTAATCCCAATATGATGTATGAATATAATGCACCAATAAAAATTTTAAAAATACATACAATTTTAAAAAAGGAAAGAAAGTATCCAGCTGATAAGTAGAGCAGGTAGAATTCAAACCAAGGCCAGCAGGCTCTTGGACTTTAGCTTCCCCCTAGGTGCTTTCTGAGAACAAAGAATAGGTGATTAAAAAAAAAAAAAACCACGTTATGGGCATTTTGGATTGATTCTCATGTTTTAGACAATGAATGAATGATTACCTAAGAACAGTGAATGCTAGGGTTTTAGAAAGGACCTTCAAATCCATCCACATGCCCAGCTGGGTAAAGAACTCTGTTGTTGATTGCTAAGGAGACCTCTCAGGTCTCCTTGCTTCCTGCATTTTTTTCTTGGTCAACAGAAATTGCCTAGACTTGTTATTCTTTTTCTGTACCTGATAGGAACTGAATTATGTTCCCTCTCATGTAATATGCTGAAGTCCTGATAATTGTATTTGGAGACAGGTGTTTAGAATGCAATAAGGGTTATACGCCCTAATGGTGGACCCTGAAACCAACAGGGTTGGTGGTCTGATAAGAAGAGACTTTTTTTTCTCTCCCTCTCCATACACACATTCAGAGGCAAGATCATGGGGGACTGTTCTGAGAAGGCAGCCATTTCCATGCCAAGACCTTCACCTGGAACCACCAGCCTCCAGGATGACGAGAAATCATTTCCTGCTGTGTGAGCCAGCTAGTCACTGGTATTTTGTTACAGCAGAACAAGCTAACATAGCATCATAAGACAGCTCCTCACAAGTAGTGCTTAGCATTACACATCGACTCATTCCCATTTAAGAAGACTATCAAACATCTAAATAAGACGAAGACAGGCCAGATCATAGTTGGTGAGAAATCACCTCTAACCCTCTTAATGTAAACCACACTGCGTAATGGGATTTGTTTATATTATGCCCATCTGCTCCCAGACATACCACTTGATATATAACTCATTAGCACACACATCTATCTCAAAAACACAGGCTCCCAGGGGAGGTGTTTGGGGCTCTTTTTACCTTGAGCAAACCTAATGTCAGTGTCAGGATGGAGACCAGAGTGCTGCTGGAGGTCACCCTGTAGCCTTCATTTGCATTTAGACTCTATAAGCCTTGAGTGCTATGTTTTCACTGACATTTTTTAAAGAGAAGAGTTAGAGAAGCCTCTTTAAGTGCAGGCAAATTGCTCTTTTCTCAGGCTTCTTAATTTTTCAGCTATACTACAGAGATTTCATCATGAGAACTCACAAAAATAGAGCCAATCTGATCATTTTACTTTACCATCTGGAGTAATTATGCCAGTACAAGCCCAAGGAGAGAACAGATTTTGAAGCAAAGGCCAGAGAAAAGGATACCCAGGCAAGTGGTAAATGGTTAAATATAAATATAAATAAACATGCATATACATACACATATCTGCTTTCCTTCTCCCAAAAATCAGTGAGTACCTACAGGTGACTGAACTGCAGTTTCTTTGAATTAATAACTTTTGATTTACAAGAGAACAGGAATCATAAAGTATTGCAGGCTTCATTAAAGATGTGAACAGCACCTAAGTCCTGATCCAAAGTCAGCATCTTTGAGGCAGATTTTAACTTTTCTCTATTTTCATAAAAACTCTTTCCTGGCTTTTACAAAGGCCTGAAATGACTAACAGTCAGGGAAGATAGCCTAAGTTGCATGCTACCCTCTACACAGTTTAAGTCCCAAATACATGGATTCTTGAACTATGAGTAAAAATTCAAGAAAGGGAGCCTCTCTGGATCAGGTTAATATCTGTATTAACAATTTTATGCAAATACTACATATTCTTTTAGGAAATTACTTTTACTGAAACTACTTTGAAAACAATTTCACTGGTATATTAAAAAAAAAAAAAAGTGTAACATCTGAGTATGGTGTATAAGCCTATAATACCAGTACTTGGAAGGCTGAAACAGGAGGAATCACAGGTTTGAGGCCAGCCTCAGCAATTAGTGAGACCCTCAGCAAATTAGCAAGATAAAAAAAAAATTAGCAAGATCCTATTTCAGAACAAAACCCAAAAAGGGCTAGGGGTGCAATTCAGAGAGAGATGTCCCTGGGTCCAAGTCTCAGTTCCAAAAACAAGCAAACACCCCAGCTCAAAATTTTTGCTTGTATTTAGGATTTATTGTAAGAAATAGACTTAAGAAAAATGCTCACATGCCTGCTGCAATAAACTCATATTGATAATATTACCATTGTTAATCCTGAGCCCAATGGTAAACAACCTATCCAACATCCTATCCAATGGAATATTTTTCCTTTAAAATTCATAGGATATTTTTCCTCTAAAATTAAACCTGAGGGAGGAAACATTTCTGTAAATGCTGAGCACGTTTCCGCTTGCAAATGGGAGCCAGGCTACTCCACTGCCATCTTTTCATTTTGGTTTTGGAGAGCTGACGTCACACCCTAAAGCACAATCATAGCACCTGAGGTCTCGACCCCTTTGCTCATTTTTCCTTTCATGTGTATTTTAAGTGTTTAATATCTATGTTAATAATGTTACATAAAAGCTGGGTGTGGTGGTACACACTTGTAATCCCAGCATTTGAAAGGCTGAGAGAGGAGGATTCGAGGACAGCCTCAGCTGCTTAGTGAGGCCCTTTGCAACTCAGTGAGACCCTGTTTCAAAATAAAGAATTAAAAAAAATATGACTGGGGTGCTGCTTGGAGTTAGAATGCCCCTGGGTTCCATCCTCAGTACCGCAAAACAACAACAAAAAACAATAATAATAATAATAATAATGTTACATAAACACTGTAAATTTTTTAGAAGACATTCAGCTGTGTAATTTAAATAACTATAAATCAAATCAACTCAGGATGATAATCTTCCATTATAATGCACATTGTATAAGACATGTAAGGATAAGCCAGGCGTGGTGGCTCAACACTTGTAATCCCAGCATTTGGGAGGCTGAGACCAGAGGATTGCGGTTCAGGGACAGCCTCAGCTATTTATTGTGAGGCCCTCTGCAACTTAGTGAGACCCTGTTTAAAAATAAAGAATAAAAAATAGGGCAGGGGGTGTAGCTTGGAGGTCAAATGCCCCTGGGTTCCATCCCCAGACCTTCAACCCCCCCAACACACACACACACACACACACACACACACACACACACACACACACACACATATGTAAGGATATAGGTCATGCTTTGTGAATGTAAAAAGATACAAAGAAATTGTGTTTCTTTGTCTCTGGTCCTGGATGCTCTGGTTGGTGGCAAGCAGCCTGGAACATACCCTAGAATGCAGGAGGAATCCTTTCTTCCTCCCCTGCACTAGGAGATACATGACTATAAATCTACAAAGCAGAGTGGTAATGCCTCTCTGGAGACCTGCGACATCCGCATTAGCTTTGAAAGCTTTTGTGATGTGGGAATGTAATTTGGACTTGACCTTATGGCATCATATAAAGACAAAGAGGCCTATCATATTGATCAGACTTTAGAAAGGATGCTGGTCTTCTAGACCTGGTCTAGCATGTGCCTTCAGCACATTTCACAATCCATTTAGAAACAAATTCGCTGATCTGCATGCACACAGGAGTAGAAGAATCTTCTTGGGGATGGGCCTGAAGTCACAGGACTTCATGAGGGTTTCATCGTAGAAACAAAGAGAAGTGTGACTGCATTTCCACACCACCTTTTTAAACCTTTCAGCAGTGTCCTCAACTTTTTCTGCCTCTGCTCAACTGAAGGGCTTCCCACATACCTAATAGTCACAGGGGCACACAGTGATTCTCAAAGATCTGAAAAACATGGAGTTTGAAAAAGGCCACCTCCCCCATCAATTCTGAGGTGAACTTTCCTCTCCTCTATGCCAAGTAAGAAGCACTGCAAGGCCACAGGGACTAATCAATGCCATGTTTAGAAGAAGTAGGATCCTCAGAAGAATGGGAATAAACCTACCATATGATCCAGCAATACCACTTCAGGGTATCTACCCAAAAGAATGGAAATCAAACTACCAAAACTAATGCCTGCATATCTATGTTCATAGCTGAAAAATTCACAATTGCCAAACTATGGAACCAGCCAAGATGTCCACCAACCGATGAGTGGATTACAAAACTATGGGATAAGTATACACTGGAATTTTACTCAACCATAAAGAAGAATAAAATTATGTCATTTTGGGGGAATTGAATGGAACTGGAGATCATATGCTAAGTGAGATTAGGCAATCACAAAAAGCAAAAAACTAGATGTTCTGCTGGGCATGGTGGCGCATGCTTGTAATCCCCATGCTTGGGATGTGGAGATAGGAGGATCGCACAGGTTCGAAGCCAGCCACACTGGCTTAAGAGACCCTGTTTCCAAAAAATATATATAAAATAGGTCTGGGAGTGTAGCCCAGAAGTAGAAGGGTTTCCAGGTAGAAGGGTTTCTGGGACTATAGCCCTAAGGTAGAATGGTTCCATCCCCAGTGCCACCAAAACAAAAACCAAAAACCAAAAACCAAACAAACAAAAAAACCCAACTAGATGTTCTAATATGTGGAAGTTAAAGAGAAAAAGGGTCATAGGAGGAAAAACCATAGATGAACAAAGAAGGAGGTCTAACTGGGGATACTGGGAGGGGGAAGCAGGAAATTCCCTAATGTACATGATGCACATTCACAAACATATCAAAGTCAATCACTAAGCCAAACCTGAGAAAGAGGGAGGGGGAGGGCATGGGGTAAGAACTGGGGGAGGGCTAGATGACTGATGTGTGCATGTATGCCTCTACCATCCTGTACCCCTTTAAGAGGTATGACTACAATGTACCAATAAATAAAGTAAATAAAATAAATATATAAATAAAAGTTTAAAAAAGAAATAAGGTTAAAGAAATCAGAAGAAGAAATAAGAACAAGGAACCAAATGAGGTGGAAAGATCTAGAGGGAGAGAGGATACATTGGTGAGAATGTCAATACAAAGGGAGACAGATGTGCAGAGAATTCCACAGAGGTGGAATCTAGGAATGAAGACAATGAGAGTGGCCTTTAGCAAAACTAGTCAAAGGACACTTTAAGGAAACAGTTGTTTTTTTTTTTTTTTTTTTTTTTTTGGTGGTGGTACTGGGGTTCCTGGAAGCCCTTCTACCTCTGGGCTACACTCCCAGACCTATTTTCATATTTTTATTTGGAAACAGGGTCTCCTAAGCCAGTGTGTGTGGCTGGCTTCGAACCTGCGGGATCCTCCTGTCTCTGCTTCACGAGTGTGGGGATTACAAGCGTGTAACACCACTCCTGGCAGGAAACACTTTTTAATATCGGACAAAGGATTAATATCCCTAATATGCAAAGAGCTCATAAGATTGATTAAAATACTTAAAGGACCAATGAAAAAACTGAGAAGATACAAACAGGTAACATGTTAAATAAAAATATATATGGCCAACATTTGTTTTAATATCTAAAAGTACAGATTAAAACTGGACAGAATTATTTTTAACCATAGCATCTGGAAAATATTTTTAAAAGGTTAATACCCAAGGATCATCAGGAAACTAGCACTCTGCAAACTAGTAGAGCCTTGCTAATGTGGTGACATGCATCAAGAGTTTGTAGAGAGCTGGGCGTGGTGGCGCACGCTTGTAATCCCCGCGCTTGGGAGGCGGAGACAGGAGGATCGCGCAGGTTCGAAGCCAGCCGCGCTGGCGTAAGAGACCCTGTTTCAAAAATATAAAATAGGTCTGGGAGTGTAGCCCGGAGGAAGAAGGGCTTCCAGGAACCCCAGTACCACAAAAAAAAAAAAAAGAGTTTGTAGAATACACAGGCCCTTGACCCAGCATTTTTTGTAAAGAAATTAATTAGGCCTATGCATAAAGGCATTTGTACATGAATATCCATTATAATTCTTTTTCTAATAATGAAAATTGAAATAAATCTGATTTTCCAGTAATTGGAATCAATATTCTTTTCTTTTTTGGGGGGATGACTGGAGATTGAACCCAGGGGCATTCTACCTTTGAGCTACACTTCCAGCCCTATTTTATTGTTTGTTTTGAAACAGGGTCTTGCTAACTTGCTGAGGGTTTCATGAAGTTGCTGAGGATAGCCACAAACCTGCAAGTCTTCTATCTCAGACTCCTAAGTACTGGAATTACAGATGTGCGCCACCACACCTGGCTGGGATTAGCATTTTCTTAATTTGGAATTGTCTGGAAGTAGATGATGAGGTGAAGACTTGAATGTAGACTGTTTTGGAGAAAGTAGGAAAGATGAGGTAGGAAATATGATATGGTTCTGGTTGTTGCTGCAGGCCCCTAACTCTCCATTCATGGGGAAATGCTACAGAACTATTCAGCATGTGTCCCATAACAGTCCCAACTCAGGACAGGGATGCTGGGGCATTTATCCACCAATTCCACCCCAACTGCTTGAGGCTATAGTATCCATTCCCTCATATTTCTAGCTTGTACCTTCCTGTGTCTGGGTGACCTCTAGAGCTCTGGAGAAGGCAGATCAGAGAGCAGGCACAACTCACATGGCATGAGGGTTCCTGGCAAGGGTGGGAGGAACTGTCCTCCAGAGGTGGGCTAAAACCAGGTGAGCTAAGGTGTATTAACATACCAGGCATATTTTAAGCTAAAATAAGAATACACAGAGAATATACAGTATATCTTATATTTAAGTATTAATATATACATTATAACCTAAATGCATACAGTCATCCCTCAGTATCCACAGAGATGGGTTCCAGTATGCCCTGATGCTCAAGACCCTTTATAAACTTGGTAGTATTTGCATATAATCTATACACATTCTCGTGTATACTTTAAATCATCTCTATATTACTCAGAATACCTAATTCAATGCAAATGCTTCATAAATAGTTGTTATATAGTTTAGGGAGTAATGGCAATAAAAATTCTGCACATGTCTAGTACTGATGTATTTTTAATGTATTTGATACATTGTTGGTTGAGTCCTTGAATACAGAATCTGTAGATATGGAGGGATGACTGGATTAGACACACACACACATACACACACACACACACACTATACGGCAGCATATTTATAAAAAGTCACTTAGTGATTATCTCTGAGAAATAATTTTCTCAGGTGATTGTTTTTTTCTTATGTTTGAATATCCATATTAAATAACAGAAAATATTGTCTATAATTTTCTGCAACAAACAGGTGTTATTTGAATAATAACAGAATCCGGTACATATACTTTTACAGTCTTAGAAAAGACATTTGCTTTTTATTTACAATTACAAAATAAAGTTGTGGGTGTAACTCAGAGGTAGAATGCCTCTGGGTTCAATCCCCAGTACTACAGATAATATGAAATAAAATAAAAAATATTTATCATTAGTAGGAGTGATACAAGCTGATCATGGTGGTACAGATGTGTAATCCCAGTACTTGGGAGGCTGAGACAGGAGGATCACAGGTTCAAGGTTAGCCTCAGAAACTCAGCGAGACCCTGTTCCAAACAAAAAAATAAAAAAGGGCTTAGGGTATAGCTAAGAGGTAGAAAACCCCTGGGTTCAATTCCCAGTACCACATAAAAATAAAAGTAGTAATGATATGGACAAGGGGAAAGACACAAGTAATCAAAGAGTAAACTAGTAACCCTGGCTCTTTCTAGATGTCAGCACAACAGCAGACCCACTGCAGCATTAGGCCTGGCTGTGAGACATGCTCATTGCAAATCTCACAAAAGCAACAAAGAGAAAGGACCAAGGTGGCAGAGACCTCAATTCAAGCTTCTCTCAGCCATGTCCTAGCTGTGTGTGAGCAAGTCTTTAATCCCACTGCACATTTTCAAGTCAAATGACTACTTTTCATAAAAAGGGAAAATTCTACCAAAAAAAATACCCTACAGACACATTAAGATATTTCTGTCTCAATCAACTATACATCTTGTGAGTCTAGGTTTTCTTTACCTACTTAAGCTCAAACAGCATCACAACTAAATTAATGCAGAAACAGGGATGGTAACCCAGCCACCCTTCACTAAACCACATATTAAACAAAACTGCAAAAAATTCTAATTTTTTTACTTTAGAAAATATGTTCCCTCTAATATGCCCAAACTAGGGAATGTAGAGGATACCAGTGGCACTCCAGGTAATGGAGGGGAAATACCAGCAAAACTTGAATGGAAAGATAGGGGAGGAGGAAGACTGAACTTGATTAATGAGGGTCTACATCCGAATATGTGTAAAATTATGAATATGGCATGGTTACCCTGGACAATCATTGGTGGGAAGGGGAAAGGGAAAGCAGGGGTGGGGGGGGAGAGGGCACCAAGTATAGTTTAAATGTATACCATTTATGTTCAATAAAAAAATATTAAACCCTCTAGGCTTAACTTTACTTGTGTATGAAATCTGACTTGCTTTTTAAATGTTACCTTGTTACCATACAGTTACTGTCTCTGGAAACCTACAAGCAGCTCCCATTATATGAATCCAAATATATTAAGTATAAGCAGGTCTATATGTCCCAAACATATGTCCTGTAAGAGATTGACAGCAATCCTTTGTCTAGAAATGGTCCTTTCTGGCCATGGAAAACACATCTTATTCATGAGTGGATATGTTAGGAGAAATGATGGCACTATGTTGTCATTTTTTGAGGATGCTTCAGGAAAATAAGAAACTCGGACACTTGCAAAGCAACCAAACACCTACAATAGATTATATAAAAAAGAATATTTTTATGAGGGCAGAGGAATCTCAAGGCAAAAAGATAAAAGTTCTTTAGTTTTCCAAACTTTTTAATAAATGAAAGAACATGTGATAGGAAAGAAAGAGCCAGAAAATGCCTAGCAGCCCACCTCTCCTAGGTAGTGTGTATGTGTGCATGTGCATGCTACTAGGGACTGAACACAGGGAGGTGTTCTACCACTGAGATACACGCCAGCCCTTTTTGTTTTTCTTGTCTTTCTTTTTGTTTGTCTTGCTAAGTGACCACAAGCTGGCTTCAAACCTGTGACCCCCCTGTCTCAGTCTCCTATGTACTCAGGGTGCGTGGGAGATACTGGTTAAGTCAATTCACCCATCTGGCTGCTCATCTATGGAATAAAAAGTTGGAGCAAAGACTTTCTAGCATCTTTTCCAGGCATGTATTTCAACACCCTCTTCATCACTTTTTTTTCTTTTTCCTTCCAAAGGACAAATCCTGGTTTACCATGCTCTAACCATGGTGCTAACTCTGGTGTTCCCACGAATGGAAATCCAACATCTGGGAAGATGCAGGCTTCGTCTTACAGCAGGGACTCCATTTATCCTCTGCAACTTAAACTCTTTGAATCACTGACAAAATTAAGTCACTCTCATTAAACACAATCAGAGCATTATCGGTAATCAGGACAATAAAAAGCTCATTTTGCCCAATTTTGTGATGTTTGAATAAAACTCGTAAAGTAATTGTTTCCCAATGTGTGTATCTGCGAGGCTTGAGTTTTATACTATGCTTGGTACCAAAGATTAAAATTTTCTAAATTAAGCACTGATGAAAATTTGGCGATGATATTTCAATTTAAGAAAATAATTACTTCCCCTCCCCTTCTAGCCACTTTCATATATTATAACTCATCAGGGAGTCACAATTTGGTTTGTCATTACTTAGTACTAATAAGACAACTGATCAAACTATACCCTTTAAATGAGTGGTAATACTTTTATCTTATTTGTCTTCTAATTAGGATTGAAAAATTATCCTTTAGTTGCAAGTTAATTACAAAGAAGGAATTTATCTCCAGGCAGTTCAGTTTTGATCATCAGGTTCTGATTTTAATCAAGCCTATCTTCGTGTTTCTCTAGCTTCTGATCTTCCAAAAATGTGTGATCACTGGAGGGGCTGAAAGATAGAAATAAGATGAACTAATATAATTGAACCATATCAAGGGGCTGAGCCAGCAATACAGGAGAGGTTTGCCGAAAGCAAAATAAAGGTTCCCTCCAGATAAATAGAGAAATCTTAAAAACAATGAGATAGAAGGCCTGGGTAAGCTGATACGGTATTTAAAATGGAATCTCAACATATTACTCTTTACCTGGAAACAAACCAGAAGGCCAACAAGCCACAGTATGTCCCGATCAACCTATGTCTGCATGGGTCGAACACACAGCTACAACCAAGTCTTTTTTATCGTCTGTTGTATTTTTAAAATGCTTCCTTGGTATTTTATTTTTTGATTTTTGTTTTTAACCCACAGCACCAAGAAGATTTCCGAGTTCACTGATGTCTTTCATGTTTACTTTCTTGTAGTTTGGCTCAGACTCTCTATCATGGGGTTGCACTTACTCCTTGTTGGATACCTGACTCTTCAGGCATGTATACTATCAATTACAGAGCTTCCCTGTGCAGACAAGTAAAAAAAAAAAAAAAAGGCTATTATTGTTCTAGAAATTAGTAATGCTGAAAGAGTTCGCAAAGTTGAACCAAGCTGGAGCCATCAACCACCAGACAGTTACACAAATGACTTCATGACTTCAGTTTATACATCAAGGGCCACGAATCAATGGATGCAAGAAGTAACCTTTAAATGGGACAAAGCCATGAGACAATGACATTTTACTCACTCCAATGTAAACAATCTTAGTAAGTGAACTGAGAGTACATATTATTCTGTTGTCATTGGGCAGCATTATCTAGAAAACTCATAGCAAGCTAACATGTAATTACCATTTAATAGATGCGTCACTGAGTTAAGTGATACTGCTATTTTAGGTCTTGATTAGAGTTTTTAAAATACTCTAACTGAAGGGGTTTCAACAACATACACATATTTTCAACTCTATAAGAATAACTCAGTATTATTAGTTGCTAGTGGAACAGATACATATTTTATAATGTAAATAGTGTGAATTCATCAATTCAGGTTCTGATTTTCAATCATAGATCCTGAAAGATACCATTTCTGTACATTTGGTTACAAACAAAAATAACATACATCTTTTACCTAAAGTATGATAGGATTGTAATATATATATACTGTTATAGTGAAAATAAAACTCAACCCAAGATAGGAATGAATCCACTCATAGTAGTATCAAACTCTTTTTAAAATGAGACTTGTGGCCGGGCGTGGTGATGCACGCTTGTAATCCCCATGCTTGGGAGGTGGAGACAAGAGGATCACGCAGGTTCGAAGCCAGCCTCACTGGCTTAAGAGACCCTGTTTCCAAATAAAATATAAAATAGGTCTGGGAGTGTAGCCCGGAGGTATAAGGGTTCCATCCCCAGGACCACCAAAAAAAAAAAAAAAATAGAGACTTATGGTGGTGTACACTTATAATTCGAATATTTGCGACGCTGAGACAGGAGGATCGTCATCTGTGGCCAGCCTCAGCTACTTAGTAAGGTCCTTTGAAATTCAGTGAGACCCTGTTGCAAAATAAAGAATAAAAAAATAGGGATGTGGGTGTAACTCAGAGATAGAATGCCCCTGGGATCCCTCCAGTACCCCCCCCCCCCAAAAAAAAAAGAACAAGAGAAATCTTTTGGAAAGCCAAGTGTGGTGGTGCACGCTTGTAATCCCCAGTACTTGAGAGGCTGAGACAGGAGAATCATGGGTTTGTGGCCAGCCTCAACTACTTAGTGAGGCCCTCTGCAACTAAGTGAGATTTTGTTTCAAAATAAAGCATAAAAATAAGGTTGTGGGTGTAGTTTGGAGGTAGAATGCCCCTGGGGAATTCCATCCCTACTACCAAAAATAGGGGTGGGGGGCTCGTAATTTTTATCCCTGGGGGGAAAATGAAGAGGGCACCCAAAGGAGAGAAAAATTACAGTTAATCTGAACAGCAAGAAATTAAAAACTTTAAAGGGGAAGTTGGAAGCTTCAGCAATAACAAGATAAAACTAGAAGGTTAGTTGTACTATGGGTTCCCTCCGCTTAAGATGATATTTATTTAAACAACAAAACTTTAACAAATGGCATAAAAATAAACTGAATACAGGGATGATTAAGTTCCTAATGTATTCTCATTTATTCATTCAATAAAATTCACTTATCCAGCACCTGCTTGGGGCCAGGCAATGCTCCAGGTGCTAGGGATGTGGTAGATAAAAAACAAAAAAATGTATTGTTCTTACAGAGGAGGAAATTGTTAGCACACAAAATAAAGAAAGAAAACCACACAGTATGTATATATGTACATACATGCTGGGGACCAACCCCAAGAGCAGTCTACCCTTGTGCTACACCTCAGCCCTATTTTTTGCAGTACTGGGGATGGAACCCAGGGGTACTGTTCCTCCACACTACACTCCCAGCCCTAGTTCTTAGTCTTTTTTCTTTTCTTTTTCTGGATTTGGGGATGGAACCCAAGGGCATTCAACCTCTGAGCTACACCCCCTTCCCTGTTTTTTTTTTTTTTTTATTCCTTATTTTGAAACAGAGTCTCACTAAGTTGCAGAGGGCCTCACTAAGTAGCTGAGGCTGTCCGCCAACCAGACAGCCAATCCCAAATGCTGGAATTACAAGTGTGCACCACCACGCCCAGCTTAGTTTCTTTATTTTTTGAAACAGGGTCTCACTGAGTTGTGAAGGGCTTTGCTAAGTAGCTGAGGCTGTCCATGAACCACGATCCTCCAGTCTCCACCTTCTGAATGCTGGGATTACAAGCGTGTGCCACCATCCCTAGCCAGCCCATTTTATTTTTATTTATTTATTTATTTTTGGTGGTACTGGGGTTCCTGGAAGTCCTTCTACCTCCGGGCTACACTCCCAGACCTATTTTATATTTTTGAAACAGGGTCTCTTATGCCAGCGTAGCTGGCTTCGAACCTGCGCGATCCTCCTGTCTCTGCCTCCCAAGCACGGGGATTACAAGTGTGCACCACCACGCCCGGCAAGCCCATTTTATTTTTGAACTAGGGTCTCATTAAGTCTCTGAGGGTCTTACTAAATTGCTGAGATGAGTCTCAAACCTGCAATCCTCTTGTCTCTGCCTCCCAAATACAGAGATTACAGGTGTGTGCCACCATGCTGAGTCAGTAAACTATATATGATGAAGAATGATGATCAAATGCAGCAGAAGGGGCTATAAAACATCCTGGAACCAGGCGTGGTGGTGCACACTTGTAATCCCAGCATCTGGGAGGCTGAGACAGGAGGATCTTGGTTCTCAGACAGTCTCAGCTACTTAGTGAGGCCCTTGGCAACTCAGAGAGACTCTGTTTCAAAATAAAAAATAACAGCCGGGTGTGGCGGTACACACTTGTAATCCCAGCATTTGGGAGGCTGAGACTGGATTATCACAGATCGAGGACAGCCTCAGCTACTTAGTTAAGCCTGTAACTTAGTGAAACCCTGTTTCAAAATAAAGAGTAAAAAATAGGGCAGAGGGTATAGCTTGAAGGTAGAATGCTCCTGGGTCCTTTTCCCCGTACCAGGAAAATAAAAGTCCTGGGTGTGCAGAAGAGTGGTTTCAATAGAAAAAATTTCTCCTGCAGGAGAAATTTTATGAATCGTGACTTAACAAATGACTGGCAAAAACTTCACTGTGACTTTCTACATAAGTTTGCATGCTATTCTGTGACAATTAAATTGCATCCTTAAGTGTGGTCCTTGCCGACTCCACTTACGGCTCCTGAAAAGACATTTAAATTGGTAACGAGCAATGAGACCTACATGGTAGAGGGACTGTCATAAGGCTGCCATTCACTGGCAGGTGGGAAAATAAGAGGAACACTGAAAACTGCAAGTGAATCGGCTGTTTTGGTACAGAACTCTCCTAGCTACTTCTTCATTTGACATTTTATCAGCTTAAAAAACAGTGTGATTTTCCTGTGCCGATAATCTGCTCTGAAAATAGCCATGATGACTGTAAGGGGTTTTATGACAATGAGACTGTGAAGAGGCAAAAATGCTAAGAGTTAAAGCAGCGTAGGAAGTCACTGGTTTTATTCCTGAGGTCACACAGTCACGAGGGTTTTCGATAACAAAAGACAACAAAGTGATATGAAAGCGAACTCAACTGAGCACTTACCCCGATAATACAATCACGATTCTCATATCGTGTTTTTATACTGAAGGCACTCTGGTGAATACTTAATCCTTCACTATGTTGAACCAGCACAACTTATCCTTCTGGCCTTCGAAAAATGCCTGTTCTTCTTATACTATTTTATATTACATGATAGTATATACCTGATATAATCATATACTTTGGTCCAGACTTGTTATGATAATCTCCTAAATTAGGTATCAGAATAACCTGGGTACACCTGATTCGATGCACTGGTCCTCATTTTTGGGAAACATGTCATCAAATGGTATAAATTCACAAGCGTGATGGTCTCAATTAAGATTCCATACCCAAACTGTTATTATTTTTACTTAAAAACTCCTGGGGGCAGCTTACAGACCTATTTACATAGAACTGGGGTGGGGTGTCAGTGCTCAGTTTTATGTCTACATGTCTACGGTGATTTTGCTGTGTGGCAGGGGAGCTCACATGGCTTTACTATGC
This sequence comes from Muscardinus avellanarius, assembly GCF_963383645.1. Lineage (NCBI taxonomy): Eukaryota > Metazoa > Chordata > Mammalia > Rodentia > Gliridae > Muscardinus > Muscardinus avellanarius. Next base: position 67,103,107 of record NC_137787.1, read on the forward strand.
TGAGGCAAACTGCTGAAGGCCAGGATACCTTCAGGATGCGGTGCACCCTTGAGGAATTCTGAGGAGGAGGTTCACCACTGCCTATTAGCAGCTCCGAGTGTTCTTGTACTTTTGTGAAGAGTGTTCAGAGTCTAAGTATCTGGCACTTCATGAGACTTGACAAGTAGGGGAAAAAAAGCAAAACCGGGAAGGCGATTTTGCTGCTTATTTTAATAAAGACGCTTTCTAGAATGGCAGCTTTGGAACATAGGAGACACCCAATAGTACAGATAATAATAGCTTACTTTAGCCTGTATAAAAGGAGTCGTTTTCTTATCTATCCTGAGCTACATTGTTTGTCTTCCTCCTTTAGTTGCCTATACCAACGTCACTCTCTCTTTTATTCCTTAATGATTAAGATCTAATTTTATGCTGAGCACACTATCTCAATTTAAAAACAAAACCAACAATTCTTAGCTTTCTCCAAGACAGGTAGGGCTTTGTGACTGAGTCGAGTCTTTGCATCCATGAAGGAGAAATGATGTGTGGGACAACTAAAAACTCTGCTTAATATCAGATAACATGGCTAGAGAACTTTTTTTTTTTTTTTTTTTGCCTGTGTACCATTCAATTTGGGGGAGGATTATTTCACTGGTTTGATGGTCAGTGTTCCAGCAGCCATTCTGTACCAGAAAATAGTCTGGAAGATGAAAGCCATGCACTAGTGTCACAGAGCAGAGAATTCGTAAGTGTCCATATTCTTTTATTTTCCTTTCTTTTTTTTCTTTTTCTTCTTTTATCATACTAGAGATTGAACCTAGGGGTATTCTACCTCTTAGCTACACCCCCAGCCTTATTATTTATTCTTTATTTTGAAACAGGGCCTAAGTAGCCAAGGCTGGCCGTGAATTGGAGATCCTCCTGTCTCAGATTGCCAAGTAATGTGATTATAAGCGTGAGCCACCAGGCCCAGCTTAATTTAAGTCCCGTATTTTTAGTGACACAGTGAAGCCCCATATTAGATTCTAGACTTATTTATATGAGAAATAAACTTTTCTCTTGTTTAAGCCACTACAATTGCCATATGCTCCAAATCTAATCCTAACTAATGTACTAGAGAGAAACACCAAGGGACATGTAAAGTCAGAGACAGAGCTCCATGGTATTCAGTGATCATCCTATTATTTCTAATGTGGTGATTTTGTTTCCAATATCCTTAAGACACATTACATGTGTACAATGTTACGTTTATTAAAAAGATGTAGTAACATCTCAGCTCCCTATGCCAAAGCACAGAAACACTTTCCCTAACCTCTGTATATTGAAGTGTTAATCTAGTTTAATGGAGATAAACTGATGAAAGGTGAGAGTTGAACATCAAGAATGGGGGATGAACTAGAGAGCCATTGAAGCAAGGAGTCGGTGGGATATGCTGTCATGCTGACCACGGGGTAGGGGACAGTCAGGAGGTGAAGATGACACAAACCATCTGGCTGGGTTTCATGCTGCAGCCCATGTAGGCCATAAACAAGACAGGGAAGGCCAGACAAGGATTATGGCCATGGAAGACGAAGACAGTGAGTTTGGTTTTGACCTTGAAGAGTATCTTGGATGCCTCTGGGGTACAATACAAAGCCCGAGAAAAATAAAAAAAGCAGGTTTGGAATCCAGCCTCCCTTGTTCTGCATTTTAAACACATTTGATGATTTCACACCAATTACTCAATAAAGTCCAGGCTCCTTCTTGTAAATTCAAGGCAATTTACAACCTGGCCTCAACCTATCTTTTTAGATGTATCTTTAACATCTCTCTTTACCCACCAGGCTATGCCCAATATATGATGCACAAGTCACTTGTAACTGCTCAGTTTCCCGCAAGTAGGCTTCACAGAAGCCTATCACTCCAGCATATTTCTTTTACAACATGTGTTCATTTTGCTGAAGATATCTATCACTTATCGGCCATCCCTGATAGACAGAACTCTTTTTAAAATTTTATATTGGGTATATTGTAATTTTACATCCTATTGGGGTACAAAGTAACAGAAAAATATATGCACACAACCCTTCTTGCCCTGCCCAGTGGGTGCTTCCACCCCTCATCTTGAAAATCTTTGAGACTGGAAATGACATTTTATATACATTCATAGCATTATTTCTACAATAACATTCTGTATGACTCTGCGCCCTCCCCTTCCTTTCCTGGCCCCACCCACTCACTCCCTGGAGTCCCTACTCCTCTACCTGAGGTTGCCCTTATTTCCAAATATCTCTCTAGCTGGACAGAACTCTTTGAGGGCCTTGCCTGTCATCTTGAATACAGCACAGCAAAACTGAACCACGCTCTAGGATGTGTGTAATTAATAGAGGCTCCCACTTCTATGCCTCTGCATTTTTTTCTTACTCTGCTTTCCTTATCTGGAATAAGAGAGAAATCAACAATGACCCTGAGTTGTCAGGGGTGGGTGAATAATACAATAGAGCCTTTTATCTGGGAAAAGCAGATAAGAAAAAGATTTTAAAAAGTTGTGACACAGCCGACAGAAGTAGAGGACTTTTATAAAAGGGAAAAAGGAAACAACCACTCAAGTCTCTGAGGAGTTGTAGTGTATATGGTGACAGACACCCAAACTGCAGAATCAACTGTTGATGTTGAGTGCAGGCAGGCACGAGTGTGCCACGGCAGAAGGCCCGGGGTGCCCACGAGCTGGGGCCTGACCGAAGACAGACAGCTCTGCACAGCACCCCGGAGCCACCACAACACTGAGGCCACTCCACCCGCGAAACGGCCCCGAGCGGCAGCACCGAGATACCACATTCCTCATTCGTCCTCAAGCCTACATCAGGAAACTGGCCAGGGCACCATCCAAAGAAGCTCTCATGAAGACCGTAACAACAGTGTGGACCATCCACTTATTTAACATGGCAAATCTCAATCCAGAAATACATTGTTTACCTTCTCCAATTTATAATAAAAAGATTAAAGAAAACAATGGCTGGTAGAGGCGCCTTATCTGTGTCATATGTGAATATTTCACCAGTGTTCTGCAACATCCACTCTTATTTATGCTGAGAATTAACAAAGATTATTGAATGTGTACACACTAACTTTTAATTAGCATGATATAATGCAATATAAACACAAGACATATGCTATTAATATTATATGGTACTGACAACATGCAACTGCTTTGAGTTCTTGTGGAACCACATCGCCATAGTTCATGCACATCTCTCAGGCCTTGAATATGGTCACAGGAGACTCCCCAGGGAGAAGAGCCTGAAAAGGGAAAGTTTCAGCCCCACCTATGCCTCACACCAACGTAAACTGCTTCTCAGGTCTCACTCAGAGTAAGCCCATCAGGAAGACACAAGAGAATCATATGATTCACCAATCATACTCCTTGGTATCTGTCCAAATGAGTTAAAAAATTATGTCTACACAGAAACCTGCACACGAGTGCTTAAAGCACCTTTATTCATAATCATCTAAACATGTAAGTGTCTAAGATGTTAAGTAGACAAATAGGTATGACCACATGATGGAATATTATTCAGAGATTTTTAAAAATGAGATATCAATCAATAAAAAGACACAGAGGAAACTTAAGTGCATATTGCTAAGTGAAAGAAGCCAGTTTGGAAAGGTTATATACTAAATCCAACTATGTGACATTTTTGAAAAGGCCAGTGTTTGCAGGACGAGGTGGAGAAAGAAAGAGGTGAAGCAGAGGGGATATTTAGGTCAGTGAGATTATTCTGTGTGGTAGCACAACGATGATTATGTGACAGTAAACACTTGCAAAATCCCACCAAAGGCATGGAACACAAGGAGTGAACCCTAATGTAAATTGATGGGCTTTAGTCAATAATATTGTTTTAATATTGGCTCATCAATGGTAACAAAATTACCAAACTAACAATGTAAGAGGCTCATACAACTATTTTTTCCTCTAAACCTAAAACAGCTAGTGTGTGTGTGTGTGTGTGTGTGTGTGTGTGTGTGTGTGTGTGCATTGTGTGTGGTTTATTAATTTTTCTAAAGAATATATATATATATATATATATATATATATATATATTGGGGGGTTTTTTTGGTGGTACTGGGGTTCCTGGAACCCCTTCTACTTCTGGCTATACTCCCAGACCTATTTTTATACTCTTTTATTTTGAAACAGGGTCTCTTAAGCCAGTGCAGCTGGCTTCGAACCTGTGTGATCCTCCTGTCTCCACCTCCCAAGCACAGGGATTCCAAGCATGCACCACCACACCCGCTCTAAAAGAATATAATTTTAAAACCTCCAAACCATCCATTTAATAACTAATTTAGGACAATACTTTGTTATAAAAAACAAGTGAAAAAAATAATATAAAAATATTATAAAATATTTTTATAAATAAAAAAAGCTTAAAAAATAATATACCATAATAATGGTGAGCAAAGATGGCCTGGGCCCAAATTGTAGTTTGGTGGGGATTGTTTTTTGCTTTGTTTTGTTTTTCACTTAGTAGTTACATAATCTCAAGTAAAACCTCTTGCAGAGACAGACAAAAGTAAAAATAAATGGCCAGATAAAGTAAATCATACAGCCAATGAGAAGATGACGAGTGCTACAGGAAAAAGGAGAGCAGGTGAAGAGGAATTGGGTTACTAGGATGGGTTAGAAAATAATTTTGTCATCTGCTAATAGGATATAACGCTTCCTACCATCTGGGGACGCTGAGTGTTCCATTTCATATTCCACGGAAGGTGTTTCAATAAATAGCTCTGGCACAGAAGAAATGCTCCGTCAGCAAAGCTGGCCTCTTATTACTACAATTATTGCTAAGTATGCACTTCAGTAAATAGCAATGAATTTTTAAACAACTTTTATATGATCATAACTATCATATTTTAATTCCTCATATTTTAAAAAGTACTAGAGCTGAAACCAGTACCATGTGAAGTCCAAAACTTAAATGCTCTAAGTAAGAGACTCATGCCCTTTGGGAAAAAAATCAGCACTTGAAGGTCTTGTGGTTATTTATGAATAAAAACCATCTTTGTATTTACCTTTATATTCACTTCTGCCAAGAAATCTCATATTGATGTGGAAGGATCCTAGAAAAGACTTTACCAAGTGTTTTTGTGGGTTAGGTTTGGCTGAAAAGAGCAGAATTCAAAGAAATCGAGGTTTCAGAAGAGGTAGGCATCCCTGTGTTATGGAAGAGGGGATCCAGGGTTCACACAATGCTTCCACGAGCTCACCAGGGACTGGGTTCCTCCTAGCTCACTGCTCTGCCACTCCAAAAGTGTGGACTTTGACCCTAAGGTCCAAAAATCTGCCAAAGCCTTCCTACTCTAGAGTAGGAAGAGACGAAAAAGGGCCTCTCCATTACCTTGGAAGAGACTTCCCAGAGTGCTCTCTTCTCCTGTAGGTTATTAACCACCAAAAATGTCACCCCAGCCCTTAGTTGTGAGTGAGGTGGGGACTAGTTAGCTGCAGCTGCATGCATATCCAGCTAAGAATCAGGGGAATGTGCCCCCAAAGGCAAGAGCAGCTATTCATAAGGGTGAAAAGATGGCCACCCCACTTATCTGCCTCCAATGCCCACAGTGCCTGTGAAATGCAGAAGGACCCTTTCTGTCTGCAAGATTTTATGTAGGTACTGAGAGAGAAGGACATTTGCTGATAGTTGCTGCCTTGTTATTGAAAAGCGCCCCTTCCACACAAGCATTTTTTTTAATTAATCCAATTTTTATCAAAGACAAAAAATTCCAATAAATGTTAAGGGTGAACAAAGATTTTAGTTTTTTTCTTTTAAGTTTGTCTGATATATAATACTATAAGAATGATTAAGTCAATTATGGTGAATCCACATAGAAATTTTAAATGTAACTGTTGGAATAATATTTTTATACATTAGTTAAAGGGATGGAGAAATATTTGCCATACAATAATGAAAAGACAGGTATGATATAATGTGAACTATGCAACATATATATACAAATGAAAGTCATCAACATTAATTAATTTAGTTGCCAAAATCTCTACATAGAAAATATATTTGAATATAAAATTACATTTGGCGGGGCATGGTGGCAGACGCTTGTAATCCCCATGCTTGGGAGGCGGAGACAGGAGGATTGCACAGATTTGAAGCCAGCCGTGCTGGCTTAAGAGACCCTGTTTCCAAATAAAAATATAAAAAGTAGGTCTGGGAGTGTAGCCCGGAGGTAGAAGGGCTTCCAGGAACCCCAGTGCCACCAAAATAATAATAATAATAATAATAATAATAATATAATAAATAAAATAAAACTACATTTCTTGTAAGTTCTATATTCTAGTCACATTCTAAACTGCTTGAGTGCCTTTGTTTTCTCTATAATCTTTTGCATTAAAATTATATCTATAATTGTATATAATTTCAAAGGTCAAAAAACTATGAATCACCAACTAAACTAATGATGCATTTAAAAAATTACTGACTTTTAACTTAGGAAAAGAAAAAAAATTATCTGCAAGTATTTAACTGGATGGTGGCATAGAAGCATTAGTAAAAATCAGCTGGTTAAAAAATCAGGTTTTTGCCGGGCGTGGTGGCACACGCTTGTAATCCCTGTGCTTGGGAGGCGGAGACAGGAGGATCACGCAGATTTGAAGCCAGCCGCACGTGCTGGCTTAAGAGACCCTGTTTCCAAATATAAAATAGGTCTGGGAGTGCAGCCCGGAGGTAGAAGGGCTTCCAGGAACCCCAGTACTACCAAACAAAACAAACAAACAAAAAATCAGGTTTTTAAAAGAAGAAAACCACAGTGCTAAATAAACACAAAACAATATTAATCTCTTAAAGATTTAAACTGAAGCAGGTCCTATCTTTACCAAGGAACTGAAGCTTGAACAATATCCTCATTCTCATTCAGTTCTAAACTGTCTTTATCACTATAATTTTTATAATCCTCCAGTTTTATTTTGATACTGTTGATTATGCCTGGCCACTTTACATGGTATATCTGAATCTGCTTTTCAGTAGCTATTTTTTTCTACTTTATGCTCAAAGATTTCATAGCTTGTCCCCTGACCTGTAGGAAACTGGGCTCCTGGACTCAGCTCTTTGGGTCTCCCTCCTCTGCCAACAAATCCTGCCTGCCAGTAGCCCTCACCTCAGGAGGTAACAAATGACATCAATGATCCTCTGCCTTTTTACAGCAATCTCTCTCCCTGTTTTATTTTTTGTATGATTACACCAGCCCCCTGAAAAAAAAAACACTGTATAAAATCCAGAAAGCATTTAATATAAAGCAGAACAATGTATGTGAAATATATTAGTTCCCAAGTGACTTTTTATACTGATAATAAAAAGTAAATTCCAACTAGTAGGTTTACAGAAATGAGAAATCATGTATAATTTTTAAAAAATAGAGACAGCCATGAATTATACACCAGGGCTCAAGGATCTCAGCTGAAAATTATTATAACCAAGAACTCAGCTATTGTAATAGTCTTTCCTGATGCTTTGACAAGCTGTTTTATTAGAAAAGAGAACACTTTTGTTTAAAAAGAAAAAAAGTAATGTATCTATAAATCAATCAATTTTCATAAATCTTCTGGTAAAAATAGTCTAAAGTTTATCTTTTGATTCTTAACAATATAATACAAAAAAAAGATAAAAATAAAAGGTGCTGAAACCCACCACCAGAGTAACATTTTGCACTGAGTAGAGCCTGCAGGCAGCACTGCACGCAGAGGTCTGCACTGCATCCCACTGAAAGGCCTGCAATACTAATGCTCTCTATCTTGTTACTCTGAGTAGCTGGCTCTCAGCGGGGATTCTAGTTTTAAAGGTGCTGTTGATTCTTAGCTAAATACCCCTGACAACTTTACACTGCCTGTCCTGAATGCATTAAAGAAAGATGAAACCTAATTCTATATCTAAGGAATGAAAATGTCAGGATTAAATTTGCTCTAGAAAAAGATTAATGCTCTGAACTAGTAATGAATAACCAGAGGGAATACAAGCAGAAGATTAGAAATGTGAAGCATCTTCCCTTACATGGAGGGAAAGGTTTTGTCAGTTAGAGATGAAAAATGCAAACCACTAGGCTCCTTTCCACTTAGCACACATAACTTATAAATTCCAACCTGTCTATAAATGGTACATTTGGTGCTAGAGAAATTATTTATAATTTCCTCATTAAATATACCTCATAATTCTTTAGCTGCTAGTCTAGTAGATAATCTTAGTGCTTAGCACACATAACATAAGTTATGTGTGCTAAGTGCTTAATTGATATGATTTTCTAATCTTCATATCATTAAAACATGTAACTAAGGACAACAATGATAGTGAATTTAAGTAAGTAATTTTCTAATAGGTGCACTATTATAATACACGCGTATTTGGATTTGGTTTGGTTTTTCTTGTTCCTTTCTTTTCCTGAGCCACACCTGGCTCAGGAACACCTGGCTCAGGGCACAGATGCTATGGAGCTGCTGAGACTAAGAAGCAATCCAGACTCCCTTGGGTGCACATGACCCCGGGCCCTGACCACACTCCAGATAAGAGCCCTCCCCCATTTCCTGTCTGGACATATAATGCACAATTCTTTGTTCTGCTATGTTAAAACCAGGAGCCAGTTCCAATTACGATGCCTTTATGTTTATACGTCCGCCTTCAAATCATCCAAAATACGTAGTCTAGGGAGATGGCCAATTCTGAAATTGATTCCAGTTCCAATATTTTCTGTGCATAATGCAACCAACCAATTTTTTTTTTTAAAAAAGGCACAATTTTTTCTTTCAAAAAGATTTAAAAGCAACCTGAAGCAAAAAGGAAATAATAAAAAAGCACAATGCGAGAGCAACGGGTTGTGTGGAATCTTTAAAGAAGATGGACGGCCCATAATGACAGTTTTGCTAGTGTTTTTTTCCCATGGAGGAGACATGTCATTCAAAGGCCCCCTTTTTAAGTCGCCCCTATGGTCCCCTCAAATAAGAAAAACTTACTGTGTAGAGAAACTTATGTTTATATTATTACTTACATGGAGTATAAACTATGAACTGGGCATTTAATTTATACAATAAAGCTGTTCGATGGGTTTGAATACCATGTGATTTATAGGTAAAGAAAATGAGACACAGAGAAGTTACATAACCTGCAAAACACCACGCATCTAGGAAACAGCGGAACCAAGACTGAAGTCCAGCAGCCGGGTGTGCACACTCTCTTAAATATAGGTTGTATGATAACACACACTAGACCATCAGTTAAAGTTATAAATATCAATCAAGAAACTGAGAAGGCTTATTATACAGTAGCCTTGCTATCTGGAGAGGGTAGGCCCTTATTGATAATCCATTTGCTCCATATAAAGGAATATTTCTTCCAGATCTTTGGCTTTGACTGCTTTGGAATAAGTGGCTTCCTCCAACAAGAATCTTTCTTTTGAACCTTCTCAGACCTATTGAGAAGGAAAGGTCTATCAGCCTTATGAGACCAAAAGTCCATAAGAAGCCCACCAGCAAAGGTATATACTGTCCTTATTTACTTAATGTTATGTACATGACTAAGCTCTACCAGCCTATAACAAATCACTTAAGATGGAAAGGCTTAGGTAAAAGTCTTGGTTTTTAAAGCCGGGCGTGGTGGCACACGCTTGTAATCCCCGTGCTTGGGAGGCGGAGACAGAAGGATCGCGCTGGCTTAAGAGAACCTGTTTCCAAATAAGAAAAATATAAAAAATAGGTCTGGGAGTGTAGCCCAGAGGTAGAAGGGCTTCCAGGAACCCAAATACCACCAAAAAAAAAAAAAAAAAAAGTCTTGGTTTTACCCTATGTGAGGAAGGGTCATTGGTTAAATTAAACTCTCTGACCTACAGGTATTTCATCTGCCACAATGATGATCAAGATAATCAATAAGAATGCATTGTCTGTACTTTATTAAAGCATAAGATCAGCACTGGAATTATTGCTTATATTTCAGGCTTAGAAATGACATGAAGTATACTTTTCCACAGAATTCTACTACTCCTTAATATCTAGAACATAAAGTTGGTCTCACGCTGGTGTGGCCAGCACCACAATTCATGAACACACATCTACAGATCTTGCCTTGTGAATTACAGCACATATATAGTCAGCTCAACAGACCTTCATGACAGAGAATATCTATGACCTTGGCTTTGGCAATATCTTATCCCAGTAACTAGAAACAAAGTCTAAATTATTTTGCATACTTTTTGCATATGCTAGCAATATATGGACTTCTAAATTATTTTCTTAGGCACTGATGCCCTTGGATTCCTGACACTCGTTACAGAATGGCTGATGATCAGTATCAACTCATCCCAGTGTTCTTTCTTTCTAACAATAAGATGGTAACAAAAAGGGGCCATCTTACAGCCACTTTTGAGCAGATGATTTCTAACTATTTATTGAAGAGAAATATTTTCCATGTCCCAGGGCATATTGCTAAGACAGGGCTTTGTAAGTTCCAGTTCATTATTAGTTTTGGCAGGATTTGACTGCCACAGTTGTTAGCTTTGTTGGCATCAGATACCATTTTTCTGCTGTAGCAGTCCACAGAAGGGCTGTCCTAGATTAGTGCTACAAATTAGGAGAACTGAATAACAGTGATGAAGATTTAAAAGCAGTCATGTGGAGTTGATAAACCCAAGGACATGAGAGATAATTGAAAACAACAACTCACAAATATCTAGATAATTAAAGTGTAGTACACACACACACACACACACACACACACACACACACACACACACCTCCAGGCCACATAATTTTAAAACAAAGTTTTAAGATATTATTTTCAAGGAGAACTATAATCCTTCCTCTTTGTGTTACAAGGGAAAAAAAACTTCCACCTGTACACAAATGTTCTTGTTTTATGAATAGTTCCCTGATGCAATCAAAATGGCCATTATCTGTATCAGAGCTATCTAGCTGAAAAACGTTGCCTATCAAGAAAGTGGAGCAGCCACTGGAAATGGTAGCTGTGGGGGGGGGCCCACTGGGTGTAGCCTAGCTTTAGCTCTCTTCCATCTTTTTTCTCCAGGGTTTCATCTGAAATTCAGTCATTTACAAACACATCAATGTGTTTCATTTCTCTTCTGAGGTACTTGCAAACCTTTAAATGATTTTCTTAATTCTCATAACAATAATATTAAAATTTTCCCTTCATATTTACTTTACTTCCAATGACTTGATAACGTTGTTGCCCAGTTAACCTTTGTGGGCTCATTATCCATTTTGTGTGTTTGAATATACAACATGAATAAAGGCTGAATGTGGGTCAAAAACATCTATGCAAAAAGAATAGTCAGTGCTTTGCCACAGAACTTAAATGGGCGCCCTAGTTATCTTTCCAATATGACTTTCACATTGAAAAGAGTGAAAGAGTGTGTTTGCACGCTTGGGAAATCTGAAACATGGACAAGAAGAAGAATGTGATTCCTTTAAGATGGTACAAGAGGCTCCTTATGCTTGCAGTGCAGGCAGAAGGGAAAAGAGCCAGATTTCTCAGGATATTTTTGTTGTTACTTATATAACAATGAATTGGTTTATTCTGTTATCCTACCCATCATTTGCCTACTTGCAAATGCTCACTCTGATTAAATCTGAAATATCACAAATATAAGAAAAGTTTTAGAAAATTTGCAATTCACTATTTTTTTCCCTTTTCTGAACACATCAAGCTACCTATTTATTTTGCAGCTAAGGGTTAGGATTTAGAGGTTGTTAATGAAATACATCGTGTCTTAAATGTGTTTGTTTCTAGACATAAAATGAAAAAGCCAAGCCCAGATCATGGCCACATGGCCAAACCCCTACGATCGAGTAATAAATGCGTAACTGAACTCACATTAGCCCAAAAAATTAAGTTTACTAGATTCATTCAAAAACTTGCTCACATCTTTAGCTGACACTCAATTTTAGAGACAATTTTTTAATTGTCGTGTGCAGGTGGAATTTTTTTTTCCCTTGTAACAAAAAGAGGAAGGATTATAGTTCTCCTTGTAAATAAGATTTTAAAACTTTGTTTTAAAATTATGTGGCCTGGAGGTGTGTGTGTGTGTGTGTGTGTGTGTGTGTGTGTGTGTGTGTACTATACTTTATCTAGATATTTGTGAGTTGTTGTTTTCAACAACAATTTCAACTGTTCTGAAGTTGTTATTTATTTATTTTTATTGGTGCATTATAGAGAAGCAATGTTTTGATTATCCACCTGAACAAGAGGCAAAAATTCAGAGGTCGGCTGGCAGCAGAGTGAGAATTACCTAATTAATGAAGCTCTGGCTTCACCACATGCACTGGTGGCCCCAAAGACTGGTTTCCTAGAACTAACCCCTCCTTATTTAAATAGGCGAGAGTCCTCAAAACCTGTCAACAAATAGGACTGCAACTCACAGTCACTACAAATGACAAATAGTTCTTATATAAACTCTAAGGGTATGAGGGTAGATGCAGAAAGGGAGAGAGGGAAATTTTATGAAAAAAAGACCTGCAAAACAAGAATATACTATGTGGATATGCTTTACCAGCTAATAAATTACCAACCAGTACTGGGCAGTCTTACTTCATGAACTGTTTGATAACTGGAATATTAGCCACTCTCAAAAGATGCATGTTTAGGAAAGGGGAAGGGTTTACATATGTTTAACTGAGATGAAAGTCTCTTAAATACTACTTCTCCTTGCCTTTAACTCATAGAATTAATGTATAATGGTCTCAGAGGCTATGTAAGAGATGGTTAACATGATCATAAATTATCACTTTGGAGAAGGAACTTAAGGTTTGGCCCTCACAGAGCCTTATTAATGACTTGCAAGGGGGGGGAGAAGAGGTGGTGGGGGGGAAGAGGAGGAGGAGAAAGAGGAGGAGGAGAAAGAGGAGGAGGAGGAGGAGGAGGAAGAGGAGCTACCTTATGACATGAAAGTGGAGGTAAGCATGGAACTGGGACTACAGTACAGAACTTCACCACTGGAGCACACATCACTGCAAAATATCACAAATTAAACTCCCTCTCCTATCTACAAATCTGATTATTACTGTTTCATAAAAATTACAGCATAAGCCAGGCATGGTGGTGCATGCTTGTAATCCCCGTGCTTAGGAGGCAGAGACAGGAGGATTGTGCGGGTTTGAAGCCAGCCACACTGGCTTAAGAGACCCTGTTTCCAAATGAAAAAGTATAAGGTCTGGGAGTGTAGCCTGGAGGTAGAAGGGCTTCCTGGAACCCCAGTACCACCAAAAAAAAAATTACAGCAGAGATTAAATATCTGCCTCTCAAAAAACTTTTTTAATAGTCTACACATAGCAACTCTCTCCCCTCAGTACCTTCACGTTTCTCTTGCTCCCCCATCTCCTTGGACCACCCTTCACTTTAGCCCTTAACTCCACAGGTGACAGCATTTCCACAATTCTAGAAGAAAAAACCTCTTTTACCTTGTTCAAGAAGATTGATACTGATAAAATATGGAAGGTGAGACAATGCATAATTGTTGATGCTTTTACAAACATGACTTTATTTGGCAGCAGGAAAAATAAAATTCATATTCAAAATTATACTAAAATACTGTGAAAGAAATTTTTCATAATTGACACACACTACACTTATGTGCTATGTAGATGCCAGCAGCACACACCTAGTAGACTTCTGGAAAATCCTCACTCAGGTGATGTAGATAAAGGCAACCAGAGACTGCTTCTTCAGGGTAATAAATAGACACAAGGGGAAAATACTTTAAATTACTTCAAGATTTCTCTATGAATTAATCTGTGACTTAAAGGCTCAGGAGTCAGACTATTGCACTTAAAGAAGAAATTGATGTTTGTTAGATTAACAATAGAGGAGCCGCTCGCAAGTGTTCAGAGCCAAAGGGAAGGCTCTAGTGATAAGTTAACACATTCTGTCAATGATGTGGTGATAAGTGGGCAAAGGGATGGAGTGGAGGGCTCCTCTCCTCCTGCCTTTCTACTGAGACTACTGGACATCCTTTGGCATTTATGACTCTTGTCCTTCCTCTTCTTTTATGAGGTACCAACCCCAATGTTTCTGGGGAAACAAAATGGAAAACCAAGATGCAATGTCGATCCTTGATGGGCTGCTTTCATTTTTACTGCCTATTCAATTCCTAACACCAGAATTAAGCTGGAACCAGTAAAAAGCTAAAGAACTACACGTGGAACAGCAACTTCCTCTTTTCTCCTCTATTTTTGAATTTGCTCCATTCTCCACATAGCTGATTTAACACAGCATGCCATCATTAGTTTAACCTCATGTCATCTACCTCATGGACAAAGAACAGATCTAGTTCAACAAGTACATATTGAGATTTATTTTCAGGAACTATGCTTGGGCTGCTGACAGTAAGTATAGGAAGAACATAGGAAACCACATGACCAGCACACTAAAAGAGCTTTTTAGGATTCACTAATGGGCACAGGATGACAGGGAGGAGCCAGAGGGGAAAGGGAAGGGAAGAAAAAGGAGGATGAAGACTGAACAAAGACTTACACAACTCACAGGAGTTGGCAGGTTAGGAACTTATGCCTGCCACTGCTCAACAGATTTGCGTGGGGGGTTGGGGAACACATCTCTCCCATTACAAAGTGAAACGCTCTGCTTTTTAGTACAGTAAGCTAAAAGCTTTTTCTCAGTTAACAATGATAAAAATAGGATTTCTGGAAATTCTAGGCTTATATAATTTTAGTAAATATTAGCCAAAAATATTGTTTCTTATCATGTCTCTCCCATCTTCCTGTCATAAATTGCCCACATTAAGGTGTAACATAATATTGTGAGTGGGTTTACATTTTCAGATTTTACTGGATATTGAGGTCGAGCATTCTTACTGAGAGAGGTCCTTTAGCAGTGATGGATGCTGGTGAAGAATTACAGGACCTGAGGCTGAAAGCCAGCCCTGCCCTTGAAGATATTCAACTTCTATGACAGTGCTTTCTTCTCTTTTAAATGGTTTAACAGCACTAACCTTAGGGGCTAGGGAAGAAGATCAATGAAATAGCATGCTACAAGTCTCAGCCTGGTACAGCCCAAGGCAGTAGGCTGAGGAAGCATGTGGCGGTCATGGCTGAATACCCTTTTTCCTCCTTCCTAATATCATGCCTGCTTTCTGTCAAATACCACAAAACTAAGGTATAGTTTTACAATATTTGTATTATACTATATATTTTTTTCATTCTTCCTGGTACTGGGGATTGAACCCAGTGGCATTTTACCTCTGATCCTACACCCTCAGTGTCTTTAAAAAAACTGTGTTTTGAAACACAGTCTAGTGAGTTACCCCTTGCTAGCCTCAAATCTGTGATCCTCCTATCTCAGCCTCCCAAGTACTGGGATTACAGATATGTACCATCGTGCCTGGCTTAAGTATATATATATATATATTTTTTTTAAATAGCACAAAATAAGGTAGAGCACTTGCTTAATATGTGGTAGACCCTGAGCTCCATCCCCAGCACTGGAAAAAAAAAAAAAAAAGGAAAATCAGCCAAATGTGGCTGTCTTTGGAATAAAAAGTGCTTTCTCGCCCCAGTTAAAAAAGATCAGCAAGGAAATAGCCACATTTTTGACAGTTAATAGTAGTCATTCTTCTGGAAGAAAAATGAAAAGTCCTCCTCTTTTATCCCCTTTGAGGAGTTACTTTTAATGCACTGAGAACATTCTGCCTCCCATCTCTCTTCTCTCTTAATGCTCCACCTTGCCTATTCAGTGCCTAAGTTTTCCCAACAAGCAGGGCATGCATGCCTGTTTGAAACTGGTGTTCTGCCAACCTTCCCTGTTCTTATCCACACCTGGCTTGCAAGAACCGGTCTTCACCCACAAGCAGGCCAGTGCCACAGTACACCGCTGGCAGGGCTACTGTCCGGCCAGTACAGGTCTCCTTGCCTGCAGGTTTTGCTATTTCTAATTCATTCCTCACATTGTACCGGGTTAGCTGTTGCCAGGCTCCGGTTCAATATCTGCTACCTCTTCATTCTTTCCCTACTAAACAGAACAAATCCTCCAGATGATTCTAAGGCATGTTCATGTTTGATAACCACTATTAAACTATTAACATTTCCCCTTTGAATTTAGTAGTTAATAAGATGTCAGACATTTTTAGAGGGTAAAATAAGTGAATAAAACATTACTTCTCTAAAACAAATGCTATGTTGAAAGCAATGTGAAAAACAATAGGCACATCCCAAACATACCGCAGCACAAACGGCAAAATGTCATCAAAATAACACAGAAAGCTATTACTAATCTACAGTTTATTTCATCTGTGCTTAAATGTTTCATCTAGAAAGTCAAGTATAAATACATTCAGTGGAGTTAGCTACTAAGCAAACTAATTCATTTCTTGGAAGGCAAACATTTGAAATAAATGGAACCACAAATTAATATTTTCTCACAATTCCAATTGTTCAGAGGGACTCCATTCTATGCTATTATCAGTTTCTTAGACTAGAATTGCCACATTGAACATATGAGGCAGAATTGCTAATTTTATTATTATTTGAGATACAATTTTGCTATGTTGTCCAGGCTGGCCTCAAATTTACAATCCTCGCCGGGCGTGGTGGCACACGCTTGTAATCCCCGCGCTTGGGAGGTGGAGACAGGAGGATCGCGCAGGTTCAAAGCCAGCCATGCTGGCGTAAGAGACCCTGTTTCAAAAATATAAAATAGGTCTGGGAGTGTAGCCCGGAGGAAGAAGGGCTTCCAGGAACCCCGGTACTACCAAAAAAAAAAAAAAAATTTACAATCCTCTAGCCTCAGCTTCCCAAGTAGTTGATATTATAGGTACAGGTTACCATGCCCAGATTTCAATGTCATATAAAAGGTAAGTTTTTTTTTTTATTCACAAGTATTATAGGAAGGCAAAAAAGGAAAATAATAACATGTCTGATATGATTTCTAAAAATAGCCATTAGATATAACTTTTATGTCACATTACCTAAAATATGTTTTTTAATTCAAATTTTATACCACAAATATTATTTATTGATTAGATATCCTATTTTGATAAGAAAGTGTCATGATATTAAAGTTTCTAGATATAAAATGTCCCTTTTCAAGAGTTCATGTAATGATGTCAGAGGTGATATAATTGAATCATATGGGCTTGTAAGGATGAATCCACCAATAGATTAACATATTTATTGGGCAGCTGCTTGGGCAGGTATGGAATGAATGGCCAGCATAGGTCACTGGGGTGTCCTTTGGGACTATATATATACCCACAGGCCCCCTTCTTGCTCTCTCTGCTTCACCCTACCATGTTATGAGCTTTGTAGATGTGGCGTGGCCTAACATGGACTGACATCTCCAGGACTGGGAGTAAATAAATCTTCCTTTCTCCAAGTTGTGGTCATCAGGTATTGTGAGTCACAGAAGGGTAAATGCTGACTAAAACAGAAAAGATAGAAATAATCAACCAGTGTCAAAATCTAAATACTATTTTTAATTTCTATGCTCTGATCTAAAAAGCTACATAAGTTATAATGAGTAATTTTTAGAACTGTATATTTTTGTGGTCATGCTCAGTAATCTGAATCTTGCCAGTCTTTGTTGATAATATCACAGTTATCAATATATCCTCTTTCTCTCTCCTATCTATCTATCTATCTATCTATCTATCTATCTATCTCTCTATCTATCTATGGGTTTAAACTCAGAGGCATTCTTACCATCAGACTACACCCCCAGTCCTTTTAATTTTGTTTTGAAACAGGATCTCACTAGGTGCTAAGGCTATCCTGAAACCTGTCATCCTTCTATTTTAACCTTCTAAATACTGGAATTACAGACATGTACTACCACACCTGCTTATCAATACTTGTTTACACTATGTAGAGATCAGCTAGAGAGTGCCATTCTCTGAGGTCAGAGACCTGTCAACAGGGAAAGGCAAGCAGGAAATTATTTCCCTGCCTAAGGTCCACCCCTCCAAAAATATCCTTGTAAATTAGATCAAGAGAACTAAACTCAGGTTGGATCCCATAGCATTTAGTAACAAAGACTTTTATACATCTCTTCTTTTCATAATTCACACAAAATCAAGCTAATCAGCAAGATACCACTTTATTAATTTCTTATGGCTTTGACCACTAGCTTCAGAAGAAAATCAAGGTGAGTAGGGAAGGGTCCGTGACTAGTAATAAAGATAAAGGAGCTATTTCTTGTTTCATGCTAGAGATACCAATGATGTGTGTGCCCATGCTCCCCGCCACAGCACTGAAATCTAGTTATTCTTTCTGCTCTTCCTACTGAATAGCTAGTGCCAGATATAATTTTAACACCATACATTCTATTAAGAAACTCTGTTATAATATTTTATCATTTAGTCTTAACTCACTAATCTAGACACTATTATGGAGAGGAACATATATCCAGGAAGCGGACAGTGACAACTCATAGCAGGGCTACTGCTGGGGAAACAGACTGTATTTACTTATGCGGTGGTTACTAAATGCACCCCTGGCATCCAAGTCCCTATAGAGATCATTCTTAGATTGTTACCAATTCATGATCTTGAGCAGTATGAGCATGAACTCTGTCCTGGGTAAAAAGGAAAAGTGAAATATGAAAAGGTTATATTCTACTCTGTGATAATCATCATGCCATGAGGACTCCTTATGCTTTCCTGTGGTTATCAGCACCTCTAATAGACAAACTGTCCCCCAATCCTGATACATATCCATCACTCCAAAGGCAAGCTATGTAGGCGGCCAAGAGAAAGAAAATATCTGATCATTTTGTTTGAGGACCTAAGAGCCAATTCGGTGCTCCCGGGCACTGCATCAACACCGTAATAATGGAATTCTTTAGAAATCCTAAAACATCTTCATTTATCTCTTCCTCTGGACCTTGGATATCAGTCACCACTGCTTCTCTATGTATACAGAACATGCTTCTTATGTATACAGAACATGCAAGCACACACACTACCTTAAACATAGGTAAATCCTGAAAATCTCCAACCAACCACTCAGAACTAAATTTTAAGGACAGATCTGGATGGATGTCCTAATCATATAAGTAGAAAAGTTTAGGTCAGTATCCAAATTATCTACCTATTTAATGAAAGAATCAATTTTTTTGCCAATCCTATGAAAAGCATTAATGGGAATATGGAAAACCACAAGTAATGAGAATTTTCAACTAATCTTTGTATTCAATTTCAGTCATTTTTAAGCCCCCTCCCCCAACTTTTAAACAGATCTGTTACAAAACATTAAAGTAGCATGTTTTTCACTTCATTACCCCAGTTTCTGTGAACCATGTGATGAGTTCTTGGCAGGATATCAAGTCTGTATGGAGTTTCAACTGGGTGATGAGGCCCTGCTTCAAGCAACTTACAGAAGTGAATAAGAAATCACTGGAGATGAAAATCTACCAACACGGTACTTCACACTTAAGTACTGAAAAATACTATGTGCTGATAGTAATGATAATTCCTATTTAGTGAACAATTCCATGACTCATGAACCAATAAATTAAGGGCCTGTGTACCTCACCCTTAATTCTTGGCTTAGTCACCATTTTGGATAGAAGAAACAGGAGAAGGAACAGAAAATATGGACAAGGTAGAGCCATGTGTTAACAAGACTAGAGACATAAGACCAGAGTCAGAGAGGAAGAAGAGGAAAGCTGTTCTTCACCATATGCCAAAATCTTTACAGTGGGGACACGAGGGAGACAGGGCCCTCGTTAGCCATAGTCCAATTTCCTTAGTGCAACATTCCACTGATCACAGAGCCACAGCTCGGAGGAACCTTTAGACAGATCTGAACTCCTCTGCTGGATTATAAGATTTTTGAAGGCAGCAGACATGCCTTCCCTCTCCTGTACCTGGTACTGTGCCTTGTGCATAGCTGTTTAATAATGTCAGCTATGGCTTGGGATGAAGCTCAGTGGTAGAGTACTGGCCTAGTGTGCATAAAGCCCGGGGTTCCATCTCTGGCCCCACAAAAAGAAAAAAGAAAAAGGAAATGTGAAGAGCTTTTTGAGCTAGGCATAGTGACACACACCTATAATCCCTGTATTTGAGAGGTTGAGACAGGATGATCCCAGGTTCAAGGCTAGCACACAGTAACCTAGTGAGGCCCTGTTTCAAACGAAAAAATAAGCTAAGGTGGGGGTGGGAGGTGTGCTCAGAGGTAGAATGCCTCTGGGTTTCATCTCCAGTTCCTGCTCCAATAAGGGTAGCCAAATGGAATGAAATTGAATTAAACCCCCATGTTAACTGATGGCACCAGAGGAGAGAGGAACAGCATTTACATTAACCCGTGATGTCAGGGACTCACACAGGCTCGCTGTTTCCTCCACAGTGCCCGTGATGATTGCTCTGACAGGCAATCGGTGGGAGGATGGACAGATGAACAGAGGTCCGTATCCCCCTCAGCAATGAAGAGAAGGCATTGGAAGCAGCATGAATGGAACGCCCCTAAACCACAGCTTTGGATCCTCAAACGCCATTCAGCAACACAGGGGCTACTTTATGAGGCAGGAGGGATATCAAAAAACATTATATATTATAATATTTATAATTAGTTATTACAGAAATTCAAGTTTTATTTTTATTGAAATAGAACTTACATAAGGCAGAAACCTGACGCCAAAGAAATCCGCTGCCCATCTGCATATGTAGACATACACACTTGCTGCTTACAGAGATCACCAGCCTTATCAAGAATATTTCCAGCACTCACTCCAACAAGTGGTCTTATGGTCCCTCCCCTTTCTGCCAGTAAAAATATCTCTATCTAGATTAATTTTGCCTGAAAAATAGAGTTATTTTATCCTTTTCATTGTTCACTTCCTTATGAAAGCCTAAATTCCTTAAGCACAAAAATATTCATCTTCTCTCAGCTTTGAGATAGTTTATTCCAAGCTGGCTGGTGTCAACAGGCTTTTGCTTAATAAATCCTCATCAATGACAGCAGGCCTACTGTTATCTGCACTAATAAAGTAGAAGGGAGGTAGAGAAGCAAAACAAAGCGTAAACACTAAGACATTTGCCCAACTTCCAGGAGATGGATCGCAGCAGACCCAGGACCAGATGATCTGGAACTAGAGTTCTTGGGAACCATACACTGAGCTATAACAGGACATGACCTGGTCAGATCAGAATGCCTGTTGCTCTGCTCTGCATCAAGTCCTTGTCCTAAGCACCCCACCTCCAGGCCGAAGACACCCAAACAAAAGAGGCCTTCACCAAAGAGAAAGAGCAACCACCTCGTGAGCACAACTCGGCCATCTCCTTCCATCACCCAGAAGTAAAGCTGTGGAATCCAAGGGCATTCTATCTCTGAGCTACACCCCCAGCCCTATTTTTATTCTTTCTTTTGAAACAGGGTCTCACTGAGTTGCAAAGGGCCTCACTAGCTGAGGCTGTGAACCGCCATCCTCCTGTCTCAGCCTCCCGAATGCTGGAATTACAAGTGTGTGCCACCATGCCGGGCTGGTTTGCTTCATTGTCTTTAAGGAAAATGGCTTATGATGATGATCATTGTATGTGAAAGCCATTAGCTCTCAGATTTTAATCAAACAAATAAAAATAATGCTTTCTAGCTGGGCGTGGTGGCGCACGCTTGTAATCCCTGTGCTTGGGAGGCTGAGACAGGAGGATCGCACAGGTTCAAAGCCAGCCTCAGCTACTTAGTGAGGCTCTCAGCAACTTAGTGAGACCCTGTTTCCAAATAAAATATAAAATAGGTCTGGGAGTGTACCCCGGAGGTAGAAGGCCTATGGGTTCCATCCCCAGTACCACCAATAAATAAATAAATAAATAAAATAATGCTTTCTTGTGGAATCCCAGCACATAAACTTTCTCTGCATGTCAGAGAGACCTTGATGATGATCCAGCTAGTGCATGGTGAATGTGCAGGTACAGGTTTTGATACATGGATCGATATTTCATCTCACATCACCTGAACTATCTTGCAGGTTGCTAGTTTCCTATTCCTCAGGGAAGCAGGGGATGAATACTAATGCAATCCAGTTTTCAGGCATGGCTTGCAGCCAGCAGAAGCCTGCAAAGTCAGCTTTGTCACAGCATATCAATGAGGACCAATTTTTTTTTTCTCATCATCAAGCTCTGCTCTAAGCTCCTGAGAAGTCTATGCCTTAAGGGGACTAATAATGAACATATTTAAATGAGTGTTATTTTGGTAGCCTCTGAAATGCAAGTTCATCTTTTCTTTATTTCTGGAGTTTCTACAAAGCTGATATGCTAAGTGAGCTATAAAGATAAGATTTATGGATTGATACAGCATCCAGAAATCACTGTACAAAAGGATTACAGAAGAGCAAGGCAGCGGTCGCCACTTATGTTTGGGGATCAAGCACCCCTCGGCTCCCTCTAAAAGATCCATTCTAGAGACATGAAGTCCTGCAGTCTTTCTGCTTTCCTGCCTGGAGAAAGCTGTCAGGGAACTGCCATTTTCTCTAGACCCAGCCAGAGAGAATTGCAAAAACAACCTGGGAAAAGGGCTTCTCAATGCTCTTTAGGGAAAAATTTACTCAACCAAAATTAAAGCACTGCATCTCATTAAACAAGAAGCCATCAACACTCACCTCAGTGCTGATGAAATGCTTTTATCATCTGAACAAGCTTTAATTTACCTTTCACAATGAACAATCTCACCAAAACATATTTCCCCAAATGTACAAAATGCTATGTTGTTTGAACCAGCTTCTTAATGTGAATAGTATATTAACGGTTTGCTCGTCACATAAAAAAAAGTACATATATATTATAGAAGGAGAGGGAAAAATTGTGCTCCATAATTACATCATTATGTGCAAAAAAAACTATACACGGTCTGAAAAT
Organism: Muscardinus avellanarius; assembly: GCF_963383645.1. Lineage (NCBI taxonomy): Eukaryota > Metazoa > Chordata > Mammalia > Rodentia > Gliridae > Muscardinus > Muscardinus avellanarius. The sequence goes on from NC_137787.1 coordinate 67,125,922, forward strand.
TAGAAGATAATTTCTGATGTGATGCAGACATATCAAGACAGCAGTAAGCAGAGAGTCTCAGCTTTGCCAGTGTGACTTCAATTAAGAAGCAGATACAACCTATGCAGAGCTTCATTTGGGCCTTTTGAAAATAATCAGAAGTTTAACTCGGCTGTCTTAATATGAATAAGAGTTATAAGAAAGAACCTTGGGGCTGGGGTTATAGCCAGCTCAATTACAAAGTGCTTACCTACCATGAGTGAGGCCCTGAGTTCAATCTCCAGCACGGGGTGGGGTGGGGGGAAGCTTCGAGTTTTTCTTACTAATAGCTAATCCTAATTAACCCAGTAGAAAATTGAACTCTGGAGTTGTAAAGAAGGCTGATAACAAGCAGGCCACAAATCCAAAAATGCTTACATTTATGTCTCAAACCCCTCATTGACTAGCGTGTGACCTCACACTTGATCCTGCAACAGCCTTGGTTTCTTCATCTATAAGGATGAGACCTTAGATTATACAACACATGGGAAATGAATATAAAGTGATCAACAAAATGTCTCACCTTTAGTTTGTGCTCAGTAAAGTATAGCTATCCTTATTAAGATAACGATCATCATCGCTATCAGTGATTCTAAACATCATCCTGGCTGTGTATTAACTCAATAATGTCCCCAAGTCATCATTGCACTCTCAGAGTATGGAAGGTTTTTACTATTGTTGTTTTTATTTATTTTTTTAAGTTTTATTTTTTTAATCTTTTTTCTTTTTGGTGGTACTTGGGTTCCTGTAAGCCCTTTCACCTCCGGGCTACACTCCCAGACCTATTTTATACTTTTTTTTTAATTTTTGGAAACAGGGTCTCTTAAGCCAGTGCGTCTGGCTTCGAACGTGCACAATCCTCCTGTCTCCGCCTCCCAAGCACGGGGAGTACAAGCGTGCGCCACCACGCCCGGCTTATTGTTGTTGTTTTTAATGTGTATGTATGTTTGATGCTGGAACCAGGGCCACTGAGCTACATTCTGCAGCCCTATTTTATTTTGAGAGAGGATCTTTTGCTAAATTGCCTAGGCTGGCCTTGAATTTAACAATCCTACTCCCTCAAACTCCCAGGTGGCCGGGATTACAGGTGTGTGCCACTTGCTCAGAAAAACTTCTTTTTAAAGATTTATCTGGAATGAATAATTAATGCAAACTATGTCCATCTTCTATGGACACAGATCTTGAATTGCATAGAAAACCACAAAGCTCCTAAGCAAGACAATGGCAGGGTCATTTCAAGGCTCGGCATGATGGGCAAGGAGATCATCTAAGGGGAATCTCTAAGAAAAATAGAAATAGTAGAGCAGCACAAACTAGGCTAATATGAACAAGGGGAGATTTTTTAAACCAAGTTTTTGTATTATTTACATTTAAATGCGGCAATTTTTAATTTTTATTTTCTCTTGTTTAAAATTCACAGCTTCATGCTCTTTTGTATCCCAGGTATATCTAAATCTACACATAGTCATTTTCATTCTAATTCCTATATCTCAAAGTTGTTTAATAAAAAAGAATAAATTAGAGATTATTTTGAAAGGTATTATTCATATTTCTACCTCTCTAAAGAGTCTATTTGTGTCCATTGTCTTCATTTATTCATATGTGACTATCACAAAAAATGTTCAAATAATTTTTTTTACTTATCTTCATGTAAAGTTCTTCTGAACATTTTAATAGAACTATGAATATAATTACTTTGTAGTTATTTTTAAAGAATTGCATGTTATTTTGTTACTTTTGTTATTCTGCTAACAGTCTGAATAAATCATTCTACTAATATTAGAGAGAGTAAAATTATTTTCAGTTTTGTTAGAACTTGCTATTTTATATATGAATATATTCACACACACACACACACACACACATATAGTTATAATCAGTAACTTTACACATCTATATTCTTGCTTTTGTGTAATTTTCTTCCCAAGATGAATTCATTGGCCTTAAATTGTCAGGTGAAAATACATGAGCATATTTATGGCTATTCTGTACACCATGTTACCTTCTAAGCAAGTTGTATCAGCTTACTCTAACTATCACAATTTCAAATTCTTCACTAAATTTTAAGATATGAGCTGAAAAGGCATTATGTTAGTCCAGATTACTGATTTTAGAGATGGAACAATTAAACCCCAGGGAGATTATGAGACTTGTTAAAAGTTACGATTAGTGGCAGAATCAGATCACACCTCGGTTCTTCCAACTACTTCTCTTACTATGTCACGTTATCCTTGCTTCTCCCTGGGCTCAGGATGCTTTCCTTGGGTGGAATTCCAGCCACAAACCAGAAAAGGAAAAAAAATGGAGGAAGGCAAATAAAAGGGAAATATGTAGGAGTATAGACCAGGGAAGAAAAGAAAAGGAAAGAAAAAAACAGTAAGAAGCATTACTGAAGAACATTCTAAAGTTCATTCACAAAAGATAATTTTTGTTCCAGAAAGCGTGTTGACCTAGTTGTAGACATCAAGCCTGGTGACAACAACTGATCTTATGATTCGGGAGCCACAGCAGTACAGAATTTAAATCTTCATGTTAAGAGATCATAGGAGCCGGGCGTGGCGGCCACGCTTGTAATCCGTGCGCTTGGGAGGCGGAGACAGGAGGATCGCGCAGGTTCGAAGCCAGCCACGCTGGCCTAAGAGACCCTGTTTCCAAATAAAAATATAAAATATAAGTTTCTGGGAGTGTAGCCCAGAGGTAGAAGGGTTTCCAGGAACCACAGTACCACCAAAAAAATAAAATAAGAGAGAGAGAGAGAGAGAGAGAGAGAGAGAGAGAGAGAGAGAGATATCATAGGAGACCTAGGATTCACAACTCCCAGTGAGCCCACCTTGCTAGCACTAGTAATTAGTGTAATACTTTATTTTCCAAAATACTTGATAGCTTCACTCCTGAAGCTAGAGTTATGTTGGGGCAAGCATCATTTCTTTTTTCACTTTACAGAAGAAACAAGGGGTTTTAGAGAGCAAAGCATAAATACACCTGAATGTAAATCAAATTAAGGATAACTGGCAAAGCCGAGACTGAAAATTCAATCTTGGCTTCTATCTAAATGCTCTCTTTATTGATGTGACTTTTACATTTTAATGAATAAAGTGAAATTACTAATAAAAGGCAATAATTATTGAACTGGTAGCTTTCAAATTTTGTTTTCTATGCTTTCTCTTTTGTAAACTGATTTAGAAAGTCTAAATACCGTAAGACGAGTTTCTAGTTTTGCTTCAGGCAAATCGATTCACCCTTCTGAAATTATTCTGAAATGAGAAAATTTAGGAGAGCTCCCTAATGCTAGTATTCTGGTACATGCACCTTTTACAGAAATACTGGATGCCACCATTTTCATAAATAAAAGTAAATTTAAAGCTTTTTTATTTTTAAAAATTTTTTAATTTTATTTTTTTAGTGGTACTGGGATTCCTGGAACCCCTTCTACCTCTGGGCTACACTCCCAGACCTATTTTATACTTTTTATTTGGAAACAGGGTTCCAGTTGGATTCAGAGAGCCCAAGGGACTGGGCAAGGACTAGCTGGGGACTTTTTAACTTCAAGATTTCACCCAGGAGTTAGTGAAGTAGTTAGTTGCAAGTCTGCCACAATAGATGGCAAATAGCACATTTTAAAAATACAATAAAATATGCCGGGCGTGGTGGCGCACACTTGTAATCCCCGCGCTTGGGAGGCGGAGACAGGAGGATCGCGCTGGTTCAGAGCCAGCCTCGCTGGCTTAAGAGACCCTGTGTCCACATAAAAAAAGTAAAAAATAGGTCTGGGAGTGTAGCCTGTGAGAGTGTATCCTGGAGGTAGAAGGGCTTCCAGGAACCTCCAGTACCACCAAAAAAAAAAAAAAAAAAAAAAAAAAACAATAAAATATATTACAGTAGGTTTTCAGAGAATACAGCAAGTTGGCAAGGTTGGGCTAGGTACTGAGATGCTGCTCTCAGCCTCAGAGCTGAGACTCCACAAACTGTACTTTTGTTGGCTTTAAGGAGTGGAGACCTTGCCAAACCTGTCCTCTCCAAAGCCCTAGAGCGAGGCTTGGGAAGCTGCAAAAAGAAGATGAAACTTGTTCCTTCCGGTTTTGCTTCCAGTTCTTGTCTTCATCCTCCAAGTAATGCATCTCTACACCACAGCAGCAGCTGGTTCCAGTAGTAGCAGCTGGATCCAGTTTGCAGTTTCTCCACATTCCCAGAGACAGTGCTCTGGGAACATATCCCAAAAAGGATAATGATGGTCAGCATTGCCTACTTGGAAGTCTTATGAGGCCCCATGGAAGAAAGCTTTGATCTTCGAGGCTCTGGTAACTCCAGCCTCGTCCCACCATGACTCCTCCATAACACCTCCGTGTAGCACTAATAGAGAGGACCAGTCCTTAAAATGCTGGCTCCTCATCCACAAGGAAAAGGAGCTTAAACCAGAGTATAAATTAATAATATCACTCAGATGATATTATTACTAGGCTGATTACATTAGCTGGCTAGTCTTCACAGGTTGACTTTCTCGAAAAGAAGCAGTGAGTTGATTTAGATTGGGGCGCAAACTTCTTGTCTCACTGCACACTGGGAACCAATACTCAGCCATTCAATTATCAGCTTTAAGAGGTCCCCCAGGTAGATTATTGTGTGTGTGTGTGTGTGTGTGTGGTAATTGGATGGAACCCAGGGGCTTTCTAACTCCAGGCTATACTCCCAGACCTATTTTATATTTTATTTGGAAGCAGGGTCTCACTAAGCTGCTGAGAGCCTCACTAAGTAACTGAGGCTGGCTTTGAACCTGCGCAACCCTCCTGTCTCAGCCTCCCAAGTGCTGGGATTACAAGCGTGCACCACCACGTGAGCTTAGATTTTTTTTTTATATCACAGTAACTCCTACAATATCTCCTGTGCTTTGTCTCTTAATGGGCCCCAACTGATACACAAGTATAGTTATTTTTCTTTTAATTATATCCATGCATTTGTGCCAAACGGATTTTGATACAAAATGTACCACATAGTCAAAAAGTTGTAAATGAATTAGCCTAACATGTACATTATAAGAAAAAATTTTCACCTAAATCCTGGCAGCACATACATTTGTGACACCATATTTAAAAGAAAAAATTCAAAAAAATTGGAAGAATTCCACTTAATAGAAATTCCTGCCTACATATGAGAAAAAAAGAAAAAAAAAAAAAGGAAAATGAAGCGAGAGACAGTGTACTCTAATTTTTAAGGCTGGATATATAGTATTCTGTCAGGATATAGGAAAAGGTGTTAATTTGTCTGAGCATGTTGTACACTAGGACTTCTGAGCATCTCCAATCGTTCTGGACCTTCTTTTACAAGAAGCCTCGTCTCTGCCCATCATATTTATGAGCGGAGCCACTTGGGTACAGTGATAACAGGAGCATACTATATTGAGTCAGGCTTACTTTCAACTATTTAAGTATTTCCTACTAATGTAGAAAAACTTTATTTAATAGTTTACTTACATATCTGTAAAGTAAATGCTATATATAATATATTTCTCTACTCTTATTTTTTGGTACTGGGGGTTCAACTCTGGGGCATTCTACCTGAGACATACACATTTATCCATATTTATTCTTATTTTGTAGCAAGGTCTTGCTAAATTGCTGAGGATGTCCTCAAATCTGTGATCTTCCTCTCTCAGCTTCCAAGTACTGTACACTACTGTGCCTGGCTCACACCCCTATTCTTTTAAATTCTTATTTAGTCCAACTTAGAAGCTGAGTCTTAGCAGGTTTGAAAACTTATATACATGTTTATACTTCTATTTAAAATGAAAATAAAATGTAGTCAAGCATCAATAATAATTTCTCTAGCTAATGTGACTAGCAATTGAGTTTCTTTATGTATATTCTTATTAAAGTACCACCTTAAAGTGAAAAAAGAAAAACTGAAGCATGCATGTGGTTGGGAATTTTTCCAACATTCCAGGTAAAATAAATATAATTCATATAAAAAGAATCCATATTTTTTTATACTGGCAAAATAAACTAGACTACTTTGAATCTACTTTGAGTTAGTTATAGCCCCCCACCTCTTAAAATTGTTCCATTATTTTGGCACCAGGAAAATTTTCCTTCTATACTTTTTGGAACAATCTAAACACAAAGATAAATTTATGCTGTATTGGTTGAAAATTCATTTTATTTTTAAATATATTATGAAAAATTTTAATAACTTCATTTTGATTGTGTATCCACACATTTTTTTTCTCTTCGTTTAGTTGGGTAAAAATGTAAATTCCAAGAAAGTTGATAAAAATATTTTAAAATATTTATTCAAGTTGTGGTGGCACACACTTGTAATCTCAGTACTTAGGAGGCTGAGATAGGCGGATCACGGTTTGTGACCAGCCTCAGTTACTTAGTGAGGCCCTCTGCAAATTAGTGAGAACCTGTTTCAAAACAGAGAATACAAAATAGGGCTGGGGTGTAGCTGGGAGGTAGAATGCCCTTGGGATCAATTCCTAGTAACATAAAATTTAAAAAATGAAAATCTATTCAAGTATTTAAAGTTATTTTTACTGGAATAATGACTTGGTTAGGTTACCTTTGTTAGCTAACCACATTTGAAAATCACTTGGAAATCATGCTGGTTAGGGCAGGTTGGTAACATAGAGAAAGCACCTGAGTAAGAGATAGCAGCATACATTTCACTTGAAGCTCAGCTTTTAATGAACTAGCTATGTGACCTTCCCTGTGCCCCCTACCCTCTCTTCAGCTGTGAAATGAGAGGATTTGACAAGATGGTCTACGAAGTCCTCCATGGATATTTTGTTCTCATGGTTCCTATGCACACATTTGGGTCTCACATTTTGGCTAATACTAAACCACAGAGCTCATCCAAAACTGGATACAGCTTAGATAATATTAAATAAAGAAATTCCCAGTACAAATGAATTCAACAAGAACAATGTCTAGTTCTTTTGCCTTTTAAGGTATTTATTATAACCAGAAGCATTTGAAAGTGTTATACAGTCAATATCATTTAAAGAAAAGCAATTTCCAAGTGTTCTATTCACAAGCCTTTTAAAAATACTTTTATTGGTGCACTGTGATTCGACATCATACCAAGGAATAGAGCAATGGGTAAACACATGCACACAACACTTGGAGCTTTCCCTCCAGTCCTTCCCCTTCCCTCCTCTTCTTACATGTCTTTGAGATTGGCATTGGTAATTTAACACATGTGTATTGCATTATTTCAACTGTTACTTTTTATATGTCTCTATTCCCTCCATCACCCAGTTGGGGTCTCTACTCCTCTATTTGAACTTATCCAGCTGGGCATGGTGGGGCACGCTTATATTCCCAGCATTTGGGAGGCTGAGACAGGAGGATCGCAGTTTGCAGACAGCCTCAGCTACTTAGTGAGGCCCTTTGCAACTCAGTGAGACCCTGTTTCAAAATAAAGAATAAAAAAATAGGGCTAGGCACATAGCTCGGAGCCCCTGGGTTCCCTCCTCAGTGTCACAAAACAAACAAAGTTATCCTTGTTTCTCAGTTTCTATTTGTCTTCCACATATAAGAGAAAACATGCCAGTATTCACTTCTTGAAACTGGTTAATCTCGGTTAGCAGCATCTTACTGCCTGGTACAGCCAACAGAGGACTGGTAGACAAAAGCTATTCTTGTTCCATTCACTTTGTTTAGGCACAGAGTGAGCCAGAACTAAGTGTCCAAGGGCTTCCTGTTCTGATTACAGAGAGCCAAGCATGCGGCATGACAACTAAAGGAAGCCATATCCAGCAGACCTGGGGGAAAGGGCTCTCACCATCTGCCCTTCCTCAATATCAAAACCTAACTCAGAAGCAGCTGTGACTTCCAAACCTTGACCTTAGGTATCAACTCCACATTCCCATGAAGCACAGCTCCTGTGTCTGCTAAAATTCCAGCCAAACCAACTTTCTCACCCAAGGTAGTAAAGCTGTAAGCATAAATGCCCTACAGTGATTCTATTTTTTCTAGATAAATAAGCTAGAAAATAAGAATAGTAAGGTTCCCAAATAAGCAATTTCTACCATGTTTCTCAGTCGAGAATTTCTTCAAACATACAGAATGAAATTCAGACATTTAAATCTATACAAATGGCCTCTGGGCCATTAAGTGCAGTTACCAAAGGAAATACAAGAAGTAAAAGGAATGTTTCCTCTAGGAGACCACAATAACAGGAAACAACCACTATTTAAAATAGAATTCGCCACAGGCAGACAACATCTGATAACTCAAACTTTAAAAATAAAGAGCCTGGTCTGGTGGCGCATGCTTGTAATCCCAGCACTTGGGAGGCTGAGACAAGAGGATCACAGTTTGCTGCCAGCCTCAGATACTTAGTGAGGCCCTCTGCAACTTAGACCCTGTTACAAAATATAAGATAAAAAAATAGGGCTGGAAATGTAGCTCAGAGGTAGAATGCCCTTGTGTTCCATTCCCAGTATGGCCAAAAAAAAAAAAAACCTTTAAAAATAAAACATATTTGAAATTTTCATGTCAGTATTTATTTTTGTATGACCAAAATATCTTTATTTTTCTGTTTTTTAAATATACTTTTATTGATGCACTGTAGTCTCACATCATACTGTGGTTCATAGAGATAGTGACATACATGCACATAGCACTTGGTGGGCTCCTCCCACTCCCTTCCCCGTGAAGTATACTGAGACGGGCACTGGTATTCTCATATGTGTACCTAACATCACTGGAAGTAGCTTCTTTGTTAATTCTCCCTCCCCTACCCCTGGACAACGTCCCTGGCTCCACTGAGGTCTCTCCTCTATTATCTAAAGTCCCTTTTGTATCCCGATTACTCCCTAGCTTCCATGTATGAGAGAAAATATATGACCCTTCACTTACTGTGACTGGCTAATCTCACTTAATATAATGTTCTCTAGGTCTTTTCATTTTCCTGAAAATGACATAATTTTGTTCTTATTGCTGAGTAGAATTCCATTGTGTGTATATCCCATAATTTTATAATTCATGAATCTGTTGGTGGACATCTGGGTTGGTTCCATAATTTGGCTACTCTGAATTCTGCTGCTATAAATGAGGATATGCATGCATCACTACAATATCCTGATTTCAGTCCCTTTGGAAAGATACCCAGGAGTGGTACAGCTGGATCATGCGGTGGATCCATTCCCAGTTTTCTGAGAAATCTTCACACTTGGTCTCCATAGCTGCTGTGCTGATTTGCAATCTCACCAACTGTGTACAAGAGTTCCTATTTCCCCATGTCCTAGCCAGCATTTATTGTTGCTTGACTTCTTCATCATATCAATATTTATAAGATTTACTAGTAAGGCAGGCCACTTGGTACATACCTTATTTAAAAATATTTTTGAACAAAGATAACACAGATACTATCTTGTCTCTTTAAAGGTATTTTAAAAGTACTTTTTAAACATTTGAAAATGATTTCCCCTTGTATATCATCATTATTGTTTATATATGTATGACTATGAGAACATATATTAACATATGTTGTTAATATATGTACAACTATATTGAAAACAATATATGTGTGTACATACATATTATTAATATATGTACGATTCATACATTTTCATGAGTCTTGATTTTAAGGGGCCTAATTTGTTAGTAGTACCAGTAAGCACTGAAATACCCAGAAAAACTATGGCAGCAACAAAGCTTTATTTTTGCAGATTAAGGGGCCCTAATTCAAGCAGGATTTAGCAAAGCAGAGGCAAAGAAAACACAACTATGAAAAGAACTGAATTTTCTACCAATAACTTGCCCTGCTAATTACTGTGTAAGACACTAACATAGCTATTTCTACTGGTGAAGAGTAGGGTGACTGCATACAGGCGAGATGTGGAATGTGGAAACTTCATTTCTTTCATAGCATCAGTGGGATTTTATAAAGTTCCTGATGGAAGATGGCGACCGAGAAAAGCGGGGCTTAAGAGTCCCGCTAACAACCAATCTCCATTACCACAAAAAGAGCGCCTTTCATAGCCAGAAAACACCATCACCAGAAAAACAAAAAAAACACCAGGCTCCAGAGAGAAAGCGGACTGAGAACAGAGCTCAGGGCCACAGAGGAGACACACGCGCCCGAGGACGCGGCAGCAGCGCCATACTGCCGGCGGCAGCGGCAAACTCAGCGGACGGCTACAGCAAGCCGAGATGAGCCGATGCAAAACAGCCAGGCGGGATCTTTCGGCACAGACAGCATTTAAAGCTCCCAGTGGCTGAGCTCAGCACACGCTGCAGGGATTCAGAGTGGAAATCAAAACCAGAGAAGAAAAAATACGCCAGCCTCATGGCCGAGGGCGTGGCAGAGGCGCCATATTGCCACCGGCGGCGGCAGCAGCAGTGAATTCACCGAGTCCAGTACAGCTACATCTACGTACTCAAGAACAGTGAGTCAAATTGCGGGCCACAGAGGAGAAATCCCAGTATTGTGCCTCCTGGGACTTGACCCAGTGAGGGAGTGGTGGTGGCAGAGATATCACACCATAGGAGAGCGTGCAACCTGGCACCCCCCATAGTTTAAAGCAGCCTCTATCGACACCCTGGGTCGGAGACTCTGTGATACAACCCAGTAAAGGAGTAGTAGGGTCTGAGATAATACAGACTCGAGATCCAGAGCACCTTAAGTGAAGCCATATTGACCCAAGGGAAGAACCCAGAGAAGGCACAAACCTCCGAAATCATGGGAAAGAGGAATAACACTGAAGTAATGAATGTGCACAACCCCACAACATCAGAACCTGATAAAACAGAAAATCAGAGATTTCTAGAAGATCAAATCAGGAAAATAACTGTAGAAATAATAGAGGTGCTTCGAAAAGAACTCAGAGAGAGCCAAAAAGAGATAAAGGATGCAATTAATGAGGTAAAGGCCTCAATTCAAAGCACAAACAACCGATTAGACCACATGGAGAACAGAATCTCGCTCTTAGAAGATGAGCAATCCAAAAATGAATGCATAGTTTCTAATCTAGAAAAAGATATCCAACAGCAGGAATCAGACATTGAAGAAATATGGGCCCATCTTAAGAGAGCTAACCTAAGAATAATTGGAATAGAGGAGGGAAAAGAAAGTGATACCAAAGGGATCAACAATCTCTTCAAGGAAGTAATAGCAGAAAATTTTCCAAATATAGAGCAAGAGGTTGATACACAGATCCAGGACACTTATAGAACTCCCTTTAGACAGGATCCGAGAAGAGGATCCCCACGCCATATAATTGTCAAAATGACCAATGTGGAAGCCAAGCAGAGAATCTTAAAGGCAACAAAAACAAAGGGCCAAGTGACATTCAGAGGCAAACCAATTAGAATCACTCCAGACTTCCCAAACCAAGTCATGAGAGCCAGAAGGGCTTGGAGTAACATATTCCAAACTCTGAAAGAAAACAACTTCCAGCCAAAAATTTCCTATCCAGCAAAACTTTCTATCAAATTAGATGGAGAAATAAGAAGCTTCCATGACAAACAGAAACTGAAGGAATTTATGTCTTCAAAACCAGCGCTAGAGAAAATACTCAAAGAGATTAACTACAAAGAAGAAATAGGTAACACTCACCAGAACCAGAGAAACAAGAGTTTCCATCCAACAGACAACTAAGATTGGTTATCTGTGGAGATTCATTATTTATGTTAGTCTTTTACCTATCTCTAAATTGTATTGTTTGCCTTTATTGTTGTTAATTTTTAGGATTTCTAGTTGGAATATTAATATACCTTCAGATATAGCATTTGGAAATATTTTATCCAATTCTATTAGTAACTTTTAACTCTGTTTACATTGTCTTTGGATATACAATATTTTTTTATTTTTTAGGGAGTTTGTATACTCTTCTGTTGCCTGTGCCATTGAAATCATATCCAAGAAATCACTGCCAATTTCAATGTTGTGAGGTTTTATGACCCAGATTTTCTCCTAAAAGTTTATAGTCTTAAGATTTATATTTAGGTCTTTTATCTAGTTTGAGTTAATACTTGTATGTGGGATTAGGTAAGGGTCCAATTTTATTCTTTTCCATGTAATTATTATTTTTCAACAATATTTAGTTAAAAGATTATTATTTCCACCACCAAATCTTTGTGGAAACCTTGTCAAAAATAACCTGACAATATAGGGAAGAAGTTAGCTCTAGGCTTGTATTTAACTCCAATGGTCTATATATCTGCCTTTAGAACAGTACTACACTGTTTCAATTACTGTAGCTTTATATGGTTTGAAATCAGAAAATATACATCTTCTAGCTTTGTTTTTGCTTCGAGATTGTTTTGGGTATCTAGAGTCCATATTCCATATCAGGATAGATTTTTTTCTGAAAAATAAATATATGATAGTTTCACCTAAAAAAAAAGAAAAAATATTCTCTGGTAAGAAAGAAAGCAAAAAGAAATATTGAAATGTTATCTTTAAATCATCAAACGCTTGGTATCAGACAAATGAAACTTATGTGAGATTATCATTTTTAATTTTGGATAAATTGCTATAATACTAGATGTCAACCACTAAGCCAAGCATGGGAGGGAGGGATGGGGAGAGAATGGGGTGGGGATCGGGTGGGGGCTGACTGGGCGATGTGTGCATGTATGTCTACAAAAGTTTGTATCCCACTATGATGTATGAATACAGTGCACCAATAAAATAAAATTAAAAAAAAAAAAGTTCCTGATGCATATGGGACTTAGCAACATCTTTAAGTGGAGAAACAAATGTGTTTTTTAAAGTATTTTAGATAGATACTGAAAAGTCATTTATTATAAGGAATGCAAAAAAATTTTTGTAAGTCAAATCAAAATAGCTCTTAGGAAGCCTGCTATATTTAAAATACAGTCACATATTTTTAAAAATTAGATGTCTTGGAGACTTCCAGGAAGATGGTGACCGAGAAAAGCGGGGCTTAAGAGCCCCGCTAACAACTAATCTCCATTACCACAAAATCAGCGCCTTTCATAGCCAGAAAACACCATCACCAGAGAAACAAAAAAATCACCAGGCTCCAGAGAGAAAGCAGACTGAGAACAGAGCTCAGAGCCACAGAGGAGATACACCGGCCTCACGCCCGAGGCTGCGGCAGCAGCGCCATACTGCCGGCGGCAGTGGCGACTTCACCGGACTGCTACAGCAAGCCAAGGTGAGCCACTGCAGAACAGCCAGGCGGGATTTCTCGCCACAGGTAAAATCTAAAGCTCCCAGTGGCTGAGCTCAGCACACGCTGCAGGGATTCAGAGTGGAAATCAAAACCAAGAAGAAATACGCCATCCTCACGGCCGAGGGCGTGGCAGCAGCGCCATATTGCCACCGGCGGCAGAAGCAGAGAATTCACCGAATCCAGTACAGCTACATCTGCGTACTCAAGAACAGTGAGTCAAATTGCGGGCCACAGAGGAGAAATCCCAGTACTGTACTCCCTGGGACTTGACCCAGTGGGGGAGGGGCGGTGGCAGAGATATCACACCATAGGAGAACGTGCAACCTGGCACCCCCCACAGTCTAAAGCAGCCTCTATCGACTCTCTGGGTCGGAGACTCTGTGATAAAACCCAGTAAAGGAGTAGTGGGGTCTGAGATACTACTGACTCGAGATCCAGAACACCTTAAGTGAAGTCATAGTGACCCAAGGGAAGAACCCAGAGAAGGCACAAACTTCCGAAATCATGGGAAAGAGGAATAACACTGGAGCAATGAATGCCCACAACCCCACAACATCAGAACCTGATAAAACAGAAATTCAGAGATTTTTAGAATATCAAATCAGGAAAATCACTGTAGAAATAATAGAGGTGCTTCGAAAAGAACTCAGAGAGAGCCAAAAAGAGATAAAGGATGCAATTAATGAAGTAAAGGCCTCAATTCAAAGCACAAACAACCGATTAGACCACATGGAGAACAGAATCTCGCTCTTAGAAGATGATCATTCCAAAAATGAACTCATAGTTTTTAATCTAGGAAAAAATATCCGACAGCAGGAATCTGATATTGAAGAAATATGGGCCAATTTTAAGAGAGCTAACCTAAGAATAATTGGAATAGAGGAGGGAAAAGAAAGTGAAACCAAAGGGATCAACAATCCCTTCAAGGAAGTAATAGCAGTAATTTTCCAAACATAGAGCAAGAGGTTGATACACAGGTCCAGGACACTTATAGAACTCCCTTTAGACAGGATCGGAGAAGAGGATCCCCACGCCACATAATTGTCAAAATGACCAATGTGGAAGCCAAGCAGAGAATCTTAAAGGCAACAAAAACAAAGGGCCAAGTGACATTCAGAGGCAAACCAATTAGAATCACTCCAGACTTCCCAAATCAAGTCATGAGAGCCAGAAGGGCTTGGAGTAACATATTCCAAACTCTGAAAGAAAACAACTTCCAGCCAAAAATTTCCTACCCAGCAAAACTTTCTATCAAATTAGATGGAAAAATAAGAAGCTTCCATGACAAACAGAAACTGAAGGAATTTATGTCTTCAAAACCAGCACTAGAGAAAATACTCAAAGAGATTAACTACAAAGAAGAAATAGGTAACACACACCAGAACCAGAGAAACAAGAGTTTCCATCCAACAGACAACTATTGTTATCTGTGGAGATTCATTATTTATGTTAGTCTTTTACCTATCTCTAAATGGTATTATTTGCTTTTATCGTTAATTTTTAGGATTTCTAGTTGGAATATTAATATACCTTCAGATATAGCATTTGGAAATATTTTATCCCATTCTATTAGTAACTGTTAACTCTGTTTACATTGTCTTTGGATATACAATATTTTTTTATTTTTTAGGGAGTTTGTATACTCTTCTGTTGCCTGTGCCATTGAAATCATATCCAAGAAATCACTGCCAATTTCAATGTTGTGAGGTTTTATGACCCAGATTTTCTCCTAAAAGTTTATAGTCTTAAGATTTATATTTAGGTCTTTTATCTATTTTGAGTTAATATTTGTATATGGGATTAGGTAAGGGTCCAACTTTATTCTTTTCCATGTAATTATTATGTTTCAACAGTATTTAGTTAAAAGATTATTATTTCCACCACCAAATGTTCGTGGAAACCTTGTCAAAAATAACTTGACAATATAGGAAAGAATTTAGTTCTAGTCTTTTATTTAACTCCAATGGTTTATATATCTGCCTTTAGAATAGTACTACACTGTTTCAATTACTGTAGCTTTATATGGTTTGAAATCAGAAAATATATATCTTCTAGCTTTGTTCTTTTTCAAGATCGTTTTGGGTATCTAGAGTCCATTTTCCATATTAGGATAGATTTTGTTTTTCTGAAAAATAAATATATAAATATATGATAGTTTCACCTAAAAAAATAGAAAAAAAATATTCTCTGTTAAGAAAGAAAGTAAAAAGAAATATTGAAATGTTATCTTTAAGTCATCAAAAGCTTGGTATCAGACAAATGAAACTGTTATGTGAGATTATCATTTTTAATTTTGGATACTAGATGTCAACCACTAAGCCAAGCAAGGGAGGGAGGGATGGGGAGAGAATGGGGTGGGGATCAGGTGGGGGCTGACTGGACGATGTGTGCATGTATGTCTACAAAAGTTTGTATCCCACTATGATGTATTAGTACAGTGTACCAATAAAAAATAAAAAAATTAGATGTCTTATAGCTACATAACTAATTATATAAAGTAATTTGATAGGTCCTACCTTTTTCAGGAAGCGGACTCCATAGGTAAACACATAGAGGTAAAATGAAAATCTCCACCTGTAGAAGATTAAAAAAAATCGATTACATGTGCTTTTTATATTTCATAGCATATCCTGAAACATGGTTGGGAAAGGAGTTTATTTTTGTATTTTAAAACAGAGTTTCACTAAGTTGCTGAAGGCCTTGCTAAGTTCCTGAGACTGGTCTTGGACCTGTGATCGTCTTGTCTCAGCCTCCAAAGTACTGGAATTACAGGCATGTGCTGCCATGCCTGAATATTTTTTTATTTTGAAACAGAGTCTCCCGAAGTTGCTGATGGTCTCACTAAGTTACTGAAGCTGGCCTTGAACCTGTAATCCTCCTATTTCAGCCTCCCAAGTACTAGATTACAGGTGTGCATCACCATGCTCAGCTTTTTCTTAGTATTTTTAAACAAATGTTTATCGATATTATTATGAATGTTGCTAAAGAAAGGCAGATATATACTCTAAAAAATAAAGTTAAAACTATAAAAACGAATCTTATACTATCCTAAATTATAAGTCCAGCTGATAGACTTAACATTTTTAGTGAGAAATAGTTTTCTTTATTTTTAAGTTTTTTTTCTTTTGATGTTAAAGGATTTAAGTACTTTAAATATTGTAAGACATAAGGCATATTTGTCTATTTATTCATTACATAAAACCCTCTTGCCCTAGAACTCAGTTCCCAATTGTATTTCTTGTACTTTCTGAGTTTGAATAGCTGTGCTATTTAAAGCTGGCTGGAAGCCAGACGTGGTGGTACATGCCTATAATTCTAGTGCTTCGGAGGCTGAGACAAGAGGACAGGAGATTTATGGCTAGCCTCAGCAACTTAGTGAGGACCTGCTTCAAAATACAAAATAAAATAGGGCTGGGAGTGTAGCCCAGAAATAGAATCCCCAGAGCCACACACACAAAAAAAGGCTGAATTTCTTCCAATAAATAGCAATTGTGAGGTCATGTTGTTAGTGGAACATTGGGTTATAAGTTGTAAATAAATACGAAGGAGAAAATAACAGTCAATTTCAGTCCATGGGAATGCAACTTGCTTTTTGTGCTTGCAAACCATGTAAAAATTTCAAATAAGGTAATAATAAAAGGCAATTTTAGGAGATTATTCAAATTATATACAAAGATATCTGACAGAAATGACAATTATATGTTAAGAAGAAAGGATAACAGTATCGTGCCTCAAATAGCTGAGTTAGACCCAACTCAGACACCCGTGTCCTTATTCTTTCAGATTCATTTCCAGGCTGACCAACTTTTCACGCACTCTGGACTTCAGTCAGCACTAACTTTTGGAGAAGAGCTTTGGACTTCCAGGATGAAAGCCTTCAACTAATACCTTATAAAATATGAATTCAAGAAGTAACAGTAAAAACTGACAGAAGTTCCAAACAATAATAAAAAGCGATGACTCCAAAAACTCATACAAAAGCCCTCTTATAAATAAAGATGCTTCATTACATTTTATATGCTTATAAAATAGATATAGTTTATATTGAAGTATAACATATAGTTTATATTGAAGTAAAAAAAATTCCTTTTCTCCACGATCAGCTTCACGCGGCAGCTGCAGGTGAGAGCATCTACTTCTTTCTGTTGGGTGAGCTGAATCTAGATCAAACATGACAACTGGGGCTGGCTGGCTTCATGAGCATGTGACTAGAGCATTTACACAGGGCCCCAGGCTTGATTTAAATTCTCTGCTGTCACCCTTTTGATATTGTTAATAACTGCTGAACAGGGACCTCAGTTTTATTTTGCATTGGCCCTGGCATATTATGAAGCTGGTTCTGCTTAACCAGCATAAATTCTTCTAACTTTGTGCAAATCTGTTAATATCCCTTGACCTCATTTCTCTCTATATAATAGGAGAGCACATTTATACTATAGTGATCACGCAAGCATTTAGTGAAGCAGATAATCTCGACTTTCCTCTAATCCCTCCCTCCTTACTGCATTCAACAAGCCTACTTCACAAGGTTTTCTTACTTTTCTGGCCTCTGGGAAGCAACTGAATTTGCAACTACTTTATTAAATAATTTATAAAAGCTGTTTCAGTTCTAAGACTTGTTATAGGCATTGTCAGGCAGCATTTATGTATAATAAAACTTTATAAAAATCATTGGAATTTCTACCTTTACTTATGTTGATTTTATTTCATCACTAAAAGACCTGGTTTTCATAAGACACAGGTTCTATTACAGGAATATTGATGCCTCCATCATTTGAATAACAACTCATGATGAATATTTCCAAGGCAGAATTTATTTTTATGAGATATCTGCAGGAAGCAAGATTTTTAAGTACTTTGCAACATGAAAAAAAAGCCTTATTTGTGGAGTTTCATATAAGTTACAATTTTAAATGCTTGTTGTCAGCCTCTGATATAGGACCTCTTTTAAATAATCTCTAAAAAGGGATTAGGCTGGAGCTGGGGCCAGCGAGGCCGGGATCGGAGCCTGCCATGAGGCAAGGCCGGTGCTGGGGCCTCCAAGGCTCGGATCGGAGACTACCGAGGGGTTAGGCCGGTGCCGGGGCCAGTGAGGCCAGGATCGGAGTCTGCCGTGAGGCAAGGCCGCTACTGAGGCCGGGATCGGAGCCTGCCGAGGGGTTAGGCCAGTGCTGGGGCCAGCGAAGCCAGCATAGGAGTCTGTCGAGGGGTTAGGCCGGTGTCAGAGTCAGTGAGGCTGGGACGAAGACTGCCTTAAGGCTAGGCTGGTGCTGGGGCCAGCGAGACCAGAATTGGGGCCTCCCATGAGGCAAGGCTGCTGCTTGAGCCAGCAAGGTCTGGATCAGTCCACTGGGTAGCCAGGCCACTACTGGGGCAGTCAAGAGTGGGATGGGTACTTGCAAAAACCAGATGCTTCCCCTAATCAGCAATAACTAGGAGGAAAGGGGCAACAGAAGAGGTCGAGCTATAGAAAGGGCCCTATAGTGAAGCAATCAGAAGTGAAGCAATCAGAAGGTAACCAATCAGAGGGTATGGAATAGGGGAGGATGGAGCCTCTTTAAAATGCAGGAGGTACATAAACAAATGTATCAAAGTTAATCAAACAAGCATGGGATCTAGGGAGGGGGAGGGAATGGGATGGGGGCTGGATGAGGGCTAATTGGATGATGTGTGCTTGTATATCCTCTCAAGTCTTGTATTCCAATGTGATATATGATTACAATGCACCAATAAAAATAAATTAAGAAAAAATGGTTTATCTGTAGGAATGCTGTAAGAAGAATTTTCCCTCCAACATGGGAATTTAGTTAGAGAAGCCTTCTCCCTTGTTAGGATTAAGAAAGTAGAATGTAGAATTAAAATATAGAATAAGATAATAGTATATAGAGTTAAGATTAGGATAGAATAATATTAAGAGTGATATTAAGGAATTCAGATAAGTAAGATGCTTGAATGCAGAATGTAGTAACTTGTAAGATTTTA
This sequence comes from Muscardinus avellanarius, assembly GCF_963383645.1. Classification (NCBI taxonomy): domain Eukaryota; kingdom Metazoa; phylum Chordata; class Mammalia; order Rodentia; family Gliridae; genus Muscardinus; species Muscardinus avellanarius. The sequence goes on from NC_137787.1 coordinate 67,145,066, forward strand.
GTTGATTGACAAGTTCCTGTTTTTATTAATAATTTGCTTGCTCTTGGCTTTTGTAAATTGCTTACGCATAGGATCAGAGAATGTCCGAACATAGTTCCTTTTCTTAAAAATGTTAAAAGTAACCTTTCATGTTTGAAATGCTTGAAAAGTGTGTGATGTTTAAAGTGCTTTTGGAATATATATGAATGCTATAGAAAGTTTAAATAGTTTTATAAGTTCCTTTGCTCTGAGAAGCTTGTAACTTCCTCATTTATTAGGAAACATCTGCTAGTCAGAGATAGCTCCTGAAGCATGGGTGCATACCCCGCCTCAGACTCTTGGCGGGCAATGACATAGAAAGGCAGCTCTTTGAATTTATTTGCTGTGAATTAGGTGTGTGTGTGTTTATTTTTAAAATTATTTGCTGTAATTGTTTACCAATTTATTTGATTGGATGTATCCTGTTCTTGGCGGGCTCTGATGTATGTAACCACTCCCTATTCTGGCTATAAATTCAGAGCCCTCAGTGAGCTCGGGGTCGAGCCTTGACCTCACCCCCTCACCTGCTTAAGGGATTGCGGCTTGGCCAGGGCAACTCTCTGGCAGCCTATAACTCCCTGAAGAGTGCTGGGTGGTTAGTGTCTTGGTCTCGACCCCTGGCTTGCCGGGACAGAGCTGCAGCACAATAAACACTGCTTGATTTTACATCTCTTGTGAGTCCTTTGCTATTTGGGTTGGTGGGTGAGTCTCGAACCCTTCATTATCTGGGCATGGGTATGCATGCCTATAATCCTAAAACTTGCAAGGCTGAGATGGGATAATCAAAGGTTTGAGGCCAGCCTCAGCCACTTAGTGAGACTCTCAGCAACTTAGTGAGACCCTGTTTCCAAATAAATAGAAAATAGGTCTGGGAGTATAGCCCAGAGCTAGAAAGCCCCTGAGTTCAACCCCCCCCCCCACGTATCACCAAAAATAAATAAATAAATAAATAAATAAATAAATAAATAAATAAATAGAATGGGTTTGAGCCTATGAACATCAACCTAATATAAAATCAAAGATCTACAAGATGGACTTTTACTAACAGATGGGGACAGACAATAGGACCATAGGAAACCCGTTTTCCTCTGTGTGAGCTGGTCTAGATGGAGAATTCCAAATTCAGGAGTAAATATAATCACTAAATGTCAGCACTGGTCTACTAAGTTGTACTGACTATGGGGAGTAAACAGCATGCTAAAGATTTAACAGAAGAACGGCCTCCTAAAGATGACTTCCTACAGGAATCAGAAGTAATTTTTAGGAAAGTATTTGGCATTGTCAGTATGATACAAGAAGATAGAGTTGGGCATGGTGGTGCACGCTTGTAATCCCCGCACTTGGGAGGCAGAGACAGGAAGCTCCTACAAGTTCGAAGCCTGCTGTGCTGGCTTAAGAGACCCTGTTTCCAAATAAAAAGTATAAAATAGGCCTGGGAGTGTAGCCTGGAGGTAAAAGGGGTTCCAGGAACCCCAGTACCATCAAAAAAAAAGAAGAAGGAGGAGGAGGAGGAGGAGGAGGAGGAGGAGGAGGAGGAGGAGGAGGAGGAGGAGGAAAATAGAAAGTTGTAAATCAATAAAAGACTTCTGGATAAGATAAAAAAGAGGTTATTATAGGTGAAACACAAGCATTACAAGATTCCCCCCAAAAAGTACAGCATTATTATGCACATAGAAACGGAAATGCAGAAGAAACACAGTGGAGATTAACTCACTAATATAGAGGATTAACAGCCTCATAAGGCCAACAGATGGAAAAAGATCCTAGAGCTGGGGGACAAGAAAAAATCAATTGCAACTGTATCTGAGAAAATATAAGTAAAGAATTGAAATAAAAGTAATAATCAAAGATATATTTGAAAAATTTTAAGCTGTAAAAAGGGCAAACTAGACTCCAAATAATATCAATTCCCAGCTACCTTCTGACAATTTTTTTTTTTTTTTGGTGGTACTGGGGTTCCTGGAAACCCTTCTACCTCCGGGCTATACTCCCAGACACCTATTTTTTATATTTTTATTTGGAAACAGGGTCACTTAAGCTAGGGAGGCTGGCTTCAAACCTGCGTAATCCTCCTGTCTCCTCCTCCCAAGTATGGGGATTACAAGCGTGTGCCACCACACACGGCCTGACAAAATTTTTGAATCCTAGGAAAAAAGTTTTAAAAAATCATTCTTCAATATTCAGAAATGCAAATATATGCAAATCAACATACAAATGAAAATGAGTCAGCATCAAACAACAAATGCCATGTTGGTCTTGACTTTCTTCTACACAATAATAAATGCCAGAAAATAGAAGACTGGATCAAAGAAAGCTACTGCTGGCCAAACTACCTTTCATTGGTAATGAAATTTGAAAGATATACTCAGAGGCTCTGAAAATGTAATACTCATTAACCTTTACTAAAACAAAAAATCAGGCCAATTGCAACTCACCAATAAAAGTTAAGAATTCTAAAAATATAATTTTAGAATAAAAAGACTATATCATTAGTAACATGAACAATTTTCTTAAATTCCATTGCGAAATTAAATGATACTGTTATTAAGGAATAATATAAAACACTAATATCAATGGGTCAATAATCAAACTATATTAACAAAAACAGGAAATAAGAAAGAAAAATTTAATGCTGGGAGTGGTGGCACATGCTTGTAATCCCAATATTTGGGAGGCTGAGACAGGAGAATCACAGGTTTACGACCAGCCTCCACTACTTAGTAATGCCTTCTGCAACCTAGCAAGACCCTGTTTCAAAATAAAGAATAAAAACTTGGGCTGGGGGTAAAGCTTGGAGGTAGAATGCCCCTGGGTTCAATCCTCAGTTCTACAAAAAAAAAAAAAAATTCATTCTTAGAGAAAAATTTTGAAAGAAACTGCTGTTTTGACAGCAAGAGAAAAAGAGTTAAGAATTTTTAATAATAATTTAAAGATGACTTCTCGTTAAAAATGGTATACTGAACACACATTTTCTCCTGTACCTTTATGAATGTACCATTGAAACTAGCAGAAGATGGATTCTGTCAAGCACAGCATTAACTCCCAAGGACAGAAATGCAGGATAGCCACCCCATTCTGCAGCCTGGGAAGCAGAGGGGAAGGTTAGCTTAGCAAGCAGAAGCAGCAGGAGCTGAATCCTAAGCTGTCCACAGAGGATGCTCAGAAGGACCACAAAATCCCAGGAAGACTCCGGATGAGGAAGCAACTGTGAAGGACAGAAACCTGACTTGCCACAGAGGCCTAAGGATTAGCCTGTCTAAGGCCACACAGTGTCATTTATCTAAAGGCCTCTTTCAAATGCCTCAGAATTAAAGCACATTTCATTGTCTAGTGGAGTCAGCATGCCCTGCTTCATTTGCTTGGACACAGACACCCTTTATATCCATCAAATCTGGAAACCAGAATAAGAAGCTAGTAAAATCCACCACTGAGCCTGGTTTATCATCCTTATACAACAAGGCTTAATAGGGATCTTTTGTTAAAAATTAAGGCTAGTCAAATATGCCATAAACTCAGGGAATCAGAACATTGAGCTATTTTGTCTTGTGGCCAGGTATCACTCAAATGGTATAGGGCTCCTAAACCATAGAAGAGGCAGAGGCAGTAATAAACAGCCAGAGGGGACCCCTGAGCTCAGCTCAGCTTGCCATTCTAGAAGGCAGGGCAGCATGCAGGAGTCACTGTAGTTACACCAGGGGCCCTTCTCCATCCCACCCACTCATCCACTCATCACTCTTCCTCCTGCAACACTATCCTCTCTCGGGATCAATGTCCAACGCTGTTCCTTCCAGGAAGCTATCTTCTCCGAAGGTTGCAACAGGGAAAGCACTGTAATTCTATTCTATTTATTTTCTTTACTTACTTTGCTCACCTTTGGCTACAGCCACAAACCTCTGGCTTGCTTAGAAGTTTAAACGAGTAAGACTGAGTCTTATTTATCTTTGCACTTCTGACAGCAAATAATACCTTGCAAAGAATAGCTCCTAAATTGACCTCCACGTTTTCATTAAGCATCTGTGTGCTCCCTCCATTTATGTACTTTGAAGTTTACATTAACTGAACTAGTCCTTGATCAAATAACTTAGCAGCTATTTTCAGAAACTACACAAATATGAACAAGAACAAGGGCGGTAAGGCAAATACTGACAATGCAATTTTTAAAATAATCAATAAAATAAGAATTTGGAATTGAAGACAGTCATCTATGGGATGGTCTAAGTAACAAAAAAAAATACTGCTATCTGACACAAACTAGGACATATTATTAGAGCATAAAATACGTGTATGGTTCTTTTTATTCTAAAATTTAATTAATTTTGAGACCTTTCTTATTTCAGCTCTTCATTAACTAAACAAAAATGAACAAATAAAATTAACTTATCTCTTATCAAATACAGAAATAAAAATGAAGTAGAGCTTTTATCCATAGCATGAATTTTCTGTCACAAAATTTAACATTTAATATAAATTGTTCTGTTATATCTTAGAAATTATTACAAACTAAAGTTACAAGTTGATAAATGAGTAGGTTATATTTAGGAATAAGTTATTATAAGTTTTGTTTACAGATATTTTAAAATACATAAATCTATTATTTTACTTCTAAGCACAAAGTAGACAAAGTATCTATTTTTACATTCAAAACTCATACCTGGTGACTTTCATAAAATATAAACAAAGCCACGACATATTTCATTCATATTTTATACTTCTCTAGTCAAATATAACTAGATTTACTTTTTTTTTTTAACTCCAAAAGAGTTTCCACAGTATTTCTGACACAATTACTTCCACAAAGTTCTAATGTGAAACATTAGAGTTTCTAGCTTCAGAGAAATTGTTATCTTGGTGAGGTTATTTTTATTCATAGGAGGTTTTTCTTTAAAGATAGTATTTTTTTTTTACAAAACAATAATGATAGCTGCACTTACTTTGTGCCTTATACCATCATAGGAATCGTAACATTAATAAGTTACTTACCCCTTTATGAGAACCCTATGGGATAGATACTGCTGTCGCTGCCATCATATAGGTAAGAAGATAGAACTTAAGTATCTCACCAAAAGATGCAGTTGACAAGTGGTAGATTTTGGATTCAAACCCAAGCCATTTTGATTCCAGGGACCATATTTCTTCATGCTAAATATTGATGACTTTAACACATAAAATATATCTTTATACTGTGAGTAACATCACAGCTCTTGCTCCCACTGCAACACATAAAAATCAGTGGGACCACTCTGACAGCTGTTCTTTCGGTTTTAGCTCCCTTCCTTGCTAAGGAAGGAGAGTGAAAGAGACTTCTCTGTTGCCTTCTCTTCCTTTCTCAACCTAATGTAAAACACACAAAGGGAAATGGCTTAGCTAGAGTGCTATTCAGAGTTGGTGTGAATGTAGACTGCTTACCCTACCAGAAAATGGCTGACAGAAGGAAAAATTTGGTGTGACTGGAGCTTTACTATAAATTTAGTATATCTCTGTGCACAGAAATTTGAGGTCTCCAATCCTCCATTTTTAAATTCTCTTGAGCAAGGGAATCTGCTAAACACATAGGTAGGACCTTGGGAGTCATTTACCATCCTGTACTACCGATGAGGACATGGATCCAGAGGGCTGTGACTTACCTACATTTATAGGCCATTTGTAAAAAAAAAAAAAAAAAAAAAAAAAGTCTCCCCATTTTCACACTAGGTTTCCCTCATTTACATCTTGAAGTCAAGACTGGAAATTAATTATTTCACCAAAAGTGTCAGAAAAAAGCTCAGCAGATGATCTATATACTGCCTAGTCTGAGAAGTCAATATTACATTTTGGGGGGGGGTACTGGGGGTGGAACCCAGAGGCTTTCTACCATCCGGGCTATACTGCCAGACCTGTTTTATATTTTATTTGGAAACAGGGTCTCACTAAGTTGCTCAGAGCCTCACTAAGCAGCTGAGGCTGGCTTCGAGCCTATGCAATCCTCCTGTCTTCGCCTCCCAAACGTGGGGATTACAAGCATGTGCCACCACGTCCGGCTGCAATATTACATTTACCACTGTAGAGAAATCAAATTTTACAAGTTAAACCAACAATTAAATTTGTTAGAAATCTACTGCTTTTAACCTCTTCTCTATTTGTTTTGTTTTGTATGGGTGGTGGGTTGCATTTCTGATGTGTAGAACAAAACAAGGTCCTTCCATTATTTTGCATTTATGAAGTCCAATAAAGCCAGCAGAGCCCCTGCAGCACACTAACAGCACATATACAGATTTCTGCTTTCTGACCCACAGGCTTTTAGCCAAAAGGTTTCCCTCCAAAGATTAGGGTTTTTGTTTTGTTTTGTTATTATGTGGTACGGGAGACTGAACTCAGGGGTAGTCTACCTCTGAGCTACACCTCAGCCCTATTTTATTTTCTTATTTTGAAACAGGGTATTTCTAAGTTGCAGAGGGCTTAAGTTGCTGAGGCTGGCCGTGAACCTGTGATTCTCCTATCTCAGCCTCCCAAGTACTGGAATTGCAAGTGTATGCCACCACACCCGGCAGGGTTTTTAAAAACAATATTTATGACACCACACTCTTTTCCGACTTCATTGAGGTATACTTGACAAAACTGTGTGATCTTTAGGTCTACAACATGATGGTTTGATATACTTTGTGAAATTATTAATATAGTCAAGGTAGTTTGAAACATGTGTTACTTAACCATACTATATATTAGATATCCAGAACTTATTCATTTTATAACTAAAAATCTGTAGTCGTTTGTGTATGTGTGATGCCAGGAATTAAATCCAGGAACATTCTACCTTTGAGCTATGCCCCTGGCCCTATTTTATTTTGTTTGTTTCTTTCTTTCTTTGTTTATTGTGATACTAGGGATGGAACGCAGGAGCATACTACCTCCGACCTACACTCAGCCCTAATTTTTAGTCTTTTTATTTTTGAAACAGGGTCTCACTGAGTTGCGAAGGGCCTCGTTAAGTAGCTGAGGCTGTGTGAGAACCACGATCCTCCAGTCTCAGCCTCCCAAAAGCTAGGATTACAAGCATGCACCACCACGCCCGGCTCTATTTTACTTTTTATTTAGAAACAGAGTCTTGCTAAATTGCTAAGAGCTTCACTAATTTGATGAAGCTAAACTCAAACTTGCAATCCTCCTGTCTCAGGCTCCAAAGTACTGGGAATGCAAATATGTGCCACCATGCCTAGATAATCCATACCCTTTGACTAATCTTTTCTTCAACCACTCCTGCCCCTGGCATTCCTATTCTATTCTATTTCTGGGAGTTCAACTCACACAATATTATGAACTGAAGGACATAACTCAAGTCTTAGTTAACTAGTTGATGAGTTTCATCTGAGAATATTTTTTAAAATAAGATTTTTAGATCAGTAGTATCCTATTTAATCTTCTATTTTTCAGCTGACCACCCCTGACCCTGACTTTGCTACTTGAGTAGAATAAAGATGTTCCTCAATTAGAAAATAAATTGACTCCAGTTTCAAAAAGATGTTCCTTCAGCAATGAAACAAAGGTGAGATTAAGATTTCTTTCAGTAAACTCTGATATGCACCCTAAATTTTCAGGGTAGTTTTCAAACTTGTATAGTTTAGGAGTCCAAAAAATATTATAGCCAGGGAAAAAATGTTATTTGTCCCATGGTATGATTATGCGGACTCAGGTTTTAGCCTTGAGGCACACGTTTCCTGAAATTATTTCTACATCCATCAATAATTAACTTTGTAACACCAAAAAGTTTCCCTCCTTTGCTAAAGCCTCAGCTATTTCTCCTTACAAAAAGCAACAGAAGTAACCATGCAGTCACTGCATTTGAAAGGAAAGCCTACTCTTTTGTACTCCCACATCAAAGGTACATTTTATTTGAGGAGTCTTCATTAAATCACTGATTCAAAAAATATATTGAGTAGCTGAGCGGGATGGCACATGCTTGTAATCCCAGTACTTAGGAGGCTGAGACAAAAGGATCCAAGTTTGTGGCTAGCCTCAGCCATTTAGTGAGGCCCTATGCAACTTAGTGAGACCCTGTTTCAAAATAAAGAATAAAAAGTAGGGCTGGGGGTGTAGCTCAGAGGTAGAATGTCCTTGGGTTCGATCTCCAGAACCACATATGTGTGTGTGTGTATGTATGTATGTGTGTGTATATATATATATATATATATATATATATATATATATACACACACATACATATATATATGCACCCATATAAAGTCTGATATGCAAAACGATGTTATATTTTTTCATACACATATACATACATAAATGCATAACAAAAACAAAGAATATAAGCAGCAAATCCAGGGTAGGGATTACTTCCGAGGGGTACAGAGGCCAGGAGAGGCACACAGGCAGCTTTGACCAATTGATACTGTACTGTAGTCCTTTAATATAGAACTGAGTGTTTTGTTGTTGTTGTTAGTCTCTATGCTTATTATTCTCAGAATTTTAAAATGTTTCATTACTAATCATGTAAATAAGAATTATGCTCACTACCAGCAAGACTCCAGATAATGGAGAGGAAGCCTCAGCTAAGCTAGAGTGGAAGGACAGGAGAGGAAGAAGGCTGAAGTTGATTAATGGAAGAGCTACATCCAAGTATGTGTAAAATTATGAATACAGCATGGTCAACCTGGACACTCATTGTTGGGAGGGGGAAGAGGGCAATCTGAATGTATGCCATTTTTAATATGTTCCACATAATAATAAAAAAATTAAAAAATAAAAACCCCTAAAAATAAAATAAATATACACAGACAAAAAAATAAAATTAAAAACTTACTCAAACGTACGTGGTGGTACATGCTTGTAATTCCCACACTTGGGAGGCTGAGACAGGAGGATCACACAGGCTCGAAGCCAGCCTTGCTAGCTTAAGAGACCCTGTTTCCAAATAAAAATATAAAATAGGTCTGGGAGTGTAGCCCGGAAGTAGAAGGCCCCTGTTCCATCTCCCAGTACACCAAAAAAAAAAAAAAAAAAAAAGTTACTCATCCGCTCCGCTCCCTTCTCACAGGCCTAGAAGCCATGAGGGACCTGTTCTTCGTGCTGCCACTCCAAGCATCCTTTCCAGATATCATAACTAATTTTAGGGTTTTCCTGTCATTATATCCCCACTTCTAGATACAATTACCATTGGAAGTATCTCAGATATTCTATGCATTTTACACTTAATTCTAGATTCTAGTTCTACTGTGCTTCTTTTCTTTTCTTTTTCTTTTTCTTTTTTTTTTTTTTTTTTTTTTTTTTTGGTGGTACTGGGGTTCCTGGAAGCCCTTCTACCTCCGGGCTACTCTCCCAGACCTATTTTTACATTTTTATTTGGAAACAGGGTCTCCTTAGCCAGCGCGCGAGGCTGGCTTCGAACCTGCGCGATCCTCCTGTCTCTGCCTCCCAAGCGCGGGGATTACAAGCGTGCGCCACCACGCCCGGCTATGTGCTTATTTTCTTAGATTCAACTTTTTATGTTTGTTTTGTTCATGGGCCCTATCAACATCATATTGATCCTTTCTTCATCCTTTTCATTTGGATCTACTTTTTCTTCCCAAGTTGACTGTCGAGCACCCGGCAAGCTAGAATTCAGCATCGATGGCATCTGTCACTTCCCATCAGTCTTTCCAGCACTGTTCGGTCCTAAAATCTATTCAAAATGCATCTGTCAGCTAGGAGTGGTGGCGCATGCTTGTAATCCCAACATTCAGGAGGTGGATTCTAGAGGACCATGGTTCACGGACAGCCTCAGCTACTTAGCAAGGCCCTTCGCATCTCAGTGAGACCCTGTTTCAGAAATAAAAAGAATATGCCGGGCGTGGTGGCGCACGCTTGTAATCTCCGCACTTGGGAGGCAGAGACAGGAGGATCCCTCAGGTTGGAAGCCAGCCGCGCTGGCTTAAGAGACCCTGTTTCCAAATAAAAATATAAAATAGGTCTGGGAGTGTAGCCCAGAGGTAGAAGGGTTTCCAGAAACCCCAGTACCACCAAAAAAGAAAAAAAGAAAAAGAAAAAGAATAAAAAATAGGGCTGGGGATATTGCTCAGAGGTGCAAATCCCCTGGGCACCATGCCCAGTACTACCAAAAAAAATGCATTTGTCAAAATTCAGTCTCCATAAATTACACTTCTGTTAGTTCACTTGGCCTACAAATTAACCTCTCATTACTCTAAACATTTTTCTGAATATAGAATAAACTAATTGCAAGTTTAAAATTGATTTAAGCTTATGTGAATAACCATGGTTTGGGGAAATGAGGAAAGATAAGTAAACATGTTCTAACTAACCAGTGTCTAGAGTAAAGATTTTTTTAAAAAAAGAGTAAATCCAGTAAATTTAGTCAATATGACTTTGAAGCATGCACTTACAAATGTCAGTGTGTGTGTGTGTGTGTGTGTGTGTGTGTGTGTGTGTGTGTACGCTTTGGTAGTGAGATTGAATCCAGGGCAGGGGTATCTTATCTTTGAGCTACACCCCTAGTCTTTTTCATTTGGAAATAGTCTTGCTAAGTTAGAGTTCTCTAACCTTAAATCTGTCTGAGATCCTACTGTGTCAGCCTCATGAATACTGGAATAACAGGTATGCATCACCACACCCTGATCAAACGTCCTAATTCTTAAGTGTGCCACTGAGTCAAAAAACTACCAAGTATTTATTATCATCTACATTCAAATAGATGTCATGTGTCCCTTAAACATCAAGTTACGTTTTTAGTCTCCATGTAATTTTTTTGTTACCCGCAAACAAATCAAGGACAGAGGCACACTTGTTAAGCACTCATGCTATGATTGCATGAGGGTAAAAAAATAATAATAATGAAACCAACAGTATTAAAGTTTGTCAAATGTATATACATCTGATTTTAAAAAGAAAGTACTATGGAAATGAGTGTGGAGGTTTCTCAGATGTTTGGGAATGGAACCAATGATAGCGCTGCTAAGCATCTTCCAAAGGAATTGAAATCAGATTATCATCATGATACTTGTATACCCATGCCCATAACCACACAATCTACAATAGCCAAATTATGGACCCAACCTAGGTGGCCATCAACAGATCACAAAACTTTTGTGTACATATACACAAGATGGAATTTTACTCAGCCATAAAGAACAAAATGATGCTATTTTCAGAAAAATGGATGGAACTCAAAAATATTATATAAAGTGAGGTTAGCCAGTCTCAAAGAAACAAGTAGATGTGTTTTCTCTTATATGTGGGAGCAGGAGAGATGACTGAAAATAAGAATAATGTCAGATAGAAGAGCTGACATACCAGTCTCACCCGGAAGACATTTAAAATCATTTCTCCTATCCTGGAATTTTGTTTGTGGAATACAAATATAGATGTCTATGTTTGTGTATACGTATACATATAAATACATGTGTATTATGTACATATTTGCGTGTATACTTGCATGGATGTTGTAAGCATTCATGTATGAAAGTGTGTCAACAATCTTCCAACTGGAAACAAATGTATTTGGGAAGAATTCTAACATAACCAACATTTTCTACTTGGAAGGATGATGCTCTTGAGAAAGGGACATAATTAAATGAACAATGTGTCATTCCTGAGATTTTTCCAAGAAATGTCAACCGTGTGCCTGCATAAAAGAACAAGCCATTTCACAAAATCTAATTCACTTAAAATACGCACAAGAAAAGGTTCAGCTAACTGACTGACGTCACACGAATTGTATATTGAGAGGAAGAGGTGAGCTGCCCACATATCAGCTATATTAATACTGCAGCATATCATGGTTTGAATAATGAGGGCCATCTTTTCACTGTGAGTGTAGGAAGACAGTGAGCCTGAGCTGCCAACTTTAAATGAGCATAGTAATTCTGGGACTAGATGCTATACATGGTGCTACACATATTAACTATGAAGCTATACCTAGAAAATAAGTATTACGAGATATGGGCAAACACGAGGTTGCCTATCAGGAAACACTATGGTCATTTTCTGATACTCTCAGGGTAAACTCAGGTGGTCTTGAGAAAGTTTTTATCTCTCTTCTGGGCAATCAGGTATGTGGTTGGGTGGGAGCTACTGGAGATGGAACCCAGGGGAGATTTGCCTCAGAGCTACACCCCAGCCTTATTTTATTTTTTTATTTTCAAGCAGGGTCTCACTAAGTGGCTGAGCGCCTTTGCTACATTGCTGAAGGTGGCCTCAAACCTGCAATACTCCTGTCTTGGTCTCCCAAGCACTGGGATTATGGGCATGTGCCACCATACCCAGTTTCAATCAGACCTCTTGAAGTCTTTTAAACTCTTATATTTTGAGTCTGAATCTTACATTAATTAAGTCTCATATTTTGGTCTTGCATATTTGACAAAGTGGATGTTCTCTTTCCCTCCAATCACTGCTGCTTTGCTCTTTTCTTCTTTCTCTTGCTTTTTGTACAGATTGTCCTTGTTCTGTTAACAACAATGACACCCAAGCTTCCATCCCCAGCCTCCCTCTGCACTAATGCATAAATACTGTGCATTCACTGCCCTTAACTGGCTCCACAGCCCTGGATACCCAAAACACAGGACCTCTCATTCCATAGAGCTACCTCAGACTCAAAATTCAAAACCAAACACTCGTTGTCTTTCTCTCAGAAATCCACAGTGTCCCTGCCTTCTATCCCTGTCAAAGATACTATTATCACAATGCCATAGGCAGGAAAGGTGCAGGAGTGGGGGGGAGCTGGGGAGGGATCTCCTAGTGCTGTGTGCATGTACATCTCTATCCCTCTCAACTTCATCATGATGTATGATTACAAGGCACCAATAACAACAACAACAAAGACACTATTATCCACATGGCATCCCATCCGGAGTCTTCCTTCTCCTTCAGCCCACTTATCCCATCAGTCATCAAATCTCAAAGGACTTCCTGGGAAACACCCCTTTCCTTTACTTTCTTTGTTCCATCAACCCATGAACTCAATCTGTTCCCTAGACTAGCACACCTAGTCATCATCCTTCTTACATTAGCTGAGCACCACAGACAGACATTTAAGCCAAGATGTCAAAAGATCAATGTAATAACAAGAAAGAATAGTCAGAAGGTAAAGAATATCTTTTTTGGCACAAATGAGTTTCTCTTTCCACAGGCAAATCTACATAAAAAGTCAAAGCATATTTAAAAGGCAGCTGGGCAAAACACAGAAATACAACAAAAGGTGTGGGTAATCTTAAAATGTTATCTAAGACAGGTGCCAGGCGTGATGGCTCATGCCTGTAATCTCAGCACTTGGGAGATTGAGACAGGAGGACCACAGGTTCAATACCAGCCTCCGCAATTTAAAAAGATGAGCTGAGACCCTGTTTCAAAAAGAAAAGAAAAGAAAAGAAAAGAAAAGAAAAGAAAAGGCTGGGGGTATAACTCAGAGATAGATTGCCTTTAGGTTCCCAGTAAACACAAATACCCAGTAAAACACAAATACACACACACACACACACACACACACACACACACAAAAGGAAAAGAACTGTCCAGTTGATAGCCTAAGGCACGGTCACCATAGAGCAAGTCTTACCAATCCAGAGGCCAACATTCCCAATGCCTTCAGTACCACTACTTTTTTTTTTTTTTTTTTTTTTCCTGGTGGTACTAGGGGTGGAACCCAGGGGCTTTTCTACCTCTGGGATATACTCCTATGCTCCCAGACCTATTTTATACTTTATTTGGAAACAGGGTTTCACTAAGTTGCTGAGAACCTCACTAAGTAGCTAAGGCTGGCTTTGAACCTGAACGATCCTCCTATCTCAGCCTCCCAAGCACTGGGATTACAAGCATGCGTCACCATGCCCAGCTTGTACCACTACTTTAATATTCTCAAAAGGGCAACCTTTTCTTTAGCTAGGTAAAGCTAATCAACTCTTACCACAGTATAGCCTGGGCTCATCTGATTAAAGTGACCAAACAAATCTCATTCCAGTTCCATCACATGGATGCTTTTAAAAAAAAAAGTAATCCTGAGTTGATAACATTTCAGTTTTTCATGATTTTTCTCATATTTTCTCTAATCTCCACTCCTAAGGCAGACATGTTTATCTTCATGAGATATTGTTCTAACATTATTATTACAATGAGCAAAAACCAGTTTGGCTATTCAGGTTTGAGTGAAAGTCTATTTCTTAAATGTCCTAGCTCTTGGGAGGTTGAGTTCACACACCTGGCACACCTGGGCTTCAGTACTATATCAACAATTTCAAACAATTCTGTGTTCTAGGGTACTCCCTGTGCTTCTATCTATCTCCTTGTCTCCAAAATGAAGATGCTAACACCTACTTCAAAGGGTGAGAAAAAGGGTTAGATGAGACAAATACCCATGATGTAGACAGAATGGAATGCATATAGTGCTCCTTAACTCTCAGCCATCACTATTTTTGAGGAGCTGGTGTGCAACATGCACCCAATAAGTAATTCCTGCATGAAGTGGCTAGACAGACTACCAAACTAGAATATGACTTGAGGGCAGACACGCCACATCAGATGCAAGGAAGATCAGGTACACAGGAATCTTCCGTCTTCCAAAGCAGCTAAGTAGTAGGTCATTTAAATGAGAGACGCTGTTGCTTTTTTTTTATTAAACTTATTTGTCCAGATTTAACTGACTTCTTTTCTCTATGTTGGCAGTTTTAAATTTATTTAATATTTTATGTTACAAAACCGCTTGAGATTGCTACTACATTAAATCCGTATATCGTACAAGCAGCTCCAGAAATGTTCAGAATAAAATTTAGGAAGGCTGGGAAGTAAAAAGTACAGCAGTGAATTTCCATGGCAATGTGGTGTTATAAATAAGACATGATTCATAGATAAATTGACCACTGAAGACGTACAGTTATGAGCAAAATGAGTTGTGAGGCATGGAATTTTCATGGGCAAAAATTCACCTTGATTTCCTAGGGATCTAATGAATTCACGCTCAGTTCTCAGAAAATGTTCACCTAACAAAACTGGAGAAGTAGAATCAAAGAGACTTTATTTGTAATTGTGCTAATGCCCAGATGATAAATTTCCAAGCTGCTTCCTGACAGGCTACCTCTGCAAATTTAGGAGGTCTTACCTATTATTCTAAGATGTCAATTCACATCTTTTATCTGCACTCTCAGCTCATGACAACATCCAGAGTAAACTCTAACTCAAGGTCATTCTACTCTAAGGTCACTAGGGTAAAATGCCTGAAGAACTCAGAGGAGCTGCTGATCTTAAGAAACACTATCTAAAAGCCAGGTGTGGGGGTGCATGCCTATAATCCTAGTACTCAGGAGGCTGAGACAGGAGGATTGCAAACTTGAAGACAGCTTCAGTAACTTTGTGAGCCTTTATTTATTTATTTATTTTTGGTGGTGCTGGGGTTCCTGGAAGCCCTTCTACCTCTGGGCTACACTCCCAGACCTATTTTTACATTTTTATTTGGAAACAGGGTCTCCTAAGCCAGCGCGCGGGGCTGGCTTCGAACCTGAGCGATCCTCCTGTCTCTGCCTCCCAAGTGCGGGGATTACAAGCGTGCGCCACCACGCTCGGCAGTAACTTTGTGAGCCTTTAAACAACTTAGTGAAACCCTCTTTCAAAATAAAAAATAAACCGGGTGTGGTGGCGCACGCTTGTAATCTCCGCGCTTGGGAGGCAGAGACAGGAGGACCGCGCAGGTTCAAAGCCAGCCGTGCTGGCTTAAGAAACCCTGTTTCCAAATAAAATATTTTTAAAAATAGGTCTGGGAGTGTAGCCCGGAGGTAGAAGGGTTTCATCCTCAGTACTACCAAATATAAATAAATAAATAAATAAATAAATAAATAAAAATAAAAAGGGCTGGAGGTGTAGATCAATGGTAGAGCAGCCCTGGGTCCAATCCCCAGCACCACTCACAAGAAATAATAAAAGCTATTTCCCCTAGAGAGCCCCCACTCAGTACTTCACTGCAAGGCTTCCTCTTTCTGCAACTCCTTTAACGCTCTCTCCATTTGAGGAAGGTTATAGGATTTTTTTTTATTCATTGTCAATCATACCTCCTTAACATTAGCAATTAAACATCAAAAAGCATCCAATTTTCAGCCACTAAGTGCATTCCAACATGCAGCTCCTTTACATCCATCACAGCAATGTATGCGCTGCTGATCGTTTACCTTTAAGCAAATGAGAAGATATGGCACAGAGAACAAAGGGTATATCTGAGGAAAACAGCTAGCAAATATGGAAGCTGGGAGCCAAGGTCTAGTCACCCAGGATGTCTGATGTTAAAGCCTGTGCTTTCTATAAAATAGCACTCTATTATTTTACAACAATAAAAAACATAGCTAATGCCAATTACTAACGGATATGCTCCTAAGCACTTCATGTTCTAATTCATCAATCCTCACAGCAATCACACAGGGAGATACTACTGTACTACTATTCCCATTCTAGAGATTTATAAGGAGACACAAAAAGACCAAGCAACATGCCTGAACTTCATGTCTGATAAGTGGTAGAGTCAGAGTCTGGGCTCACCAGGCTGCAATAGTGCCCTAGAGTGCTGCTAAACTGATCCAAGACACTTTCCTGACAACCCTATCATTTTATTTTAATATCTTAAAGAGAAACACTGCCAGGTGTGGTGATCCACATTTGTAATCCTAGTACTGGGAGGCTGAGACAAGGGATCACAGGTTCAAAACTGGCCTTAGCAACTCAGCAAGACTTGAAGCAACCTAGTAAGATCCTGTTTCAAAACAAAAAATAAAAAGGGCCGGGATGTATCTTGAAGTAGAATAACCCTGGGTTCAATTCCTGGTACTACTTTAAAAAAAAAAGAGTGAGCAAAATATCTTGAATAGATACTTCTCCAAAGAAAAATCATATGTGGCCAAAAAAATATCATTCATGAAAGAAATAAAAATTATATCTACAATGAGATCACTTCAAACCTATAAGAACAGTTGTAATAAAAAGACAGTAACAAGTGTTTGAGGCTATAGAGAAATTGCACTGGTGTGGATATGCAATTGTGCATTCCCTTTGCAAAACAGCTTGATAGCTTCTTATAAAGTTCATAATAAATTTATCATATGATCCAGAATATATAAAATATCTAACCCAAGATTAGTGAAAACATACTTTCACAGATAGACTTGCATGTGAATACTCATGGCAACGCTACTCACAAAATTCAGTGCTCATAATAGCTAAAAAGTAAAATCCAAATTTCCACTCAATGACAAATGGATAAGCAAAAGGAATTATATCCATTCAAAGTACTCCAGAAGCCATGAGATGCATAAAACTAAAAAGCATTGCACTAAATGAAAAAGTCAGTGCAAAAGACCACATAGTGGATGATTCCATTTATATGAAATGTCCAGAAAAGATAAATCTATTGAGACCAGTAAACACAGTGGTGGTTGTCAGGTCCTGGGGCTGGAGAGGGATGGAAAATAGGCACAAATTATGTTTGGGGGCAATGTAATGAAATTGGGTGGCAATGCGACATTGTAATTTTACTAAAATGCCAATGAGATGTTCCCTCAAAATGGGTGGATTTATGGTACATAAATGATATCTTAATAAAGCTGTTGGAAGAACAACACTGCCTCTGCTCCCTGGCTCTGCCTAGCTCCAGCCGCTCTTGCTGGGTGCAGAGCTCCTTCTGTGGTTGCCCACAGCTGCTCCATATGTCCCACAGGGGAATTATCTCCTAACTGAGATTCTCTCTGATGCCTTTAAAGTACAGGACAAACACTGAAGGAGAGAACTGGTGCCCGAAGCACTTCATCATGAAAGCGAATTCTTAGGAAATGTTCCATTCACAGGGACCCCCAGAGCCAACTCTTACAAATGGAAGAATATTCTCTTATTTTTTCTGAATCCTTCCAAAACATATTGTCAAGGAGCACCATTTGACTTTTCAATATGTTGACCAAACCCTTTATGCTCCCTTTGACCCCTGAAGAAAACTGCAAAAATTGAGACAGTTGTATTTAAAAAATGACTAGGAAGAGCAAGAGTTAAAATCAAAATCAGAAGCGATGCCTATGCCATTACTGCACTTCCAAGACCCAAGGGCTGACAAACTTTATCTGAAAGGGCCAGCAAGCAAGTACTGTAAGATGTATGGGCCAAGAGTTGAAAGCAAAGGTTTTATGCAGTATCTACATAACAATTAGAATAACTTTTTAAAAACCACTCTTATCTCACAAATTGTATAAAAGTTGGCAGCAAGTCAGATTTGGTTGGCCACAATTTGTCAACACTGGCTGTGGACACACCTAAAACACACAGACACACACCCACACCCATCTTTAACCAATCTTGTCAAGTATATCTTACTACAGGAACTTTGGAATTGGACCTTTACAAAGTTGTGTTTTTGAAAGACACAACCTTTAAGTAACACAACCTACAGCAGAAGTGTTTATATCTTTCAAGTTGGAGAAGAAATCAGGTTAAGGGAAAGGATGAAAGTCCAGAACACCATAATTAACATTGGCTTCAAGTAGTATAAAAATATTTAAACCTTTGTTTTATCTTCTCAGAGAGGGTGAGAATGATTCCCTAACACACTGTCTTGCTTCTAACAGCTTGTTGTTTTTTCTTCCCAAACCATACGTAATGAGATTCTGCAAAATTCCACTATACTAATAAAGCTTTCTGTTTTGTTTTGTTGTACTACTTGTCTCCGGCTCTCAGTCAATAAATTTCTGAGATTAACACCTAGAAACAGACTTGGATACATATTATGGACAAGAGTGAACATAACCAATCCCAGATTAGGCTCATCTACCTAAACTCCATTTCTTTTTTTCTTTTCTTTTTCATTTTCTTTTCCTCTTTCTTTTTTTGGTACTGGGGACTGAACCCAGAGGTACTCTACTCACAAACTCAGACCTCAGTCTGTCCTTTTTATTTATTTTTTTTATTTTAAACCTGGGTCTTCCTAAGTTGCAGAGGGTCCTGCTATTACTGAGACGGCCTCAAATCTGCTATTCTCCTGTCTCAGCCTCCCAAGGAGCAGGATTACAGGCGAGCCCAGCTCTGAGCTCCCCTTCCTTCCTTCTTTCCTCCTCCTTTCTTTTTTCTCCCTTTCCCTGTGTATGTTCGTGAGCATGTGCACGTGTGTATGTGTCTGTGTGTGTGTGTGCTATACTAAAGATTGAACTAAGGGGCATTCTCTCTCTGTGCTATACCCCCAGCTCGATTTTATTACTATTATTTAAAATTTTTTTGAAATAGGGTCTCACTAGGTTCCTCAAAGCCTCACTAAATCAATGAGGCTGGCCTTGAATCTGCAATCCTCCTGTCTCAGCTTTACAAGTACTGGGATTACAAATGTGCACCACTATGCTCAGTGTCTAAACTCCATTTATTTTTCTTAATTCTTTCCCCTTTTTTGGTGCTGGGGATTGAACCCAAGGTAGTCTACGTCTGAGTTAAACCCCAGGCCTATTTTATTTTTTATTTTTATTTTTTATTTATTTATTTTGGTGGTACTGGGGTTCCTGGAAACCCTCTACCTCCGGGCTACACTCCCAGACCTATTTTTATACTTTTTATTTGGAAACAGGTCTCTTAAGCCAGCGAGGCTGGCTTCGAACCTGCGCGATCCTCCTGTCTCCGCCTCCCAAGCACAGGGATTACAAGCGTGCACCACCACGCCCGGCTATTTTTTATTTTTAAACAAGGTCTCACTAAATTACAGAGTGCCTAAGTTGCTGAGGCTGGCCTTAAACCTGCAATTCTCCAGTCTCAGAATCCCCAGGCACTGGGATTATACACATGCATCACCAAGTCCAGCTTTAAACTTCATTTTTTAAACTTAGCTTGCTCTTAGCTGGCTCCTTGGACCTGTTTGTTCCAGGCTCTACCACTTCAATCTTCTAATGCTATGGTTGTTTGGACATTAGGTCAAAAACTGCAGCCTGCCTTTGCTTTTACAGATGTCACTGCATGGGAGCTATAATTACAATCAGGTCACCTGCTGGCAGCTATGAGAGAAGTGGGCCTTCCAAGAGCTTATCTACACCTGGGGCCCAGGTCGCAGGTAAAAGAGGTTAAAAGGGCCTGGAGTGGATACTAGGAAGGTGCTGCCAGCGCACAGATCAGAAGGCCCCGTGAAACCTGGCACACTCACAAACATGAAAACCTCTTGTAAAATCAAGGTACTATTTAGATAAATTATGCTGTGTTTTTTCCAATTTTTTCACAATCAATGCCCAGATACTAATTTACCTACATGCCTATTATAATCATTCCTTGTATTTTCCATAAATGTTACAAATATTCCTTGTGGTACCTAGCACCTAGCAGCTATCAGCTCTTCCTTTCTTTGTCCCGCCCTTTTTTGTTTTGTTTTGTTGACCTTTTTCTTTTTCTTTTCTTTTCTTTTTTTTCTTTCTTTCTTTTTTTTTTTTTTTTTTTTTTTGGTCTTTTTGGTATTAGGAATAGAGCCCAGGGTGTTGCTCTTTTACTACCAAGCTACATCCTAGCCAATTTTTAAAAATATATTTTTACAAGCCAGGTGTGGTGGTGCATGCTTGTAATCCCAGCATTTAGGAGGCTGATACAGGAGGATCATGCTGGTTCGAAGCCAGCCTCAGCTACTTAGTGATATCCTTTGCAACTCAGTGAGACCCTGTTTCAAAATAAAGAATAAAAAATAGGGCTGGGGGTGTCACTCGGAGATAGAATGTCCCTGGGTGCCATCCCCAGTACTGCAATATATATATATATATATATATATATATATATATATATATATATATATTGCACACATATATACACACATATATAGACAGATACACACACACATACATACATATATATATGTATGTATGTATATATATACTAGTGCATTGCAATTATACGTCATAGTAAGGCTCAATGTGCTAAAAGCACACAGCTTGTTTACTAAGACAACACAAGTGGCCAAGCCCCCCCCCACACACACACACACACAAATTCGGTGGTAGAGTATTTGCACAGCTCACAGCTGGAACAAGGTCCTGAATTCAATCCCCATTACTGGGGGAAAAAAAAAATCCTGAAATGATTGTGAGGCCAGGCCTGGGAGTAAAATACTATCCAAGCCCCAAACAGTGATTACCAAGATAAAACCCTAAACTCTGTCTCATTATGCTTGCACAAATAGCCACACCCTGAACTGCACTACAGCAGAGCTTCTCTGTCCTTGATGTCAACTCCCAAGATTATTAACTTCAAGTTAACTTATATCCATTGACCACACTGCATGCACAGGTACTTACTATTCGCCTCATGTCCCCGGAGCAAACAACATATATGAATTATTAAACTCTGACTACTGGCACTGCATAATTCTGGGTGCTCAAAGATGTGATCTGACTACATGTTCCTTTGTAAAATGTCTATCCACATAGTTAGGTTGATCTGGATGAGATTTTACTTACTAAGCTATATGGACTTAAATGAAAGCTACAGCTTCTAGCCATAGACCAATATCATTTTAGCACTTTTACATCTAGTAAAACACTGAAATTAGCCTCCCAAGTACTGGGATTTCAGGCTTGTGTCACCACACCCAGGCACTAAACTGATTTTTTTTTTTTTTTTTTGGTGGTACTGGGGTTCCTGGAAGCCCTTCTATCTCCGGGCTACACTCTCAGATACCTATTTTTTATATTTTTATTTGGAAACAGGGTCTCTTAAGCCAGCGAGGCTGGCTTCAAACCTGCACAATCCTCCTGTCTCTGCCTCCCAAGCGCGGGGATTACAAGCCTGCGCCACCACGCCTGGCTAAACTGATTTATAATATGTAATTTGATCTGGAAAGAGATTG
Organism: Muscardinus avellanarius; assembly: GCF_963383645.1. Classification (NCBI taxonomy): domain Eukaryota; kingdom Metazoa; phylum Chordata; class Mammalia; order Rodentia; family Gliridae; genus Muscardinus; species Muscardinus avellanarius. The sequence continues at coordinate 67,166,871 of NC_137787.1, forward strand.
TAAAAATCAATTTCCTTGGGGTTTTTTTTTTTTTGTGGTACTGGGGTTCCTGGAAACCCTTCTACCTCCGGGCTACACTCCCAGACCTATTTTTATACTTTTTAAAAATTAGGAAATAGGGTCTCTTAAGCCAGTGCGGCTGGTTTCGAACCTGTGCAATACTCCTGTCTCTGCCTCCCAAACTCAGGGATTACAAGTGTGCACCACCACGCCCGGCTCCTTGTATTTTTTAAATAAAAGAAAGAAAAGAAACAATTTGCCAATGCTCATGTTTTTAGCCATTCTTGCTATTTGCACCTACCACCTTCTTTAGTCTCACTATTACTATTAAAATAAAGAGAAAGCATACACACTACTCCCAGAACCCTGTATATATCAACTTCATTGATGTGGCATTTCATTTAAGGTACTTATGACTTTGTGGTTTAAAAGGACAGTTAAGTTTTAGTGTATGCTTCCATTTTTGGAAGTCATTTCAAGTAGTCTTATTTTTGCACTTTCAAGTTCAAACTTGCATGCAAATATGAGACTTATGAATATGTTTTTTAAAGGTACTGAGATAAAACCAAGAAAATAATATCTACTTGAGAACTTCAAATTTATTCTATAAAATGAGATGGCTGGACTGTGGGAACACTGCTTATAGGAAACTGATCAAATTTACCTTCAGTCTTTGTCTTTAAAAAGCAGAGAACAATGAGCAGATGGGCATGCAATATTACTAATAAGTAAAGTTACATCATGAGTGGAAAAATAAGTAAAAAGAGATTTGTCATATTGAGCGGCACAATCGTATTGGGGCTGTTTAAAAATTGTTTCCCAGAGTAGGCCATGACGTTATGTGGGAGTCTGTATCGACGTTCCTTTCGGAATTCTAGGTAGTAAGAGAAAATCAACTGTTCTTGTCAGCTGACAATGGTATTTTTATGCACTTTTGCAAAGAGGAGTGCATCTCCAATCTACCTGGTTGAATCACAGGATGTAGGCTGAAATGTAGGGACTGCATGTGGTGGGAACTGTGATGAAACTGATTAAGGAGCTGTGGATTCTATGGTGATTATGCATTTGCTCTGGGGTAACAGAAATCAACTCACGGGGTCTGTCTGGGCTTGATCCCACTAGACACACTGAAGATATTTTGAATATATTGGTAAACAGAGATGGGGTGGTAGTTTACTCTGGTCAATGTCACACAAGAGTACAAGATGAATTTGGCTACCATTTATATGTGAGCATTACCAAGGTACCAGGTCAATTTAATTCAATTCCTACAATTAACGAGTACAAGACATGGTGTCACACAGATGCCATAGGAGATTGAAAGATGCATCAGTAAAGTATGGTCCAGACCCTCCAGTCAACAGTGAGATCAAATGAATATACAGATAACTACAACTCCAGAGGACAGGAGATAAATGTTATCAAGGAATCTTTAAAACTCCTTCAAGGGAAAGAATGTTTTCCCTAGAAAATCATAGTCATTGGTCTTTGGAAAGTTTCAGTTCTATATCAATCTTCCCTGGTTTCTTCCTGCTATCTAACTGAAGTCCTTGTTCCCAAACACACCCTGTGCTGTGCCATGCCCATGTCCTGGTCTTTTTGTTTCTTCCACAGGCATATCTGTCCTGTCCTCCATGTCACCATCAAAATATCACACTTCCTCCAGGGCCTGCCCAAACTGCTCAAACTGATTTTCCCAGCCAGCCATGTATACTCCCTCCAAGCAACTCTTGAAGGGTTTAGTTTATATACTTCTTTTTGCATATATTTATTTTGCTTTGCCCTTGAGTAATTTTTGTTCTTTCCTTATGCCTTCTTCCATTGTGTTATCTTTCCTGAAGGGAAAGAGTTCCTCTCTGGATCACCAGCTCCTTGTCCTGCTTCTATTGGGAATTCAATAAGTATTTGTGACATTTAATTAAATTCACCCAAGACTGTCAACTAGGTCCAACATGCGAAGCTTGAGACAATGTTCTTAATAGAGTGAATGTAGAAGGGTTCATATGGTCCTCAAATGATTACATATAACACTTTGACCATATATAAGTCTAAATAAAAGCCTCAAACAAATATTAATGTCAGCATATTATTTATTTCCTGAAATTATTTCTCAAAGACATGTTTTTTAATCTAAAAAGATTTGCTCTGGGGCCAGGGGGTGATGGTTACTAACCTACTTATAGTTGTAAGTGTTCCAAGATGAGATAATAAACCCTGACATCTCACAATTGGATTAACTCTGACAGTGTTCATTTAAAAATACACTGATATTTTCTCTGTTCTCAAGTATTCCTGCATTCTCATTTTCTGGCAATAGTAAAAACTCTAAGAGGAAAATATAGAAAGGCTAAGAATTTATTGCCCTTCTTCAAGAACAAATGACGCTTGGGAAGCATCTTCAAGGCAGACATATCTAGAACACATGCTGCTTCATGTCCCTGGAAGGAACAGAGATGAAAAACGGACTTGTGGAGATAGGAAACACACAGACACACGTTCACGCACCCCACAACTATAACAGTATTCATTCTTCCTCTGCCCAAAGAAGTAGCCCCTGGTTCTTTTTTTTTTTTTTTTTTTTTGGTGGTACTGGGGGGCCTTCTACCTTCAGGCTACACTCGCAGACCTATTTTATATTTTATTTGGAAACATGGTCTCTGAAGCCAGCTGAGGCTGGCTTCGAACCTGCATGATACTCCTGTCTCAGCCTGACCAAGCACAAGGATTACAAGTGTGCGCCACCACGCCCAGCTAAGTAGACTGGTTCTTATTTTCCCATCTCTTCAAGGTGACCTGAATCAATTTACTCAACTTCACAGAGCCTCAGTTTGCTCTAGTGTTAAAAAAGAAAACATAAGAGGAAAAAAAAAAAGAATGGGAAAGAGGAGGAAATCTCTCGGATTCCCTGGTCTATACCTCAGAGTTATAACATGGAATTGAAGAAGGCTTATGAAAGGGTCTTGAAAATCACAGAGCTATAGAAATGATCAGTGCTGTTATTACGACCTGCCCACTTACTCTCCTCGGTCTTTCAGGCACACATGTCCATGGCTAGAAAGGTGGAAGAGAGACTCAGGAGAGGTGAATTGGTTGCAGCCAAGTTCTGGTGAGAAGATTCTTCTCCTATGTATAATATACCTTCTCTTCTCCAACGTATCAGATTTTCCTAAGGAAATGCTCAGATTTTACATCAATAGTTCAATTTAATATGACTGTAATACTTAAGGAAATTAAGATACAGAAGATTAAGATCTAGATCTATAATGGAGAAGTGAAGATTAAAGAAAATCTTGTATGCAGAGTCATCAGCTTTTCTTCCTTTAGTGGTTGGGGAATTAAGAGCTTTTTAATTTTTATCTTGTAGTTTTATTTTCTTGTAGTTTTATATTCTCAGATTGCCACATATTAACTATAAAACGTTTACATATACAATGTGATCACCATTAGCCTACTTAAATTTCACATTATCCCAGTAAATCACTTTTATTTAATTTTTTTGTGTGTATGGGTCTGGGGATAAAAGCCAGGGGCATTCGACCTCCAAACTACTCCCCCTGCCCTGTTTTTATTCTTTATTTTGAAACATGGTCTTACTAAGTTACAGAGTGCCTCACTAAGAAGCTGAGGCTGTTCGCGAACCATGATCCTTCGGTCTCAGCCTTCCAAATGCTGGGATTACTTTTTAAAAATTATTATTTATTTATTTAGTGCTGGGAATTGGACCCAGGACCTCACACATGTTAGATAAATTCTCTACCACTGAGTTATATCCCCATCCCATAAACCACTATCATTTTCTTTTCAATAAAGGTATATGAAGATCTGAAAAGAAATAAAGAATTTTGCCAGCAGATGAAGAAGGGAATCAAATGCTTTGGTTAATTACCAAGGCACATATACTGACGATCTCTCCCCTCTCCCCTCCCTTCCCCTTTTCCTCTCTTCCTCCTCCTCCTCTCCCCCTCCTCCTCCCCTCCTCCTCTTCCTCTTCCTCTTCCTCCTCCTCCTCCTTCTTCTTCTTCTTCTTCCTTCTTCCTTCTTCCTTCTTCCTTCTTCTCCCTCTCTCCCTCCCTCCCCCTTCCCCCTCCCTCTACCATGGAGTGAACTCAGAGGCATTCTCTCTATCATGGAGTGAACTCAGGGGCATTCTACCTCCGAGCTACATCCCTAACCCTAAATTTTATTCTTTTTTTATGGTACTGGGGATGGAGCCCAGGGGCTTTCTACCCCCAGGCTACACTCCCAACGTATTTTCTATTTTATTTGAAAACCGGTCTCACTAAGGCGCTGAGAGCCTCACTAAATAGCTGAGGCTGGCTATGAACCTTCATGTTCCTCCTGTCTCAGCCTCCCAAGTACTGGGATTACAAGCATGTGCCGCCACCCCCGGCTCCTATTTTTTTTATTTTTATTCTGAAACAGGCTCTCAGTAAGTTGCAGAGGGCCCCACTAAGTAGCTGAGGCTGGCCACAAATCTGCAATCATCCTGTCTCAGCCTCTCAAGTACTGGTATTACAAGCGTGTGCCACCATTCTTGGCTTCTTTTCCCTTTTCTTAAAAAGAGCTGGTTGCTATACATTCAAGTCCTTAATTGTCTTTATTCATAAAAACAAAGTCTCTTATCTATGGAATACACTCTCCTACACTTTATTTACTTTATCTCTGGGGATAGTGGGGATTGAACTCAGGGGCATTCTACCTCCAAGCTACAACCTTAGTTCTATTTTCTTTCTTCTTTCTTTCCTTCTTTCTTTTCCTTCCTTCCTTCCTTCCTTCCTTCCTTCCTTCCTTCCTTTCTCTTTCTTTTTCTTTCTTGTTTTGTTTTTAAACAGAGTCTCCCTAGGTTGCTGAGAGTGTGCTAAATTGCTGAGGCTGGTCTCAAACATAGGAAACTTCTATTTCAGCCTCCCAAGTATTGGGGTTATAGGCATTGGTCACCATGCCCAGCTCTCAGGCACTTTATTTAAACAAAGAAGTATTCTTTCATGAAGACACTCAAGTCTGAAACAACCTCAATCAATGGTAGTTTGGGATGCTTAAGGAGGTCAGCTGATGGCCTCGGCTATTTTAGAAAAGCAGGAATTTAACAAAAACCTACTTATTATCTCGAGGGTCATGACCTCACAGTTGTTCCTAGGAGTATCACTGTAAACAAACCTTTTACATATTCCTCTTAAAAACAGTATGGAAAATAGCTGGGAGTAGTAGCACACACATGTAACCTCAATACATAGGAAGCTGAGACAGGAGGATCACAGGTTCGCAGCCAGCCTCAGCAACTTAGCGAGGCCCTCCACAACTTAGTGAGACACTATTTCAAAATTAAAAAACACACACACACAATAAAATAGGACTGGAGGTGCAGCTCAGAGGTAGAATGTCTCTGGGTTCAATAACCAGTACCAGGAATAAAAAAAGAACCTCATATATGGATAACAGAAACATTAAAGAACATGCAATTTAGATGGTAGTGAAGAAAAAAAACTCTTAGTACTTTCCCTATTTGACTTTGAAGGAGCTCTAGTGATGTCAAATAAAATGGAAAAGTAGGCTTTGAGGAGATTATCTTATAAAGTAAATAGGAAAAACCATCTGTAAATAAGCACATCATTAATTAATACTATTATTATAGATTTGATATTATCCCATCGGCAAAGGTTTACATATTCAAGCTGACCCCCAAATATTGTTTTATTATAAGAAAGACAGGAAACTTGCCTTATATTTGAAGGCACCCTACCTTTACCCATCTATGTTGTCTGGCAATTAAAAAAGTAAACACTGAGCTACCAGAAGTGAGAAAGTGAGCCAGAGATACGGACTTCAGCACTCAGTGACTGGAGTTCAAGAATTAGAAAAGGCATTGCAGACAGAGCATTGTATCTTAAGGACCTTGCAGTGTATTTAGTACTTTTGCTATGATAAAAAAATTCTCATACCCAGGTTTTCTTTTAGAACAAACAAAACAAAAAGTTATACTAACTTCAGAGAATTTACCTTGAACTACAAATTTCTTGTACTAACAGACCATTGGTCCCTGAAACAAGAGTTTAAGGAATGAAGGCAAGAAAAAAACTCACTGGAGTCCACTGTGAGTTTTTCTTGGAACTTCACATTTTCCTACCGATACTGTATTGTTCCAAGGCCATCCACCTACTTTTTCCTAAACAAAGCAGTCTGGAAGGAAGCCTAGAAGTGAGATAAAAACTATCCAAGACTACAAACTCTCCCTATGCAATCTTTTTTCTGCCCTGTCAAGATGCCATTTCACATGACCCCTGATTAATAATAACCTCAGAACCTTCAGTAAGACCCAAAACCAAGGCCCAAGTTTTACAACATGTGCAATTTCTTCCCTTTGTGGCCCATGAATAGAATCCAAGTCTACCAGCCTGATACATGAATATTTATTAACAAATAGTGAGATTTGGCAGGTCTCATAATAATCATTTTTAAAGTCTTGCTATTTTGGCACCTTTCCCTTACATCTGGAAAGAAATATGGAGTCAACTTAGTAAACTTACATTATACAATAAAATCTGCCAGAAAGGAAAAGAAAAAAATTCTTCTCTTTGATCTCTTCCAAGATTCTTAAATAACTATGTAAATAGCGGCACAACTATTTTGCCAACTATAAGGCAATATTCATATGAGTCAAGTAGTAGGAGATGTTGTTTGATGTCTGTATAAAGAAAAGGTGAAGGTTATAGTAATTTAAACCATTAAAATTCATTTGCTTTGTATATTACAGATATTAGTCCTCTATCAGAGGGATAGCTGGCAAAGATCATCTCCCATTCTGTGGGTTCTCTCTTTAGATTGTTGATGGTTTCCTTTGATAAACAGAAGATTTTTAGTTTAATGCAATCCCATTTATTAATTCTTGTTTTAATTTTTTGAGCTTCGGGGATCTTATTGAGAAAGTTCCTACCTGTGCCTATATGTTGGAGTGTTTGACCTAAAGCCTCCCCTAGTAAATTCAAAGTCTCCAGTCTAATTTCCAGGTCTTTGATTCAGCTCAATTCTTATGCAGGGTGAGAGAAAAGGGTTTATTCCATTTTTTTACAAACTGATAACCAGTTTTCCCAAAACCATTTGTTGAAAAGGCTGTCTTTTCTCCAACATACGTGTTTGACACCTTTATGGAAAAACAATTGGCTACAAGTGTGTGGATTTGTTTCTGTATCTTCCGTTCCATTGGTCTATATGTCTGTTTCTGTGCCAATACCATGCTGTTTTATTATTACTATAGCTCTGTAGCATAACTTGAAATCAGGAATTGTGATGCCTCCTGCAAATAGTTCTCATTTCTGAGAATTGCTTCAGCTATTCTGGGTCTTTTGTTTCTCCATATGAAATTTAATGTCATTTGCAGAAAAATGGATGAACCTGGAGAACATTATGCTAAGGGCGATTAGCCAGTCATGGAAAGTGAAGGGTTATATGTTTTCTCTAATATGCAGAAGCTAGGTATAATTGGAATACCAGAGTCTTTAGATAATGGAGGGGAAAACTCCAGTGGAGACAGAAAGGTGGTCTGGGTGGGGGGGGGGATCGATGAAGGAAACAGGTCCATTGACAATACCAATGTCAATATCAATCCCTGTATGGGAAGGGAGGATTGAGGAGAAAGCCTACCAAGTACTGTGTGCATGTATATTACTATAACGTTTTAATGCTGTCACTCAAATTAGTCAACTAAAATTGGTATTATAAGTAATCCAAAAAGGGAGAAATGAATGAGTGTCATTATGGGCATTTAGACCTTTGTCCTCCATTTTTTAATTTTTATACTCCACAAAGTGTCCCAACATTAATTTAACCTTGGTCCCTGAACCCTCAAGCAGAAACCACATGAAAGGAAAATGCAGGCCAAAATCTCAGCCAATACAAAAATTCTTTTCTTCAGACTGAAAATATTCTCCCAAGTTTCTCAGCATGTGAGAGTCAGGAGTTAGTAGTGGAATAATTCGGAAGCACTAAATGTAAATACATCTGCTTCTTTTCCTCCTGGTGTGAGCCACAGAAACTGGGTCCTGCAAACCTTTCTAAAAGCAGCCATGAAATGTCTAGAGAGTAAGGTGCTTCTGCCTCTACAAGACAAAGGGTTAAATCCCAACAGAGGCAATGGTCTCTTTCATCAAGATGCTTCACTAGAACTTGAAAGTCAGCCATATGCTGTTACCCCTGCACCCTCACCGTCTCAAAACAACACAAAGCAACTCTTGATCTCAAAGGAAAGAAATGTATTTCTTAGGCCCACCCTAAGCTATCAGCAAACTACCGCATAGTTAATGAGCACAGCCTGCAGACATAGGTATGGGGAGGAAACAAACATTTAAGTCCAAGAAACATGTAGGAAATAATTTTAAATAGTAGCTAATGCTAAAATACAGACTGTGGATTACTAGTACTGTAGGTACAAGGATGAAACACTGGAGATATTCCTACGAGAAAGAATAGCAGAGGCAGCTCATGGTACTGACAGGATTTGAATTGGGCTTCAAGGCATAGGAAGGACTTGGGGGGGGTAGCAGAGCAAGGGTGTGTAGCAAAGTTCCTGCCTCCTTCAGGATAAGAAGATGGAGAGGAGGGAGAATGTAGAGCTAGATGCTGATGGCTTTAGAGAGTGAGGTGATGGACAGACAGACCAGTTAGAGAAGGAGACAGGAGAGGTGGGTAGGGAAACATTAAGCAGAAAATATTAAAGAATGTAAGGAAAAGGGAAACATATGATTATAACAACACAACTTTCCACATTAAAACATCAGCACAGTGGATTCACTGTTATTATCAGCACATAACACTTTGTTACAAGATGCTAAAAATAACTAAAGACTATTGACAGCTTACCTAGTGTCAAACCCTGCCAGGCATAACTTGTGTCTATGAACTATTGAATTGAGTCTACTATTGTCTTCATATGATGAACAAGGAAAACTGAGGGTCAGATACATGAGACACCTTGCCTGGAGTCATGCAAAAACTGAGTACTGGTGCCTGGACCCACATTCTTGTCACTTACTCCAAATGACATGTGAGAACATATCACCCACCAGGACAGAACAGGTCCTCTGGCTGCTGTTACATTCAGAGTCCAGACAATGCCCAGTCCAGAGCAGGCAGATAGCAAACATTTTCTGAATGAACGACTCTTAACCATTATTCATGTTGTCTTGCTACATAACAAGTATACCTATTTGATGAATGAATCACTAAATGAGGCAGGCGAGCACCAAGTGATTTACGTAAGAGACTAGCAACAAAAGATGCAAGAAATTGTTTTTTAAATTGCCTTAGAAATAACTCTTGTAAGTATAATAATGGTATTTTTACAAAGTAAGTATATTTTTCATTATTGAGGGGTAAACATTTAGGATGTTATCTACATAAGATGAAATAATTATGAACATTATTATAAACCCAAAGGCTTAAGATCTAAAATCATTTTGAAAGTTTTTAAATTAAATAAAAATCTCAGATAGCTAGCTGATGTTGAAAGTACAACCGCAGGCAGCATGTTACACCATCCTTAGTCCTTGACACACAAAGCAAATCACAAGGGGCTCTGATCACGTTCTAAGGCTCTTGGCTGGGTCAAGTTCTCAGAGTAATCAGCATAATTGTGCTCAGGTAATGAAGACTTGCCTTAGGGTTTACATAAAATTGGACATTTACGCAATTTTTAGAGATATATATGTGTGTGTACACACACACACACACACACACACACACACACACACACACACACGAATTGTTCTGGGAAATTATATGTTTCTAAAAGGGAACCAGAACTTTTTTGTGTATGTGTGTGTGCAGTACTAAGGATTGAACCCAGACACACTGTACCTCCAAGCTACACCCCTAGACCTACTTATTATTTTTTATTTTTACTTTTTACATTTTTACAGTACTAGTGGTAGAACCCAGAGGCATTCTTCCTCCAAGTGACACCCCCAGCCCTATTTTTTTTATTCTTTAATTTGAAACAGGGTCTCAGTGAGTTGCAAAGGGCCTCACTAAGTAGCTGAGGCTGTCTGCCAACTATGATCCTGCTATCTCAGCCTCCCAAATGCTGGGATTATACATGTGTACCACCATGCCCAGCTATTCTTTATTTTTTAATATTTCAGCAAAATTATTTTTTATAATTTATTTTTTATTTTTATGTGGAACATATTGAAAATGGCATACATTCAGACTATGTTTGGTACTCTCCCCACACTTCCTCTTTCCCCCTCCCAACAATGAGTGTCCAGGTTAACCATGCTATACTTATATTTTTACACAAATTCAGATGTAGCTCCTTCATTAATCAACCTCAGCCTTCTTCCTCTCCTATCATTCTATTCTAGCTATGGTGAGGTTACTTCTCCATTGTCTGGAGTTCCTCTGATATACCTAATATTCCCTAGGTTGAGCATATTAGAGAAAACATATGTCCCTTCTCTTTCTGTGCTTGGTTGATCTCACTTAACATAATGTTCTCCAGATCTTTCCATCTTCTTGCGAATAACATGATTTTGATCTTCTTTATAGCTGAGTCGAATTCCATTGTATTTCCCATTATTTTGCAATTCATTCATCCATTGATGGAGAGCTAGGTTGGTTCCTTATTTTGTCTATTACAAATTGTGCTGCTATGAACATGGGTATGCATATGTTATTGTAGTACTCTGATTTCAACCCTTTTGGACAAACACCCAAGAGTGGTATAGCCAGATCATATGGTGGATCCATTTCCAGTTTTCTAAGGAATCTCCACACTGATCTCCATAGCAGCTGAACTAGTTTGCACTCCCACCAACAGTGTAAAAGAGTTCCTCTTTCCCCACATCCTCACCAGCATTTGTTATTATTTGATTTCTTTATGCTTGCCACTCTGACTGGGGTTCGATGGAATCTCAGCGTAGTTTTGATTTGCATCTCCCTGATGGCTAATGATGTTGAACATCTTTGCATGTATCTATTGGCCATTTGTATCTCTTCTTTTGTGAAGTGTCTATTTGGTTCAGCTGCCCATTTCTTGATTGAGTTATTTGTTTTGCTAGTGTAGAGCTTTTGAGCTCTTTGTGTATTCTGGATATTATCCCTTTATCTGAGTGGTGGCTGGTAAAGATCTTTTCCCATTCTGTAGGCTTTCTCTTTAGGTTCTGTATGGTTTCCTTTGATAAGAAGAAACTTTTTAGTTTGATGCCATCCCACTTGTTAATTATTACTTTAATTTCCTGCACTTTGGAGGTCCTGTTGAGAAAGTTACTGCCTGTATGTTGGAGTGTTAAGCCTGTGCCCTCCTCTAATAACTTCACAGTCTCTAGTCTAATTTCTAAGTCTTTGATCCATCTCGAGTGCATGGTGAGAGCTATTCTTTATTTTAAAACAAGGTCTTACTAAGTTGTAGAGAGCCTCACTAAGTAGCTGACATTGAGAGTGAGCCTGCGATGCTCCTGGTCAGCCTCCCAAGTGCCAGGATTACGAGCATGCACCACCACACCCAGCTGGAACCAGGGAAGAAATACACCTAAATTTTTGTTTTCTACTCCAAGGTTACCTCAAAATACAAGGCAAAAATATTCAAAGAGAAGTTTATGGCCCCAAGACATTTAAGATAATAAATATATTAAGATAGCCCTCGGTACCAGAGATTTCATTAAATAAACCTTGGGATATCCACTAGATGTGATGTTATATAGGTATATAAACAAACATGTAAAAACAGAGGGTACTAACATGGAATGTTTATGTCTTTAAGGCAAAAAGATGCAAATCCCATTTATCTTTCCACAGCTAGAAAACGTAAACAAGCTATTTGGATTCACTCTTTGTGGTAATACCCTCATATAGTTTTGGACTTTGGACAAATTATTCAGATTTTCTGTCTCACTTTTCTTGCCTATAACATAAGAACAGCAACAACAACAAAAAAAATAGAACCTTCCAAAGATGGGCACTGTAAAGACTAAAGATTAAAAATCAATTGGCTCTAAGTGTGTGGATTTTTTTCTGAGTCTTCTCTTCTGCTCCACTGGTCTGTGTATCTGTTTTTGTGCCAATAACATGATGTTTTTATTACTATGGCTCTATACTATGGTGTGAAGTCATGCATTTCGATGCCTTCATATTACTGATAACTATTTTGGCTATTCGGTTTTTGTTGCTGTTGTTGTTGTTCCAAATAAATTTAAGGATATATATATATATATATATATATATATATATATATATATCTGTTAAATATATACATATATATATATATGTTAAAATGACCTTGATAGTGTAATAGGTATTTCATTGAATCTGCACATCATTTTTAGAAGAATGGCTATTTTGATGATATTTATTCTGCCTATCCAAGAACATGGGAGGTCCTTCCAAGATATTCTTCCATTTCTTTTTTCAATGTTTTATCATTTTCCTTGTATAGCTCTTTTAGCTCCTTGGTTAAGTTTATTCCTAAGTATCTTATTGTGTTGGGAGTTATTGTGAGTAGAGTTTTTTTCTGAATTTCTTTTTAAGTGGATTTATGGTTGGCATTATAGAAGTGCTTATAATTTTTTAAGATTGATTTTGTACCACACACTCTGCTGAATTTGCTGATCAGTTCTAAAAGCCTTTTGGTTGAGTTTGAGTCTTAAGTATAATATCCTGTCATTTGCAAATAGAAATAGTTTTAGTTCTTTTTTCATATTTATACTCTTCTGATTTTCCTTCTCTTGCCTTATTGTTCTTGCTACAGTCTCAAGTACTATATTAAGAAACTGAAGAGCTTCTGTGCACCAAAGGAAACTATCAAGAACTTCAAGAGAAAACCAACAGAATTGGAGAAGAGTTTGCCCGCTACTCCTTTGATAGAGGACTAATCTCCAAAACATTCAAAGAACTCCAAAAACTCACTGCCAAAATAACAAATAACCCAATCAAAAATTGGCAAGTAAACTAAATAGGCACTTCAAAAAAGAAGAAATTTAAAGAGCCAATAAATGTATGAAAAAGTGTTCAGTGTCGTTAGCAACCAGGGAGATGCAAATCAAAGCTACCCAAAGATTTCACCTAACTCCAATTAAGAATGGCAGTCATTCAAAATACAAACAATAACATATGCTGGAGAAGATGTGGATAAGTAGGAATTCTAGTACATTATTGGTAGGATTGCAAATTAGTGCAACCAGTCTAGAAAAGTATATAGGATCTTCAGAAGAATGAGAATGAACCTACCATACGACCCAACTATACCCGTATGTCAAAAACTATACCCATATAGTTGGGTCATTATTTTTACCATTCTACCCAAAAGAATGAAAAATGAACTACCAAAATAATACATGCATTTCTGTGTTTATAGCTGTATAATTCACAATTGCCAAACTATGGAACCAATCAAGATGTTTATCAACAAATGAATGGATTACACAACTATGGTATATGTACACAATGGAATTCTACTCAGCCATAAAGAAGAACAAAACTATGCCATTTGCAGAAAAATGGATGGAACTGGAGAACATTATCCTAAGTGAGATTGGTCAGTCACAAAAAGTAAAAAGTTGGATTTTCTCCCTCATATGCAGAAGCTAGAGGAAAACTGGGACATAGGAGGACTCCTGACAAAGGAGAAGAGTTGAGTGAAGTAGGAGACCAAACTGAGGGAGATGGGAAGGAAGAAGAGAGAAACACCTCAATGGTCATGATGTACATACACAATCGTATCAAAGCCAATCACTGTGTGAGCAGGGGAAGAAAAGGAGGGTCAGGGAATAAGGTGGGAACTGGGAGAGGGCTCACCAAGTACTGTGTGCATGTATGCCTCTATCACCCTGAACTTCATCAAGATGTGTGATTACAATGTGCCAATTTAAAAGAAAGACCAGATTATGGTGCCTAACCCAGTGACTACCTACAATATACATTTTCAAGACTAGCACGAGGAGATAAAACTGTATGTGCAATGTGACTTCACAACTGTATTAAAAATCAGGCTGGGGTTATAACTCAATGTTAGAGCACCTGCTTAGCGTATGTAGGGTCCCGAGTTTGATCCCCAGCATTGCAAAAGACAAAAAACAAATAAAAACAAAATTATACACTGCAAATGTTTTGGTTATATAAAACATTCTCCCCCTTTTTACTTTATTTCCCAAAATTTTACAATTTTATGCATTCTTACATAACACTGGTAAAAATCAATTATACTTTAAATAATCAATAAATTATATCTGGAAATACACTCAATTAATTGTACTTTAAAACTTCACCCCCAAGCGGCTTGCATTAATGGGAGTATCATTTCTCTAGCATGTGCTGGAATTACACACATACACAATATACCTATGCATAAATACACAGATATAAAGAAGGAAATACACCAAAATTTTGAGATTACTTCTAAGACATGCAAGATACTGGAGGTAGGAAAAAGACTGCTTGTTATGACAAACATTTCCCCATTTTTTAAATTTGCCACAGCAATTGTCTAATAAGAGAGGCAACAGTTGTATCTCGACAGTTGAGTCTCAGGCCAGAATCATGCCCCCTAGCTCCTCTTTTTGCCAGCCAGCAAACATTCTATGCCTCCGCACTGCAGCTTTCCTCCCTCATACTCCTCTTCTCCTTCATTGAATCCAGAAGCATTCTACCTCTGAACCACATCCCCAGCCCTTTATTAAGATTATTTTTATTTATCCTGTTAAAAAGGATCACTCTAAGGTACCACAGGCTGGCCTTAAAACTATAATTCTCTTGTCTCAGCTGCCCAAATACTGGGATTACAGGCGCAAACCATTTTATAAATAATTGAGGGATACTGATAAATATATTTCTAAAGAGTGTTTTTCAATAGGCAAAGAAAAGAAATGCTGTTTTAGTTCTGATTTTACTTCTAAATGAAAATGTCATCTTCAAATATCTAAAAAGACAGCAATTTACATGATAAGCTTCCTTCGTCTTTTCTTTTTCTTTTTAAAAGTATCTTAATCCACCACCAGCAAATATGCCACCGAAGACAACTTATATAGAAGGATCTAAATGTGTTTTTTTTTTCTTGCAACCTTTCCGGCAGGCTTAATATTTGGAAGAATTACCCAATAAAAATATTTTCTACAAAGAACCACTTCTGCTTCCTCCCTCTGGGATCCCTGGCCCAGGTACAACTATGCTTAATATGGTGAAAGATTCAGAATAAATCAGTTTCCTTCCCTAACTGCCCAACAACTGAACCTTGTGTGTGTGTGTGTGGGGGGGGGATCAGGTTAAATAACACCTGAAAAAGGGAAGCAGTTGCGTCTGGAGATAGCCCAAGCTTTGCAAAGTATCAGCCCTACTTATTTCTCTGGTGAGCTTAAGCGGTACCTTTATGAGCCTCTGATTCTTCCTTCTGGCAGACCCAGGAGCCACAACCTTCCAATGTGCTTCAAACACTTTTCCTTTTCCCTAGTAGCCTGAGGCCAGATTCCAATCATAACAATTACAGAAAGGACAATGGTGGCAGATAGATTCCAATGCAGCCCAAGCTATATTACAGGCATTGGGCAAAGCCCTGGATGACCTACCTTCCACCCTCAATATAGATGGAGAATGGGCCATCTGAGGCCAACCTGGCTTGGCTGACGTCAGGCATCTCTTAGCAGAGGGCTTTATTCCTGTCTCTTTGGTATCACTGCCTGAGAGCTCAACCACGAGACAATTCTTCTCAAGGAAGAGACAATGACAGAAGAATCTAGAACATGAACTTCATGGAGGCTGACACTGTGCCTTGTCCACCACTATCTCCTTCACATACCACTCCACATATGACAGATAGATGCTCAATGAATATGACTGGATGAATCACTAAGTGGAGGAAATAACACTGTACTAAAGACAATGGCCATGACTGTGGCCCTAACCTCACCACCTGGACCCAGGTGCTATTCACTCGGCTTCCTGTGACCCTGTATCTCCACCTGTTATTTACAGGTGGGCTCCAAGGAATCCACAAGTCCTGCATTTTTTGACACGGAAACACAACCACTTGATAGGCACAGTGTCTCTATCATTTCAGGTGGAAAATCACTTTCCTGGCAGTGTCTCTATCCTTGTCAGTCCCCACAGCCTAGTTTGTTCTATTTTGTTTTGTTGTTTTTGGTACTCTGGAATGAACTCAAGGGACTTCTACCATTCTACCACCGGGCTACACCCCAGCCCCATTTTATTTTTCATTTGGAAACAGGGCCTCGCTAAGTTGCTGAGCTAGCTTTGAACCTGTGATCCTCCTATTTCTCCCTCTTCAAGTACTTTACTGGCATGTGCCACAACACCCGACTACTAAAGTATATTTCTAAGGTTCAAAAATTCACTCCAGATTCCCAACCTCGAAGAGAGATTTCCTGCTTAACACTACCAAGACGATCAACACTACCAAGCTGATCAGTCTGGCCTGAACCTAGCCAGCATCCCCCAACATGGCTAAACTGTATTCAACTGACACGTGTTTCTGTGAGTTTCTCTGCAGGCCCAAGCCTTGTCAGCATTGTTTTCTAGCACATATGAGCCGATAACCTGTTATTGCTATGGACGGTCCACACAGCAAGGCAGACACATCTGAACCTTCCATCTCTCTAAAAGGCCATGTATCCTCAAGGCCTCTCTATCCCCTGTCTACACTGTGGATACTCAGCAAAGACGGTCATTCCCTGGCTCACTGTGGTCCAGGCACCTAAAGCTGCTGTACACAACTGTGGGAGATTGCTGCAGTTAAGGCTGGGAGTCAAAGGGCCAAACTGACCTTGCTTAACTTCACATCAATATTAAAACAATGTATCACATAAAATAAAACTGTGTGAAAATCCTAATTTCCAAATCAAAACTTAAAATTTTTCTGAACCACACACATGGTTTGGGTCCCCCTCCAACTAGATAAAACTTCCTTTTTGGGACATAGCAGGTTAGGCTATTCAGACCATCCCCTTGCTACCTACTAAAAGCAACCAAACTCTAGTTAAAAAGAAAAATCCTCAAAGAATCAGAAGTATCAACGTAGTAAGAAGCTCTTAGAATAAGTTGGGCATAGTGGTTCATGCTTGTAATTCTAGTACTTGGGGGGCTAAAACAGAAGGATCACATGTTTGAGACCAGCCTCAGAAATTTAGTGAGACCTTCAGTTGCTTAGTGAGACCCTGTTTCAAAATAAAAAAATAAAATTAAATAGCACTAGGAGTGTAGCTTGGAGATAAAATATCCCTGGAAGATGTAGAGGACAAGGGGGAAAAAATGGAGGAGGAGGAGGAGGAGGAGGAGGAGGAGGAGGAGGAGGAGGAGGAGGAGGAGGAGGACGACGACGACTTAGAATAAAAATCTAAGGGGAACTGGGAACCCAGAGACCTAGGCTGAGCACCACAGTTCTTTTGCCCCAAGAGCATCAGCCACAGGCAGAAAATCTGGATTTCTATTTTGGCAGCTCACAGGAGGAAAGGGGAAAGAGTCAAGACCCAGAGCCTACCCACTGCAGAGGATATTATAGGAGACACTGCCCATGCTAAAGTAGGACCCTGAGGGATTGTTACATCCATAGGATGAGTATGAACCATTCCTAGATCCAACCTGCACCCACCCCCTACCTCTGAGAAGCTCCGGGGATGGCCACCTTGGCACTGGAGCAGGAGAAGAGAAAACAGGAAGGGAAAATAATATGAGAAGTTATGGCCAGAGATCCACCCCTGTGACTGTGACCTAAGATCATTTTGCCTTGGTGGTCCTGGAACCTTGAAGTCTAGACTTATTGTAAGGTGCACTACACTGGTAGTATTGGAAAAAGCTGAAAAGAAGTATGAACATATATTCAAGAATCCTTCCCTTGACAATCTTTTTTAAGAACAATAAATAGCACAAATTTAAGCACACAAGAGAAAAGACACCATAAATCAGAATCAGAAACAGACCCACAAATATTAGAACTATCAAATATCATCAATATATCCCATTATAAAACAACTATGCTTATCCTATGCAAAGAAACAAAAGACTAAGAAAAAAGTATCAAATAAAATGTCTACAAATAAAAAAAAAATAGAACATCCAAATTTAAAACTAGGAGGAAGAGGAATATATTAAAAATAGTTAGAAAGAGAATTATTTATTTAAAGGGAAGGTCAAATAATATCTAACAAGAAAAAGGTTATTTATTTATTTATTTATTTATTTATTTTGGTGGTACTGGGGTTGCTGGAAGCCCTTCTACCTCTTTCTACACTCCCAGACCTATTTTATACATTTTTTTTTAATTTGGAAACAGAGTCTCTTCAGGCAGCATGGCTGGCTTCGAACCTGCGTGATCCTCCTGTCTCTGCCTCCCAAGTGCAGGGATTACAAGCGTGTGCCACCATGCCCAGCCCCAAGAAAAAGTTTAAAACAAGCCCAACAGGGAAGAGAAATTAAGACACATGAAGAAGCCATGTATGGTGGTGCACACCTGTCATCCCAGTACTTGGGAGGCTGAGACAGGAGGATGGCACATTTTGAAGATGGCCTCAGAAAGTAGTGAGATTCTCAGCAACCTAGTGAAACCCTACTTCAAAATAAAAAATAAAAAAGGGCTCAGAGGTAAAATGCCCCAGGTTCAATCCTCAGTAATACACACACACACACATACACACATACACACACACACACACACACACACACACACACACACACATAAATAATTTAAAATACATTTAATTCTGATTATGGGAGAAGAAAACACAATGGTAAGGAAGAGGTAGTATTTAAAGAGATAATGGCTAAGAATGTTTCAGAATTTATGAAGATTTAATAAAGATATACTTCATAGATTTAAAAAAAAACCAAGAATATCTAGAGAATATTTTTTAAATGTATACATAGCATACTGGAACTACAGAAGGACAAAGACTAAAGGAGAAATCTTGAAGCCTACAGAAGGAAATGGGCATTGTTTTCCAAGAAATGACAAACCAGTGACTTTTCTATAGCAACCATGAAAGCGAGAAGACAGTGAGATGACACATCGACATGCTGAAAGCAAGTAACTGCTCATCTGTGATCCCACTCTCAATGGAAAAGCTCCCAACAATTAGGAAAAGTGAATTCATCTTTAGTCAACAAAAATCAAGAGATTTCATCTTTGGTAAGTCTCAAGGATTTGTAGACAAAAACTAAGAGATTCCAAGTGGAAGGTCTAAATTCAAAAGAGAATGTGAAATAAAGAAGCTGCAACATGTGTGGGAATCTAAAAGAACACCATCTCTGTGGGGTCTTTAAGGTGAATATCTGTAAGACTAAACACAGAATAAAAGAGAACAAAAGAAGCATACGTCAGAAGAGGGAACATGCAGATGACATGTTCTCAAGACCTCAGATTTTCTTGGAGGAGAATAAAAGATGGATCAACATTGGAATGAATAACTTTAATATATCCATTGTGATTTCTAATGTTACCACCAAAATAATTAAACCTCGAGTATATAATTTCAAAACTAAAAGGAAAAAATTAAGCCAAGAGGGATTCAAACAAATAAAAAGAAGAAACATAAAATAGACAAAACAATAAAAACACAAAATAAGCTGGATGTGGTGGCGCACACTTGTAATCCCCGCACTTGGGAGGCCGAGACAGGAGGATCACGCAGGTTGGAAGCCAGCCGCACTGGCTTAAGAGACCCTATTTCAAAATAAAAATTTATAAAATATATATAATATATATAAAAATATATATTTAAATATATATCAACCATGATTATATATATATATATATGTATGTATGTATGTATGTATGTATGTATGTATATATATATGTCTGGGAGTGTAGCCCAGAGGTAGGAACCCCAGAACCACCAAAAAGCAAAACAAAACAAAACACAAAATAAAACAATACATTTATATTTATATTTATATGGTCTTGTTGATATATATAGGCTAAGCTCTGGTGGTATATAAACATAAACACACACATACACACATGCACGCACGCACACACTAAGCTCTAGTGGAAGAAGAGAAAAAAGACACTTTCAGACATAGTAAAACAAAATCCCACTATATATAATCCCTAAGAAACACATCTAAATCACATTTTACACATATTAAGTTCAAGTGGGCTATCCTGTTTAGCAATACATGTATAAATTGGTAAGTGCATCAATAAAATGACTAATCTTGGGAGTAAAGGTGGTGGTGTGATCTGAAAGGAGTTCGAGGGGGCCTCTGAGTAGCAGCAGCCACACAATCCATGATGTTAAGAAAAATATTCCAGAGAGAGGGAACAGCAAGTACAAAAGCCAGGGGCAGGAGCAAGCTCAGACACAGCACACCTGGAGGTCCCCAGACCACAGGGAGTGAGGGGCAGCAGATATGATCCAGTTATCTTATTTGAGGGTCTCATCAGAGGCCTAGGATTTCTTTATAGGGACCAAAATGTTCTGCAGAACCCTGCAGGATAGCAAGCAAGGCTAGTTTTATCTCCAAGAAACAGACTGGCAGGGCTCTTAAGGGAGCTCCAGGGGAGCACCTATGACAGGCCAGGGGTGGGCGATGAGGGGAGGAGGGTACCTGAGCTGCACTTCAGAAAGAGGACTCAATTCAAGGGAAAGGGGCCTGGGGCCCTGGAGCACAGCACACAGAGAGCTCTGAGTAGCCACTTGTCACCAGAGCACAAGTGCAGAGAAAGTGGTGGATAAGACGTGCTGGTAAGCCCTGGGACTGAGGCCAGGAGAACCAAGAAACAGGGTCACTGGAAAACTTTACAGGCCCCTGGCCTCTAATTTAGAGGCCCTATTCTAAAGCATTTTATTTCATATCCACTGTATCCGTTTTCATCTGTAAAAAAAAAAAAAAAAAAAAGTTTTTAAGCCAAGTGTGGCGGTGCATTCTCATAATCCCTGTACTTGGGAAATTGGGACAGGAGGATTTCAAGTTTGTGGGCAGCCTCAACAAATGAGGGAGGCCCTCAGCAAGTCAGCAAGACTCTGTTTCAAAGTAAAAAATAAAACAAGGCTGGAGTATATATCTCAGATGTAGAATGCCCCTGAGTTCAACCCCCAGTACCACAGAAATAAATATATATATGGGGATGCAGAATATATGCTATTATTGGGTTATATGGTAAATACACAGAAATTCATTATATTCTCTCTTCTTTGGGGCATGGCAAATTTTCCATGATAAAATGTTTAAACATAGACAGGCATGGGAATACACATCTGTCATCTCAGTACTCGGAAGGCAGAGTCAAGAGGATCCCAGGTTGAGATCAACTTCACCACCTTAGTGAGACTCAGCAACTAAACAAGAACCAAAAACAAAAAATAAAAAAGGCTGCGGGTATAGGTCAGAGGTAGAATGCCTCCGCGTTCAATCCCTAGTGCCATAAATAAATAATAACAAGTGATAAGGGGCTGGGGCTATAGCCCAGAGGTAGAATCCCCCTGGGTTCAATTCCCAACACTGAAAAATAAAAATAAAAAATGTTAGTTAGGCGTGGTGGCACATGCTTGTAATCCCTGTGCTTGGGAGGCTGAGACAGGAGGATCATGCTGGTTCGGAGCCAGCCTCGCTGGCTTAAGAAACCCTGTTTCCAAATAAAGGAAATATAAAATAGGTCTGGGAGTGTAGCCCGGAGGTAGAAGGGCTTCCAGGAACCCCAGTACCACCAAAATAAATAAATAAATAAATAAATAAATAAATAAATTTGTTTTATTAAGATTACGACTTTCTTATTTATATATAAATCTACAATGGGTTGAGCTAATGAAACATATCTTACAGATATTTAATTAAACATTTTATATTTTTAAGGAAAATTTCTTGTTTGAGATAATGACCAGAAGCCAAGGATTACTTTTCAGTTACCAAAAAAGTTATACTCGTAGTATTTCCAAAAATGTATCCCTTGCAATTTTTTCACTGGCATATTTATTTGCCTTACTGATGAGAGCCTTAGTTTTCAAAGCAAGAAGCTTGGAAGTAAAACACCTAATAAGGGTACAATGTACAAAGTATAAAGAGAAAAAAACTGGGAAAGAAGTAAAAACAGGCTGCTTGCTCACTTTCGCTCGCTCGCTCCCTCCCTCCCTCCCTCCCTCCCTCCCTCCCTCCCTCTTCTCTCTTATTTATATGCAGATTTAAGACTGGATGGTTGGCTGCAGGCATATCTGAATGTGTGTCTTAAAATTAAAAACCTGAAATAAATAAAACTGTCTAATGCATCAAATCATCCAAAAGGCCAGAGAAAAACGCGTGGCAGCTTAGGAATCCTCAGTGTGTGGCAGAGAATTTTTAGAGCAGAAGAGAGTTTGGAATGGATCTTCACCCAAATTAAGAATTTCCTACCTCAGCAGCTCACTGGACAATGGATGAAAGGACAGGACAGTGGTTTATTAACCTGGCAACACTTGCCTTAACGAACTCCTACGCCATGTCAGCTCTATAAGTCAGTATTGTACCTCAGTATCTTTCAAAGGTACAGACTGACTGAAGGAAGGGCCAAAAGGGCTTGCCCTGCCCCTCCTATGAACGGTGAACGTAGAAATAAGAAAGGATGAATAATTTTGCTGGATGACATCAGTTCCCATCTGGCCTGATACATGCCTGCACCCAGTACCTGAGCCGAAGCTCCACTCGCCACGCTCTGTTGCCAGCCTAGAGTTCCACCCAAGTGGCCTCGCTGTGCTCCAAAAGCTCGACCTGACCCCAAGGTCTTGTGGACTGGAAAGGGTGACCTGTGAGTGGCCACATCCTCCTGACACCTAATAGCCCTCTTTCCAGAAAAGACAACAACCTCACTTCACTGCCTACCACCCCACAGGTACATAGACTCCTCCAGAGAAATCTACAAACACGCCTCCTATGGTAGAGATGGGTGGGTGGAGACAGTCGGGGACAGGTGGCACCTGGGCCCCCTGTGCACCGGGCCCTCTGTGCTGACTTCTTGGCCTAAGATGCAAACATCCCTGTTCTGCCACAGCCTCATCCTGCTCTTCAGACAAGTAAAGAATGGTGGTTTCCAATTACATGCCACTTCAGAAGTCAGAAAGCCAGAAAAACAGTCTCTCAACTCCAAGTATTTCTTTAAAGAAAGGGAAGATGCTTTCGCATCTCCAAAAAAAAATCACCATGCTAAACTATTCCATAATTACACCTTCAGGCATTTAAGGATTTAGTAGAAATAAGGCTTAGATAAAACACATGGTAGTAGTGTGTGCCCTAAGTATTAAGCATGCTTTGAATGATATTTGATTAGGTAGAGGCATTCACAGCAATTAGAATTCATCAAAAATACTTAGTTTTCTTGACCTCTTACTATGAGTTAGGTCCTATCCTAGGCACTTTCTATGAATTATGTTTAAGCATAATAATAACTCTGTTAGGTTTTTAAGATTATTTTCCCTGTTTGATAGAGAAGGCTGAGGTTTAAAAGATGAAGTAAAAAGATAGTGTCCCATATCTACGAGAGAAGATGTCCTGTTTTTGCATCTAGTAAATGAAGAAGAATTTAATATATAGTATATGCTTAAAAAGTGCTTATTGAACCATGTCTACTTTGGAAAAACAGACAAATTATTAAAAGCATGGGTCAAGGGAAGGTTTGGCCAGGATTTTATAAAACCGTCATGATTCTAGATAGAGTAATATTTTGTTTTTGAATCAAACAAATGGAAATAATGCACATAAGTTTGTGTCCTATTGCAGAACTAAAATAAAAAAGACCTGAAACCAGTTCAAATTGGACACAGTTCTATGACTAGAATTAATAACAGAAAAGAAAATCAGAGATAAGAGGTATTATCTCAGTGAACAAAGGAAGAAAAACAAGAGTATCCATTAACAAGTACATCTAAAAGACAACTTTGGAAGGAATTCTATTCTTGCTACTTCTTGAGATCTGCATGCACCAATCAACAATGCTGCAGGTGCTGGTTTCAGCCTCTCCCAGCTAACCTCACAGAACACAGCACGTACTAATGACATTCCTCCTAAGCTGAAAACTTCTCACTCAGTTTCTATTTTTCTGCAAACCAGATCCTCATTTTCAGAACACTGGTTTGGACTTCATAAAAGCCAGAAAGTCTTCCCACTATCCCTCCCCTCTCTAATCCCCACATAATCTTGTCCTCACCCTACCCTTACTCCCAAAGAAGGAAGAGAGAACTGAAGAAAGTTCAGGGAAGGCACTGGGTGGAAGCTGGTTTCAGTTGACACAGCCATTCCAGGCTCAGTGAGCAGTGGCTCTCCCAGTGCCCAGAGCAGTAACAAGCACAGCGAGGCCTAATGATATGTGCTTCCTGCCAGAAGGTCTGCAGACTCTTCAAGTCACTTGTAATGGCACACATTTCACTTTGTGAATACCACTACTTCGAAAGATACAATTACATTAATAAGCCGGACGTGGTAGTACATACCTGTAATCTCAGTACTTGGGAGGCTGAGGTAAGAGGATTTCACTCAAGGCCAGCCTCAGCAACTTAGCAAGGCCCTTGGCAACTAAGGGATACCCTGTTACAAAATAATAAATAAAATAGGGCTAGGGGTGTAGCTCAGAGACAGAATGCCCCTGGGATCAATCCTTGGTAACACAAAAACCAAAACAAAACCAAAATTTCACAAATAAAACTGTGATATAACTTAGCCTCTGTATTTTAATATTAATAACATCCTCCAAATTCATCATCAAGTGCATTCACAAAAAGCTCTCAATGTTGGCCAAGATTTAGATCTGTTGATCTCAAATTTGGTTTGCCAGCCCATTAAGACTTTGTCTAAGTCCTTGTTGCAACCCCATCACTCTGGCCTGCACCCAAGGGAGCTACCTGCCCCTGCAGTTCCTGTTGACATTGCCCTACCTCCTTCTATACCTAAGCCAAGCACTGGAGAATTGCCAGTTTGTCCCTTTTATCTTTATATTCTCCAGTACCAAGTCCCTGCCACATAATTAACTGGCCCTCTGTAACCATTTGAGAAACTGAAGTGAATTAAGGCCTGAAGGTGCACAATTTGTTCTGGATTTTCTAGGACACTCTAGGTTTCAAATCCTCACTTGTCCCCAGAAGCGCTCAAGCACTCTCATGCTTTCCTGACTTCATGCCCTGGTTTTGGTTTTGGTTGTTGCTTTTTTTTTTTTTAAATGTTGGACCTTGACTGCAGAGGGCTAAGTTAGTAGAATACTACCAGTCACCATAGGCCCCATACTCTGAATTTTTTTTTGAGACTATAAGTCACTAGGTATAGCCAACAGTGAGACAATAATTTAGTGTGGTTTTATTTCCTTTTCCTTTGGATGTTTAATTTACAGATATTTGTGGGGGTAGGGGTAGAAAACGCCATTTTGCCAGTTCTATATTATATCATCCTCTCCAGAAGACCAGATAAAGGCCAGAAGGTAGCTAGGTATGGTAGCACACACCTGTAATCCCAGCACCTGAGAGGCTGAGAGAGAAGGGTTGCAGGTTCACGTCCAGCCTCAGCAACTTAGTAAGGCCCTCAGCAATTTAGAGAGACCCTATTTCAAAATTAAAACAAACTAAAAGGATGGGGGTTTCTCTCAAAGATAGAATACCTCTTGGTTCAAGTCTCAGAATGAAAGGAAGGCCTGCTCAAAATCATCTCTATTACTTACCTTCTTATGAGAGACTTGTGCTCAATGAATAAGGATTTTGAAAGAAAACAATACAATTTCCAAACTTAGCTATATATTGGCATGAAGACTGGTAGCGCAAAGCCAGTTCTGTTCTTCAAGGGGCCGAGTGAGAAGGAACCATGGGAGAATGCAGCGAGGCAGAGGGCCTCTTGGTGTCCCCGTCCTCACCCCTCCAGGTCACTGGAGTTCCCTAGGCACACCACACTTTCTCAAGACTGCCCCTCCCTGGAGGGGCCTTTGTCACCTTCCTGCTCTTTCCCTCCCAGCCACTAAACTCACCCTTGAAAATTCAGCTATATGGCTCCTAGAAAAGTCCTTCCCCCTGCCTCCCTCCTCACCTCATCCTTCCCTGGGACAGCCTAAAAGAATACGCTTGGGTTTCTCCAATTAGTCAGTCCACTGGTCTCTAGAGGTTCGGTCCAGTTTTAGGAATCCAAATAACCATTTCTTTCAGCAAGCACTTGTTGGGGTCCTGCAAAACTCTCGGCTTTGTGCTGAATTACAAAGATAAAAACATAAGACACAGTCCTAGAACTCACGGACCCCAGGGCTCAAGAGTTTAATAGCAAAGACAGCCAAACACAGTGGGAAAAAAGCCTGTAAGTGCTCTAGCAAAGAGTAACCAAAAAAGCTACCAGGCTAGCAGGGCAAAGCAGCAAGCTGTCATCCTAGCATTTCAAGAACTGGAAGGGGGAAGGAAAGAGATGGTTGTGGCATGCAGACACCAAACTGCCCCCATTTCTGCCTCTGCTCTGAATGTAGTTGCCTTACAGCATTCCTGAGTTTTCTCAACTGTGCAGTTGCAGTAACACAAGCCCTGAATTTAGGCAGAGCTGGGTGCAAATCTGAGCCGTGTCCCTTAGTAGCTGCGTGGTGGCAGGTTGGTGACTCCACCTCTCCTTGCCACAGTTCCTTCATGGGTAAGAAGGACTTTCAACACCTAAGATATGACACAGGGCTGCTGTATCTGAAATATGTTACATCCTCAGTAAACATCTCTTTCTTCTCTTTTCTTAAGGTCTGTGTCTCCTGCCAACATTAAGTGCCCACTATATCTGCAAGAACACCTACTCTTATATAGTAATACTCAAGCCAAAAAGATGAAGTTTGTTTCATCTGTGGCTAAATAAAAGGAACAGCACAGGAGTTAAAAACAGAACATGAAAGAATTCAGTAACTGGGCCAAGACTTGAGTTTTTAAAGTCAGCTTTGTTCATCTTGACTCTAATGTCATGGTGCACAGCATGAGTGGCGCTGTGCCATTGCCTCACTCGCAAGACATCTCTGCAGGAGCAGTATCTAAATTTCCTGCAGAGATGAGCCCTGAGAGCAGCAAGCAGCCTCCTGTCAGACAGAAAGTAAGAGGTGTACACAGGCAACAAAAGCAACAGTGGCCAAATGTAAAGGAATTCTTCTACAAATCTTTTATTCTTTCTTCTTTCTTTCTTTCTTTCTTTCTTTCTTTCTTTCTTTTTCTTTCCTTCTTTCTTTCTCTCTCTATTCTTTCCTTCTTTCTTTCTCTTTCTTTCTTTCTTTCTTTCTTCTTTCTTTCTTTCTTTCTTTTGTGGTATGGGAGATTGAACCCAGGATCATTCTACTTCTGAGCTATGCCCCAGCCCTATTTTTATTATTTTATTTTGAAACAGGGTCTCACTAAGTTGCCATGGCTGGCTATGAACCTGCAATCCTCCTGCCTCAGCCTCCCAAGTACTGGAATTCTTTCAAATTCATTCTTTCAAATCACAATAGCCTCATAGACACTGCCAACAGTTTGTCTTACATTTAAAACAAAAGTAGTTGGCATTAGCCTCTTTTAGATTTCCTATCATATGGGAGGCTTATTATGAATTTAGATTTGGGTAAGCCTATGAATAAACTGCAAAGACCTGCTTTCTCAGTGGTCATTGGGAATCTGCTCAAAGCCTCCTCGTTTGAGAAATGGCTGAGTACCCAGCTGCTTAGCCCCAAGACCCATCCCCACCATTGTCTTACACACAATGGCATTTACTCCTCATGTGATACTGTGTTCAGACATCAGGAGTTATATGGAATGTTCAGCTTTTAAGAGAGTAATGTTGAATTTGCAATGGTTGAAGATTCTTGTTTGCTGCTTGGCCCAGGGATGTGGTCACCAGGAAGTAAACACAGAGGAAGAGCAGCCAGGAGGAAACTGAACACTGACTGAAGAAGAAAGCATCTGCCCCTGGCACCTTGGGAGGTGATGCTAAGGAAAGAGGATGGGAGGGGACAGCAAGCCACACCGAATCCCAAAAGGAGCGACAAACGCTTACCTCTCAAGAACCGAAAATCCAGCCCTGTTGGTGGGAAATTAAAATATAAGACCCAGAACAATTTATGACAGGCAAACAAAGAAGGAGCCCTAGGAAAGAGCCACTAACAAAAGTATTACAGGTTATGGCTCCCTATCTAATAAGTAGAATTAATAAGCTAATTAATTCTATTTAGCTAATACTTCTATTTATTAAATAGAATTAATTGCTCTGTGTGTCCCACAAGGTCAGAATTTTTTGCTTATTTAACTTTGCAATCCCAGTTGCAAGGGAACCAGGCACTGCAAGTTGCACATCATAGCCGGGCGTGGTGGCACATACTTATCATCCCAGTGTCTGGGAGGCTGAGACAGTAAGACAGCAGTTCAAGGACAGCCTCAGCTACTTAGTGAGGCCCTTTGCAACTCAGTGAGACCCTGCAGTTGATTAATGGAGGAGCTACATCTGAATACTTGTAAAAGTATAAATACAGCATCGTTAACCTGGACACTCATTGTTGGAAGGGGGAAAGGGATGGGGGGAGAGGGCACCAAGCACAGTTTAAATGTATACCATTTATTTTTCATTAAAATAAATAAATGAATAAATGAATAAATAAATAAATAAATAAATAGGGCTGGGGGTATAGCTCAGAGGTAGAATGCCCCTGGGTTTCATCCCCAGTATGACCAAAAAAAAAAAAAAAATGACATCATACACACACTTTCTTATTTAATTCCCAAAACAATCCTAGGAACAGGAGTCATTGTTTCCCTTTTATAGAAAAGGCTCCTGACAAAGTGAAATTCCCTGCAGAGGGTAATATAACTTGAGCGGGATTGTGCACCAGATAGGTGCATTTGATTTTGCCCTCAAATTTGTTTGAGATTAATTGCTTCTTTAGCCCCCTAGTCCCAATAAATATTACATCTAGTAGCATACTGCTGTACCAGAAGCCCTGCTGACCGTCTGAGCCTGATCAGGCTGTCTGGCCCGAGCAGAAGGGACTTCACAGGGCCAGCTCCTCTGGGCACTAGACTTTGTTCCTCCCTCCCTCCTGCTAGAGGCTAGCTAGGTCCTCCTCAGAATCACCTGGGCAGATTTTAAACCTCTGTGCTTCAAAGACATTCATTGTGTGTTCTGACATTTCTCATGTGGTGCTTCAAAAGCCTTGGCTTCTGCAGGCACAGTGGGCACCGCTCCCTGCCGAGGCTGGACACCTTTTCTCCTCCACTTCTGTCAGGCCACCACACAGCAGCAAGCCAACAGCACTGAGGCTCTGAACTCATGTTGGTTCTGCAG